>NC_053458.1:22853326-23482027 GCF_015227805.2 Hirundo rustica
AACTGGAGCAGGTTAACAGGAGCTAAGCACAGTTAATATCGCTCCATCTCTTTAAAACTGATCTAGTGGAATATGCCCGTGCAGTTTGGGATGTGATGACTGAAAGAACATATGCATTGATCAATGTCTTTCAAACTGAAAAACTGTACCTGCTGAACAAAAATGCTCTCCATACTTGTAGGAAGAAACTATGTTGAGAGGAAAGGGGCTTTACACTTTTAATTTCTTACAGGATAATAACTATTTCATGTTTTTGTTACATGTTTTGTTACTTTCAAAACCAGCATTAAAAATGTTTTCTATTTTTTAATTCCTTAACAGAAAGAGCGGGAGAAGGGATCTAATCTGGCATTTATGTTTCGACTGCCCTTTGCTGCTGGCAGGGTTTTCAGCATCAGCATGTTGGACACACTGCTTTATCAGGTACTGTGAATAGTAATGTGACTTAACACAAATATTGCCACTCATTTTATTGTGCTTAATTGCTGGATGACCCTATTTTCTGACACAGGATCCAGTAAAGTGCATCTATACTGGGACCAATCAATGGCAAAAGATAACGGAGCGTGCTCCATGTGTTAGTTGAGGTATCAATCTCAAAAGCACCCTGTGACTGCACAAAATCTGATGTTACATAATTTAATACAGTTTTTGTACCTCTCCACAAATAGCTTCAATAAGGCCTACATAAATTACAGGTTATACAGAATTGTAATGCTTGTACTCTGCAACAAAAAAGGCAGTGCCCATTCCCATGGCATCATGTCCTAACAGAAAAGAACAGAATTACTTTCATATGTAATTTATTAATCTCCTGCATTTGCTGATAAAGGCTTCGATTACTTCATAGTGTCCCCTCCTCTCACTCATGTTAACCAGACCTACAGAGGCCCAATCATAACATTGTAAAGTATGCCATGCTTGCCCTTGAAAGGAATGCATTCAGTGGTTACAAAGAGCCAGTGGGGGAGGAAAAGGGAGCAATTCAACCTTGTGGCTCAGAAGCCAGGAAGTAGTGATGACACAGAATCAGGGAAGAGCACAGCTTCAGAGAGTTGAAGAAAAAATATCAGAAAATACAGTCAGGGCAAATGGAGGCAGTAGTTGCTAGCTTCGGGGTGGAAAATAGGCCAATATTGCTCACTCTTCAGCAGTGCTTGTGTTTCTGCACGCTCTGACACACAGGGATGCCCAAGGAGCAGCCCCCAGCGCCACCCTTCAAGGATCAAGGCACACAGCATAAGCAGGAACATCACCATGGCCCACATCATCCACTCACCTGAGCAGCCTCCTGCTTTGTCTCTACCCAGGGATAGCCTGTGGATGCTTTAGTACTCAGGTGGAAAGCTTCCTTGCAGGGAAATTAATTTACTTGGTAATTTGGTGCATGAAAGGTGTTCTTTCATCGCAATTCTACTTCCAAATAAATTTCCTGAAAGCAAATCCAATCAATAGAAAAATTCCTGGAGCTAAACTTGTCTCAAGAAGTCATTAATATGTAAACCAGTCATGTATATGGACATATAAATTTTAAGGTTCTAGAAATAAATGTATTTGTATATAAAACATCTTCATAATCGTGCCCCAAAATATCAGCATCGCATACCACAATATTAAAAATAAATAAAAATACCAAAAACACATATATAGAAACAGATCTGTCAATCATCAACAGCTCCTGCCAGCACATAGCTAACTTTGATATTTTATGTTTGCTCCTAGACATGAATAATCATGCTATGACTTGACAGAGTACCACCATTCACCAGAAAGTGTTTAAAACAAAAAGCCTCACATGCTCATTCTCACTCTAATTCCACCTGTCCTTCCTTTGAACTGCTACTGCTCGTAGGTGAACTGTCATTTTTCCAGAATTACCTTTCTTACTCCAAGGTAGAAATTCTGTAATAGCAGCTCTTTGTTCTTTTTCATGGTCCCATTTTCTGTCTTCTTCTTCTATAAGAAGCAGAACAAATGACATGGGGAACATTGGGGTTCAGCTGGTGTTTCCCATTGCAGGCTGAATGAGAGGTATTTGAATTATCTTCAGGACAGTGACTGAAAAATGAAAACTTGGTCTTGCAATTCCTGCTGAATAAACCCCTTAATCTAATGAAAACTCCATGGTAGAAAGGATGCAGCCAAGATAACAAATAGGTTTAATTTGCAAACAAATTTTATTCGAGATGCTCCTTGGCATTTAGCCCATCACAACTGGAAGAGTACCAACACAAAAATTAAAATAGCTGAATTACCAATGTATCAAATGAAATCCATCTAGCTTCTGAGTTTGGACAAATCCAGATTTCTATAGCTCTAAAGGATTTCTGTAATACTTTTGTGAGGTATTTCTTTGTGAAAGCCTTTTGGTTAGCCATGCATTAGCATGAAGCCAGCAGAGCTGTGGTGTGTGCTGTGTTCCAAGGACTGCAATGCTGCCCTGCTACACCTGAGTACAGGTGGCAAAGAACAGCTCAAAGAACAGCTAGAAAAGCATCCACATGGCTCTCTCATTCCAGCAGCCCAACCCAGGAGGAGAAATGTTTGTGATTTTAGCTGATGTAATTTCAGTCTGTTCCTGGCCTTAGTCTACACTTACCTTTTAACCAATAGCAACACACTGTTCAGCAGAGCAACAAGGCATATCAACCCTTAAAAGCACTTCAGATTACTCATTTGAAAAAATAGTAGCAGTTTCACCTCAGAGGGACCCAGTGAGGACTGCAGACCCATCTAACATATGCCAGCATTTCTTTTGCACAGAAGAGTTCATTATAATTTCACACCTGGTAGGGCTAACACCTCGCTTCCACTGACACATCCATCTTTGCTTTTACTGTGCCTTGGTATGCCTTAGTCCCTTGAATCTGGTACGTACATTGCATGAACATGCAGAACCAGTTTAGAAAAACTTACTTTATATAAGTAAATTCAGCAAAAAAAAAAAGGGATCGATATTCGTACAGTGACTGAGATACTTAAAGAGATGGACTGTAAACACAGATGTATAATTTCTTTGAAATTCACACATGGTGTGCTAATGGCTGCCTACTCACTTGTTCATTAAAGCTTTTTTCTTTCTTTTCTGTCTGTCATGTTAAAAAATCTTGCAGTCATTTGTGAAGGATTATATGATTTCTATCACAAGACTTCTGCTGGGACTTGACACCACACCAGGATCTGGATTTCTTTGTTCTGTAAGTTATTTAAAAAAAAAAAAAAAAAAAAAAAAAATCAGTACAGAGTACCAGAGAAGATTCTGTACTGTCTGCAAAATACTTCAACTTTCTTTGTATGGCATTTCCTTTTGTGAAAGTTCAAGGAAGGCCATCTGTTTCCTTTTTCATCAGGGAGAAGATGAGGAAATGAAACAGAAAACATGCCCATTTTTAGTTCCATAGCAAAAAAACATCTCCCCAAGAAAACACAATGCATTCTATTCAGCAGAAAATTGGAAAGTTTGGAAAACACAGGAATAGCACATTTTATATGAAATACCAATGGCAGTTCAGCAACCAATTTAAAAATTAAGTATACAAAAACCAGGAAGTGCAACCTGCATTGTGCAGCCTAGCCAGGAATATCTCCCAGTCCCCATTCCTATGGGCAATAAAGTGCATAAGTAGTTTATACATAAAGATCAGATGTATTAAATGACTAGGAGTTAGAGTTAAGAAGTCATCTTGTTGTTATATATGTCAGTATTCTCCAATGCAGTTGAACTGTGTGTAAACACACATAAAACCTTAAACAACTGCAGTAATTTTTACTAAAATAAACCCCACCTTTTTGTTTTCTCCCACACCCATCATACCCTGGGTAGCAAACAGATCATTACAGGTTGAGTTATTAAAAGTTGCTTTGTCGGGATCTATAAAGAACAGTTGTGAGGTATGATGGTTTTAAATGTTTAAATAAAAATTATGGATTTCTTGGTCAATCATTAAGCTTCATTACAGTAAATATAAGAATTTGAAAGTACAATTAAATCTCTAAAAAGGATCATATACATCTCAAAATAAAGCTAGTGATGAAATAAGTGAGCTTTGTGTAAGACTTCTTATGCCACTCATGCTTAATGTATTACTTCCTCCCCACATAGTCAGCCTGCAGTCTGGTGGACACAATTCAAATTCAAAATACTCATGTACTCCAGTCTGTCCACACCAGCTTCTTACTGATGACAATATTTAGTTTAGTCATTTGTATTTTAGTCAAATATAGACACTGGGTGAAGGCTGCCATGTAAATTTTAAGTAATCTTAAACCAAGACCAGGAGTTCATAATGCTAAACTGCTTCCACACAGGGAGAAAGCAAAAGAAACAGTCTGACAAATTCAGTACAAGTTGCAGATTTGTTGTGGAGCAAAGGTGCTCCACTACAAAGGGATAATTACCAGCTAGTGTTTAGTTTTTTGGGGGTTTTTTGTTTGTTTTGTTTTCATGAGTAGCATAGTGAACAAGTGATAAACCCTCAGGAGTTAAAAGCCCTCCCCTCCTATTATTATTTGTACAGATGAAAATCACGGAAGAGGATCTGTGGATTAGGACATATGCCAGACTGTATCAGAAGCTTTGTTCCTCTACAGGAGACATTCCAATTGGAGTGTACAGGACAGAATCCCAGAAGCTCACGACGTCTGAGGTGGGTCAGTTCAGCGTGCCTTTCTGTGGGTTTGACTGCAGAGTGCACGAAGCCTCTGCTGACCGTGGCTGGTCACACTAGCCCAGGCTGAGCCCTGAGCTCCAGCAGTGCCCGCAGCCAGTGGACACCTGGCCTGTGATTCCTGTGCTGGCCTGCAGGGAATGGATGGATGGAAACAAGGGGCAGCCAGGCACGGCCAGGGCTCTGGAGTGAGCCCTGCTCCTGCCTCGCTGTGCTCACTAAGGGCAGTGTTTGTAACAAACCCTGTAAAACCAAGCCCTCTGGCACTTGTGTCAACAATGCCAGCATTGTGTCTCAAAGCAGGCAGCATTTCAGTGCTCCCATGAACTTCTGATTCATTCTCTTGTTGCCCATTTCTTGTTAGTGTTATTCCGAGTATTGTGGGATCTCTCTAAATTTAGCTGCCGAACAGTGGTAATATTTTGTATGTGTATTTCTGTGCTTGCCACATTCTCTGTTCTCCATTTCTCTGTTTTAAAAACTGGCAAAAATATACTTTTTCCTGACTATTTAACATACTTTTGTTGTTTGGGCAGCTTTATTTCTGTCATGTATTATCCATTTGTTTACGTGGCCATTAACACTACCATCTCATTAAACCATGGTTTTACAATGCAAAAGTGAGCAACTCTCTCCTCCTTTCTTCTGAAATACTCATAGCTTACACTGTTTCCAAGATAGGTGATTTATATTTTCTTTTCCATATTTCAGAAAAATATCAGAATACATTCAGGCATATAATGCTTAAAGGCAAGATTTGCTCTTGAGGAAGTACATTCAGCTGAAGTTAATTTTTAAAAAAGGGTGACAAAAAACCGTGCAAGATTCCAAGAGATATATGGGAATATATCTTTGTGGACCAGTGCTATCTCTGCAGGTGGCTTTTACAGCTTAGCCAGTGGAGTCTTGTCACGGCAGTAATGTCTTTTGAACTATAGAAGCCTTAAAATAAACCATCAAAATCATTCCTTGGAGAAGAATGTAGTCAGCCTCATTGCTAATATGAAAAAAAGGTCTGTCACAACTTTCCACAAAAGTGAAGACATACAGGATTTTAAGAATTCATTAAATAAGGATAAGATAAAATTCATGGCAATGCTTTATTCTCACATTCGTTATTTAACTTCAGGTCCAAAAAAAGAGAATGAGTAGTTCTGCTATTACTTCCTACCAACATTCACAGGTAATCTCACAAAGAATTTGAGATAAATCAGGTAGAGGATTAAGGAAGGAGAAACCTCCTAGTTAAATTTTCAAGTTGTCAGGTGTTGGACAAATGTGGGAGAATGGCACTCCTCCTTTATTAAGTGAAGAAAAAGTAGTTGTTGTTCTTTTTAAGCTGAAGGCTCTGAATGCAGGCCCCCAGTGTTTTTTTCACACAAAGACTTTTGCAATTTCTTGTTTAGTGACTTCGAATTTGTACAACCTTTCCCAGCTAGAGAGAGACAGGGAAATCTCCCCTCACCTACCTCTTCCCCAGAATACAAAAGAGCAACATCTAGCTCTGCATCTGTGGCCTTTATGGATAGAGAGCTACAGACACAGAGATGCTGAAAGCTCTAATCTTTCTGCAAATGTTTATTTTGAAGTTAATTGATTTTTTTACTTATTTCACTAATGAAATATTAGCATGGGTTATCATTTTAGATTTTCAATTCATTAAACCAGAAAAATGTCCTTGGTAAGATCTTTAAAATGAAAATAAGATAAAAGAAGTTCACTCTTTACTCAGGAACTATGAACTTCTAACCATAAATTTGAAGGTTTATAACTCAGAGAACCTTCAACATGGTTATTAACTTGAGTTTAAACAGACATAAGAAACTAAATTTGTACTGCACATACCTGGGTGTTGTCAGGTAGTAAGATGGGTAACTTGAGTCATGAGAACAAAATATGCCAATATTTAATATGTAAACTTTATCCTTTGGCACTCCCTTTTTCACTATGCAAATGAGAAGCCCTCATGTCACTGACAGATACTCATAATTTCTTTAAAAATAAAGCAAGTTTTCAGTGACCCAGTAACTAAATAACAAGTGAATCTAGCCTGCCTCTCAATGACTATCACACCTATGACCCAAACTATTTCCACTGCACTCCAAAAATATAAAAGAGAGATATGAAATCTTTTTTCATTACCTGTATGGCTGCTTTTCTGTGGCTCCTGTTTAATAGTCCATAATTGTTTCTTTAGATTCAGTTCTGTTTAAATTGTCTTTTGTTTTCTTTTTCCCTTTCTTTGTCAGTCACGAGAAATGGCTTCACAAGTAAGTATTTGCTCACTGTCTGCCTTTTTCTGGGTGTCCTGGCTGAAGCAAGCCCCACACAGCTGCTGGCTTGCTTGCTTCCCCCAAGGTGGGATGGGGAGAAAACTGAAAGGCTGAAAGGGAGAAATCTCTTGGCCTATGGTAAAAGCAGTTCAATTACTTAAGCAAAAGCTGTGTGAAAGCAAAGCAAAGAGTTTGCTCATACGTCTGATGGGCAGGGGGTGTTTGGCCATCTCCAGGAATGCAGGGCTCCATCAAGCACAGCTAGGAAGACAAATGTCTTAAGTCCTCTCATTCCTTCAGCTTCCTGCAGCTGTTCCTGTGGAGCACAGCACCATGGATAAGGGATATCACTTTGGTCAGTTGGGATCAGGCATCCTGGCTGTGTCCCCGCTCAACTTCTTGTGCTCTCCCCCAGCCCACTTGCTGCTGGGCTGGATGTGAAGCAGAAAATGCCTTAGGTCAGTGTCAGCACCACACAGCAGTAATGAAAACATCCCCATTATCATCACAAATCCAAAACATAGTCCCATACAGGCTGCTGTGAAGAAGTGTAACTCAATCCCAGCCAGAAACTGTATGTTCCGTTCCATGGTGGGAGTAAAATCCTCACAGAAAATGGAACTATGCAATGGATCATCCTTGAGTAAATGGATCTTAAAGCAACATTGTTCTGGACACAAACAGCTTGCTAAAAATCTGAAAGCTGACAGACTGGGAATTTCAAAGAAGCCCAGTGGAATTCTGGTTCATTTTTGGGCCTACTCCTGTTAAATTCTGAAGGTAACAAATCATCTTTACAGTGAAAAGATCATCCGCTGAAAGCCTTAAGGTTAAACATATTAAATGCCAGTGGAACAAAATCCCCAAGCTTATCGCAAAAGGAAAATGTGGTTGTACTTAGCAGTGGTTTAGACAGTTTTTGGAGCAGAAAAGCATTTCTAGAACCCTGGATGCAAGTATCATTCTTGGTAGGCAGAGCAGTAAAATTTAGTTAGTGTAGAACTTGCAGTAAGATAAAAAATAAGGCACTGCTTCAGAATGGAACAGATGAAACTACACCTTCAAACTATTTCACCTTTTACACAGCTCCCAGGGAGCAGCAAGGCAAGGGAGCAAAAATCTAAAGTTAATCAATGTCTGGCGTTATCACCACAGATATCTCAGTCACCATCATCTCAAATATGCACACTGGTGTGTCCATGACTACATTCCCATTCCTGCCATGTGTAGACCAGCCTAATGTTTAGATTTAGGGCATGAAACATTCTATTAGAACACCATGCTTGAGTAGGTCACAGCTGTCTAGCAGCACAAGTGAGCAATCACACCCTTCAGGGTACACAGTGGGATATGTGGGACAGGAACCTGCCTTTAAAAAACAAAAAGCAAACAAAACCAAGGATCTAAAGGCAAATATTTCTTCACTGTGTGGCACAGGAATGACACCAGGTCATCAGTTACGCTTCTCATGTAACAGATTTACCTTCTAGGAATTAGGAACTAGGAATTGAAATTCAATGAAAACAATCAAACTTCAAAATAATGATAGTTACAATACAAAAGTATTTTAAATGAAGTTCAAGACTGGTTAAAACAGAGGGGAACACACAGTACTTTGCACTGGAGTTTTATCTTCTGTGTGTTTAACAGCTGCCACTGGCAGACACACTTTTGTGCTGCTTTTGAAAGAGATTTTGGGCTTTGATGTCGCTTTGTTTTTAAAGCTGATTTTTTTCCTCTTGCATACAGCAAAGGGCCATTCTGCACAGCTTTATCAACAAGGCATGATAAAAACTTCCTCATTGCTGAAGTAAATATTTAGCTTTATGACCTTCCTTTATGCTTTCAGCTCACTTATGCCAGTTTTTAAAAACTTCAAGGATTTACACATTAACAGAAACAAAAAACTTGTTCTTTCACTTGGCCTCTCCATTTAGTCCGTGGCTCAAAAAGTGACTAACCCTCCTGCAGTGATGATGATTGGTCTCTGCCTTTACACTTCTGCTGTCAGCAGGTCTGGGTATTTGTTTTGTCAAGAGCTTGACAAGGAGAGCTGCCAATGCAGGCAGGAAGAAAGGCAAAACAAGACCACCCTCTACACTCAGTTAGTATCAGATTCGTTCTTACCAAACGGCTCCTTTCAACCCATAAATAGCACCTTTTCCTGTGGAATGTACTCTGCCTACTTTAGTCCTTGCTGTAAAATGCACACAAACCCAAAATGACAGTCTAACAAAAAACAAAATCAAATTGCATTCTTGTTCAAAGGGATCCAGGTTCTCTCTTCTGCCCTAACATCAGCAGTAAGTAACAAACCTTCAAAAAATCAGGTTGTTAAGGAAGAAAAAAAAAAACCAAAAAAAAAACCCAAAAAACCCCCACCAAACACACAAACAAAACAAAAACAAGCCAAACAAACAAAAAACCCCCCAAAACAACAACAACAAAACCACACACACAAAAACAAACAAACAAACAAACACCCCAAAACCAAACCCCCTTTTTCTATTGCAGAGTAAGCTGAAGAGCCTCAATAAATTAGCTGGTCTTTACTTGAGGCTTATTGCAAGATCCTAGTCTAGAATATTAAAAATGTGATTTTATTTGAAGTGCTACAACATTAACATTTGAAGTGCTACAACATTAACAGTAGCGTTCTTTTTAATTATGGCGTTTGATTGTTTTGCTCTTTGATTGGGTTGGTTTGTTGCTTTTTTGTTTTACACAGATAAAATCTAATTTGTGCAAAAGTGAAAAATATAAGTATCTTTTACACTGTATCCAGCTTACTCATATCAAATACTATTTTATGGACTCCAGAAACCTCACAGATTCTGTGGTGAGCCCCTTACAGAAAGGTGTTGATGAGGTCAACAGAATCTTGCTTTCAGATTTCATGTTAGTATATCCTCCATTAAATTTGCTTTGTTTGCTGATCATTACCAGCATAGTCTGTTTGAGAGGATTCACACAAACTCAGCCTGTTCATTTACATCATCTTTGTTTTATACTTCATGTATTTATTTTAAACACTCACTGCACTGAAATCTGTGACCAGTAACTTGGTGATGTGCAGGTACTGATGTGCAGGTACAGCAAGGGCTTCGCTATTTCAATGTCAGTAAAAGACGTTCAAATAGCACAAGAGGAACTCAGGATTGTTAAGCAAGTAGTTTTGAAACTAGAAACTAAAACTGCTCATTAAGTCTAAAATACACATTGAAACAATTTATCTTAATGAAAGTCATCTTTTGAAATGCTTCCTCTTATATTCTCTAGTAACTTTTGTATGTTAGAAATGCACCTGTAGTCCATCCACCTGTGTTATTTCAGTACTCGTACATGCACATACCATGGGTGTTATTTGGCATAAGGTAAACACAGCAACAGAGCAACAGATTTTGTCTCATAATTATGGGGGGGGGGCAGGGGTGTCACTATATGAGTAACTATTCTATCACTATTCTTTAAGGTAGGAATCAATTACCACTTTCACAAGAGGTGCCCTAAATGACACTGAAGGTTACTGCTTCCTAATTTCAAGCATGCTGGAAGGTCGAGAAGACCTGAGAATTTGAGATATAGTTAACAGGTGTGTTCTACCTGTGGTCTCAAGAGCGTACTGAAGTACAGCCAAAGTTGAACCATTACTTAATGAACACTCATGTTAAAAGCAGTTACACAGCTTAGATTTCTGAAAGTATGCAGAGGGGGAAGAAAGTGGAGAAGTCGTTCAGAACTGATTCCTAGATTCAGGAAGGGCAATATCAGAAGGCTAAAATTTGTTCTTCTCAGAATCCCAGTGCAATTGGGCACAAAATAACACTTACCTGCTTTTGCATTTGATAAAAGTATTCATACTATAAATGAGCTTTTTACATGAAAAGTCAAAGTGTAGTAAAGGGTGCCCAGTTCAGGAACACTTGCTAAGTACAAAGCTCAGCAATCCCCTCAGCTCCATCGGAGGCAAACCCCATGTCCAACGGCACTGTTGGAAGGAGGAGAGAACGTCTTCATCTGCCTCCTTTTAATACAGCTCTTCATCTCTCTTGTCATTTTTCTTTCAAGTCTCAAATCTCCATCAGCGTGGAGGAATGGGAGGACACCAAAGACACCAAAGAGCAGCTCAGCTGCCGCGGTAATCACCGGAACTCCACATCCAGTGACCAATCCGACCACCCGCTGCTGCGGAGGAAGAGCATGCAATGGGCACGGCGCCTGAGCAGGAGGGCCCCTAGGCACTCTGCTAAAACTGCTGAGAAGATCAACCAGCAGAGAATGAACCTCTACAGGAGGTCAGAAAGGCAGGAGCTTGCTGAACTCGTGAAGAACAGAATGAAGCACCTGGGCCTTTCTCCAGCAGGATATGGTACCACTATTACAGTACTTGAGTAGCAACATTAGCATGGTGTGAAGTGGACTTATTTGTAAGAAATTAAGGAGCCTAAAACAAAATACTAAGTTTATGATAATGCTTTTTTTTGTTGTTGGTTTAGGTTTGGGTTGTTTGTTGTTTTTTGTTTTCATTTACCAAGAGTAACTTGGAGCGTTTTTAATGCATTCCATTATCAATCATTCCTATGCTGAGATGGAAGGCTCAGAAGGCAGCATGTCAGTCACATTTATATTTAGTAGATTAAATGTGTATGCTGCATTTATAAACATTGAAGAGCTGCACCATATTTCCACAAACCTCTTGAAATAAAGATGAAGACAGGGCTGTTGCGAAGTTCACTCATATGTCAAGGCAGGGAGTTGTTTATATGTGAAGGATATTGCCTTTTCCCCGCAATTTTCAAAAATAACGCCCAAGTATCACATGAAAGTCATTTTTAGAAGGCATGTTTTACTAGGTCTTTAGATGCCATTTTTATCCATCAAATCATTCTCCAGCAAGGCTGATGTCAGGTTGCTTTTTAGTCTGTAGGATTGTTTTGGGTTTTTAAGCTATGGACAAGAGCTCCGTAACACTTTCTAACACATGAACCACAGCTGGCTAGGTTGCCTTTCTCTGGCCTTGGCCCTGTAGCATGTTGGGTGGAAGCCCTGGGGCTATGGGTTCTAATTTCCTAGAAACACCAGGAATTTCTAAATATGTAAATACAGGCTCTTTATTCCACACCCCATCTGGATAATTTCTGTGCCTTCTTTCTTAGATGTTTCTATACAAGTCTTTGCAGAAAGATTCAGGGTTAAATACTTCCAGGGGTTTCACAGGCCACAATGTGTTTGATCATTGGATCAAACACAAAAATGTTTTGTAAATTTAATTAATATTAGTAACAAGAATACTTTGTTGTATTCCTGCTATTCTTTTCAAATCCTAGTTAAAAGCCAAAAGTAAATATTCATTTCATTACTCAAATTTAGGACTGTAAGATACCATCTACAAAGCAGGAAAATCTTGGTTGTTAAATGCTTTACCTGATTATATTTATCTAATTCCGAGTTATACGTTTTCCTAAAAAGCTAAAGAGGATTTAACACAGATGCACTACCTCTCCTTTTGCCTCTCCTCTTCAGTCTGATAAGATTAAAACCAGTCTTACTGCAGCAGCCCAAGGAGTGTGCCAAGAAAAAATGATACAAAAGATACTGCAATGGCAGCTACAAAAGTGTAGCTTAAACCTTAAAATTATCAGCCTTCATTTCAACCCATCATTAGGAGAACACTTAAGAATGCAAGAGACATACCGATTTCCATTTATACAGCCTTCATATTTAAAGCCCTTAGCATAGGTGATAAAAGGGAAGTTCTTCCTGGATAAATAGAAAAAGGAAAAAAAAAGGTTTATTTTGACCAAATCTGAAAATGGATGAGAATGCCATACACCTGCATTTAATCTTGGTCATCATTTGAACTTGATGCCAGCCAGCAGGAGTCCTTGCTCAACACCAACTTCCCAAAGCTGCAGGACAGATTGGTAAATCCACTGAAATGGGGTTACATTCAAATTGCTATGACTGAAAAAAACCAGAAGGTTTTTAAAACATTACATTTGAAAACAGGATGTTTTTAGAGCTGACAACTCAAAAGATAATAACATCAGGTAGTTTCAATATGAGTACATTTGAAAAGAAATTGCTAAACTTACGTGAAATCACTCTGACACCAGACGCTTTTTTGCAGCTCTATGAAATTTCATCAAATTAATATGTCAGAAGTAATACTTCTCACAGTTAATTTGTATATGTAATTTATTTGGTACTTTTTTTCCCCTGTCCTCTAGATGAAATGAATGATCATCAGAACACCCTTTCTTACATCCTGATCAACCCTTCTCCAGATACAAGATTAGAGCTGAATGATATAGTGTAAGTTAAAGCACACATATTAAAAAATAGTCACAAATCTGTTAAAAAAAAAAAAAAAGAGACTTCCATTTAAAGAGACATCTAATTAGACTATATATATATAGACTGAAAATACACATATAAATATATAATGCATAAATTTGTAATGTTACAAACCTGTTTGTAAACTCCCCTTACTTTGTATTTTAAATTGAAAAAAACTTAATCAATGCTACCATGGGAACTAAACCAAGAACCTTCAAAGTAAGTCTCTAAGTCTTGCTTAGGTCTTTTCAACATTACAACTCTCTGCACTTACCTTGGCTTGCAGCACGTTGTTTTTGTAACAGCTGTAATTTCTTTTTGTAGATACTTGATCCGACCTGATCCATTGACTTATGTTCCAAATGCTGGACCCAGCCGAAAGGACAGCTTCTGCAATACAGTGGGACAGGACACCAGGGAGGAGACACAACTTTGATATATAACTCACCACAAAATTCAGAGACAATTTTATATGCATGTTGTTTCCACTAACTGTTTTGCAAACTGAGGGGTACATTTTATTCAGATTTTGGAAACAAAATGACAGTAAGTGACCAAATGCAGAAATGTGGTGCCTAGAACCTCTGATTTCAGGGATTGTCAGGTATGTGGCCTGTTCAGTATGGTAGTTGAACTTTGTCAGCGTAACAGAACGATGACACCCATTGCTATTTAACCCATATGAACAAATGTCAGATTCCACCACGGTTTGCTTAGATGCTCCTAAGCGTATTTATGCAGCTGGCAGCATGTCAGTGACTGAGCTCCTGACCAACATTAGATTATCTGATGCCCATAGAGAGACAACGCCCGATTTGTAGTAGCAAATACGTTAATATCTAAAGCTGACAACAAGGCTTTTCATGTCAAGAATTCAGTCTTTGAAATAATTTTCAATCTCAGCCTGTCACCCATTTTTATTAGTAGAGATTAATTTCAGTCCCATTTTAGCCTTCAGGACCTGGGGTTTTGTTTCTTGGGCTTACACAGATCAGGCTGAACGTAGCAACCTCATCACACCGCAGAGGCTGAGACATATCAATGAAAGAAGAGCCCAGCTGCAGGAAAGTCCCTCTCATCTCACACAGGCAGGCCCCCCATAGTGGCAAAAAACTGGGAAGTTACTGTGTGAAGCTGCATACAATGGTAGCTCAGGTGAAACATAACCCTTTGAGCCTTGGTGAGTTTGTCTATAGAAGCCCGAGTAGATTACAACACAATAGCGAGAGCATCCCTCTAGGGAATGATTCCTACAACAAGCTCTTCATATTTTCATGAGTATGCTAGAACTACAGATGTCCAAAGCATTTCATGCCTAGTGATCCACATTACCCAAAAGTGATACATTTTCACATGAAATTATGTATCTCATTGAAAATTAAAGAAATTTATAACCCATTTCTCAAAACGAATGTAGTTCTACATGGTGTGAAAAAGCATTATGGATCTAAAACCTCTGCTTTGGCATGATGTACACAAGAAAGCATCTGCTTTTGTAAGAAACAACTACAATTGGTAAAGCTTTCTACAGAATTAAGCATGTCTGTCTTCTGACATGATCTTCCAAGATCACTGTCACAAATGGGGAAGAACATACCCAAGATTTTAAACCCCCTTGTGTATGTATCTACATGGAACTAGTACAAGTAATTTTGCAGGTAGTCTGATATGGAAAAATTGATTATTCTCTGAACTCCCTACTTGTACAAAAAAATCACTCAAAACTGTTTATATTCTCTTCTATATTAATTGGTAGAAGTACATTCTATTTCTGAAACAGAAAGCACAACCAGGTTGCCCAGTAAGCAGCTCAGGATGTGAGTGTGTTTATCAGCATTGTAAGGATACTGAAATCAGGTCACACCCGCATTAGGAATGACAGCCAATCTGCTTTTACTTCCTGTCTTCCTCTTAATGATTCCAAGGTTTAACAATTCAGTGATTCTGCTTAGAGTCCATTATTGCTCAGTGCTTTTCCACACTTAAGTCACTCATGAGTTTATTCACAGGTAAAGTACTTTAAATGGGCTCTGTGGGAAACAAAGGAACAATTGAAACAGCTACACAGACTGAAGTCTACATTTATTCAAAACAGTATATGGTACGGGATCTTGTCCAAGACCTATCATAGAAGTTACCCAGATTCGCATATACAGTGTGAATAACTTTCCTATTTTTAATACCTTCAAGGAGAAAACTCTATTCCAGTTGATTTTTTTTTTTTTTAAATACAAGTTTCTTAAAAATGTTCATTCCAAAATATTAGGAGGATCTGTTGTTTCATACTGAAGGCTTCTCTAATGGAGTCTCAGAGAGGCAGAGAGGCTTCCAGACCCATGGCTATCCTTCAGCAGGCACGCTGGATACTCTGCTTTTAGTGTGGGTCACAGTTCACAGGAATTCCCTCTGTGTAGCACACACTGATTTAAGGACTCTCTGGCAAAAGGATCCATAGCTCAAGGGCTTGAGTCCTCCCATTTAACAGCCCATAAAGCAGCAGAAACAAGCAGTGAGGTGTGTCCATTTGCCCACTTAACTCAGCAGAACTGCTGCTTAGCTAGATTGGAATAATAGCATCTAATGTGACCTGGTATTTCTCCAGGCTTAATGAATTTCTAATTGCTCATTAGCCCCAGAAGATTTGCTAAAACAAACACAAAGACAGCTGGAAGCACTTGGAGTCCCTAAAATGAATGCAAGTCAATCTTTGTGAACAAAACACTTAGCTCTCTTCAAAATCTGCTGGAAGACAAGCAAGGTAGTAAAAACTAACAACAGCTTCTGATGAAGCAGAAGTTCTAATAACCCATGAATAATATACCACAAAGTTCAGCTATTCGGAATAATGCTGTCTTTCATGTTGAAAGCAGAACAGGTTTACTTTCTCTGCAATTTCTTCACATACAGACTTACTTCTAGTGGGATTTTGATCTTCCAAGACCAGCATAAGCACCATACATTAACCCTGAATGAGACAGCATGCACAGTCCCTCAATGACCAGAGAGGTGATTCTTTAATAGTCATCCTACAGGCAATCTTATGTTCACATACTTTCTTCTCATCATGATTATCAGAAATGTAGCACAAACCTAACTAGACCGGAGACCAGACTGAGGAACAGGAATCTCAAGGCCCAGTGCTGGAGAAGGGATGATGTAGTTCTAGAATGAGCAAGGTCAAATGACTGTTGAACAGAGGAGTTTGAGCAGGCAACAGTTCACGCAGTGAAGAGAGAAATATGGAGCTGTGAAAAAAAAGAATATTTCTATCTGTGCTTAACTGTATGTATTTTTCCTCCTGGCTCACTTCTATCAACAGCCCAAAGATCCTGCTCTTCCCCAACACTGCCTTAGCACAGCCAGTTTGGTACCCAGAGTCACAGACCCAGAGAGGGAAGTGCTAGCTGATAATAATTGCTTCATTCTCAAGGAAGTGTCCAGCAAACCAAGACCTCCCTATGAAAATGTGTTACCCAATCTGCAATAAAAAAGTCACAAGAACTCTTTCAATGGCATACAGCGTGTTCCCTTAACTTTCACTCCAATTCCACAAGACATGTGAATTCACATACTACGTAAAAAGCATAAAGTTCTTGAGTTTTTAAAACCTGCAGTGGAATGAATTAGGGAAGTTGTGACATTTTGTCTCAGAAATTAAAAGAGCTGTTATTTCCCAGCATTAATATTTTCTCTCTCACTAACAACTTTATACCACAACTATGCTTCAACAACTTCAAGTATACAAATACATATTACTGAATATTACACATCTTTACTTACTGATGCACCAAAAAGCTAAAGAACAAATAAATTTTAGGCTCCAGCAGTGGAGGAAAACTGAAATGACATCAAATGCAGCAGAGGTAACACACAGTTCTCTAGTTTCTAGAGAATTAGGGCTGGGAGCAACCATTCTGTAATTTTGGAACACTGATATGAGATTTTTTTAGCATTGAATTCTGTTTGATATCCAATGGAAACCAGCCACTAAAATCTGGAAATGAATTAATAACATGACGCAGCTCTATGCACGCACATCAATTTGTACATCAAGGTTAGAAAAATACTTCTTCAAGGCAGGGCTATAAATGTAGAATTTATAAAACAAAGCAATATGCATAAAATATGGTTGCATATTCTTAATATGCTATTAGAAGCAACCCTACCCACCTTGAAACAGATGTACAATGAATAAATGTCTGAAGAGTGGCACTTCAAAGTTTCAGCCACTGTTCTTTGTGCTTGGTACAGAATACATCCTGCAGGGATACAGGAAAAATGTTAATTATTCATATTAAGTTATGAGAGATGACCCAGACTTTGCTTCTTGAAGCTAATTGAAAATATTAATGATAATGTTGTTGTATACTTAATTATTGCCTCCACTGGCAATGCAAGGATGTCAGTAATGATAATTCAACAGAAGTATGAACTCCCGAGAAGCGTAAAAAGGCAAATATTTCTACTTCATTATGTTAAAAACAAGCATTTGACATTCCTGCCAACTAAATTTGCTACAAAATATAGATTTTAAACTGTTATGGTTTGGAACTGGCCCATGCCAACCAGGAGAGAAACTGGGAGGCAAAGTTTGGAAATGAAAGAGTAAATACTATTTCATGTGCATGAGGTAACTCAGACAAATTGGGGCATCCTGAATGGGGTTCTGCACAGGGCTCCGGTACCTTTAAAGCACACAGGTACAATATTAATGACTTGACTAATCACTAATACCCACACTACCAATTACTACTAATAAGGAAACTTTTCTGGATCACTTCCTATTTCTTTTATCCTTTTACCAGTATTAGCTGGCTGATTGTTGGGGCTTAGGTTTGTTCCTTTTTGTCTTAAAGAATTTTTCCCCATAAGCTGCTAAGAGACTAAGTGCTGGTGCTTAGATGGTGCTTCACCAACACAAAAGAGGTGGCCAAAAGTCAGGAGGGGGAAGATCACACGAGTTTTGGGGGAGGGAGAAGGACAGGGCTGGGGGAGCTGCGTGTTCTGCTTGCTCTGGGCATTGGAGAGGACGATCAGGTTGCTCTTTGCCGCGGGAGAAGTCCACAATCAGCAGAAAGTCCGGTCCCGGGAGATCTACCATCATCTATCTGCTCTCGTGTGCCCAGGAATTCTGAGCTCCTTTACCTGCCCTGCAGGAGCTGGGCCAGCCCTGCCCAGGAGTCGCAGCTTCTTCTGCGCTGCTCTTTGTGCTACACTGTAGCCCCGCACCCCCTTGCCTGCCGGGACATCATCCCCTGCCTGATGGGGACATCCTGCCTTTCCAGCCACCAGCCCGGCATTTCCATGGCTCCAGCTTGGTGCTCTTAGGGTCCCAAGGGATCAGACTGCCCCAGGCTTTGTGAAACAAAGCCCCTCAGAGTTCCTGGTTCTGTTTATTATTATTGCTGCAGTTGTTGCTGTTTGTTTGCCTTGTTATACATACTAGTAAAGAACTGTTATTCCTTTCCCCACAGCTCTGACTGAAAAGCCCCCTTTAATTTTCTAAATTATAATAACTTGGGGGAAGGGGATTGGAATTCCCCATTCCTAGAGAGGCCCCACCCCGCCCTTGCAAATACCTGTCTTCCAAACCAAGACACTAATGAACTGGTTCACTTTGCTGGCAAGTCTATAGCTTTTAATAGTTCTAGCTTTGGTATTTATTCCCACTAGGAGTTATAAACTCTCACTTCTTCCATAACTGTACAGTGGTGTGGCAGGTTCCAGACTCCAAACAAAAGCAAGGAATTAGTATCTTTACAGCCTCTTATTTGTACAGCTGGCAAGTATCAATGCAACCAATAGCGTTGTTGTGCACTCAGCTTCAGGCTGTGGTGAAGCCTTCAATACCCTATTTTATACAATTATGGAATCATTAGGGTTGGAAAATGCCTCTAAGATCATTTAGTCCAAGCTTTTACCAAGCACCTCCATGTCAACTAAACCACAGCAGTGAGTGCCATGTCCTGTCATTTCTTGGGACACGTCCAGCAACAGTGACTCCATGACTTCCCTGGACAGCCTGTTCAAAAGCTTCACAGCTCTTTTAATGAAGAAATTCTTCCTGATGGTCAACCTGAACCTCCCCTGCTGTAGCTTGAGGCCATTTCCTCTCATCCTGTCTCTAGCTGCCTGGGAGAAGAAACCAAGCACCTTTCTATAACCTCCTTCTAGGCAGCTGTAGAGTGTGATGAGGTCTCCCCTGAGCCTCCTTTCCTCCAGACTCCTCATCAGACCTGTGCTCCAGGCCCTTCACCAGCTTGGTTGTCTTTCTCTGGTCTCACTACAGCACCTTGAAGTCTTCCTTGGACTAGGGGGCTCAGAACTGAGCACAGGATTTGAGGTAAGGCCTCACCAGTGCTGGGTACAATGGGACAAGTCCTTCCCTGGTCCTACTGGCCACACTACCCCTAATAAAAGCCAGGGTGCCTATTAACAATTGATGGAGAGATGGGAAGACTGATTCAGTGATCAGAATTCAATTTTACTCAGGTTTCCCAAAAGCTTATATACTATTTCAGGAAGGTTAATAATTTTCCACTACAACTCATACATTTACAACATGTTTTGCTTGCATTTGCTTGCATGTTTTGATTGAATCCCCTCTTCTGTAATCCTCAAGGCTCTGCTTGTTCCTGCCATGGCATCTTAGTTATCAAAACTAGCCATGCTAATTAAGTCTGTCTTACTCTCTGTCCTGTGTATTCCCACAGGTGCCCTTGGCCTTCTTGGCCACAACGCTAGTCTGCCACTGTCAGCCAGCACCCCCAGGTCATTTTCTGCCAGGCCCCCATCTTCAGGAATTCCTGAATAACCTGGAGAACTTTATTACTATCCAAGTAATAGGAGAACACGTGATGAGGGTCGAGTTTGTTTGGTTTTACTCACCTTCATGGGTTGTTCCGGCACAACCATGCATGACATGGTGTTCCCCACCCAGGTAAAGGGAAAAGACTCCAGAGATGAGCTCACTGCATTGTTTAATGTAAGGTAAAGGTGTCAGCTATACAACATGTCATGGCTACTATGAAGTAATCAAAATATTATGTCCAAGAAGACCCATTTTCAAAACGCAACATCCTGTGAAACTTTTAAAATTTTAGAAAATATTGGGAGACCCAGGAAAGCCCTGAGGAAGTGTTGCCCTTGTTAGCTGAATCTTTCCTGAGGTACATGCAAAAAGGTCTGGAAATTGCAGGTTAACAGGTACCTGTTGTATTTCTTTACAAGACTAGATGACCGCTGATGGCAAAAGGAAAAGAGCCTGCTCTCTCTCACTGGGCGGGATATTGCAGCTTTTATTCTCGAGTCCTGCCTTGCTTGGCGGGAGCCTGTCCTGATGGCTCCCTGGTGCCACAGAGAGCTGGCTATGCCCGTGTGGGGGCCTTTTCCCCAGGGGGCAGGGCCCAGAGGCAGGGACAAGGCACCACCCAGTAAGGGAGAAGCGGGAGGGGAAGAGAGTTAGGTTACATTTCAGTGTGGGGGAAGGGCACTGCTGGGCGAGGACAGACCACATGATACAGAGAAAATGCATTACAACAGGTACCCACTTGAGATAGAAAAAGTGTCCTGTGTAGGTATTAGAGGAGTAATAATATTCCTTAATCAAAAGGTTTAAGACCAAATTCCCGTAAGGGAGAAATGCATTGCGTTCAGTGGCTGCAGCACAGGTTCCCACTACCTGTCCATCCTGGGTGGAATGGAGCTGCACAGAGCACAGAAAGATTGCACTGCAGGAATCAGGGGTTTCTTTACTAAACACCATAATGCACGTTTATAAAACATCATCAGGGATGTGTATAACGTATACTCACTTTCCCACTTCACCTTCAGCTGAAGTGTTTGGTGTTCATGTGATTGACATTTTGATTCCCATGTGCATCTGATATAGATTCGGACGGAAACTTTTATCTTCTGAGGTTAGTAAGCATCATCTTACTTTTCACTTAACTATGAGGATATTTTGTACACAGCTGAATACTCAAAAACATAATTTAATATATCGCTAGCAGAACAGTCTATCAGCATTTCATTTTCCTCTTTTTATTACATTTCCATGATAACAAATAAGTTATCATGGAGATATAATAAAAATTATAAGTTCTTGTGTGTGAGGTGTTCTTTGTATATGTGACCACAGAGAGTAGTAGCCACTGTGGGCACTAACTGAGATCTGGGAAATGCTAATGTTAGATTTTCTGAAGAGGCAGTTTCTGACCACATTTCTGGCGCTAATTCCCCAGCACAGGATATCACATATGCATTCTTCTTCAGTCACACTGGAATGCCACACAAGTACATTTAGTGGTACATGGGCAAATTACATCCAAGTATTACAAAATTAACACATTAACCTATTAGTTGTTAATGAAAGAACAAGTTTCATTGCATCGTCTTTGCTTTTTCTTTAGTAGGGTTGATATGGTCTCTTGCCGTATTTTAAAACACTTTAAAAATTAATTGATGCTTCATCCAAATCTAAACAAGATGCCAATCAGTATTCACTCAACAGAGAAAGGCTTCTTTATGGAAGAAAAATTCTTTGAATTCAACCAAATACAAAACCTAGACATCTGATTCAGGATGTCCATGGACCTTGAAAGTTATTACACAGATATTCTGTTCCTACTAAGAAAACATCTGCTGCTTTGCCCATTGTTAGAGAAAGTTCCTAGGATGTTCCAGGATGGACCTTTCTCTTTCTAACATGTGTGTTTCTTCTCCTGAAGTATTTCCCAATAGAATATGTGCTCATGTGGCTGAATGTGATGAGATGTAATAATACGATTGTACACACAAGGAGAAAATGGGACCTTGTGTATGTTAAACAGTGAATCAGGAGGTGGTACTATTTCTACTCCCTTTGCATTAAGGCAAAACCCTACGTAAACATCCTCCAAGTGTATATATTTAATCATTAAAGAGGCATTGACAATTTTTGCAGCCAGGTCTCCAGAAAAGACATAGCCAGTTCCTGAACAGAAAGGGTGGAATTTGTTACCTGGGAATTCTTCTTCTGATATGTACCATTTACTGCCTTTATTCCGAATAGGGCTGTGCCCTTTCATTAAATGGCCTGTGAAATAATTCTGTGTGGGAGGTGGGAGAGGCCTGAGGAGCTTTTCAATCAGGTACATCGTGTTGACAAAAACATCGCTGTCTGTCTTCATAGCAAACCTCGTGCCACTGCAGTAAGAGGCCACCCACCTCATGCCCATCATAGTTTTAAGAGTTAAGTTGTTGTAAGTGTCCAGGAAGTCCTGTTGGATAATATCGCGATACTGCTCGCTTTCTCTCAGCAGCACGCCCTCGTTGGCACCCTTGGTCTCGATGCCAAGCATGAACAGCCGAACAATGTCAGCGCCTGGAACCGCAGTTTCGTTCCCCCAGCTCTTTCGGATGGCATTTCTGTGCTGCAGTTCAGCTGCTGTTGTTGATATCAGCAATACCAGGAAAGGGGTTTTATCTTTACACTTCTCTTCTTCGTTAATAATGAACGTAAATGACTGTGTTGTAGTAGGTGCGGGTGTTTTATTCCCTGATTGCTCATTTTCAGGTGGTAGTTCTCCATTTTCTTTCCCTGAGAGTTGTTTGAAATTTGTTAATATTTTGCCAAGTAAACTCTTTTCACTTTCCACGTGAGGATCATCACTTTTAGGTAGAGCAGCAAGGTAATAAGAAGTATAAAAATAGGAAATCAAATATATTGCTGTAAAAGAGATGGTGGAAACCAGAAAAAAATGTCTCTTGGTGCATTCTGTAGGAGAGAAGAATCCACTACAGTAGCTCATGTTGGCAGCCGTGAGAGGATGCACAGGAAGCACAGATGTCAGAAGAGCAGCTAATTTGTAATTGTTTTCTTCTGTGACACAGGAAGATAAAAGCTGCCTTCAGGCTTCCGATTCTTCAGGATTCCTTTCATTTTGCTATTGTTAAAAGAATCCTGTTATTTCAATTTAGAATCAGTTGCAAAAATTTTTATCACAGACAAAAAAAAACCCTGAAAAATTCTTTTTAAATTTTCAGGCTTTTCTTCTTAAGAGAAATAAAGTATGATAGAAACACTAAGAAGTAAATGAAGATAAATAAACTATTAAAAGTTAAAATTTCATCAGAGAGAGCAGAAATTATTCAGATCTATATTTAAATGTTGAAGTACATGTAAAATACAAAGACAGCTTAACTTCCTATAGGCTTTACAAAAAGCCTATATTATAATTTATCGCATAATTGAATCATCCAAAGCTAATGAAATATTATGAATGATTATGGATTCATAGCATTGGAGGCTATTACAATAAATCAAAAATTTGATGCATGGCTGAAAGTGATTGTCTAGGCTCTATAAAGCATTAATGCAGACAGACTTTGGGATGAAGTGCCCCCGGCCAGCAACTACCTCTGTAAAGAATGCTTGAAACAACTGTCTTAATCTAGATCCATGCATTTCAAATAGCTTCACCTGAAGGAACCCATCCTCCCAGACTGCAGACAGGTAAAGTATCAATACTGGTACTGTGCACATGCTGTAGCTTTGGGTAGTTCTTTGTGATTTTCTTAGTAGCCAGTTTCAGATTTTGGCTTTCTTCAATGAAACAATACAGAAATTTATCTAAGCCTTGGAGGTGCTCCACAGTTTGCAGGGAGAAGATAATCACGTGTATCCCTCACACCATGAACTGAAAACACCCAAGAATGCCACTGGAGAAAAGGGCAAGTTAACTGTGCTAAAGTGTTTTTCTGGTCTCTGAAGGGTTCTCTACATGTATTTGAAAAGGAGATGAAAAATATAGTAAATCAGGATTTTTTCAGAGTTTTTGCGCCAAAACACTGTTTAGCAGATGCAGTGTGTAGCTCACAATCACACAGCAAAATTGAACACTTCTTACCATCATCTTTGAAACTACATTCATCCCAGTCATACAACCGTGGTATTTTTTTGGTGGATTCTTTAGTAGTTTCTTCTTTAGTAGTTTCTTGCTCTACAAAGAAATGACAGACATAGGAGGACTGAAATAATCGGGAATCCTAGCTCTGTCCCATGGAGAACCTGAGGAAAAGCTCACAGGTCCCTGACTTTCTGTTTTAAGTTTTTTTCCAGAGGAATTGTGTATTAACACGAAGGAAAGTGCAGCAGGACATTCACCTTTCTATTTGACAAGGTAAAAATACTCTGTCACGTGTAGCAATGAAGAGAGTCTATAAAAAGAGATTGGATTTATTAATTTTAGAATATGAAATAGAATATGCAAAGTAAGAAATTAATTTATGGTCAACTATAATTTAATCTGGATAAAATAGATATTGTTTAAGCTAAATGAAAATGTGTGGTGGGTAACCCTTTGCCAGTCTTGGTTTTTTGTCTTGAGATTCAGGTGGTTTTAGAGTCCTTTGCCTTCTGAAAAGCCCTGAGCCAGACGCAAGAAAGAGACTGAGTCTTCAGGTTCTGATTTTTCAAGGTTGCACACTTTGTTTCTTATTTCTCATCTGACAATTCTTTCTGTGCCCAGCAAAGGTCTGTGCAGCTGCTTGGGCATCTGGCCATTCCTCCCGCACTGGGCTGTCGCTGCCTCTTATACTAATTGTTGTGTGTTCTTTATTTATAGTTATTCGCCAATACCTACTACCTATACTAAACAGGTCATCTGTACTTTGACCCAATCTCCTTGAACTACTTTGTGCCACTGTCACTGCAGAAAATGGAGTGAATGAAGAAGAAAGAAGAAGCAAGAGACAATGCCCAAAGTCCTCCATCTTTCTCCCATCCACTTCCATACTGAAGAACCCAAAACTAGGATTTTTCACCCTGTGATAAGCTAAACTACTATCTTTCACACTCTTGTGGCCTGTAATTCATCTTGCAATGTAGGAAGCCTCTCCCATGGACTGGGATCAAAGCCAGTGTCTTTCTGGGCTCTGTACCAGGGTCCCAGACCCCCCTGTCCAAGTCTCTGACCCTCCAGGGCAACTAAAGGAATTAATTGGACACTGACAGGCCAGCATCCAAACACTCACCCACATGCTCACTCCACTTCCCCTCAGGAGGACAAGGGGAGAAAATAGGATGAAGGCGTTCATGTGTCAAGGTAAAGGACAGGAAGATCACTTACTGGATACCATCTAGGACAGAACAGAGCTAGCCAAGATAGTGAGAAACAGAAACAAAAATAAAACCCAGTAGTTCCTCTCCATCTTTTCCTGGGCTCAACTCAACTTCTTTTCCTGCCCCTTCAGCAGCAGAAGGGGCTTGGGGATTAAGGTCCCTCCCTATTCCTCTTAAAAAAAATCTGCTCCAGTGAGAGCTCTCCAAGGGCCACAGTACCTGCAGGGAATATCCAGCTGCTGGAGTTGAGAGAAAAAGGGCATAAGGATATTCTGTTATAAACTGGTCAGTAGTTTAATGCAGATCACGTGTACCACGCACCTATATACAAGATTAAGAACACAGCAAATAATAGCTTAGCTCTAGCAATCTTCATGCTTGCATTTTTAGCTCTTTAGAAACTGTATATTTTGGCATCATAGCATATTAAACATCCAGGATCCAAAAAAACAAAGTAACGTAAGAAAAAACAAAGTTGCTATGACATCAGAAGTCGAGAGACATTTCTGCACCCATTAACTGCTTTACTGTTAATTGAAATATAGGGATTTCAGCACATGAAAATAAAAGAACAGAAGGTAATTTTCAATGTTCTAAGTGTACTTCTGTGCTGCAGTTTTCTCAGTGAAGCTAATAATATTTTGTCAAAGTTTTTGACTGCTTTTAGTTTTGACAGTGAAATTCCATTAGATGAAATCCTGGTTCCAACTGTGGAAAAAACAGAAACTTCTAAGAAAGGCAGCTAGAATATTTATTGTTTCACATTGATTGAGTTATTACAAGATTAGTAGAAAATTCTTGCTGCTAAAGAGCAAAGAGTACTTATGTCTTCAAAAATAATTATAGTTTATCTTGCTTATGACTTTCTAAAATGCCAAGAAGCTCTCAAAATACAATACTCCCTTTTTATTAATTTTTTCACAGAAAAAACTAAAAATACTTTAGAAATAAACGCTTATCCCTGACAGTTGCCCATATCATTAAACCAAAACAATTATAATTATGAAAATTATTTTTCTAAAACAAACTGTGTAGAAAAATGCAGTGTATATTAGGTTGCCTTAGGATACACTGATTATTCAGATGCACATGCATTTAACTACATTCAGATTTTAAAATTACTTCATATGTGCTAAACTTCCCTCCCCCCCCATAATTAGACCTTATTAAAATAATAAAAAGGAAGAAGATTACTGCAAAGGAGTAGAGAAAAGCAGGAAAAGAATTATCAAAAAGGTAAAATTAATATGGTACTGTTTCTCTACACTCCTGTTTATGTTCTTTTCCTTATTTATTAGGAAAAAAAAAATCAGATTTGAGAGCTAATGAGTGAAAATCTACCTTACCGTGTTCCAGTTCTACCCTATCCCATCACAGATTTTGGAAGGACATGAAACTTAGAAAACCAACCTATCACATTGTAGCAATGCTTTGATATTTTCCCAACTTTTGAAGTAATGAGTTTTGAAGTGCAGGCCATTGAGGGCGCTCCTACAAATGGCAATTTTCTTCTGTGTTTGAAGGCTGCCATACAGCACGAGGTAGGGTTGATTTGATCCCAAACTGCCAGCTGGCAAAGATATCACAGCGTCTCTGCTGCTTAGCCTTGGCTTAGGTAAGCCGGCTCTTAGGCATGTTGGCTAAATGTCCATAAAAGGATGAGCTGGGAAGCGAGGGAAGAGCAGGAGATGCACCCACCTAGACTAAAGGCAGTGTCTCCTGGAGAGAAGCTCCGTCAGGGCTCTGCCGTGTCCTGCAGCCCTGGCGGCTCAGCACGGACTCACCAGTCCCTTGGGAAGAACTGTACTATGTCCCAGCCCCACCTCCTGCTGGCTCTGTGGGAGCTCCCAGGGGTGGCCCTGGAGTCAGTGAGATGGACCAATAACTGCTCCAGCCCTCATTTTTGAAACTGCTATTGAATTTCAATCCCACGTGCCACAGTATTTGGAGGATGAACTCGGGCATCTCAGTGACACTTGCTCTCGGTGGTTGCAAAGAGAAGCAGAGATATTGCAGTTTCTGTCTGTACTAGTTTGTTATTGGGTTACAAGTGAACAAAAGCTATCTTAAGAAGCAGGTGGAGCACCTTGGTCTCCCTCTTACCTTGCAACACTTGGCTTCCCAGAGAACACAGGCAACCCTTCCGTGGAAGCTCATCTAAACAGGTGCTGCTGAGGTGTGACATGGAGCAGGGCTGGACAGAAGAGAGCGAGGAAATAAAATTATCTTGATATGTATTGTTGGAAAGATCTACATGCAGTTTCTCAAAATTTGAAACAAGTTTTTTTTTATGAGTAGAAGACGTGATACGTGATCCATAAAACCACTGTCTGCTACAATGATTACAGAAATTTGAACAGCAAAGGGCTTAATTAACTACAAAGAGAATTAAGCACTTTGCATAAAGCACTGAAGAAGGATATTAATAATAATTACACATATTTAAGGAGCATATGGAATTCATTTAAGAAATATATAAAGTATTTATCTGCTAGGTTTCTGTAAAATCTTTGTATATGTCCTTTTCTGATATTTAAATGATGCCTAGACTGAGCTAATCTAATCAAAATGCTAATTCTACACAGAATAGTACTTTTTGTTTTTCTTTTTCACTGGAATTTTTTTTTCTTTTTTTTTTTTGAAAAGCCAGAAATATGTGAAAAATTGAAGAAGAGTTTTAGTTTTGGGGTTTTTTCTTTACATAAGTGCATTTTGGATTTAAAAATATTCTCCAAAGAGAAGTGAACAGCAACAGCTATCCTAGAATTTGCTCATCCCTAGTTAGCTGCTATATAATTTTTTTTCTTAAAGTACATACAGAAATATGGCTGCCAAATAATTAATCGCAGATAAACAGCACAATTCCCTCTGTTTTAATGGAAGGGAAGTGCAATAAAATTTATCATGGACAGAAGGGGAGCACACTGTCTGCAAGGAGCCAAGAATTAGTTAGTTTTGTTAGTTTAACAAAAGCGTCCTATCAGAAAATAGTTACTAGTTTAATTTGTAATCAGCAGAAGGGGGAGTGAAGAAGGGAAAACAGTTCTACACACAGTCCCTGCTATCCCCTCTCTCTTCTCTCATGTCACATTTACCTTCTTTAATGCTCCTGTGCTGGGGTCCTATGAGTCAGTGGCAGCAGCTTTTCTCAAGAAGGAGATGGACAAGGAGAGGAGTTTATGGCCGATCACCATTGTGACACATTTCCATGTGTTTTGCAAGCCAACACTTTCCTCTTTCCTTCTTGGTTTTCAGCTTCATGTGAAGCCTGATCTTCCTACATGTGCTGTGTTGACTTTGGGTATTTCCTTCTTGTGTTCTTTGACTGTATGACTGTGACTGAACCCGGCTTTATCCAGCTGCCAACAGTGCATTCTCACAGCAAAGAGTAATTAGTTACTGATCACACTTTTCCTCAATTGTCATACCATATCTACATTTCTCTATACTTCTATTTCAGGGCCATAAAAACGTACTCAACAGAAATAGCTATTTGCTGCAGAAATAAAGACAAATAACTAGCAGGTGTTGGGCCACATGGTTGTGGAAAGCCAAAGTGCAAAGTACTTGAATAGCAGGAACTAATTCACTACACAGTTTGCTGTTCCAGGTTTAGAGGTAGAAAAAAATTCCAGCTCCTATCTTGTTAACTGATGTGATCACAGTGTCTACATGAAAAAGAGGAGTGCTTGGGAGCATAGTACAGAGAATAATCTAATAATGCTATATCAATTTGCTGCCTTGTATCTGAGTTTGTGTTTGCATTGATTTGTATCTAAGGGGTCACAGGGGAATTTAGGAAAGGTGCCTTAGAAAATGCCATTCTGATCAGTCTGCCTTAGAAAATTACATTCTGAAAATGCCATTCTAGAGGCACTAGAGTGACACTGTTTTCTACCAGCAAAGACACTGAGCATTGTGGACCAGTAATTCTGAGGGAAGACATCCTCCACAGTTTTAGGTTGTTTGGCAGATGCATATACAGAATATAAGTATTCATCTAGATAAGCAAAGTGTAAGATTGAGAATGAAAGTTTGCTGAACTGTTGGACAGTCTACAGCTGTCTGTAGAGAGCTACATAGAGACCTTAGCATGCCTTTTAGGCCACAAGTCACCCCAAAACAGTATCAGTTTTAACCATATCATTTCTGACAAATGGCTGCATGTACCTTTCTAATCTGTATTTAAATAATTTAAGCCCTGTGACCCGACCTTCCAAAGCATCTATTTAATGAAATGCCTCATTACTCTTTCCTGAATCCAAACTGATATTCCACACTACTTGAATTAATTACCTCTTGAAGAATAGTTTTCTCTGTGATAACTTTTCTCTTGTCCCTTCTCAGACATTACTTGACATGTTTGCTGAACCACTCCAACCACTCTCATTCCTCCTTCTCAATTCTCTCCAGTGGATTCTTATCTCCCTGAAAGGACAAAGGGCACTCATTGTCTCATTGCCTTTCTCTGTTGGGGGAGGAGAATGGAAGGAGACTAGAAGGATTACTTTTCTTCTCCAGGCTTTCTCCCTGTTTGTACACTTCGAGAGACCTTTATTTTTATTTTATTTTTTTTTTAACTATTAGATGTTGATCCACATGATCTGCTGTATCAGTAACCAGTAGCACTCATGACCTGCTCCATACTGAGATACACTTCCACATGGCTGGCCAGCTTAGCCAACAGACTGCCTTTGTTTATCATTGTCTCCGGCAATTTCCATTTTCCCTGCCCATTCACCACCTCATTTCTTTAGTGCATGATTCAAAGCACCTTGGAAAGCCCTGGTCAATACAGAATTCCATGTTCATAAGAAGCCAGTGCCAGGCAGTCTCTGACTCCGGCTTTCAGACATTTTTACAATCCCCTTGTGGCAGTTTCATCTGCACTGTAGCTCCTTAGCCAGGGATTCTGCCCCACTGCAACAAGCACCCTATCATCAGATCCTTGGCTACTTGTCCAAAAATGTCAGTACTGTTATGTTGATCCTCTTATTTCTGGCAAAGCAATAAGCAGCTTCAGTGAGCTTACACTGCCTTTTACATAGATTTTGGAACTGTTGTACTTTCCATTAAAATTACTTTAACCCCTTTCCTAAGTTTGGCTTTAGAAAGCTGTATAACCACTGTGTCAGCCATTATCACTGCAGACAGAGCTCTGACCACCCTGTTGAATTATTTCTTATCTATATACTACATCACTGAAGATATTTGACTCTTGAAAGATTTTTAGAAGTGCATTAATTAAATCATAATGTAATAATTAAATAGCTTAATTAAATTATTTGCTTGTAATAATTTAAAGGCAGAAAGAGGTGCTTGTATTCTAAGCTATAAATCTTCTACATCTAAGCAAAGGAAACATAGATGAAGGGGGGGGGGGGGAGTTGATGGGAAGGGTTTTGTAATGATGCTGTCCTGGGATCATGGCCGAAATGATGCTGTGTACAAACAGAGCAATGTTTCATTTTAGCTACTTTAGGCTCAGGCAGTGAGTGGACAGTGTCAGCACACCAAACTGATGGCATCACATACCAGCTTTTGTCCCATTTCTTTGCTTGACCCAAAACTGTTTCCCCATGGTTAGGTTTTCATCACATGGATCTTCAACAGATAATCCAAACAGAAGGTGCCAAACACAACTTCCCATCGCTTATGAGTATTAAAACCCCCACAAACTCAGGGGTTGCTGCATAAATGGAACTGGCTCTAGAATTTTCTTTGAAAAATATACCTCATACAGAACCTTCTATCCAGATTTATTTAGGAATTAAACATACCATTTTAACAGAAAAAGTGGGACTTTGTGTAAGAGATGGTCTGAAGATCCTTCACCTGCCTCACGACCGTCACCAAGGACAGAGATTGAAACCCTGAAACTCCAACACAGGAGCTCTGGCCTGGCTGAGGTGGGATGTCTGCCAAGTGTTGCCTGCAGGAGTGTTTGCTGAACCAAAAAACTGGTACGCATTCCCATGGGAACCTGTGCAGGAACAATGGGCAGGTCACTGTGGACTGGCTGTGCTTGCTGCAGAGGACTGGTCTGTCCTGCACCTGTTCTCTCAAAGGATCTCCCCACCCTTTGGCCAATTGCCTGTCGCTTTGGAAAAGACTATAAAGAAGACTCCTGAAGTTAACCAACTCATGATCACCCCACGGGAAGACACGTCTCTTGGCATCGCCAGGAGGACTCCGTTCCTCTTTGCTGGTAGCTATAACCCCCTCTTCTCTCTCCCTCTCCCTCTATGCATACCGTGATGGCACTCAATAAAAGCGCATTGCTGTTGAGTAAACTGCTGTTGTCCCCTGCTGTGTCTTTTGTACTCTGAGATCACTAAGCGAAGCATCACGACCCCTCCGCTTGTATTAGCGGATCTGACACTTTGCAAGGATATAATTTCACTATACATAGCCACCTTAAGTATCTGCATTTTACTGTAATTAACATGTAGATAGGGCAGTGTGAAAAATTCAGTTTAAGGTCTGGAATCAGCAAGGAGAGAGTTTATATTTTAACATGAACAAAAAAAAAGTAGCACAGACAGATGCTGGAAACATGAGATTCAATATTTGTTTGCTGCAGCTGTGTCTGGATTCTTAACTAAATTTATCATGGGCACGAGAACCAGGACTGCATCACTTTTCTTAACTTTAGTACTTGGCTAGGTTTTTATTGGAATTGGGATAAATTAGAATAGCTATTTGCATTAGACTGTTCAGATAATTTATATTCTATAATTAAAATTCTGCCAAAAAGGAGTTACTTAGATCGGTTACAACAAAAATTAACATAAATTTAATTATGGATGTTTATGTGTGGGTAATTCATAAACAACTAGTCTGCATTAGGATTAGTGTCTCCTAATGCCTTATGCAGAGTCCTATAAAAGCTGCAGGATGCTGAAGCCTTTCTTGCCTCATCTCTTGGTTAAACATGAACTTGTGTAATTTAATTCAGTTAAAAATTACATTTATAAAGCTTCATTATTTGCCAGAACATGAGCTCCTAGTTTTGTCTCCACAGGGGATATGCATATGAAAAGTCCCAGGTGTTTTCGTTCATCCTGCCACTGGCAATAATTCCATGGGCTTGTTCACTGCAGGGACCGGGAATGTTCCTTCACCAGTGGAACTGCGTGGGTCTCATGTTCCTCCATGCATGGACTCACCACAGGAAGTCAAAAGACAGGAGAGGAAAACCAGAACCCTCCCTGGCTGGGAAAGGCGCTCAACCAACTCTCTCTCCTGGATAGAGTGCTACCTTCATCTCCCTGTGGTTGCTGCTACGTATTTTAATGTCACTCTTACGCACCAGGCATGGGCAATGAATGCCCCTCAGACCTCCAGAAGATGAAATCAAAATGTCACCTCGATTGACTATTCTGACTCAGAGGTGAGTTTATGGGGAGATGGGGAGAAGCTGGCAGCCTTTCCCCGCACAGTTGCCACTGTGAGCATGTGCAGAGGCACTACGCTGAGACCCTGAGAAATCCTACCAGTGAAAACACAGGCACCAGTGGGTTTTTGGGTGCTGTGGGGATAGGTTGGAGTTCAGTTGAGACTTTCAGTTTTAACTGCATACATCTGAATTCCAGCCCATGCGCTGTTGTCTTTGGTAAATAATTTCACTGTCTAAAGCTACACTATATTTCAAGGAGACCTAAGGTGATGCTGACCACTGGAGCTCCCAGGGCTGTTGAAAGCAACCTGATCCAGACACAGGTTTTACCATCTATTTTTAGGTTTGGGGTTCTTTTCTAAACATTTAAAGATAAGCTGCCGTAAATGAGGGGAGAAATCCTCTTCATTCAGGGCTTGTAAAAAAATACGCGAAGAATTATATCTTACTGAGCGAACTATACCATGAATTCCCCACAGATTAAATCCTCATTTTTAGACAATTCCAAAGAAATACCAGCATAGTGATCTACTTACCTCTCATCATCAAACTTGGCAAAAGGCTTTTGTAAATCCAGATGTGAAGGTGTTTGGTCCTCTGGCATAACTATTTCAAAACCACACCATCGTGTTCCATTTCTAAAATAAAGAGAATATGAAAAGAGCAGAGTTGAATAAAGTTTAAAAGCACTTTTACTTTCTTGAGTGAGAGTATCTAAACTATAGCCTTCCTCTAAACTATACCCTTGCTGACAAACCCTCCACTTTTCTGCTAGACCCCCAGGGATTTACCCTCAGTCCCGACAGTCAAGAAGAATTCATTGACTCATTAAGGAGATATTTAGCAAGTTACCATCTATTTGCCATTTGTCAGACAGTAGCAGTGTCTCATTTGGACAGCTTTCAGCAAAATAGGTTGTAAAAAAGGGCAATATTTTGATAGGCAAAAGGTACTTCAAAACAGGAACTTCTCACAAGTATTCTTAAACCCCAAATGCCTTCTGAGCTGATTTGTTTAAGAAATCCTGGGAAGGAAGATTTTCCTTATATTTTGACTTTACATTGCAAGGGGAAATAAGGTTTTGTACTATGTCTTAAATCCTCCATTAGGCTAAAAATAAATATGCACTGAAATGATCATATTAATCATACTGGACTGAAGGGTGAGCATAAACAGGACTCACTTTTCTGATACTCATGCAAATGTTGAGGTTACACAGTAGCAAGAAGAGTTTTCACTGGGATGAAATGCTCTTCAAGCTGTACCTTGGTTATACATAACTAGTTTAAAGTATTTGCATGCACTAGTTCGAAGAGGAATTAAAGCGAGTCTGTGGGCGTCGCTGGTGGCTTAGTCTTAGCTGGACCTATAGATGGTGCTGTAACATCACTGATAATAATAGCAGACTACTGATATTCACTTTTGTCACTGGCCAATACCCAGCTCACGTTACAGAGCAGTCATAAAATCCATGTTATCAGCCTCCATAAAACCAGCTGGTAGTACCAGTTCAGGTTTTACTGGAAAAATGTCTGGTTTACAGCATGTGAGTTTGCTTTCTCATTGTCTACAACAGCCAAATCATTATTTCCTCAAACAGATTGCTCCACTGTAATAAAATAAGAGATTTTTTATATTCCTGTAGGGAAAAAAAAAAAAAAAAAAAAAAAAAAAAAAAAAAAAAAAAAAAAAAAAAAAAAAGTCTTTTTAATCTGGTGCCTAAACAAACATTACTTTTATCTTTTAAAAGGTGGCCTTGCAGCTACAAGTTCTTAGAACGTATCATGCAGTCTTTACAGTACATACTTTTGTAGTACTTTAAACATCAAAAGCAGAACAAGAAAATAAATTTGGAGTATTTACCAATAAACTTCATTAGTTTAGAATGAATTTATGTGTAAACTGTTCCAAGAAAAATGCATGTCTTCTGTATTAAGCAATGGGTTGTGATGACTGAGCTGATTGCATTGAAATGATTTAATGGGCATTTCTGATTCAAGAGAAGTTTCACTTGCTGGGTACAGAGTTCCTGAGTTAGAAAACTCAATTTTCAAAATCACTTCTACAAAGCTTGAAGAAAGTGCACTTTTCTGGTCATTAAGGAGAGCGCAGGAATAGACTGAACCTTTATCAAGACTGTATTCAGTCCATTGTACTTAACATAAGGAGATATTTTTCAGTTCTTTGATCATCTCCACCTCTCAGGCTGGATTCTGACATGAAGGATAATATATACCTTTTTCCTTATGTCATGGTATTTACAATGGAGTAGGTTCCTAGCACAGATCCTCTTGACTGGATTGGAACTCACGTCACAGGAACTGTGTCAACTTGTCTGTACAAGCAGAGTTAGTTCACGTAATTTGTCTACAATGGGTTTAATCTATAGTTTTCTCAAACACTGTAAAAAAAGATCAGATGAGCCACTACAAATATTTCACTTTCAAACATGAAGTTAAACTGTTACTTCCCTGTTAAAGACCCGGAACATTTTCATCACAGTTCTGGATTATACTGCTGTGTTTTAGAGACAAGATTGTGATGGCTACTAGGAAATTATGTAAGAAACAGAACTGGAAGTTATGAAAAAATTATTACAGCATATTTGATGTATATGGCTGACCTAGGAAGGCAATGATGTCTGCCATGTTCTAAAATTAGTATACAAAGGAGTAAAAACCTATGACTTCTCTGATGACTTGCATTCTTCTTCAGTTATTCTCTCCCTATTTCTCTTAGTGGTTTCTGCTATACCAAATAATGTAGTAGCTGAAAAAAAGTAGTTAAAAATTGCCTCAAGTCAAGTACAGGAAGAAGTATTTAAACATTCATATTATTTTTTTTTCACTGAGTTCTAATGCTCTTCACATCTTGAGCTCCTGTATTTTGTTTACATGGTCTATAAATCAGTTTTGTACTGCAGATCACTGCCATATAATGAGAGCCATAGTTTTGAAATGTAGGAGTTATTTGTCATAATATGGAAGCAGCAGAAAAAGGAAAGCTACAGTCAGCAGCAAGGCAGTGGGAAGGAAAATTAGTGATTCTTCACAGAGACTTTCCCAGTTCTCAGAACAGCACTTTGTTCGGTATTTCTCTCATAATCAAAAGCTTCCAAAGGGAGAAAGAACAGCTGCTGTCTGCTATCCTCAGAGGATCGAGTCATCTAAAAGCAAAGGCTCCAACTCTAGAACTCCGTGACCACTCACAAATTTCGTTCTTACTGTGAAAGCAATGAGATATTTTCAGCCCGTGCATGACTATCTGAAATATAACAGAGCATGGTACTAGGAAGGGGAACAGAGAATTGAAAGCTATAACAAAACATATCACGTCAAAATAAGCAGGTCATCATAAACAAAGGTGCAAGATCTTTGGAAAATCTGAAGATATTTTAATATAAACTTGCTAATTCTTTATGAATTAGGATTCTTTAGGATTGAGGTAAAGAAAGCCTTATAGAAGTAATAAAGTATTCTGTTGTTTTATAGATGGCAAAAATAACAATCAGTTGGAAGCTCCTAACTAAATTTTGATTAATAAAGCATGTCCTTTTTACAAGCTGGCTGTTCACTTGGCCAGTGCATGTAAGAGAGTCTCTTCATTTGCCTGTCTTGGTGCTATCTCCATGGTCTTAGAAAAGAACTTTTCCCTTCAAACCAAACGGACCAGTGAAATGCACCTGGGTTTCACACATCCCAGGATGTTGCTTCACTTACTGAACCAATATACACACAGTCCTAATTTTTTCTCCTTTACATCTCCTACTTAAAGGCTGCAGAGGGGAAAACTATCAAATTTCAAATAAATTTAAAAGGTTTTGATTGTTTATTTGTGGAGTTAAAACATTCTGAGTATAGGAAATGTTTCCAGGAAACTGTCAGCATTAGAAAAATACTTGAGATGTGTTCATGAAATGCTGTTAAGCTAAATTTCCTTCCTTAAGAGCATGGTGTGCAGGAATGCAGCTTTTGTCCCTCCTTTCTTTCATATCTTGTTCCTGAAGTGTGGGAAATAATCAAATTCCCCTAATTTCTTAGGCACAACTGTGCAACTACCACAATTTAAAATAGTGCTTGTGATTTCCTTCATTACAGAAGCTGCCATAGTCACTTCATTTCCTTATAGAAACAGTTACATCATAAGTTATTTATTCCCTTTTTTGTAAATAACAGTAAATGGTTCTTCTGCTAGGCAATTCAGATTATTGCTCACAAGGGCCATCAAGTTATGGATGCACTAAAGTGCAGCAGGAATAAAATATCTACCACCTTAGAGCTTATGATGTGTCCAAAAATCTTGAATATTTTAGTAGGCTGTGATATATTTTGCCACTGCAAGTGACTTTCACAACTCACTGTGCAACAAATGATTTAACCATTGCCAATCTGTTCTTGAGAATCAAAGGCATTGATTAAAATTTACTTTCTTGATATTTACAATGCCTTCCCTCCTATAAGTAGAAATGCATGGAGAAGAAATCCCTCTTCAGTGTGAACTTCAGCGAGCAGGGTGAGAGCTAGTTTGAGAAGCTTTTGAAATAGCCCCCAGAAAATGCCACAGAAACGTTACTTCAGCTTCAAGGTGGTGGCTGTGTGTGTCTGAAGATACAAGGTGGGCTGTGGAACTATGAAGCTGTTATTTAAGCCAACCACCATTTTATTTTCCTCATGCTTCTGTTTCCAGCTTCCCTCTTCTACATCCAGTTTCAATTTAACCTTTATGACTTGTGTAAGAATATTTATGTGAAACTGAAACCCTAGCCTCTGTTAAGAGGATACATCCTGATCCAAACCAAATGTTCTTAGTTTTAAATTTGGTGTGGAACAAAAACAACCCCAAAGGATCTCTTCCGTGCACATACGATAAAATGTGCAAATCACTCTATAAAATAATACATAAACTTTATTTCCTACCTGTCTAACTGCATTGCAACATGATATACTTTACATTAGCTATTATTTCTGCAAATTCTCATTTTCCCTGTCAAACGATGCATGAAAGTGAGAATCACTACAGCTTAATGGAATAAGCCTCTTATCAGAGCTATATATCAAAGGCATCCCTCTCCCAACACCTAAGGACAGAGGGATCATAGGGTCCAAAACAATTCCACTTGAATTCACAGTAGGTCGCTGGGTTTGAGTGTTGCTGCCACTGTTTATTTCTCCCTTGCTATGGGGACAGTGGTCAGTGTTATGCTGTTATTTGCACTTTACAGGCTTAAGTGTGCTGGAGGTCAGCAGGGATAAGGAATGATGTCAAGAGGGACTCTGTCTTCAAGAAGCACTAGATTTCGTCTCTATTGCTCAAGTTTGGAAAAGGAAAAAAACCCATGTTTGAAATAATTTATGTAACGATATCAATGACTGGTGTAACAGCAGCGACATAATATGAATAATACAATAATTGATGAAGTAGCCAAAAGGAGGCTGAAAATAGTATTTTATATCCAAGGCTTTGTCACATAGGCTATGCCCAAAGAACAGCAACACAGGTTTGGGGTAAGCTACAAGGAGTGATGAGGCAGGAGAGGGGAAAGAAAGAGAATTCAAGTCCACGACTACCTTGACCTGGGCTGATCTCCTCTGCCTCTCTTCTGAGCCTGTGGTAACAGTATTCTGTTCAAGTACCATCCTGGAAGAGAGGGAAACAGGTATATGAGGGATTGTGCCTTTCATTAATGAAAATCATAAAAAGATATTCACAATTTACCTTCGTAGAGGGCTGAGGAAAGTCTAGGGCTGTGTAAAAGGTTTCAAACAGCACAGTAAGAATTAATTCCAAAAACTTAGTACATGTCCTCTTTTGGCACATTGTTGAAAGCCAAACTTCACCTGTCATTTTCTTTAATCATACCAAGCTTATGATGTTCTGGGGGAAAGTCAGTCTGACTCAAAGCGTTCAGCTGGCTGCCTACTCTCACTTCCCTTTTCAAAGTTCCACTTTCATTACAAAGCTGCATCTTAGCTTCATCTTCTAGCTAAGATGCAGTTTTATAATGAAAGTGGAGCTCTGAAAGTGGAGACTTAGCTTGTACAAACACTGCTTCATCTTCTTAGTTGCACCCTCTTTTGGATTCAGTCAAGTCTTATTTGATTATTTTTCATGGGAAGGTGATCGTGTTATTATATTGACTTTCATATGATTCATACTTAATAGGATGCATTTCTTGTCTTGAGAAAAGGGCTGTGCCCACAACATAGTCTATGCTCCAAAACTTTTGACTTCAATGTAATTTTTTTTTGTAATTTCCTGATCATTCTGTGACACTGCATTTATCTGGGATGACTTTCTCTATCTTAGCAAATTCCAGCAGCATCCAGATGAATCAAAGAATTATTTCAGTGACACTTGACAAAGTTTGAAAAAAGCTAATAAATATTTGCCTGTTTTTAAAAAGCTGGACAAACAGATCTCAAAGTGTTTCTGCCTTTGCAGAAATTAGTCCTTTAACACCATGCTCATGAGTATTCAGCTCACAGGTGAAGCAGTGTGAGCAAGAATGGGACACAGATGAAAAAGTGCTGACAGAGGCAGCTGTACAACTTCCTAGGAATGAAGGGACAGTACAGCTGAAGGCACAAAACTGATATTAATTCATTTTTTTCTTTGTGAGGCCACGAAGGTTTTATTTTTCTAACCCTTTATTCTCAGTTCAAAGAGCATTTGACAAGGGTTGACTCAGTGAACCAATCTTTTTTAGTGTGATTTATAGAATTATGTAATGAATGTTTAAACCTGGTGATATAAATCATCTCTTCAAAGTGTCATGAATTGCTGAATATTATATTATTTTCCAGTTTTAAAAGTTCTGAAGCAGAGAGCAAAACCAGCATTGTATGATGAATGCTATGAACTACATAACACAAAATCAGCCCTTGATCCTATAGGTTACGCCTGACTTTGGACCCTAAGAGGGTTTACAGATGTAAACTGCAAATTCAAGAATAGTGCAACCAGATTAATAAAAAAGGCTGTGATCATAGGTATTAGTAATAAATACTTAAATATTTCCATCCTTTTTAATGACCATACTTCCACCTTTTATTTAATGTCAAGTAACAGTTTAATTCCATATAACACAGTGATACCCAGAAATAAGCAAGAATGTCCACTGAGATGTTAAATTGCATTAATACCACTGAAGTATCAGTTACATTGCTGCATGTAAGGCACAGGTCTGATTTTAACTGAAAATAGTTGAGTTATAGAGGAATTTTTTTTGTTTATCAATATGATAATTTTTGGGGGGAGGGCGAGACCAGAAGGAACTTACACATATATATGCATAATGAACATATGTGAACAGAAAAATTCTTTGGAATTCAAGTAACAGACGAGTCATCAAAAAACTTACAGGAGGATAAGCCTAAGGTCTGTGGTTTTTTTCTAGTTATTATTAGTTATTACTTGAATTGTAGGTGACAGAAGAATCCTATGTATTAAAAAAAAAAAAAAAAAAAATTGTTTGAAAATGCATCACAAGTCCTTGGGTTTTTCAGCTAGCTAGATAACCCCCAGTCCACCAAAAACCCTGGTGCCAATAGGACTCCAGATGCTCCAACAAGCCTAATCCTGATTTGTTTGAATTCCATTTCTGCTAGCTGAATCATTATCAGACAGTGGCCACATTTGCCCCGTAGGATTCCTGTAACCCCTCATTTTCCCTCCTCTACTTTTCAACTTCCCCATCCCTACTATCAGCTACCTTTTTGCCCTTCCACCTTTTTATCCACTCTGTCTCCTAATTTTTAATCAGCTTCTGCCTCTGGTAAAGGCCACTAGAAACTCTTGATTCTCAATCAGATTACAAATCTCTTTCCAAAATTTCAAATCAGATACCCCAGGATTGTGTCTCCTCCTGCCTGGCACGGAATGCACCTGGGGGAAGGAGTGTACCTGCTCTTACAAGGGGGGCTGCCAGATTTCACTTGTAACTTCAACAGAAAAACATGAAAATCAATAGTTTCAAGGAAATGTAAATCTTTCTGTCAGGAGCTTCCCCTCAGCTGTGCCCAGGTCTCTGCCTGGTTCTAAACAAAGCCTTTTATCCTCCTGCCTTGCTCGAGGCATGCAGACAGTGCCTCTATCCAAAATCCAGAAATAAGGACTATGGATATAAAACTGCTGTTCCTTGCCCTGGCTCACTGCAGTGATTAAACACTGATTATAAAAAATTTAAAAATATACTTTTTTTTTCCCTCTATCCCTCTGATTTCAGCAGGTATTTATCAGGTGTTAAAGGATTCACAACAAAGCATTACTGTAAATTAACCAGGTTGAAGTACGAAAACCAGTTACAGGCTTGTTACCTGAGCTGATCCAAATCTTGCTGTAAATCAAACCAAACAAATAAAACTGAAGACAGAGGATTTCCATTGCTGTACAGGGGTGGATTTGGCCTCAAGCACTCAGTGCCTCACTGGTATCACAGTGTGTGATCACTTCATGCCTACGGAGATATGTACAGAGACTGGGAAACACAAGGGTTTTGTTTCACCTCACAGAAACATAATTTGGCATTTGGGAGGGATGGTCAATGCTGCAGTGAGACTATCTGTGGCAAATCTTTAGGTCCCCTGACTTCAGGGCAGAGGGCGGCGAGAAAATAATTAGGAGTGGGAATGACGGTTGGCACCAGAAAAAGAACACTTTAATAACGGATAAAAGAAGGTAGGGACAGCGTCCCAAAGCCATGCACAGGATCCAGGAGAACTCCACGGGAGTAACCAACCAAAGGCCAGAACAATGGAGGGTACAGCAATACACAAAACCTTAGGGAAGGAACATCCTAGCTCCACAGCCATATAAGGAACACAACTGGCCAAAAGGAAAACAGAACTTTGGCTAATTAACATAACAACCTAACTTCAAGGAAGGATCCCCCTGGCCTTGAATTTATTCCTGACTCACATAAGCAAGAGCTGGCTGGCCCTTGGCCCCCACAGGTCAGTAGGGTGAGAGCCCCAGGGGAACTGATGACAGCAGGAAGAAAAAGAAGCAGCTCGCTGCAGTTGGAGTGCTCCCCCTCTGCTGTCTCTTTTTTATCATCTCACAGACTGCCCCCTGCTATCTTCATTATTTGCATCTGTCACTATGACTATCACTCTTGTACCCCAAAATAATCTCTGCGTTACCTGAATACGAGGAAGATCTACTTTTCTCCTAATGAGTAGCCTGGTTGTGGCTGGATTAGAAAGTGGAATGTGCTGTTAGTTCTGACAGGAGAGAGCTTTATGTGGCTGCTGAAAACGGCACAAGCACTCTATTAAATAAAGTATGATATGACCTAATTTTTATTCCTAAGTGTACCAATGTGAATGTCTGGCAAGCCAAGACTGTAACTAGCATCTGTAAACAGTATTAATTGTTTTGATTACATTCATAACTCTGAACCATTACTAATGGAATTGCCAAAGTAAACAAGTTTGGTTTGTTTTTGTTTTTTTGGGTTTTTTTCCCCTCTTCCTCCATGTTCATATAGCCCTGATTTCTTCAGCTCCTGACATTTTATAAATGTCATAGTTTATGAGGAAATAATAAAACCCCAGGTAACACCACACAACACCGTGACCTTTAGCTGAGGGATTGCTCTAAGTTCTTTAGTAAGCTCAGTAAAGAAATTTGGAGGTGAAAATTCAGGTTCTAGGAAGTAATTGAAGACTTCAAAGGTCACAGATTTTCTGTCTGTGAGTCGGACTCAGAAATATCATTCCTTTTCTAACCTGATGCTTGGGATTTGATTTTGCTAATGACCTACTTTAGCAACAAACGATAAACAGCTTAAACTGAAAATGTGGAAATTTTCATTATTATTTGGAACTGAATCTGTTTGTACTGACAAACCTAAAGGCTTTCCCACTATTAGGGTTTTTGCCTAGGAAGTAGATTTTGTGAATATTTCCACAACAGTATTTCTGGTATATCTTCACAGGTACACATTGGCATTTAATGAACCATTCCCAAAACACAGCTAGAGAAAAATGGATTTTGCTGATATTTAAAAAAGATTACCAGAATCACTTTGAAGACATTTGAATTCTATCATAACTTCAAGAGGTGTTTTGACATTTGAAGGTGCTATCTTAACCTACCTGTCATGAAATTTGAGGAAGGATCCTCCTCTAGAAAGAATACCTCTTCCTTTTCTCATGAGCCTATGCATTTGTATCCCAGCAGAATCACGCAGTTTTAATCCCCAGACTTCAAGAATTGAGGAGAATGCACCAGTTTAGTTTATACTGCCTAGAAATTGGAATTGGACACAGAATGTCAAGGTCTTTAGATTTTCTAGTAAGACAGATACTAAACCATTCCTCACCACTAAAACAATTCCATCTAAAGATGCATGATACGTGAAGCTACAATAACCAGAAGCAGTAGAACTAAAAACCAGCTAAACAATTAATAGTTAGCCAACAAATCACCATGAGTAGAAAAAAGAGAAATAAAAACTAGCATATTACATGTAGGTACTTGATAAAGTAAGTCAAGGCAGTGCAGACTTAACTGCAGTGATAGTGCCACAAAGGCAAGAACAGTCACAGTTTTTCTGTGTGCTGCATTTGAAATAAAAGCAGGAAGAACCAGCCATCCTCTGGGAAGTTGTGGGGATGAAAACTTTATTATAGGTAGTACAAGAGACAGTGGACAGCTTCTTCCAAAATGAAGCATTACTAATCCCAGAAAAGGTATCTAATGTATGTGAGACACATTTGTTGCAACAACATAAAATTTCATAGAGAACTGGTGACACTGGAAAAAGTGACTGACAGCTCACTGCCACAGGACAGTTTTAATTTTGTTCAAATGGTCTTAAACTCACAACTTGTGTTTTAATACTCCTAGGATGAGAAAACAAATTATGTCTTTGGATAAGTATATCCTAGGAAGTCTGAAATACACTCAGAACCTGTCCCAGACAATCACTTCAGTGTGAGCTCATGTGAGAGTTGTGGTTTAAGTCACTGAGTTTCTGCAAAAACATAAAAAAGATATTTTCTTGCCTGGATGCACAGCTCCTTCCTACTCCATTCATGACTCAATAGATTAATTCCTCACTTCCAGAAAAAAGGGGCAATACAGAACATAGAACAAGAAAGTAATTTACACTTGCCTCAACCTAAGGTTTAAATGACTTCACTCAGCTCCTAAGGCATCTTGATCACAATTTAAAAACTCCCAACAATTGATAAGTGGTGAAATGAGTTGTTTGATCAAAGTCTGAAGTCAGCACTTTGTTGCAGAGACTGCCATCTGTTCATTACTGTCATGCAAGGAACACAGCAGCTTGCTGCTGGAATGGTGTGAATTGTGACACTACTGGCACACACACCTAGGAGCACCAATATAATACTGATAATTTTGCAAGAGGAAAGGAAGCCTTTGAGCAGTTCGCCATTTATAGCTCCAATGAGATATAAGCGTTAACGGTGGTGAGCGCTGGGGGTCCCTGAACTCTCAAAGTCGTGCTGCATTTAGATAAGAACAGTGAAATCAGTTCAAAAATAAATATTACAAAAACCTCAGAAGTATTTTTAGCACATGGAGGAACATCTCAGTAGCAGGCCACTGGGTAATTCTGTAGAGAAATTTTAGTGTTTTGGTGAATTAATGCATCCTGTAAATGTTGCCGAAAAAGGTAACCATTGCCTTACTATGGCTGTCCCTGAATTGTAGCGGTACCATTTTGTAACATTTATCACAAAGCCAAACTTACCAGCTCCCTGTGTCATGAACTATAATCTCCTAATGCCTGAATTGTAGGAAGGAATTTCTGTAAAATCTCTCACCATGCTAAAAATTCCTCTTCTAAGTCCTTCTCTATTCACATTTTATGAGTGTCACTTTTTTGCAGCTCACACTTTCAAATTTATGAAGTCTAGTGTCTTTTTTTTTTTTTTGGTCCAAAGACACAGTTCTTGCTGAGAAGGCTTCTGCATGTCATTGCTTCTTGGATCTCAGGAAAATGATCTATCACTACATCTCAGCCATCCACTACTTACATATATAATGGATTGCAGAATAAAAGATTCATCAGAAAAAGAGTAGATGAAATCATAGATTTGCCTGTTAAGAAGGGAACTCTTGCACTCACATAAAATAATTTCAGGGAAAAGCCCCTTTTATACCCAGATATGAGGATCTCTTTCTTAAACCTTGAAAAAGAAATTTGCTATTATAGTTACCTTCTTTTAGATGTAAAATCTAGACAAAATTATGATTATGACTGTAGAATAAACAGCATTACTACTGATAAATAATACAGGCTTTGCCAATGTAAAAAAAAGCTTTTTTTTTACTCAACATGCAATGATTATGAAAGACAGCATGAGATTTATCCCTACAGATTTTGCAGCGTGACTCATTCATAATAACCTTTAATTCTCTCCAACAAAAATCTGCTAAAAATTATTCTGTCGTAGAAAAGAATATTTTAAATACACTTCGCACATCTAACATCAATTTATAATTTTTTCTAGAGTCATATTTTGCACCTGTATTGCACATCCTAAAAAAATTAGTTTGGTATGACCTCACAGACACTGCCAATGTCAAGACCGCGTCACGGTTGTGACCGAATACAAGAATTGCTGGGCGTTGGAAAGGACTAAGACAGCAGATTTCCTACGTAGAGCAGCATCTGGAAAGTATTAATTAGAAGTTATTAGGAACCTAATCTGAGCGTCATTTAGGAAAGGTCAGGTGAAACAATTTCAAAGAGGAAATAGAATATGAATGCCTCTCTGCTTCCCTCTTCCATCATTAAGCACTCATTACGAGACATGATTAAGCAAAGCGTTTGAAATCTTGCAATGCGCTCCCTCAGTCTGTGTAGCAGCTGGTTAAAGATAAGTTCAGCAGTAGATTGAGCCACCTAATGAGATGGCCTGATAAAGATTTCAAGCAGAAGGAATTATATTCTTCAAAAAAATCCTCAGAGACTGAATTTCATTCTGTGTTTGGATACTTTTTTTTTTTTTTTTGCAAAGAGAGAAAATGATGAATTCCTATACAAACCCTGAAGGAAATTAACTTTGTAAGGGGCAGGGGTCAGGAAACTGGAATTCTCTATTCAAGATTCACTAGCAAGAGGATCTGCTCAAGGTATTTCATCATAGCTGCGGCAATAGCGAGGGGAAAAATATACCTTGTATACCTTGTTCTCATTCTTGAGAAAATCTTGTAAAGATTTGCTGCAACAGCAAAGCACTGCTCTGAAGCAGCAACAGGGAGAGCTGAGTTTTCCCTGTGAGCCACTGAGTGATCTTAAGGTGGGGAGATGGAGGTCTGATAGCACAGCTCCTATTAGGGCTCCTGTTTCAGGGGGCTGTGGATGGAAGTGGAAATCTCTGCTTACCTCCTCACTGATCCATTAAATCCTTCACTGGTTCACTGATCATCTTTGAGGATAATTTCAAAAAGTTCCTGTGGTTTCTAGGAGTTAATGGTTTGATTGCCCAGTACATGAGAGGTTTGGGGTTTTTTATTGCGAACGAGGCAGAAGCCAGCTGCCAAGGGATCCAGCGGGGGGAATATCCCCTGGAAGTCACTTCAGTGACACTTCTGGCTGCAGTACCTCGAGCTAGGGCTGTAGGAAACACAACCAAGGAAGAAGGGATGCGCTTTGGATTCCTTCCTCAAGAAATCCTTTAAAAAAAAGGTGTCCTCTGTGGCCTGCTACAGGATGATCAAATAAACTTCAGCCTACTTGGCTGACAGCGACCCCCGGTTCCCATTTACCAAGCCTGTGGAATAGGGATCGCTCCACAAACAGCACGTACCTGGGCTCCAGGGACAAGTCTGACACATCAAAGCCTCCTCAGAGGTGGTGCTGCCTTTCCTCTCCAAATCTACTCTGTCCTTACACCAAATCACAGATTTAAATCCACTCTCCAATCTGTGGTGTAGATGTAATTAAGTTACTTCTCTTGGAAGTTTCTAATTTCTGCAAAAGACATGTAAATATTTAGAAGAGTAGTTCTAGGCAGGGAAATGTGTGCTGCTGTCCTGTCCAGGTGCAAGGGAATGTTTATAATCAAGTTATTTTTATTTTCTGTTCCATTTTCTACCTTTTTGTTACATTAAACAATCCAAAGCAGTTCAGATTGGCCTCCACTTGGTACCACGTACTTGTCCAGATATAAAATTGAAGGAAATTAAAAAACAACTGCTTAAACTATCTGCTCAAAATAAAGGTTCTTTTTGTAATATTGTAAGGCTTTCAATCCACTTTATTATAAAAACCATCATGAGTAACTGACACTAAAATTTTCATTTAAAAATTTTTAAATGTAAAGTTTTAAAAGATGAAAAAAGTTATTTTGCATTTCTTCCCATTTTCCTCCAACTAGAACAAAAATACCTGTGTGTTCAGCTCCATAAACTCATCAATACAAACCTATGGAAAAAAGTTATGCAAGGAGCAGACATTCTCCTGGCACATAGCTTCATTCTCAGCTTACTCATAATTTATGAAAGAAAGAGCTTTCACTGTCTCCTAGATGCAACAGGCACTTCAGTACACATTTTGTCTAAAACACTGAAATTACTCAGTCTCAGATGCAGCACTGAAACAGCCATTACTGCTAAACATTTGCAACAATTACTTTTTGAATGATATTCAGAGATTGAAAAAAAAAAAAAATCCCAAATCAATATAAAGATTTTTAAAAAGCCTCAGCCTTTGGTTAAGAGTTTTCAATTTCTGGCAGCAAACTTTTTTTTTTTCTGGAGGAGCACCTTTGTCTTTCTCATGATTACTTTAAGAGCTGTATCCCATCTTCCTCTCCAAATGATAATTCATATTTCCAGATTTTTCCTCAGAGCTGTTTGCAGGACAAGAATTCTACTTGACTAAGATTCTGAGAATTTAAAATAAGGTTTTGCTCTGATTCTAAAAGAAAACACTATAAACTCCATAAAGGAAATACATGTACCCAAAGACAATTTGATTTGCTCCAAGCAGATTATTTTTTAACTTTATATTTCATATTATAACACCAAATATATCTTACATAATATTATAATATATATATAATATAGCAAACATATAATATTGGTATTATAAGCTAAAAAATTAAAATCAAAACTTATTCTAAAAAATGTTATACTGTTTGTAACATGTTTTAACATAGAATAATTAAGGTTTCCAGGCCCTTCTCCTATTTTCAGATGTTTATTTTTTCTTGAAACACATTTCTAAGAGTAAACTCCTGCTTTTCATTGAGGATTTTGATTTGAGCCTCACAGAAGCAGCTGTGATGCATTTCCTACCTGCCTCAGTGAGGAACTCTTGCCACTTTGGGCTTGGTGCAGTGCCCAGTTCAGGGTGTCCTGTACAGACACCAGAGGTGCAGTTGTCCCCTGCCAGATTGGGCTGATTTCCAGATTTCCTATGGGAAACCTGGGTGTAACCTTAAAAAAACCCCTCATTCTTTGGTGGCTAAACTCTGGCTGAATTCAGATGTCCCGCAAGAATTCCCAAGTATGGGAGAGGATTTCAGAACCAGCCTGACAAGCTTCACGCGGACAAAGTTACTGTTAGTTCTTCCCAGTGACTCTTAAATATTCTGAAGGTATCACTGTGTGAATGTCAAAGCAAAGTGCAACAAGAAAAACGTTTGTCTATTCCACACAATGCTGTTATGACACTGATTTCCCACCCCCCCCAATTTCCTCTGTTTTGGAAATCACCTAAAGTCCTTCCTGTTTCAAATATCACAAGTGACAAGTCCATCTCCCTCACAAAGTTCCTTGTTTGTCCTAATACAAAAGCATAGCCAGCACCAAGGTATTGATAGTGGGAATGGCTTTTCAGTGAGATATCTTAATGCATTTAAAGCATTTCTAATGTTTTGTTATCAATATTTATATATAAACTAGATATTCTAAAAATATCTATACTTACCCTTTCAAAAAGCATTTGGATCCTTTGACTGTTATTCAGGGAGCATCAGACAGTGATGTATATACACTGATATTTATTTACTGTGCTCCACCACCACTGCATTCAGGTATGCTACACTCTTTATTTATTTGCAAACCTTGTGCAAACTCAGTAGTTCAGAAAAAAGGACTGTATGAAACAGAGTTTGGTTCTGTGCAAAAGCACCAGCTCAGGCCCTTATCCAACAACACAGGGAAATAAAATGCATGTTCTGTGCAATAACACACTCATCTGTTCGCCTTAGAATTATACATGGGAAGGGAATTGTGAAAAGTTACAAATTTGGAATAAAACAACAACCACCCTATTTCCCCCTTCCCCCAATAATGATTAAGCATCCTCCTTCTTCCAGGAACTGCTCACTAACTATGTGCAACCTGCCCATGGGAATATTTCAAGATCACAGTTCTCTCAGTGCCATACACCAAACCTTACAAATTGCAGCAGTGACCTCGTGCCCTGCTTCAGGCCAGTCTGCAGCTGGCCATGCACGGAGTGCCAACAGGAAATCCAGCTTAATTATTTTACTGCTTTGGTTTTTCTTAAGACATTGGAACTTGGGTACTATCAGTTTTTCTGCTTCTTAGGGCAAAATCTTTACACCAGGAGAGGATAAGAACCATCCTGGAAACGTTAAATACTTGGAGATTCTACCATAAATCAGGAAAACCTTTCGTTCCTTCACAACCCTTCACATAAAGTAAAGATTTATAATGGGACACTAAAGAGAATGGAGACAGTTTATAAAGGTACAGCTCCTCTTGACAGCTTTTAAATGTTTACTTCTTTATCCACAACAGCTTGGAAATAGAGGATACTATGTTTCCATGCACGGGCTTCTGATAAAGATGAGAATTTTAGTCCCAGGGTCACATTCTCTACTTCCACTGTTCTTCCAAGACATTTTTTCTTTCATTAAAATCCCTATTTCTACATAGTGCACTTCCATCTGTCCATGTAATTTTCCTCACATGCCTGTCTACCCCTTCTCCAGAAATAAAAGGTGCTTTTTCATTTGGCTGCTGCACTGAACTTTGGGAATGTTCTCCATTCTGCCTGAAACATCTTGGATTTTTGCAAAGTGCTCTGTTATGCCATGAGAACAAGTTTTGATACTGTAGTGCTGTCCCAAAGTGAAAGATTAGGACCCTTTGAAACAGGTCTCTCTGTGTGGCATCCTCACGTCTGTCACAAAACAGAAGCCATTTGCTGGGTAGAAGATGCAACCAACTGTACTAGGAATGATTTGTTCCACAAGATTTCACAACGTGAGGAGTCCTGCCAAAGTGAAGATTGCTTTCAGTTATCAAGGTAACACCTGTAATCTAAACATTAAATGATTAGGCACTCCAAAGAGAATGGCTCATCACTTACATCCTGGCTGATCACTTACATCAGGCAAATTCAGAATGGTTTTAAAAAGGTCCAGTTTTCCACTGCTTGGGAGGAGAATTTCCCTCTATTTCAGAAGGACAAGTGCACTCCATGACCACTCATCTTAATTATGAGAGGCACTCATTGCTTCAAAACCCCAAGAATCTTATTTCTCCACAGAAAACAAGGCAAGCCTCAGGAATTATAATCCTGTCATTAATGGTTTTTTTATCTACAGAGTTTAGGCTGCTTTATTTTATTACACATAAACCAACACATCACAGGTTTGACAGTGGTTGTATTGAGCAGACAGACACACATCTTCTTTTAGACAGATTAATGAGAGGTTTTATGAAGGAGAGAGCTCATTTAGGAATTATGTCTGAGGCTGTATCACAAAATCTTGTCTGTAGGAGTACATTAAAGGCGATAAAATATTTAGAACTACTTTAATGAATCTATTCTTATCTCTAAAAGAAAAAGAGACGGGGCAATTCATGCAGTTGGTGCTTAATGGAAGAGGTTTATGTTTTGCTGTGTACTATTTTGTTAACCTCCCTCTAAGTTAATTCATTATCTATTACTGAAAAGGCCTCTCAAGATATGGTAAGAGATTTTCTCCTGTAAGCCAGGCCCAATAATTAACAGAGCGAGCTGCCCTGGGTTGATACTACCACCAGTATCAGCCATGCCTCTCTGTGTCATCTGCTCAAGATCTTACAGGTGCAGCCATTTGTCAACCCTTTCTTTTACAGGAAAAGAAAAACACAAAAAAAAGTGGGAAAACCACAGATAAAGTAGTACAAACACTGTGCAAAAACTGCAGATAAAATAAGAGCACACTGACTGAGTTAAAGGGTTTTTCATTAGCTCTGGTGAAAATATGAGGGTTTTTTCATTTAGCTTCAGTGGCAGTGCTTTTATTCTAAAGCAGATTTTACTGAAATAACCTGCCAAATTCACCTCTATTTTAACTGAGAAAGACTTGAAAAAAACCAGTTCCTTTTCCTGTCATTTGGCTCATTCTCTTCCAACAATATGTTTTCCAGCATTTAAAAGTCATACTTTAAAAAATTTACATTATATTCATTAATTTTCACGAATGAAACATGATACACAGGATTTTCTATCCAAATATTGGTGGATTCTCTTCTACAAAGAGAACTGCTGGATTCTTCTCTATGTGACAAAAATGTCTTAATGGCAATGAAAACCATATTTTTTTCACATTAGAGCAAAGCATGCTGTATCATTAAGGCATGGGACTGAGTTAAATGATCAGGGTCATTGAGTAGCTGTGGGCAAATCATTTAGAGCAGCCTTCTCCAAGTCATTAAATTAGACCACCAATTTAGATTTCACATACACAACATCCATGAAAATCAGGTCAGTTGTCTGCAGTGCCCCTGTCTCAGTTGATCATACATGCTTTGTGAGATAATGGCAATCTCTCTGACAGTATTTCTCCCTATCTAAGATGAAAAATGTTTTGGGTCTTTCTCAAATGTATCTAATGTGGGTTAACTAATTAATTTAATGCATAACTATTACTAAGTTATTAAACCTCTTAAAGATCCACAGATGAAAGCTGCTAATGAACCTCTGTCCTTAAGAAGCTGGTGCTAAGAAAAGTGCAGTTGTTGGAAGCAGTTCTAATGAGGTCCCAACATCCATCCCTCACTTCTCACTGGGAAAAAGAATGGTAACAGGTGCTTCTTCTTTCATGATTACAAGGAAAAAGGGTGAAAATATACTGCTCATCCTGTTGCTGCAGATCGTGACACTGAATGGCTGACAACTGCATTTCTGTGTGAAAGAAGGCATTAAAGGTTTAGAAAGATTAGAGAAGAAGCTGATTTAGAGTGTAACATTATCCTCTGACCTACTACATATAATGAGTAATGTGTTCTAAAATTAGAGAGCATGTCAAGGCAGGATGTGGAAAGGTTATGTCTGAATGATGCAGCATTATTAATTGCTGACTATTCGAGGCAGATTCCAACAGAAAGACACTTCCTGTGCCTTATAAGCTCTACTACTACCACTTTCTACAAATATGCAGTCATAGAGAAAAACATTTTCTACCACTTTGTTGAAGAGTCATGGGACTTTACACCTAGCTAGTGACTTAAAAAAAAATAAATAGCTCAAACCAGCTGCTGTCATAAAAAGTCTGGGTTTTGCAAGTTTAAAATTCAAAGCTGAATACTGTAGGTCCCCCTTTTATATGCAGTACTCCTCATTTAGCAAGCAGAGACCTTATCTGTGCCCTACAGATGAATTTGGCCTCAAGCAGGCTGTGCTCATGAGTTAATCAGTGTAATCATGTCAAATTATTTTACAAGTGCCTACAAAACTGAAGAATATTCTGGTTAAATCATATCAAAGGTAATGACCTTGACCAGAACTTTAGAACTACACCTCACACTGGCAAGCCTTTGATGCACAGGCTGAAAGAGACTCCAGTTCACTTTGTTCCCCAGTTGAACTACCTTTGCTGAGCCAACGCAGCGGAGAAGCCATTCCTCACTTCTATTATCAAACAAGAACCTGAAAAACATTTGGAAAACAAATGAAACAGTTGCAGAAGCTTCTTAGAAGTATTTTTTGAACACTAACCAGTGCCTAACATCACAACACATTAAATGCCATCTCTCCCCCTACTTCCTCTTATACCAGACACTTGCAAGAGCAGCACTTGGAAATTTTGTAAACTCTTTTCACTTTGAAATCAAACCCCAAAACTTTCTGTCAAACCAACTCATTAGTATACAGACTCTCCACAGCTGAAAGCTGTATGATATATTTAGCACATCATGAGGGCACAGTGTTAATTGTTCATAGCAGTGGAGGGAATTTTGCTGTTTCCTTTCCTGGTCACCACTTCCACAAAAAAATTCACAAGGGTTATTGCATTATGTAAAATTGTGTTCAATAAAGTCTTTTTTAAAAAAAAATTCTTTTTTCCTAATGTGCATTAGACATAGCTAATGTGAAATCTGCAAACTAGTGTCACATCCCTCGTTATGTTTCTATGTAATTGATTCAAATATCACATATAATCAGAAACTATAGAAGTGAAACAAGTCCTTCATGGCTGAGGTAGGTCAGCTCTGTCCCAGCTGAGCCATATTAACTCTTCTGAGATGCAAATAATATTTGAGGATCCTTCCATGAGAAGCGTTATAACATAAAAGGATTTCTTTCCCCCCACACTGGATCATGCAGGATTCAGTTATTATTTCTGTAATTTACCACATTATGCAATGCAGTATTGGAAAAAATTAATGAGACAGTCAAGGGAAAACATGCCACTATTTCATGATCCTTTAGCTGACAGGATGGACTGGGTTCCATCCACAACTTTTCCACCTCCTGCCTGGATAATTAACTGTGTGACCTTGTTTTAAAAGACAGTTGAATGCAAACAGTTCCTTGAGAAAAAAAAAGCAGCTGAGCTGCAACTCACATCCACAAGTCAAAGGCATCACTAAGACTTCAGCATCTCAACAGGCAAGAGCTTCAGAACCTGCCATTCTCTTCAAATCCCAACAAGTAAGAGACTGAAGTATTTTTGTACGTTAGAACAGAGAGAGCTTTTAAAAATTAACAGAAAAGTGTGTAATGTAGAGAAACACCCACTAGCCTGGGAAGCATGGAGGATAAAGTACAGCAGTACGATGACTTTGTTTTTAGTGGTATAATTTGGCACATAGTAGTACCCGAGTCAGGCTTAGATTTTCTTTCTTCCTCTAAACAGGAAGGTGGGGTGAACACACTGCCATTCACTACCAGAAGCACTAGAAAACATATTAACAACTGATACATGGGCTTCGTCAGATACAATGTGAACAGACATAAAACACAATAAAAGAATCCTGTTCTTTTAGAAGGGTTCATGATAGCAGCTTCCAAGGCAGGAACCCCCTTTGTTTCCAGACAGGAATATTTTTTTTGCATTATAAATATTCCAGAGTACAAAGCAGCAAGGATTCAGTGCTGCTTGGAATACTCAGAGCCAAGGGTTTCCACAAGACGAGTCACTGTCATAAAAAAAGACTCCATGCAAATTTCAGAGAAAATAGGGTAAGGAGCTGAACAGAAAGCCCAGGAAGGGAAACCCAGAGTAACAGCACACCCCGGTGGATTCCCACTCTTGCACTGCTAGTGCTCTACAGGAGTGTTTTACAGGGTAGTAAAGTTGAGGACAAGCACTGGATCTTCTAATCTGAGCAGCAAAGCTGCAGCAGAGGAGTGCACCCCACTGTCCCCAGCACGAGGAGCATCTGCCAGTGAGGGAGTGAAAAAACCGAGCACCACCATTCCAAATGGGAGGGAGTGGGGAACAGTGAATTGCTGAAAGCTGGGGAAAGGAGTCCCACGCAACAGCTATCCTTGCCTCAGACCAAGCTCCAGCACTGCCAACAGCTGCTTTTATACAGGGCAGTGCTGATATTAATTTTTTAAGACATAGCACACTTACAAGGAATTACAATCAATATAGGACAAGGAGTGAAAACTTTGCCTATCAGCCAAACATTAAAGCAAACCCCAAACCTTTAACTACAAAAGAAACCATGAGGCCCATTTTTAAAATATGGGTATTAGTGTTGGATGTTTTTCAGTAATGCTGACTCTGTCTGTGACTTCATGGGATAGGTTCCTAACCCCCACCAACACCTACAGAGATACAAACAGAACTACACCAATGTGGGAAGGGATTTAACTAAGTGGAGACCAGAGTTTAAAGTGGTGCTGCCACGAAAACCTGCTCTGTGTTCCTGATGGGCCAAGCCTAGCACTGACAGCCCCCTGCTGCAGTGACTTGGTCACTAACTGGCTTCATATCATATTTAGTCAGCTTAACACCAAAATACCGTGTGACCATTCCATGAGTGCTGCGTCCCTCAGCATCCAAACACTGCTTAACTCACATCTGACAACCCTGAGAGGAAAACTACTGGTTTCACACAATCACAATAGCATCTTTGGATTGCTTTAAAAACAAACAACCAACAAAACCCCACCCAAAACACAAAAAGCTCAGAGTAGGGAAAAACAAAACAAAACAACCCAACCAACCAACAACCCAAACTCACAAAACAAACAAAAAACCACCCCAAACAACTCCAGAAAGAAACTGGTCAGATAGAAAAGCAAGACTGATGGTAATACTAAAAATTCTGTGATAAGGGAGTGCCATAAAGCAGGAATTGCTGTTTTCATTCTGGAGTGCAAACAAACTTTATATTGCATGTCACTGAATATTGAGATTTTAGACCTAAGGCCACATAACTGTCCAGTTGTGCACTTGCAGACTTACAAAACCCCAGGTGAGATAAAACAAATTCAGTTTCTTTGGATCTTTCACAATCCACTGAGAATTCTTCATACTGTACCACAAAGTTTAAGGTTGAAAGAACATGAGATCCATGACAGAGGAAATTTATTAGTATTAAACAACAAGAACCTTAATTTTCATATCCTTATCTAAAGAATATTTTAAAATGGTGGTAGAAAACCCAAAGTCCATAAATCTGGATTCAGAACAACAAATCTCCTAGCAATGATCCACAGATAATTGAAAAAAAATTCTCATCAGTTTCAACAAACTGTAAATCAGGCTCGAGTATATTTGTGGATATATAAACTCCTTTATATGCATGTCCATAGATATGCATCTTTTTTATCTGTAGTTTTATACATTCAGAAGATGAAAGAGGCGGGAAATGCTACTTTCTGGATCTTTTTCCCCATTCATTTTCTCTCTCTTGCTAATCAGGTCCCAGTGATCTGACTGTGAAAATACCACCTTATTTTTCACCAATGCAATTTTATTTCTGAATACAGCATCACAGATCTGGAGTGGGTCAGGAAAACTAACTGAATCACCAGTTCTGAATGCAAAAGAAATCTCAGACATTCCAGATCCTAATAAAGATGTCCAGCCTTAAGAGGAATGGAGGATTCTTTTGCCTTTCACAAATTCTTTCATTAATTAAAACACTCAACATAATAGGACACACAACTCTAGAGACGCTTTTTTTTTCATGTCTACTGCCTGTTTTACATTCAAAGAACATAGAAAATAGTATTTTCTCTTATGAGTTCGCAAAGCTCCTGGCATAACGGGAATACAGAAGCAAAATGTACGCTCTTTCCCCGAGCACTGGGGTTTGCATAATGTGGTTTACATATTAAGCAACCCTGACAAAGTGATATTTTTAATCTCCCCACAAAACACAGGCTGATGTTCCCAGCAGCCCTATGAGCAGCCTTTATCTGAGCAGTTCCAGTAGCATTATTGGAATTCTACATGCATAAGTGGCTATAATTCAGATCACCTCTTTAGAGTCTGTTTTTCTAGGTGCTGGTATGAAAATCTCCCAATTAAAAAAAAAAAAAAATCCTACCTAGAAAACCTGAAAGATTAGGTTCAGCTAGGCAATAAGAATCTAATTGAGCAAGAACTGAGAAAGATAAAGGATATAATGAAAAACAGTTTGCATCTTCTTTTTAATGTAGAAATTCAGCTCTATTTTGATTAGGCATTCAAACAGCTCTGATAGCCTTCTGACATTTCTAAACTAACTCGAAAAATAGAAAAAAAAATGGGAGAATACGATTGTATTTCAAAGCATAACCTCCTAAAATCCACCTCATGCAGTTATTTTCTGGTTTGTTTTTTTAGCTTGGGTTTTTGTTTTGTTTAGTTTTTGTTTTTTTCCTGTAAGAAATATTTTATGAATAGAATTGATTTCTTTAGAAATATGCCACTAATGGCATTTTAATTACATTTATAATATAGAACAAGGCTAATTAAAGATGGCAAAAAATTGATTTTCACCAGAGCTATCTTTATACAGCAATAGATAACTGCAACTTCACCAACATGTAATTTTAATTTACTACTGTCGATTTTATCAAGCACAGCATGATTTTGTGATATGTGATTTCCATCGCAGTTTCTGCTGTGTACAACAAACCTGTTATCACTGAGAGGGCAAACTAAGTGCAGTTTCACAAATTGGAAGACACTTAAATCTTTGCCCCTAAATCTTTGCATTTTGGCAAATTTATTTTGCAACTTTATTAGTGGCAAGCAGCGTAATTCTGCCTGTGTCACTGCATCCAACACAACCAAACCCACAGTCTGAACACGGCATTTTGAAAAAATGCTTTCTTTTCAAATACTTGCTATGAATTCGATCTCACCTAGTTTAGAAAAAGGGAAGACTTTTCAGCAGTCCACTTGAAACTGGAGGAGCGTGGAAATTATCTATCAGCAGGAAAATCAAGCGGTTTCTGGAATTTCTCTGTGTACAATAAGATGAAGCAGCACATCTGTTACGTTAAAATCAAAGTAAGGCAAAGACCCAACTCAGCACACACAGCAGCCTTGCTCTAACAGGGCAGTGAGGCTGTTATTGATGAAGCAATTTATTTCTAAGGACGCATGTGAGTTTGCATTTCATAGATAGCAGGATTTAATAAAAACTGTATCTCCCCACAAGTAATTGAACATAATTCTGTCATTTTTATCAACAGAGGTGTAATGTTGCCATGCTCCATTTCAAAGGAATATTAAGTTATTATTACCAAATAGTCTGCGTCAAGTTAATTAGACCTAATAGCCGAGTTAAGTGATAGCACTTAGTATTTACAGCATCGTGCACTTATACTCGAATTCTGCAGGCTCTTAATTTGCCTGTAAGTGCTTTGTGTGGGATACTCTTGGATTTTCTACTTTACTGCTAAAAGGTGAATCACAGTTTCCTCAGGCCTCAATGTGTTTAGTCAGTTTTAAAGAAGCTTTTTGCCCTCCCTCACGTGGCCTTTAATCATTGTTAAAGGACAGGGTCTGTAAAATGAGAGCCTTTGCCATTTCTGAGCTCTTTAACCCCTCTCCAGCACTGTTAATCCGCCACTTTCCAAGGGATCATATGAGGCTCTCCAGCCAGACATTCCCAGCAGTACAGCTAAACACCCCTGTAGGAAATCAGGCTTTTCTGCATAGTACAAAGGACACAGAATGAAAGCAGCAACTTCTCCTTTTAGTGCTTGTCTCCTCTAAGGACTTGAGCTAATGCTGTGGCTGAACACGGTTTAGGAAGGTTTTCCTCAGAACCCAGGCAGAATTCACAAGAAATGTAATGAAAGAAATGTAGCGAACCAAGTCTGGTACTGCCCGTTCTCACTAGCTACACAGAATTATTAGTTTTAAAAAAGGGAAGAAAGCTCAATACAGTAAGAGGACACAGAACTGGAGAAGAGTTGAGGTTGGAAGAACCCCCTGCACAAGCAGGGTCAGCTGGAGCAGGTTTCAGGTTGAATCTCACATGCTTTACACAGATGATAAAGCATCAGTCCTGCAAGCCTCTACACTTGTAAGCCTGCTGAAGACTTTAGGATCTTTGCAGCAGATTTCACCTAAGCTCATCTCACCCAACTGTTTCCTGAACGAGATAATTTTATAACTCAGACAAACACTAGAAGTAATTCTGAGGACAACATGCTAAAGCAAACCTGTACACCAGGATGAGCAAGAACCAATTAATTACACAGCTCCCAAATGTCATCCTCCTGGTATTTTAGCTTGCTTTGTAAGAATGTTGTTTTTTTCTAACTGACAGGGGAAGGGTCAGGCTCCGTATCCTCATCAAAGAACAAAATGTTCAAGTATAAACACATTTCTGACCATCACTGTGCACTTGGGCGCTACAGAAGACATGTCTAAAGCATTATTGGCTGTTGTGAGGGGGGAATTACCCCCCTCCCCCCAAAGTTAAAGCTCTGGGCACCTGAAATTCAGCATTACAACTTTTGCCCCTAACTGCAGCCAAGGACTGACCTTAGGACAATGTTATGAAGTTAGGCCTAACAACTTACACACTGTGGATATCAAAACCTCAGAGAAGCAGTAGCCAAAGGCCCAGGTATTGTAGAAAAACTCCTCTTAACATCTCGCTTCCAAAATGTGAAATGAAGTGGTTTCCTGCAAACTGTGGAGAGGTAAACCAGATTTGCTGTTCTAAGGGGACAACAACATTTTGCATTTATTATGTAGCCATAGGGTTATGAAAAATAAGTGTCTTCATTACATTTACTACATTACATATTCCCATAGGCCTGAGTAAGGAAAAAAATCTTTAGGATAATGAGACCATTCAAAAATTCTATTTCATTGCAGATGTCCCCTATTTCCAAGGGTAGGCTCTTATCACATGTTGTTTCAAAAATCCCCATCTGCATATCCATGAAATGCCCAAGTCAGAGTTATATACAACAGTTAAGCAACATAAAGACAAAATTAAATATTTAAGTCTCAAATAACCAGATGTAATTAGAACCTGAACTTAGATTTTCTTGTCACATGGTCCCCAAAAATTGCAATAAGAACAGAACCAGAACAAAGCCTGAAACGCCAGATTGATTTAATCTGGAAAAGTGAGGATTTCTGCCTTTGAATTTTGATGCAGTCTCCCAGTTAGACCTAACTGACATCTATTTTCATAGACTAAAAAGTTACCTCATAGTCATGTGTTTATGGAAATTTCTGACACAACATGCTCATTTAGGACAGCAAACATTTCTAAAACCTGTCAAGCAACAGGAAACTGAGTTATCCTGTGTTTAAAGGTTTAGATTAAGACACAGGAAAAAAAAACAAACAACAAAAACTTATTATACAAATGGCTAGGAAATTTGCTTTTGAAATAAGTGAGGATTTAATGTTTAAAAAATACATTATGTTTATATCAAAATACTTTTGGCATGGCTCCCTGAACTTCAACAGTGATGTACGTACATTAAAACAGAAATCCACATCTTTTCTTAACAGCTTGCCACTCACCCACTTGGTGCTCCAGATGGTACCAGAATGTTTTCCTAAATATCTAAGCTTCTCTAAGACAGAAGAGATGAAACAGCCTTTCCTCACCAGGAACCAACCTAAGTTTAGCTTTCAGTTGTGACCTTTTGTATTTTCAACAACTGAGGAATAGGGAAAACTTGTGTTTCATCTCCGTGCTTTTTCATCTGCATTTTCCTTTTGAAGTATAAAAACAATTTCCAGTCAGTGTAGTATGCTAATGGCTCATTACATCTCCAGGCTAGGAAATGCTGCAGCTCCAGCTGCACAGCATTATGTGGGTCTGCTGGTTCTCAAATTAATAGAAAGACTTTGATGTGGAATCCTGTAACCTTGACTCTGCTGTTCACCAAGTGAAAGCTGTGTTATTGTCTCTAGTGTGAGACTCACTCACACTATCACAGAAACACAGGAACATTTAGGTCAGAAAAGAACTTTAAGGTCATTGAGGCCAACCATTATCCCATCAAACCATGTTCCTCAGTGCCACAGCTGCGCCTCTTTCCAACTCCTCCAGGATGGTGACTCCAGCACATCCCTGGGCAGCCTGCTCCAATGCTTACGACCCTTTTGGTGCAGAAATCTGGGAGACCAACACATGGGGTTGTTGTGACCCAGGTGCAGGACCAGGTGCTTGGTCTCGTTGAACTCGATAGAGCGGACCTTGGCCCATGCTTCCAGCCTGTCCTGGTACAAACCAGCTCCTCAGGATAAAACAGCTGGCGTTTGCCACCTGCTCAAACACACTTGGAGAACATCTTATAACTCCAAAGTACTTCAGAAGCATTAGCAGAAGGCACTGTGTGAGCCAACCAAATGTGAATGGGAAGCGGGGGACTTTGCTGTGATACCTGCCAATATCTGAGAATAAGCAAATCCCTTCAACTTTTGAAGGAGCAAGAAAACTGACCAGCTTTAAAAGTTTGTCAGCTGGCACTCAAACACAGGTAGCAAAACACAGGATGACACTAAAACTTGTTTTGCGTAAGGAAGCTGGGACTAGTGAAGGTATTTTCAATGTAAAATGTTCAGTCCACTACTTAAAATTCATAGGGAAAAACATTACAATCATGCAGCGGCTCTTTGATGGACTGTGTGAAATGAATAGGTGTTAGCTATTGATTTATGATGGAAAACAGACAGTTCTTCCTTCTAAATATCACAACCTGGTTACCACTTGTCCTGTTCTGATTTTTAATAGAATGGACACAGGTTTAAAGAGATTTAAATTTGAAATAAAACCCAAAAATATATATGTATAACCATATGCAATGGTTTGATTTATAAGACTTAAAAATAAAACTAATTATAAAATAAGAACTCGTAGCTTTCTCTTTGCAGTGGAATGAAATTTACTGCACAGCATTCACCAGAAAAAACACCCAAACTGTTAACAATTTTGACTATCAACCATGAGCCTTAAGTTGTAGAAAAAAAAAAAAAATTGTGATGAAAGCAAAAACATTTTGATCTACTTGGATTCCTGCCTAGTCACAATGGTCCATCAAAAGTAGAAGTGTGACAAAAAATTGAATCTGATTTAATGACTCTTAGAGACTGGATCCTCCATCTCTCTAGAAGAAATGAAAACCAAACAGTGTTATTACAGAAATGGTATTACCAAGTACTGCAGTAGAACAGCCACTGCTCTATCCGATATTAAGGACAAACAGTAGCACAGGAAGTTAAACTTTATCCTGACTTTGGGCATAGTTTAATCATGTGGTCATCTATGATGAGAATTGCTTCCGCATGGCCACTCTTGTACGGCAAGAGAGGAGTGCAAGTAACAGCCAAGACAAAGAGCACAAATAGGGTGAGCTATGCAATGAATAAAACCTGGATACTCAACGGAGAAAGTTATAAAATTATAACAAGGTAGTCTGTCAGTCCAGAGAGCTCAGAGAGCCACACACAAGAAATGCATGAAAATGTCTGCTTTCTGGCAGAACAGCCACTCATAGCTGAAGTTACAGTCCTCAAAATATCTAACCAACTTCTATTTAATACTAAAATCTAGGTGAAGGTAACTAAAAATCCATCAAATTACTTTCTCTCAACAAGCATCAAAATTTTTTCTTCTAGGCCTGAAAAGATATGCACTGTGTTGATATAGATGAGCAGCTTCAAGGAAAAACAGCATTCAAAAGAAAACTTTTCTTAGTTTTACTATAAATTTAATTAACTTATTTATTTTAAATTAGACAAATTTAAGCCATTTGGATATTTTAAGTGGCTAAATTAGTCACAGATATTTTAAAGATATTAGGAATTTTTTCTAAATGAGAGGGGACAATAATATCTTGACACCAATAGCCCCAAGATGTATGCTCCCTCAAAGTGTTTTAGAAGAAAGACAAATTGCTTGTGTCTTTAATTGCATGAAGTGCGTGGGGAAATCATTAAAGTATATACAGGTAATTATCTGGAGTATGGATGAGAAGACATTTAAATGTCAGCAATTTCATTAATTTTCTAGCAGAAGATTGAGAGCTGGCAGAGCAGAGGGTAACAAAGCATGAATGGCTGTCATTAGGGGCTGATAGAGAGCTAGGGTGGTTCTGTAAAATTCTGTAAAACTGGTTGGTTTTGAGGTACATGCAGAATCACAGCAACACGTGTGTACAAGTTATCAACACCCACAAATCATCCCAGTCGGGCCCACTGTAGAAAATGATTCATGATATTGTGATTATTGACTCTGCTGCCTGAACTCCGTGGTTTATGGATAGGACACAAAGATTTATCATGACAATGCAAGTGCCTCATGTGCCTTTAGAAGGACTTTAATCCAAAATCTACTTTAGAAAATAAGAATGCTCAGCTTGTACAAACCCTGAAAGGAAAGCATGGGGTGCACTTCAAGGCATTAAAACGATGAGTCAAAAATTCACAATGATACTACAGTCAAGCAGAAATATGATTCAGCAATGGAAACATTAGGGTCAACTTGGAAGACCATAAACGACAAACTAATTCATTAAATTTAGAGATTAACAATTCAGACACGAAATTCCTATCAGTAGTCCAAACTTTGCATCTTTCCTGAACTTCACCTTCTCCATGTGAGGGAGTCAGTCTGCTTATACAAAGTGGTGTCAGAAAAACAGTGGCATGCACTTGTTCATATTTTTCCTTTCTTAAGATGGGTATTTCGGTCATTATTTTCACAGGACATTGGATTCCAGTTGCAGGTAGATTCTATGGAGATCTTAAAGGATACAGAAGTCACAGTCACCCTTCCTACAAGAAAATATTCCCTCCCCTACACAATGGGACAACCTAAAGTGATCAAGGGACATTTAACTCTTCTCTCTTGCTAGAGCAGAAATAGCAAGACCAGTAAGCATAATTCCGTGGCACAGATAACAGTACCATATTCTATGACATCCAAAATTTAGTTTATGTTCTCTCATAGTAGTACTTATATACCAGTTGGTTACTATAAATGTGATTAATACATTTTATACAGATTAGCAGTTCTAGTGGTTTTAAAAGCATTTAAGTTAATTAAATCAAAGCACAAAAGGTGAAATATGGAAAGAATGTGTCTTGCTGAATTTCTTAAAAGAAAGATGGGGCATATTCACCTAGACAAGATTTTTTTGGGGGAAACAAAATTGAAGATACAGTAAACACAAAATCAATTAGATTTTGATCAACATCCTGAACAGTTTTTTGAGAAGCATTAAGACAAATCAGTAGTCTACCCACAATGACAATACCCCAAGTATTTTACCCACCCTATCTGTAAACAAACAGTAAGAATGGCAAGCAAAAAAAAAAAAGAAAAAAAAAAAAATCTAGATCTAGTTTTACTGAAAATGAGAGCACTGTCCTTGACACAGGGGTTTTAGTAAAAATTAGACCCCAGAAAGGTGTTTGGTTTTTTTCATTGTTTTTCCTGAAAAGATTAAAAAAAATCTAATTCAATATTATTTATTTGCCCCTGTTATTCAGCTCCTGGATAATTAGAACAGAGTTTTCATCCCTTGTCAGGCAAAATATTGTGTGTAAAACTAATGATGGCACCCCCAAAACATCATTAGGTTACTTGATAGGGAACATGATTTATGTATGTTATGGAAGCATTTACTCCAGGGATCTTTCTCAAGTCAGCAAGAAAAAAAAAATTGTTCTCTGATAAACAGAAATGTAATGACAGGCTATTACTTTTGGGTGGCTGATGTTTGATTTCCTGGAGTTACAAAGATAGCCTGCTTTTTTTCTAATAGCATAATATATTTCTGTGGTGGAAATAATTAATGACAGCGCAAACTTTGGCTAGCACTGCACTGACAAACACTGTTCGGTTTTACGCATAGCTAAGTGTTAGACTAAGTCAAATTCAACCTACATTTTCAGAAAGTAGCAAAGAAAGCTTCTCTCCAGTTCCTGCATATTCACAGGCTTTATACCTGGGCAGAAAAAAACCCTTTTATTTTTCAGATGTGTTTCAGAATTAGGTTCAGTTACTTCTTTAGTCATAAAGAAGCACAGCCAGAGAAGTATTTAATTTCAGAGAAAAGATGAAGGTAGAGAAGTACCTTCACTCAACACTCCCACTGCAGAACTGTGCCATCACCTACTGAACTGAACAGCACCCTGTGAAGGAGATTAACTGGATGAAGCTGTTCTTAAGTACTTTAAAAGAAACAAAGAGAAAACACAACGATCAAAGGTTTGGAGGGTTTTTTTCCCCCCTTCTTCCCTCCCCACCAGTAGCAGGATAATTTACTCCACCAAAACCTTAAATCTCAGGGAAGTATGAATCCAGGCATCTAACTTTTCCAATGACTTAACAAGTGAAATACTTCAATTAATAACCACAAAAAAACCCCAAACCACTTGCAGATAAAAAATGCTTGGGATTTGCACATTAACTAAGCCTAGGCCACACAAGTAAAAGGCAAATCAGCTCGAAGATGCAGTTTACAAACTCATACAATCCATGGGACAGCAGCCTCTTCATTTTCACTCTGGGTAATCAAAGAGTTAAAGTTTGCTTGTTAACAGAAAACAAATGAAAATTTTAGGCCCCAAAGATGCAGAGAACTTACACATAAGTCCTTACCAACTATGAGCTGAATACAGGTTAAAGACACTTGCCCCTTAACTCCCTACTGTGGAAGCTCTGATATAAGGAAGAGAACATATGCAAAGTTTTAACCTGCTAATTTCTTCTCCTAGACCATGTAAACAGTGCTAGAACCGTCTGCTTCACCACATAAGCTATGAACCACCCTTCTCATTTTTTATGACCCTGGAGGTTTTCCCCTTTCCCTTTTCAGGCTACCACACATTTGGCCAGTCTGAGTGATGGGAGGACCTTCTAGTGCAGAAAGCGTTGCCGTCAGCACTTGAGGCTACATTGGTATGACAAGCAGAGGAATATCAACCACAGTAAAATATCTAAGATACGTAAAGCTCAGCAAAAAGACTGAAGTGTTTAAAGCTATCTTGTAGATTCCTCCTATCCTCTTCATCTGCTGACCATAATGTATCAAAATCCTTTGGCTTGCTTAAAATTCTCAGTGAAATATGACTTTACAGATAATAAAAATTGCACACTTGCAGAAGGCATCTGCAGAATCAGTTTTGAAAAAAATAGAAATATTTAAACAACACTGGGCATAAACATTTTCTTTACAAACCAGCACTGAATCTGTAGAACCAAATTAATTTACATTTGCATTTGTTCATTTCACACCTTCATCAAACTGACGTTAATAGAAGTAACCTTAGGGCATGAAGGAAATTAAATTGCTGAAAGTATCCAAAAGCATTCTGCTAACTTCAAGCTACTTGGGAAATAAGGTGCAGCTTTGCAGACTTCTATTGTGAAGTAATTATTATAATTTACATTCTGGGTTGTGCAGGTACACATAGCCAAATGCTTCTTATCCCTTGGGTCCAAATTACCTCATGATAATCATGCCAGTTGGTGCCACATTCAGTTTTATTCAAAATACAATGCTCAAAGTTAAAATTGACACCTTCTGAATCTAGATAAACTCGCACACTTTTTTTCCTTGTGAGTTACCATGTGGGATGCAAAGTCCTTAATAAACAGCCTGTCAGATGTGAATTTCTTTCCAGAGGTCAAAAACTGAGTAAACTGCTTTTAAGAAAAAAACCCAACCTTTTTTCTTCAAGAGAAAAATCATTCCAAAGCTGGGAACTACAAGCAGTCAAAAGACAGGTGACAAGTAACTTGACAGCATCAACCTTTAAAAAGATGGGGAATCACTCTTGACCACTAGAACATTTTCTTACTACATGTGTCATGGTTTAGGGCAAATCTGGGAGAAAGCTCGCGAAGGGGTCTCTTTAGAAAGCAGATTCAAGTGGCCCCTCTCCCAACTGGTTTGGGAAAAGATTCCCTTGGAGAAAAGTGGAAAAAAACCTGTTTGTCTAACAAGCAAATTATCCACAAGCATAAAAAATTAATCATATTAAACAATGGAACCTCTCACTGCTCTGAAGAGATGGCAAGTGTAGAGAGAGAGAGACAGACACCTTGTCATGGGGTGTAGCTCAGCTCAGATCAGTCTCTCCTGCTTCAGCAAATGCCAGGCCCAGGCAGGCCACAGGTGTGAGCTCCTGGAGTTTATCTGGTTTTTTTAGTCCAGAGCAGCGCCCATCAGTTCCAAGAAAAAGAAAAGCCACAGTCTGGGGAACTTCATTGCCTCAGCTAGCCAGAAATTACTTAAAAGCAAAGGAGAGCTCTCCCCACTGTCCATGCTGCAGACAGGAGAGTTCGGGAGCAGGAATGCAGGGGAGAGAGTGCAGGCTCTGGAAACAATCTGTGCACTTCTTCTCCCTCCTTCACCCTCAGAACCAGTCTTAAAGGTGCAGACCTTAATATCCAGCATAAACAGAAAAGACAGCTGGGGATACAAACATCATAAAGTCACCCTAGGACAAAGTGAAAGGATAAAGTTGGGTGTGTTCAAACTTCAGTGCTAGGTGAAACCACCAAGGGATGCACAGGACTTTTCCGATCACTGAAACAGCAGAACCTTCCTCAGCAAAGTAAGTTTGAACTTCCCTCCTGGCACTCAGAATTTCAAGCTGACTTTCCATGCTGGCAATGGCAAAGGTAAACTTGTGTGAACCACAGGAAACTGGCATTGTACAACCACTTCGGCCCATAGTGAGATGTGGCAATACATTAAAGAGAACCATTTCCACGTGGCAAGTGAAGTAAGTTTACTGACAAATGAAATAAATTTACAGAAGCAATTATACAATGTCCCAGATGCTTAAAGAAGTAATGGTGTAAAGAATGCTGATATGTAGCCTGAATAAACAATATCACACACTCTGCTGAAATTCACAGCTCCTGAAGGGTTATCTGTCTGAAGGCTTCATGAACAATTACAAAACCTGCTTACATATGCAATGATAGCAGGTTACACTATAATGACTTTTTATTTTGAATTTCAAAGGCTTTTGTAGTGTGCCACATTACTGAATACATGGCAGATGCATTTCCTTGGAAGGTAGATGTTTAGGTATCTGGATTACCAAAAGTGGAATACAGAAATTTGAACCTGGAAATCTCATCTGTAACAAATACCTTAATACTCTTCAAAACAAAAAAACAACCCAACACCCTCTCTAGTTGAAATGATGCCATAACATTACTTATCCAACTTTAGCCACTGAAACTAAGAAGGATTTTTGCTTTAGAAGTTACTGAATTTTCCATAACTTGATCTTTCATGTGATAATTTGCTTTGAAAACTTCAGATATTGTAACACACTGTAACAAGTGTGAGATGTCATACCTGGATGTAAAATAAATTGAAATACTTGCTCGTTTGGTTTTTTTTTTAATCTGGATTTATAGCACATGACCAGTTAAGACCCTTGAAGGGTACAGTAGAATAACAAAGAATTCTACCAAATAGTCACAGATTGAGTGTGCATGCCTGGATCTGGTTCATCACCACATGTGCAAATACATTAAAATAGAGTTAGAACTAAGACTTCTTGAAACTTGCAGGACTGACTTGCCAAAAAAGCAAAAAAATGCAGACAAAAGATGTTTTAGGGCATAAAATAATCTATTCGTGCTATAGATAGTAATCTGTTTTCACAATCAGCCACCGTAACAATTCATATTTTAGAAGGAAATTTATAGGCTAAAATATCTTTTCCTAGAAGTGATCAGATTTCTGCTGTCTTTTGAGGAAGCACTCCATATGTAACAAGAAAACCTGTGGTCATCAATGTTTCATACTTACTCCAGCACAGACAATGAAAAAAAACAGTAAAAGTGGGTTTTTCCCCCCCATATCTTGCTCCAAATCTCATTGAAACAAATAGGAATACATTAAGGTGACGATTTGCAAAATTAGCCTGTAAATTGAGGAAATACCCCAACCCCATACTCTCAGGAAGCAACGCAATTGCAATGGCATGTCTATGAAAGTACCTATATATCACACAACAAACACACACAACTGCCTATCTCAAACAGGAAGGTCAGCAACTCACAAACTCATTGTAATTATGTTGCATCTGGCACTACTCTAAGTGGAAATTAAATTTTAGCCTTTACAAAGTTTAGTCTCCTCCAGTTCTGGGACAGAGACCCCATCCATATCTCCTCTTCTACCCATCACTTCCTCAGCCTTATCATTGCTCAAAGCTTTGGAGCAAGCAGCTTCTTAAACACTATTGACTGAACCATGCTTTCATTTCTTAGAGTTCTTTAATCTTAAAACACCAACATTGTTTTATTAGATTTCACTTTGCCCCTTAATCCTGTAATCTCAGACTTTAACTAATACCTCATATCTAAGCGTAGCACTCCTCATGTCCTCACAAGAAAATTCCTTCTTGCACCTTAAAAATGCTGCATATACTAATTATTACCTCAGATCTGGACTGCACTGTTAAAATCCCTCTACTGAACTGATGTACAATTTCAGAAAACACATGAGAAACTTGTTACTGAAGGTTTTTATTATGCCATTAACCAATGTGGTGGGATGTGGCCTAGAAACTAGCCTGAAACACATTCCTCACTTGCTGAGAGACAGAATAAGGATAACTTAACAGAGTACACAATCCTTACCACCTCTGACATTATTTATTGTGAACTATATTTCACATGGTGGCAAGCAGAGGCTTTCTGTTATTTAGAAAAATGAGAGCTCTTGCAGTGCACAGTTCTAATATATAAAAATGTTAAATTAAGAAATTAGCATTCTAATATATACACTTTTTAAGATCACTATTTTAGGTAGCAGGAGTTCATTGTAAATACAAATTCTACTTCAAAATCAGCAGAGTAGTAATAAAATTAATATTTTTTTCCTGCGTCCAAAGTATTTATGGTGTTCTACCACTACATTAAAAAAGAATCATTATATTTTAGAAATATTTTAGAAGTTTCTATTGAAGCTGAAAATGAAGCATTATTATTGGATATTCCCATGCTAAAACATCATGCAAAACACACTGGTTGTTCAACTCCCATTAAGAACTGAGGGACTATCCTGGAGCTAAAATACACCAGATATTGAACCTAAGTTCAGTCACTTTGGCTAAAGCAAGAATTTACTTTCATGGAAGGATGGAAAAACAGTCTAGGATTTTGAGAGGTCTTGCACTTCTCTGCTTTGTACTGATAAATAAAAAAGAATAGATATAAACTAAAAAAAACCCCACCATATTTGACTCAGGTTTGGAGAAAACCCTGAGTCTTTCTAGTCAAACACCTCAGAAACCCTCATATGTACCTAAAGCATTTTATTCACTGAGACCTATGGCAATAGCGAACACATGTCCAAGGTTTATAGTTTGGAGCTTAGAAAAACAGAGCTGAGCAGCATTCAAAACTATATTTTCATTTAAAAATTATCCTAGATCACAATGCTGTGAAGAAAACAAACAATTTTTAGTGGAAAACAATTATGCTTTTGTTCATCTGATGAAGTGCAGTCACGCTGCTCTGTGGATAAGAGGACAAAAGGCTAACAGCCATTTGCTCACTTCCTCTGATGTGATCTTAGCAGCTCCAACATCTTCTGAAGTGATTTCTCTGTGGCTACTTTGAAAAGTTATAATTTATGACTAATTTCTTTTGGTGAGTGTAAGAAATATTGAATCCTATTAAAAACAAATAGCTTTTCCCTAAAGAGTAGAAGATCTCAGATTTACTTGGAATATTTTTTGAAAAACCTAAAAATGTTGGATAAGAGAGCATGTAATGGAAGGGGAAGCAACAAAGTAAATGTGCTGTTCATTTTACTTTTTATCCTTCTCCAGAATTCATCAGAAGCAATTTTCAACAGTTCCATCTCCTGCTGTTCTGACTTGCTATAAGAAAAGCCGTAAGAAAGATGGTATTTACATATTCCAAAGCTAAGCTGATCCTTTTGTGGGCAATCTGTTCCTCCCTCTCCTGCTGCCGGCACTGGGTGAGTACTCAAAGGAGATCCTGGACTGCCACAAGATCTGGAGCTGAGGATTGTGACCTGTGCACTTCAGACCGGATCTTCCCTCTGACAGTGCCAGGGCAGAACAGACAGTTCAGGCTTTCCGAGGAAGGAGGAGCTGCAAAATATCTCATGGGTGAACCTCCTGCTTTTGGAATCAGAAAAGCATAACAAAGTGGGGCTACAGAGTCTGTACCTGTATCAACCTAACTCTTTCAAATGCTCAAGGATTACCTTTTCCCTTCCTTTCCTCATCCCACTCTTTAGATAAGACTTCTCCCATGTAGCAATTTCCCCATGGACTTAAACAAAAAAGGAAATTTGACCCAGGAGCAATTAATGCAAAATCACAATTATTTGTGACAGCACTGCTGCCTGACAATTTGGGATCAAAAAGGAACACCTTTACATCACCACGAAGAAAGACACATTGTATAGGTAGAAAGCTACCAAGATGAAATTTCACTTTGGAGAGGTCGCTGCAGTGATACGTATCTTAAACTTCTTTAGCAGACAAAAAGAAAGGAAGAAATCTAAAATCAACAACCTTCCCTTCATAAGTGCTCTTTAAAAAAATTTTGTTTTGTTCAACTCACAACAGCTGAAAAATTCCTTCTTCTAAATGACCATAGTGTTCAGCAGCACATAGGCTTTTTTAACAGAAAAAGTTCTATATGGTGGTGTGCCCAGCAGAAGAGCAAAGTTTCACCTGCTATAAATTTGTTAAGTTCCTCTGAATGTCAAGATTTTCCTTTATATCAGCTGTATCTAAATTTAAATAGCTGAATTTAAATCTAAACAAGTTTGGCTCCAGCATGATATGCCAAAAACCTAGACAAAGTATCTATAATTAGAAAAAAAGACTCTCATTGTACTACAGATCAGCATTTGTGTGTAAGAAATATAATGTTTGTGCCAGTTTTCTATCCTTCAGATTACTCAACATTAACTATCAAATGCAAACAAAGCTAGAGTTTTTAGGGCATCAGAGGAGATCTTTGTTCCCATAATTAATCTCTTCTGATAAATTTTTGCTATTCACCATACAGCGACCAATCATCAGGTGCACTACTGTGGATATTTTCATTACATGTCACTAGCAGAAAGACTTATTTCCAGAATCTGAAAGAAATCTTTAAAATGTTGTCTTTTGGTATGAGTAGAATTTTTAAAAAGTAAACAAAAGAAAATAAGATACATTTAAGAAAGAGCATAATATGCACAGAAAGAGGAACAGACAACAAACCTTGGCCAACTTGCACACCAATAGATTATTTCTCTCAAATTTAAAGACAATGTATTACAAGGCCCTCCTTGAAAAGAGTCAGGTGATTTACTCAGAGCAGAAAGTGATAACTTCTCTTTATATGTATTTTTGGTGACAAACACTTCTAACTGTGTAAAAACGTGATACCTTTTCCTCATTATCTTAATTCAAGCTGCCTTCCCTACCATCAATGTGGTTTTATGCCAGATACTCTTCAGTAATTACTTCATGGACAAAGAGCAACACCAAGAAGGTACTGAAGAGTCCAAGAAGGATTTTGGTAACAATTTATCCAAGGTGTCTTTCCAACAGTGAAGTCAGTTATCCTGGTCATGTTCTCTCACTCAGCTGTGCTTTAAGCCCACCACTGTGTTCAAGCCGTACAGGAGGGTTTGTGGTGAAGAGCAAGACAGAAATCATCTTGAGCTTTTAGGCATCTAAAAAACTTCAAAACGACCTCCACAACAACAAAACCCAACACATTTTAGCAAATCTTTTTGTAGACAGTAAAAAACCCCCTTATAGTTGAGGAGGAAAAAAAGTAAATTTCATTGGATATATTTCTCATGTTTTCACCCAATTTATTAACTGCATTAACAGTGATCTACATTCATTAACAACTGCATACACAGGTTCACAATAAATCCCGTTTTACAGAAGTCAAACATAAAATATTCATGTAGGGCAGAAAAGAACAGAAACTGCTTCTCAAACTATTAACAGTTCCCATATACTATGACAGTGGAGTAGGAGGAGAAAACTTTTATTACATAAATTTGGAGAGTTACTGTACTCCATGGATATAGCTCTTTTAAAAAAAATACTCTTTAAAAATGAAAATATTTTTCATAATTACAATAATGTCCTTTCAAATTTAAGTTGAGCTGCACAAATTGGAACTGTGTAAATGCAAAGGCTTTGAGAACAGGTAACGAGCCTTCATTCAATATCAATTAACTTGATGTAGTTCTAGCAATTTAGCCTGTAGCCTGCACTGAGCTACAACATGAATTCATCTAAACATGATTTAAAAGTATTTTGCATATTTTTTATTCTGAATTTTAAAGGTGAAAAGAGATTGATTTAATTTTGTGCTTTCTTACATCAGGAGGTAATTTCAAAATGGTCCAATGCTTTTCTGCTGGTTATTTTAATTATTAACAATCACCTATAATTCTAATGGTTTTGAAATTAAATATGGCACCTGACACACACTGCAATCAGTGTGTGTAATTGGTTTTAAGTAACATTTTAGCCCAAAGAGGAATTTGAGGTAGTCTGTCACACTACATGAGAAGACACATTTTTATAAAAAACTATAGGACAGGCAACAAGATTTTCTAAGTTCCAGATAATAGTTTCATTTCTGTCTGAAAATATTTATCCTATGAACAGAAAGGCACAGATTACTCTCAAACACAGGCAATTATTACAGAAATATGCACCAAATTGAAGATTTCCTCTTGCTATTATCCTCCTTGGGATAAATAAACTCAATCCTTCACTTTTGCAAGCAAAGCAGAGAAAAAAATCCCTGTGATTCAATTCAACTTAATTATTCCCATTTAATTACTTGTATTTTCACCAATGAATACAAAAACTATAAAGGAAAAAATATGGGTTTCTGTAAATTTTTCATAGAATTTTATTCAAGGAATATTTAAATAGTAATCCCTCTTTTTACCATATGGAGGACAAAATCTGCACCCCTGCAAATGGGGAGCCATTTCAAACACAGTCTTTTATTATGAAACATTTCTTTTGTCACCCGTTTCTTCTCTTGCTCATGACTAGACAAGAGATGTGGTTTTACTCATTGCAAAGAGGAGAAAGCAGAAAACCCCCAGCTGTGGGAAGGTTTTGTGCATTCCCTGGGCATCATGGGCCTGTGTCCTAAAAATGCTTCTGCAGGCTACAAAGGGCTGTTTGCTGATGGAGCTCTGTGACGCTCCATGACTCTACCCAGGAGCAAGGACACTCAGAAGATGTGGCGGTGTTCATGCTGCCGTCAAATATCCTGGAAACAAACTTCACATAGAAGACCACCTGAAAGCAGCCTGTGACTGGATAAAGCATACCAGGACTACAAAACTACTGCTCCAAACCTTCATGGATCTCATTACAAACCCAAAAGTCTGAACAGGTTCACAGATTCTCTTCAAACTTTGAGTATTTCTGCATAGAAGATTTGATCCATTCGTTTCAAGTTCCTACTCATACTGCACTACTGAATGAAGCACAAAAATACCATCTTTGCTTTTCTTGAGCTGACAAGACACAAAGGAAATATTTCCCCTTTTGTGAAGGCCAAAAGGTGCTTATCACCGTTAGAACTCAGGCCTTTGCCTGCAAGTATTTGCTCTCAAAGTCTCTTACGAGCTGCGACTAAACTTTAAATATGGTTTTCCTCATAAACTCCTCAGACATGAATAGTTTGTACAACAACTCTCCAGGAGCAGGTCAGGAGGTGCAAGGAATAGTGACCCTCCTCACAGAAACTTCACAGACCAGTCATGCTGTTACACCTGCCCTGAGAAAGAGCAAAGCAACTCAAGACCTTTCCTTTTATGCTCTCTATCCTAATCCCAAATTTCAGCAACCTTCCTCCCACAACTTGCCATAATTTTTTACATTCTTTGCTCCTTTCCAACAAACTTTGCTTAAAAGTTGAGTTTCAAGCTAGTGGCACACTGAGCTCCAGCCCTGCTGCAGAAAATACTCAGAGCAGCAGCAATTCAGTTCTTACACTGAAGTAAACCACGGCTTCGGTGACAGCAGTCAGACGGGAAAGTTTGTGTCACAAACCTGTTAGCAGAATCAAACTTTATTTTATGCAATAAACTACCATACAGATTTCTAGCACTGTTCTGGAAACACTGTTCCTTCTCAGCCACAATCTAAATTTCTAAGTGCAAATATTAGGAAAAACAGCTGGGCTGAGAAATTTTGCAGCACCTCTGTTTAAGGTAACAAGTGTGATTTAACAGCAGGTGAACAAAGGGGGATATTATTCTTAAAACATAAGTTACTGTTATGATGATGCAAACCCATTCTCAAAAGCTGAGCTGGTTCTCACCTGTTAATGGCTGGTTTGACTATGCCTCAAAAGAACTGGATTTCCCCTACAATGCAGGTGCTAATTACAATATGCTGGGACAGTGAGAAGGTAAGAGCTCAAGAAGCTTGAAGAAAATGGGTAAATTTGTACAGGTAAAAGCAGTGTCACCCACAATTCCCATAAGTAGCTTGTACATGGATAGTGTTGCTTGTGTTTCACTTTTTCATAAGGGCCTAAAAAACCAAAAATCACATAATGCTTTATGCAATAATTTGCATTCTTTAACAGGACTTCTTAAAATAGCAATCTTACTATGAACTGAGCAGCTCTAAAACCCTAACAGTCCTTTCTCATCCCCCTAATGGGTTTGGCTTGCTGATACCCAGAGCTTTGCTCCATCTAGGAAACTGCATCCTGGAATGCCAGAGGTTGGCCTGAAAGTGTGGCTGAAGCATTAAAGACAGATGCAGATTGCCCTCTGCTCTTTTATTTCCTGTGCCCCCCTATAATATGTGAATACTCCCCCTCTCTCTGTGTGTATATTGGCTTTTTAAAATTAAAAATTCCCAGTGTCTGAAAAGACATAACGAGAGCAATCACCCTTTAAATGATGGCAACTTTGACAGGCAGGATATGAAACCACAGCCCTCAGTGCATCACAGAGAGAGGGGCAGGCACATCACTGCTGCCATCCTCTAAGCAGAGACACACACCCATCAAAATCACAAGCAGCTGCACTTTTAAGAGAGATTTATGCATTACTAAGCAACATATTGTAATAAAGAAAAATATATTGTGCTGCAGCAAAGATTATGAAATACCTAAGAGATCCACAAAACATAATTAACAGGACATTGCAGATTTATAAAGCTGTAATGACAAGTTCGCTGTTCATAATTTAAATTAAACTGAACAGTTGTACATACTCTTTCACATGCACCGTCAAGACAGGCAAGTTCTTTCAAAACCAACATTTTTCTGAATATGGCTTTTGCCTACAACTAACATGAGGGTGACTCAGAAGAAATCTTTTCTATTTGTGTTTTATGGAATCATCTTAACTGTACACAGCTGAACGACAGAAATCCATAAATCAGGTTGATAAAGGACATTATTTATTGCAAAATGTTCAGCAGTAGAGTCCAGTGGTTTGACTTCTCTTTTCAAACTGATGAAAGTTCTTTAAAGGGAAAATAAAAATCAGGACTTGTCATGGGCTGTCTTGCTATGGACAAGCCAGGCTGTGGATTAGGAACACACTAACTAACTTCACTCATGCAGACAGCTGCAGCACAGGAATGCACTCCTGGTGAAAACTCAAAGTATTTCCTAGGGACCACTGAGGAGCACGCAGTGAATGCTAATTTCACAGTTCACTCTGTACAGCCAACCATACAGTTCATAATCAGTTCTCCACTTGATCTAGAGTTCCAAAGTTACTCTAATTACTCAGAAAGTTTCTCTCTGAATTTGTGCATTGGAACAGAAAACAAAGGAGTTACCTCATGATCCGCAGCATGTCCTAGTAAGAACATGTCATAATTTGAAAAACATAAGGAAAAGTATATTTAAAATTAAGATGCTTCCTTCATTGCAACTGAGTATATCCATCTCACATGGATGTATTTTTCTGCCTATTACCAAATCACTGTTTCAAGTCCAGGGCTTTCCACAAATTTGGGTAATGAGACACCTACAGTCAATTTGTGCTGACTCTAAATGGGCCGGTGCCAATTCATACAGGAGAAGAATCTCCCTTGTCACCTCTATTTGATACTATCATTTCTCAGCCATATAGAAACCATTTTAAGGCTTTTGGTTTAGTAACTACTTTACCTGTTTTAAGGCAGGGTTTGCATATGCTAAATACATTTGAGATGAACTATTCAAAACTGAAATTAACCATTTGATTAGTTTCAGTGTGAAAGGTTTTTAGTTTTGTCAGGATTCTGAAGCACCAGATTAAGAAAATCAAAGATCTCCAAGATACAGCCCCATTAATCCAGAACACAGACATTGATTCAGTTTGAAGTGATGTTATTTTTCAAAGACAGCACTAACAAAGCAAAACAGTAATGTGGAACTAAAGTAATGGAATAACTTCAAGTCAGAATCAGCTTGGGTGGGGAAAGAGCAATGGGAACTACACCCAGCAGGTAACAAAAATAGCTTGAAAAGGAAACAAAGAAAACCCTAAACAAAGAAACGAAAAAAACACAACCAAATAACCTAACATCCCCTCCCCCCAACCCTGTAAAATCAGTTTCGGAGAAAAAGAGTAAATCACCTCAAGTCTTTCATTCTGGAATTGCCAGGAATGCCATATGACATGCTACAAATGAACTTCAGCTACTCTAAATTTACAGTGAATTATTAAAATTACCTCACTGGAATTACGTCAGGTACGTTCATGCTACAACAGCTCTCTTGTTAGAGGGCAAAATGAGCTGAGACACAGGCTTCTTGTTTGGCACAGCATGAAAAGGGTCCTGTAAAGACAGCTCAGCCATCCTGACTCCAACCATTCACTGACCCTGGCTGCAGCAAGCTCCTGCTGTAGGTTTCCCTTGCAGCCTCTGACTGCTGGTTATTGCCTGCTAAACTCTGACTGCAGGGATCAGTTTGCAGACTCTGACTGCAGGCTTTTACCTGGCCAGACTGTGACTGCGGGTTCCAACAACAGGCACTGACTGCAGACCCAGACTGACCTCACAGCGGTGATTCTCCCTCCCCAGGATCCTTCATGATCCTTTCATTCATTCTTCCTCAAGATTCCTCCTCTTCCATAATCCTCCCTCAGCAGCTAAGGCACTCCCTTTTATCACACATCTCTTTATTGGATACATCTGTGATTCATCAGAGGTGAGGCTATTCGGTAATTAACACAGCTGTTACTTATCAGGGGCAAGGTCACCTGGATGCCTTTCTCCTACAATGTACGTATTCTAAGTGTTAAGGAGCAGATTAACTAAAATGAAAAAATATTTTAAAAATAAATCTAGAACTTAGTCAAGTAGTCTAAATTAAGGTATTTGGTCATAGAACAAATCTGAAGGTTTATTATTACCATATTAAAGCAAACAGGTGCTTATTTGGGATCTGTCAGTTTTCAAAATGTTATTTTTTGTTCAGGTCATCTTCAAAAATTTAGGATCACGTGGTACAATCCAGAGGAACTTTTGTGGGAAAATGTACAGATTTGAGTCAGATTAAATAAAATAATTTGTGTGCAGTTTTGGAATTATAAGGCTGGCTTTGAAGCGTGTCTCTTATCACTACTTCTGCTGTGATTTAAATGAAAGAAAATGCCAGTTCTGGGCTCCCAGAGGATGAACACCAAAGCACAGAAATAGTGGGTTTCCTAGTCCCTGTGGCTGAGCAAATGGGGATAAATCTCAGGGAAAGTTCATAAGTTTTATGGAAATGTGAAATAATATCTGCACGTATAATTAAGCCAAAGGAGGTACAATGTTACAATCTAAAATCTTGGGAAAATGCTGATGATCAGCCAACTGTGAAGCAAAATGTAACATATAAACAAACAGGTTGCAGAGCAATTTAGAAATTCAAGAAGTGATGTAATTCTCATTATCATTCATGTATCACAGGCAGCTAATAATGGTACCATGAGGCATGACTTTTTTTATTAGCATAATTTTCTTCTTGATGCTACCATTATGGTTGTCTTATGTTGACAAATGACTGCTGCCCATTCCTACATCTGCTCCCATCTTCCTTAGAGAAATTACTTTATGTTTGTCCTGTCTAAAACAAAACAACCCCCCTCCCCACTCTTTATTTTGTTTGTTTAAATACTTTGTTTTCTATACACATTTATGCCACGTTTTTTCATGGTTATGGGTAGTAGAATTATATTGTTGTATGCTGATGATCAGGGAAATTTTTGTTAAGTGTAACCTTTGAGAAATATTTATTCTGCTTGTTAATCATTATGCATATATATTCTACTGTAACAGTGCTTTGGTTGGGATGTACTCTGAGTGTATTCTGAATTATAATTTTTGTATGGGGAAACAATCTTCAGATTAAACAATTACAATAAAATATTACTGTATTGTATTGCTCCAGGTTCCATGAAGTTGCTAAATTAATGCAATTTATCTGTGCTACAGCGAAGTTACAATATCCAGAAACTGTGAAGATGGTGTTTAAAACACAGAGCTATCATCATAGATTTTCTAGGAGTCTGGACCCTACAAAATTAATTTTAATACAACAAATCCTGTCACATCCTGAGCCAGGATTTTGAACAGTTTCTCCAGTCTTTGAAGTGCTCCCCTGGTTTTCAGTAATGCCACCTACTGAGGTACTCTCCATAGAAAATAAAGGAATACAACAGTTCTTTTCATTAGAGGCTTTTCAGCAGCGTGTTAAAAAACCCTTAAGTCTGTAACACTGGGTTGTTTCTGAGTAAAATCTATAATTTCTGGTAACAGATCATTAAAATATTTGATACAGCACAATGCTTGTGTATTCTCAGTATTTATGAAGAACACTTCTATTGACTTAATTTGCTGGCTTTTTAAGGATTCACTAATTTGTTATTACCCAAAGATTTTTAGCTGGTGAGGAAAAAAAAACCCCTCCATTCAACTATTAATAGCAGTGGCAAAAAATTATGTTGAAAATTTCTTTTTTCTACTTTTATTTGCAAGAAGAAAGCAAACTCACAGAAAAAAAACAGACAAGAAAATGAAAAATAGTTTACCCTTTGTTCTCCCAAATCAATAAGTTAACCAAAAGGATCTTAAATTACATGACATTGGAATGCCCTACAGAAATAAGCCACTTTAAGATCTATACTATCTTTATCAAGGGCAAGATAACCTTAGATTGGGCATTCTGTGTACAAAATTGATTGGTATTGTTTAAATAAAATGTTCTTAGGTTGAATGAATATGAAACCTATACAAAATAGAAAGTAAACTATGGTTTTGCTCTATTAAAAAAAAGGCACCTCAACATGGAAGTTGACGAACACAAATTTGATGTAACATTGTTGAATTTTTTAAGAATGTCCTCATATGAAATTAAAAACCAAAAAAAGAGAAAGTCGTTTAAATCTCAAAAAGAAGCTGTCCCTCCAAAAACAGTATTGGAAAGCCATCAACAGTTTTGCTATTCTGTGGTAGGAAATAAGGGATTAATTAATGCTGGAAACTCCTCTGGAGCTGACAGGTATGCACCTCACTGCTGCCAGACAGTACCAGGGCACAACCAAGCACACAGATTTTCTGAAAGTGTGTTTCTGAACTGTACAGCAAGAGAGTTGTGTAAAGAATTCAAGCCATCTTGCACAGTTGAGAGTCACTGGTTTTTGGCTCAGATGCAGGAGGTGCATGTGTGTATACATTACTTTCATGGCACAGCTCATGGCATGCCAATGCATTCTGCTCTGCTACGAATCTTCCAGGCTGCTCCGACGCTCAGCGGGGCAATGCAGAGCTGTTCTCAGTCACACAGACGCCAGTCAAAAGCGATCTGAAGCAGGCACACCGTTTTGTCAGCTAAACCCTGATGCTGCAGGGGTCAGGGTACAGCTGTCACACACGAGCACTGAGCACTGCCTTGGGGCTCAAAGATGTCTGTGTGCAGCTCACAGACACGACAGGAACGCGCCCTTGTGCAGCAGGAACCTAGCGCTGTTGAAATGGCACTGGATGCTGCTGACAGGCCACTGCACTGTGCCCAGAGCAGAAAAGGTTTTGCCGGCTAAGTATTAAAGAGTTTCAAAGCAGTTTGGGTCTTGCTGCCACTGCAGGTGCACCCCAGAGTGTCAGGAGCAGGAATGGGATTAGCCGCGATACGTTTAGCACACATGAGACAGGGGCTAAATCAGCAGCACACAAGAGCAGTAAGTTGACGGCCCACACAGAGTCAGGCTTTTATAGCTACCCACAAGTCCATTTCCTGCTGTTTCAGCAGCAAAACAAGAGATTTGCCATTGTATCATCCTGACCACAGAACTGCCCCTTGCAGAGCACAGCTCTCTACAAGGTACTCATCAGAGAAACAGCAAAGAGAACCAGACTTGGTGCATCCAGCTTCTCACACCTATCAGCATTTGATACTCGAGTAGCAAATAGCTGAGCCATAGCCATGTCCTAAAACAGAGGAAATTCTGGCAGGAATCTGTACAGTACAGTACTGGAAAGCAATGCACTTAGCAGGAACTAGTAGACTATCACAGCCAGGAATTGCTTCTAACACACAACCCCTCCATAAACTGAATTATTTCACCACAGTAAGTACAACTCCTGAAGGCATTTAAAACTAGTCAGCACAATCAGTGTTTATTCAGCTTTTTCATTTTGTACCCTGCAGGTTTCTTCTGATGGTAGACAAGCAAACCTATTGTTATACCAGAGATGTGAAATAATGAGCTAACCACAAATACTAATTTAGTGCTCTAAAACAGCAGCACAATTACTGTCATTACTTCATGTTCATTATAATATTATGCTACAAATCCTAAAAAGCAATGTTAGATATTGATACTTAATTGACATAATTTTTTTTCTCGTTATTTAGTTTGATTTATATACTTTTCATAAATTTCAATGCTTCAAATTACTTTCCAAGTTTTCCGGTATCAGGAATTAAGATGAGAGCACAACATTTTTCTGAAGGGATTAAAACACTGAGAAACTTTCTTTTAATTATTTGTGTGCGTGCATGCATTCAGGAAGACTGGCAGAGCTGGTGACTACAGCAAAATCATTATCTGACCATAATTATCCATATCCCCCCATCAATGGCAAAACCAAAACTGAGGTTCTAGGAGATGAGCAATGCAGAAGCAATAGTCACTCAGCTAAAAATAGATTTAGGTTGAACTTTGAGGGTTTTGCAAGGTCTAAAGATGGTAACATTTTTGTTTCAGTGCGATCTACCTTCCTCAGGTTCTAAAAATTGCACAGATTGTGTCTGTCTCAGAAAAAAAATTACTTTCAGCTTCAAAATCTCAGAGCTAATAGACTATAGATTCTGGCACATCTGTCATTCTAACAATGATAAAACTGGGTGCTCTGAGATCAGATCTCATTTTCCTAGACACTCAGGCAGCTGTTATCTTAAAAGAAACAAAATTGAGATCTTAGCCGCCTTTAAGTCAAAGGACCCTTTCTACTCTAATGACTGCTCATCATTCCACCCTCTTCAATTTTTGAAACTAAATTATACATTTAACAAATTTTAAAAAATCTAACAAACAAAATCCTGTGTGAAGAGGCTGGGGGACCCAGGGTTCTCTTCCTTTGTCAGTAGCGTCATAAAGAGCTTAACAGACATTTCATATGTTCCTGCAGGGAAATGAAATGATCAAAGCATGCAGGATTTTCAAGGCTATGGAAGCAAAGACCCACAGCATCCCAGAAAGTGAAAGGGTTTAAAAACATGACTACTTGAAAATGCTTTCTCACGTAAACACCATGTGAAGGAAAGCTCAGAAGGAGAAAATGAATAACTGAAAACATTAGCAAGTAAGAAAATAATTCACAGTTAAAATTTGCTTCCAAAATTAGGTAAGTTCATGGTATCTAAAAATGAACAGGCAAAAGTCAAAATGCACTGCTGCTCTCTACAAAACTGGATTTCAAAGGTTCAGCATTTGTACAGAAGGGGAGCATTGCTCAGTTTTACCTTCTATTGTCACCTTTGCCAAAACTAGGAATTAAAAATAATGTATGATGCCCTGCAGACATGGAAATCACAGCCAAAACACATTCTCATTCCAAAATTATCATCCCAATATATTCCCAATAACAACTAGCACCAGTATTTTAAATCACAAGCACCTGCATCTTAATAGAAACTCCATAGCCAGTCAAGACACGCTCCAAAAAGTCTGTCACTGAATGAAAAACAAAGCACCGGCACCCAAAAGAAAAGGAGAGAACTTCAGGGAGACTCTCCAACACAATTCTTTGTACAAATACTCTGTACAGCTGCCCAGTGGTCCTTCTCCTCCCCTGATGGAGGTGAATCCCCTCCTGTGGAAGCATTTCTTAGCCAGGCACACCAGGATCTGCCTGGCTGGAACTTCTTGTCTGTGAAACAGGGAGAGCTGGAACAAATAGGACAGCTGAACATTAAAAATTGCCTTCTGTTTTTTCCCTATTGGACTACTCAAATAAATGACATCTCTGGGAGCTGTGTCTTTGGATAAGTGGTTTATTACAGTGAGTCTATCTTTTACACACCAGCTTATGTCAACCTGCAAAGTGCCAGGGGAAGAACTTGACCAACACTGTTGTTGCAATAAATAAGAATTTAGTTAAGTGTTTACATCTGAGGAAGTCAGTTCCTAATGATGCTCAATGTCTACAGTTCAGTTTCTGGTTTCCCAGCATCTCTTACAAACCTGAGAACAGTTTGACTCCTGTTCATGTCACGTGAAAAGCTCCAGGCATTTTTTTCCCCCCTCACTGCAGTTTAAATTTATCTTGATCCACTTATAAAGAAGATAGAAAAGTGGAAAATGCATCTTGTCAGACTTCCTCTATTGCATTCTTGTAAACAGGCCAAAATCCCACTTACTTCTTACAGAGACTAAACACTTAATTTGTTGGCAAAGATCAAAACAAACCGAAAGAAAAGCCTTAATGTATCACTTGGAGCAGCAGGCAGCATTATGGCACAACAGAGACAACTCACTTCATTCTACAAAATGAGAGGGCAAGAGACACCTGACTAAAGTCTTCTCAAAATAAACAAGGTTCTAAACAGGGAGAATTCCCCAATCTTCACAGGCCCAGACAAACCAAAAGAATGAAAGGCAAGAAGAAAGTTGGCCTGGCAATCTGATATTGTTACAGACTGAGAACTCACAGGTCTAAGGAATCAGTACCATGCCAGCAGTCAACAAGGATTTGCAGATGTAGTTCCCATTTTATAGTTTTCTTTAAAAAAAAAAAACCACAAAACAAAACAAACCCCCACAACAACAAAAAACCCACAAACTTAAGGCTCATTAAATGGAATTTTCTTTTTATGTTTGTTTCTTTGTTCACAAGGCCCACCAAGGGAAGCTTTATCTCGAGGATTGTGCAAATATTATCATGTTCTACAGGGCAGGTGAGCTTCCACTACACATATTTTAATGACAAATTCACAGTTATTTCAGGAGATGAGGATTTTCTAAATTCTTCATACAGCAAGTGGAGAATTTGGCTCCATTTCCATATACAAAAAATCTTTACAGACCCTTCACTTAAAATAAAAATTTCTTACTCATAAAACTGCACTGATTTGTTCTGGAACCATTCCAAACATCAAAAAGAAAATTTTCACTGTTTACAAGTTACTTCCTGGGTAAATCCACAAGCATGTTAAAGAGGACTTCCAAAGCCTCCATTAAAACAACAATCAAATACTGTAACCTTCCAATAAAAAATCAAATATTGGAGGCTATTATCTAAAGTAAAATAAAGCATTTTACAAGTGCAATGCCAAATGAAATTGAGCATGATAATATTTTAAATTAAATGGTGGTATCTAAAGTTATTCTCACCATTGAGAAGACATACAAAACATTCATAGACATCAAAGTTACATGAAAAGAAGAAAAAAACCCTAAAAGTTATTTCCCATGTATGGAAGATGATGTGTAATGCCTGCACTTATAAAAATGACCTCAGAAGCCCAGGCAGCTTCAGAATTCCAGCACTTTTGCAACACTTTTTATTCTGCCTCCCTTCTCTCCATGACAGATTAATAAGAATTTTAATACGAGCTTTTAGATGAAAATACTCATTTCAGATGACACCCATATTGCGCCAACTTTTTGAAAACTACGATAAATGGAGAGTATTCAAAGACAGGCATATTAGATATACTTCCACTGTATCCTGAATATTGAATATCTCATAGAATATTGTTTATGAAGATAATGAATTTGGAAAAGCCTCTGCAATTTCTGTGGTCAAGTGCTATAACTATTCATGCTTCTATGGCATTTTATGACATGAATTAATTAATTTTCTTCCTCAAATGAGACTTATAGATACAAGAAGATAAGAAATTAAAAGAAATCTTAATACAGGTAGGTTCTTTTTCCCTGTTCATAGTGCTAAAGACAAATACTAGGAGAGCCAGTAATGCCTGCAGGTTACTCCATTTTTATTCTATTTTTCTGCTTTTAAATTGATAACATGAATTTCATTAGTTTAAGCTTTTCAAGTCCTGACTGTTATGGAATTGGACATGAGTGAATGAGCACAAAAATTTTACTCTGGTTTCAAAAGGACACTCTTCATAAATTAGCAGCATAAGCCCTGCTGGGAATTGGTTCAGCCTAAAGAGCCTAAAGAGAAGTTTTGCTGGTAGGCTGAGGTTAAATGAAAGGCTTTTGTTGTATTTAATGGAATCTCAGGTTATAACTTTAATTGCAGTTGTAAGCATCATGTGTTTGAACAATTTCTGAAACTGAATTCCAATCCTGAGGTTTGCACTAACGTTTCCACCTCCTCAACAAATGCAAACAAAGTGTGAGAGTTCAAGGCTGTAAGTTGTTTTTATAGAATGATACTGAAAATAACCTTAGGAAAAAAACCACCAGCAAGATCTAAAACACAAATTAATCATCTGCTTCTACACAGCCAATGAAACAACTCTTGCTGAATTGGATCCAGTAAAGCATTAAACTTTAACTACACTGGGACAGGGAATGTTATCCAACAGAGCCCTCAGCAGTCAACTGGTGCATTGATGCTTCAGGTCATCAATGATGGTAAAAACAGCTACTGAGGCCTATGGTCTTTATAACTGAGCATGCATGTGCACATACTGCATGCAATAAAAGGAAATTATTAGCTAATAATAAAAAATATTGCTACTGATTTTAATGAGAACAAAGTTGCACTTAAGCACAAAAATACAGTCGTATGTACTTTCAAAAGAAAGCATCTCACATCTTTATTTTGGTGGTGTTGATAATGTAGAGTTATGTACAGCTTATGTACCCAGTGAATCCCCACAGGCAAACCAAGAGAAGCTTCTCCAACTGAAAAAAAACTTAACCAAACAGGAATTCCATAAACGCTGCCATGAACAAAGTATTTCTAGTTCCAAAGCTAGAGAGGGGGTACGAACAACTAAATACAGTGAGCTCATAATCACTTAACATGGTTCAAGCTGCAATCTCTTGTACACCACCAGAGAGTCATGGTACACATAAAAACCACCGCAATACAGAAATGCCTGCCAAGAAAAGAAACTCTGACATCGGGCAGGGTGAGAAAGGTGAGAAAAAACACTGTTTCAGGGGGATTTAGCTCCGGAAGCTACAGGAACCCAGTAATTATAAAGAAAAACAAAAGGAAAATTACCTAGGTGTCAAATAACTATTTTTCTATGTAACTGATATGTGTGTGAATTTGTTACTTTTATCCTTTATTCTACTGTAAGTGATGTTACTAAGCCTGGTACAATTAATCACAGGAATAGCATTTAAATAATTGTCCCCTCACAATTTTCTGTGCTTGACTCTCATCGTAAGCCCTTAAAGTTTAAAAGCCATAAGCTCTAAACAATTGCCTTTTCAACAAGATATTTTAACACCTTAGTATTTATCCCTCCACATCGAATGTAGCTTTCTTTCAAAACTATACTTTCCTGGTACCTTCAGTTTTACATCTTTACTCTTGGTTTTACCTTGCTAATAGCTAAAATTTGGGTGCAGGTCTACTCTCACCCTCAGCATCGTGATGCAATAGGAAGCGCAGCTGTGGCAGCCAGTGCTGCTGTCTGCAGGGCTGTAAGCCTCAGCTGCAGAGAATCCTGCTTTGATTGCTCTGACTCGTGGTCGTGTGGGACTAATGGTAAAGCTGGGAATAACCCAAAGCGCAGACGCGAGTTCCATTTGTTTTACACTCCTGCAGTGCCACCAACTCCGGCATCACAGCTACTCCTGATTTACACTGCTATAAATCAGACTGCAATCACAGCCTGCCAGTACCTCAGCGAGCCCAAACTGGCATTTACACATAATCAATGTTCCAAATAGTTAATGAACTACTTATTCTTCAGAATTCTTTACATTGTAGTTTTCATCTCTGCTGATTTAGCTGTGTAATTACTTTTCAGCACTGGCAACAGAGAATATGCTTTCTCCTTGCTATCAGCATTTGTTTTGTCACTGAGAGTGAGAACAACCACCAGGGACCAAAAACCAAAAGAGGGGGTAAGAAACAGGACAAATGGTGTAAATAATTCAGTGCAAGAAATGCATTTTTTGTAATTTTTTTTGTCCTCCCAAAAATGGCATCATAGGAGTAAAAAAAATCCTACATCAAGTATCACATATCAAGTGGAACAAATAGTAAAAATAATTAAAGGAACTGACTTAAAGAAGTTTGGGTGTGGAGAGAGCAGAAGAGAAAGTCAGGGTATTCTTACTATAAGTAATTGCCATAGCCATTTATGTGCCAGCTACAGAAACGATACTGCTGAGCCTCAAAACTCCCAGAGATGGCCCAGAATTGAACACTGCACACTCAAAGCATTTTGGGGGAGAGTATTTTAAAATGCATTTTTCAAGAAATTCAAGTGAGTCTGTTGTAGATATTATCAGTGGGACCCAGGCAAACCACAGAGAAGCTTTAACCGAAAGCACATTTTCAATTATTTACTTCAGGCACTGACAATAAACTGGTCAGAGCAACATGAAACTCATTATGAGCTAATTTATATTGCTGTGCCCTGTGCTGTTGCAGTTGGCCTGATACAGTCACCCTCAGCTGAGAATTTGTACATTACACTGTATCTCCTAACTGGCAGTTTATGTTTTAGGATTACCAGCCTAATCCTATCAAATTCAATGCTGCCAATATGTAATCCTGATTAATGTTAGTGTTTTCTAAGAGTGGCACCAGATCAAAAGCAATCAGCAGAAGTCAAATGAAAACCCCCTCCCTGGATTTTAAATCATACATACTGAATATAAATTTCTGTATTATCAAGATTTCTGCTTTCACAAATAGAACACAGTTTGGTGGGAAAAAAAAAAAAGGGCCATAAAAATGAAGCAAATTATTTTTTCTACTAGAGCAAGAAGCCAATAGTTTCCAGCTCAAGGACAAATTATCCAACCAGCAGAATGGGATGCAGTCATCATTGCTTTACTACTTTTACAGTTAATGCATAAATGTAAGAACTAGACATTACAGAAGCCCTTATCTAGATATTCTGCTAAAAGCAATAAGGGGATTTTAGCACTTAAAAAGTGAATTTAAACTCTTAAATACAAAATTGCAAGTTCCTGCTTAAGCCATAGAGATACCTAAACTAGTTAGTTGAGAAATGTGCCTTAAATATCTGCTGGCAGATTAAATTTTTCTCAGTACCTTTTGGAAACTTTTAAATGTTGACATGGGCAAGTAACTCAGCACTTAAGATCTGTCAAGGTTCTATCAACCTATCATAGTGAACAGCTCCAGAATTACTTAATTGCTCAAGCATTTTCTTGTGCTCAAATCTTTCTCAGGATTGCACAGTTTGGGGATAGGAAGGGAAGATAAAGAACAAGGCAAAAGCTGTTTGTTTCACACATCTACTCTACAAAATAAATAGGACTCAGTACCTCTAATTCATGCATATACCCCAATGCAGAAGTGTAGAAAAACACACATCTCCAAGGGTAATAATGAGTGTATCCTAAGCATTCTCCATTTTCTGTAAGCATCAACAGCAGTTGTGACAGTAGGTGAATATAGGCACTCGTGACTCTTTTGCATCAGTAGGTCGAGCTCCCACCTTTGACAGGACATTGTGATTTGGTTCCCCTCATAGCAATTTTTTCCAATGTATTTCACATCAGACAATCACTAAATAAAACATCCAATAAGGTGGGATAGGGACAAAGCTCTGCAACTTCTCAGGGTATGGTTTTAAACACGAGGCTCTAGATTTAAAACTTGTGACTGTACACTTCCTTCCTGTCCATCTCAAAGAAGGGTATTTTTTCCCTTTTCAAAAGTGTATAGCCATAAGAGATGAAAACTGCCGTTCAACTGATCTCCAATATCTCATAGAGAAGTTTCAAACACATTGCTTAAGAGAGTAACTTTTCTACAGTCCCTTCAAAGAACAAACTTGCTTTTAGGTGTCAGTTCCAGGTGACACGACACATCTCTGAAAATTTGGCTGGAAACAGATGCCACCCTGCTGGGTTCAGAGTGCATTTCAAAATGAAAGTACAAAATTATGAAGACTTCCTCAGTGGTTTTCTGATCAGTACAAAGACTGGGTTTTATTCCAGTTTCACTCTCCAGGGACAAACTTTCAAAGCATTGCTTAAAAGCAAGTATCTAACACCAAAACTCTACATGACTCTAGACAATGGTTTTAGGAGAAAAATTCTGCTTTTGGGGATGAAATAAAGGATTTTAAAATGATACTTTTTATTAGGAAAACTTATACTTTCAGCCCCTTTCAAGATAAGCTTTTTATATTGCAATATTTCATCTTCCAAACATTTAATCACACACCTGATTACTCTACACATTAGAAATTAAAAGCTTGATCTTCAAAGTCCCACTGATTTTAATAAGAACACTTACGTAAAAGTATGAGTAATTTCAGTTTTTGAAGTAGGAAAGCTACAGAACAATTAAATTGAGAGCACTAAACAATAATAGCAATAATCAAAAATATTTCGCACATGAATTTGAGATGGTCTTTAAAATCAGAAAACTATTTCTGTTTGTAGAGGACATCTGTCGCAGACTAATACTGAGATGTGCTTCTGAATACACACACAAAATTATGAACAAAGCATTGCACACATCCAGCAACTATTTGTAGAGACTATACTGAATCACATCACTAAAATGGGGAGAAGTATATGCACAAAACCTTTAAAATTATTGTGCCTGTGCTTTTTTCCTCCATCAAGGTGTTAAAGGCATTGAACAATGGCATATAAATAGTTTATGCCGCATTTTAGTGTTGGTGTATGTAGGGGGAGGAGTATACTCATAATCAATTTTATTTCAAGGAAAGACATTTTTAAGAGACACCTTTCACACATGACATGAAAACAAGAATCTTAAAAAGTTTCATACACTATCTAATTTAAAGTTCTTGAGTCCTGAAAATGCAAAGCAACTGCCAATTAAGAGGTTAAACTGAAAGTTATTGCAGAGGAATGAGAAAAACCCAAATGGAAATTAAAAAGCCTAGTTAAAGGACAAATCAAGCACAATCATAAGATTGCATCTGAGTTTCTACAAACTAATCAATACATCATCTGTCTTAAATAAAGTCTTCTTGCTGAAGAAGAACACTTTTATTTGTTGTGATAGCTTATTAAGCCCTATCACTGCTATTTCCAAGCTGCAGACACCTCTCCCCTGAGAACTGCACTGAGACCAGCCTGGAGAGTCTGGTCACGAAGCAAAGAAAGCTCCATATGTTCAAAGGGCTACACGACTGGACCCTGGATAATAACTGCTCACAGCATCATCCTCAGTGTGGAACTTCATCGTTATGGGGTCGCTGTGGAGCAGAGAGATGGGAGTGAGGTAAAATGACACTGCCCACAATGAGAAAAATGGTGCCAAGGATAAGATAACTTAGAACTGTTCCTCTCAAGTGTGATGACCAAACAGTCTTTTGGTTGGTCAGGAAAATGAATGTGTTACTTTTCTCCACAGAATTTGTTGTACATTCTAGAAAAATTAGTATTAGCTCACCATCCTGAAGAAACTTTCAGATTTGCATAACTACTAATGCAGTTTCAAGTGTTTTTTTCCTACCCTGAAAACAAAACCTAGTAGCTTTAATGTTTTTTGATTTTCAATTTTATTAATACACATGAATACAGAATCTCTTCAGCACAGAAGTGATTGAAATTTTTCTTCATTTATTTTCAAGAGCTAAGCAAGTATTACAGCACCAGCTTTTCTTATCAGCCTAAATCCCCCGTCTCATGGGAACAGCCCACAGTTACTGATAACTGCCAGCAAAGAAAGAAGGCGATCAACAGAGAATATACACTTCTTCATCATGAAAAAATGCATCACAGTTTAAAATCTCAAGGTCTTAATCAGCATGAAAGGAGCTTCTGAGGGAAAAGATAGGAAAAATTGATACAGATTTTTCGCAAAATTAAAAAAAAATAAGATAAGGTTTATTGGCATAAGCAAAGCAAAAAAACAATATTGTTATTTGTGAGGGTAAGAGTTTATAAGGACTCACGGGGGAGGACTGCATCTCAGTGGGCATCCATAAACTTGTTTTAAAAAAATTAAGATGAACTAAACTACCAAGATAGACTGAGGAACATGGGTTAAGGAGATAAGTATTGCACTACAATAGCATTAGCAATAACTACCACCAAAAAAAGAAACAAACCAAAAAACACCACCAAACTAAGGCAACCAAAGCAAAACCACCCAATGAAAGAAAAAAGCTTGGGAGTTTGCCCTGAAGAAGAGTTGATTCTACCCTGCACTCTACATGGCCTCCATGGCTGATGTAGCACATGCACAGCAGCTCCACATAATGCTGCTCCTGTCTGGTTTAAAGTCAGTTTTACAACATTTTGCTTTTGCTCCGTGTTGTTGTCTGACAAGGATGGATTATTCATGGATAAAACCTTTCAAACTGCAGGGTTCTAACGCAAACCCTCAGTCCCCCCGGGGAGTGACAGCAACCCAGGGTGTGATTCCAAACTTTTAAAAGACTCTATCACATCCTACCAACCAGTGTGGGGGATCCTCATTAGGAGCTATAATTAAGCAGGGACCCACAGCAGACCAAGGCTGCCCTGCTCAGATTTCCCCACTTGCCTCTGCCAAGGTTGTTGGGAATTTATACATCGGACACTACAAACACTTCAGTGAAAGAACTTGAGGTTCAGATATGATGACCATCAAAGCTTCTATTTATATATCCCACTGAAAGTCAAGCTATGTTTATTTAGTTCTTCATGGTGACTTTTAATGCTGCTTTCATGAGTTAAAAATGCATTCCAACAGACTTACTCAAACCTGGCTTTCTGCCTGTGGAAAGAAACCAGAAAAATTGCGATAGGAACTACCCATAGCTGTAACACCTCCAAACCTTAACCCAAAGCATCCAAATTTTAAATTATTTCCTGGATTATAATTCAAGAGTCATTGATTTCTTCCAGGGAGTATTCCTAGGATTTTGTAGGATACACTGTGTGCTTTACAGCATAACACTATTATTTAGCTTATAACATTTCTTGCTTTTTCAGTTTAATCTTATCACTAGGACCACTCACCTTTCCAGTCCTTTTTTTAACAGTAGAACATAATTATTTTTGTCACAATAAGATATTATGCAACTGCACATAACAGCTTAAAACATTCTCTAGTTGCTCAGCATGGTCGTGCAAAGTACTAGATATGATCGTTGACGTAAAAAAAATCTGTCGGACTAAATTTAAATGTATGAATTAATATTTTTGTGCACTGTTCAAAATAGGTTTTTGTGACATATCCAGTATTTTTTGCAAATTTGCTTCTGCAAGCTGATAAAAATACTGAGGATTTGTTTTTCAAACTCTGCCAATTAATTTGAATTCCCCTGTATTGCAAAGATAAGATTTTGGGAATTGTGAAACTCCACTATACAAGGTGTAACTGTATCTATCATCTCAGACCATTTGGTTCCACTAAAAAATAACTTTGGTTCATCCTCAAGCTCCATTTTCAGTTTAAAAAAATGTAATTGAAGGTAGGCAGGAAAAAAAAATAATAATCACCCTTTTAAACAGAACAAAACCAAAAGAGTGGTTGATCTTGATCTTTTAATGCAGCAGATTGCAAATTAATAGTTAAATCCCACATTAATTGTCACTTTTAATATGAGACTGTGTCCTAATGTGAGACAAAATACATGAAGATGTCCTGGGATTCCAGTCTCTTAAACTGTGCTTTCAATACTTCAGAAATATATCTTAAGAAATTAATGGGAAAAGCTAACATTAAAGATTTCCAGTACCAATGGTACAATGAGAAATGCCAAGCAGCAACTACAAAATATATTTACTGAATCAACACCACTATTTTTTTCTGTTTCTTAAAGAAAAACTTGCAACTTTCCCATCCCACAGTTTAAAAACAAGCAATAACTGCTATATCAGGCAAGAACAGCCCTCCTTATTTCAAATTAATTTTTTTGATTGCTGATAAGAATATTAGTCAATGCTAATATTTTACCTTGCATTCGAAAGTGATTATTGGTCACCATAACCCCAACCCTGCCTGTCACAGTTCTGTACATCAGAATGGAGATAGACACTGATCACCCTTCATCTGAAAGGAGGAATGGCCTCCATCAAAGGAGGAATGGCCCCTTTTCCCTTTCATTCATAAAGGAGGCACGGAGGAAAGCCCCCAGAACCTGACCTGTGCGTCTCTGGCACGTATCACAAACTACCAAAATTAGAAGGCCCAAATGCTCAAAGCAGTTTTAGGCCCTTTCTAAGCTGTGCTGATGTTCTTCCATTTTCCCACCCACCCAGGTTAAAGAGAACAAGATCCTCAGCAGCTCATTTCTGCACCTTGGTGTGTCTGTCAGCAGCTTCCTTCCTACTGTCATACTGCACGAGTCTCATTCAGCAGCCAGTGTGCACAAAAAAATCCACTTGTCCACGGGAATGCACAGAAATGGATAATTCTATGAACCCCATTCTTCCAAGCAGATTATTTCACAGACTATTAAACCTCTAACAAAGTCATGTTGGAACATCACTGAGTGCATACTACAATAGAGCTTTTGATTATTGTTGTGGCTTTATAGAAACAACATTCAATACTGCTAAACGGATATTTTTAGTATTTTTTAATTTAAATACTATTAGGCTGAGGGCATGTAGAAGATATTTTCATGGCTGAATATATCTTTAAAACAGGTTTTGTAATGAAAATATTAACACAAAATTCAGCTATTGCACTACTATGGAAACTGTTATCCTCTCTTTTCATTGTGATAGCTGCTATGATGTTTTAGGCTTTTCTTACTGAGAAGAGTCCAAAACCCACACGGAACTATCTAGGTTGTTCTTTCCCACCCTGTGTCTGTGAAGTTGATTAACCTCATCCAAATGTGTTGCCCTTCCTTTGTCACTACAGAATTTCTTACAAATTTCTCATATAGATTTGGGATCTTTTTTGTTTGTTTTAAGATCCTTCAACTATCCATCAGAGGATAAAATATCTTCTAATAAAAGAAGGCTTAAGAGGCTCATTAGGACAACACATGTTTTTAAGCCAGGTACTGTCAAAAAACTCCCACCCATACTTATTTAGTGAATAAACAATAGAAGGCACTCTGAAAAAGTGTCACACTTGAAAGAAAAAACTACAAAGCTGATTTAAAAGGAAAAAAATAGTACACATAAATATTCACTAGCCCCCTAATTAGTATTTCATTTCTGTTTTCTCTTAAGCAACAAAGGAATGTGGCAGGTGAAAAAAAATTACAAAACTAGCAATATTTAAAATACAGATGTTCACTTAGCTCACCAAACTCATTATTTGCTTTTTTTCTCAGGCTGTAAACAGCATGCCAAGGGAAACAGTTTCTGTGTGTGGTCATTTCTATGCATTAATATATTTCACAATTTTCTGAGGAACCATTTCAATTCAGTACAAAAAATGCTGGAGGCAACCATAGACTATTTGATTTTTCCCAACTGAATGGCTTTACTCCAATAACTGTCAGTTTTATCAAACAGCAGAACTTTTCCATTTACTAAATTATGCTTATTTCATTAAATTAAGACATGCTCTAGACCACCTTTAGTGTTTCCATTTGTCTTTACCCCACAGATCATTCCAAAACATCCAACAGAAAACAGCAAATCAAACTTACGGCACTATTCACTAAGTGCACAACCAACAGAATCCATTAATTACTTCATGGAGGCATTTCAAATGGTTCACATGTCATTTGAATCAGGCTGCTAAGACCCTTGGAGTAATTTTACCAAGATTTATTCAGGAGCGGCATCCTATCTCCTGTTACCCTCTGTCAACAGGCCTTTGCATCCTAAGAAGCCTCTTCTCAATCTAGAGCAGTTTTCTCTGGAATAAACACAACACCAAAAAGAAGAATGCAGCTCAGAAATACAACAGAAAACACTGCTAAAATGTACTGGCAGTTTGAACATAATCAGAACGCCACCATTTGAAGAAATTCGATCTACGTGTTTCACCATCACAAAATTAATTTAGGTTTTCAGTATGTCACCACTTCAATCAATTGCATGTGTCTGTTGCCCCAAATTCAGTTGGTGTCAGAGCTGTCCAGTGAGGAATCAGGACATATTTTAGGGTAATATTTACCCCACGAATACAATCCTGCTACTTTTTTTCTGCAGTCTACTTTGCTTTTATTCTTGGCCTCAAGACATGTTTTATATTTTAGATGCTGGGTCACATGGTGCTCATATACCATGTTCCATACCTAGATGAACAAGGAATTGACAATTCAGTTGCTGTAGTTCTTTCAAGAAAAATCATATTGCTGAGACAAACCCATGATGGGTTCCAAATGTACTTATTAGTAAAAGGGGTACAGCAGTTGCATCCTTGCTAGGAATACTTTTCAAATCTAATGCATCTGCAACATCTGCTTGATTTCTTTGGCCTCTATTTGGATTTCTGTGTCTGCAGAAATGTGAACACAGAAAATTTAAGTGTGTGATAAGAATAAAGGAGTTGTAGGTGTGCTCAGAGGTAAGAATGATCTGCCTCACAGGAAAGCTCACAAATGGTGAGGAAAAAATAAAAAAACCCAAAATCAAAGGCTATACATCCATTAATTAAAAATATTTAGCTACTAATTAGGATTATTTGTTATTAAGTGCAAGGCAAAGTAGAGATAATGACATCACTGACAGATTTGATTTGTTAATCAAAAGAATTGAGAATTAGACCCATTAGTAGTGAAGTACAGATTTGACAAAGGAATTAAATGTATACCTTTAAATTAAATAAATTAAAAGCTAAATTATTTAAATAAATTAAATTATTTAAATAAATTAAAAGCTAAAGGGCAAGGCCAACCCTGAATACAGCTGTATAGAGGACATGATGATCCTTGGCTGGGATAGTTTTCAATCCTGAACTTATGTAAGGCCACTTAGCTAGGAGGAGAGGGTCCTGAGAAGGAAAGGAGGAACACAAGAACATGTTAACATAAAAAACCCAAAACCAAACAAAACCCCAAACAATCTTGCAGTTGTTCATATATATATTTAATGTATGTACACATCCACATCCTCCTTGTCTGCCACATAAACTATTGTCCTGTCTGCTGATAGCCTCCCTTCCCTGATCCTGGTTCCTGCTTTCAGTAACTCATGGCACCGCGCAATCTCCTCACTCACAAGCTTAAGCCTGCACAGCATACACCATTAGGTGGAAAGAAATCTTTATCAGCGATTCTAAGAGCACTTACTATTTTGAACAGCTTTGACAGGTTTTTTCACATTAAAGGCAAAGGGGAACTAGTATAAGAATCATTCAAAGCAGCGGATGTCTCAGGCTGGCTGTCAAATGGTTTGGACAAACAAAGACAACCGGTTTTAATTGGAAAAGCAAGGTCATCCACACAGGTTTGGACAATGCTTCTCTCTCTTCAGAGCCGGGGGAAAGCTTGCTTATAAAACTATCTTTTATACAAGTCTGGGATGGCAGCAATACAAGAATATTTCCATGGACTTCATTCAGTCTGGCTTTGATTTAGCTATTCCCCTCAGAGACCTGCAAGGCCAACTACACAAGCTACAAAAATGACTAAGTAGTTTAAATCTCACATAAGGCTGACACACTCAATCACCATCTGTTTTGTCCAGTTAACCAACAACCCAAATTTTTGCTGTCAGAACTAAGGGGATCACATTTGATAGTATTTAATTCTATTCCAATATCTAAAATGATACAGCATTTCAGGCTTTCATAAAGTAAACTTGACTTTTCACTGTGGTGTGGCACGCTTCAGAATGCTGTGTATATGTACATATATATATATACTGCCCAGTACACAGTGAGAGACTCTCATTCCACAACACCCTCCATGTTTCATGGTCTTACATATTTTTTAATGATGTTCACAGATATAGGAGATGAAATAAATATTTACCAATTTACCAATCAGATACTGCTAGAAAACTATTGACCTGTAAACTATAACAGTAATTAATGCTGAAAGTACTAGGTACCCTTTGATGTTTCAAATTCAGGGTATTCACTTTGTAAAAGGATAGTTGGCTAAAGAATTACTTTTTTAAACCGTGATAATCCATTATTCCATGTGTGACTCTTTCCAGACAATAAAAAGAGAGCTCAAATGTTGAATGAAGTTGGCTTAGTTGAGACTAAGCAAATTACTCTTGGTAGGCAGAGGGAGTCTTTTATTTTTCCAGTCTTTCAGATCCAAACCATTTGAGTGTCTACGGAGGTAACATCCAAATTATTTAATGGTCTGAAATGACAGAGCAAGCTGCTTTCCTGCCAGCTAAAACTACACAAACTCTCAGACCTTTCTCTCTATTAAATTCTCTTGAATCCTCAGGTGCATAAATTCCTGAATTATGAGACTGATCCACTACACAAGTAAAAGCATTGCAGAGATTGAGGAAAGTTTGCAACACACAAACATATAATCAGCAAAGACCAACAGAATCCCATGTGTACAAGTAATGTGCAATAAGTCTGTATATGAGAAATTCTCCATGTCTGCACAGCAGCCAAAATGCCTCACAAACAGATCACAAATAGTCCTCAAATTAAAATCAAGGAAAGTTAAAAGAGACTCCCCAAATGACTCTGTCAGTGGCTTGCTCAGGTCAGCTCAGAACAAAATTCTCTATGCAAAATAAATAAAACTCCTGCTTTCAGAATTCCATTTTCAGGAAGTCTTTAAATGTGAACTGACTCTGGGACAATCCTTGAACCTAAGTCCTCACACTAATTTCTACCTGTGGTTCCAATCAATTTCTCTGCACGCTTTGGTTGATTTTCTCAGGAACTTTAAGCTGTGAATGTCAAAAAGCCATGGATGCAGCATCCAGAAGTCATGGACCTCATCTTCCAGATCTATTTTATGCACTGGTAAAGATGCCACCTTTTCCTCCTCCACCTGTGCTTTACACACTCCCCACCTCCTCAGGGTGGCACTTGTGCTGCTTGCATTGTTTCTCATTGCTGAGAGACCAGTTTAACCTGCCACCAGCCAAGGAAAACCTGTCAGAATTCATCATGCTCTGCATGCTGTGCTCACTCATTTACAAGCTCTCCCTTCCTCCTGGAGAATTAGAGAGAGATCGCTGCAACTGAACTAAGTGAACATAACACAATGGATCATAAGCCAGCACCAGAATCCTCATGGCTCATTTCCATTACTTTCAACAAAAGAGTCATAGGTTGCCCAGTTATTTTCACAATACTTTTTGGAATACCTTAGAAAACCTAGAGTGTCACAAACTGAAGTGTTAAAAGTGCATGGAAGAGACACAGCATCAAATTTGCTGCAAGCAGCATTATCTATAATATTCCTCACCAAAATGAAATCCTAAATAACCACATGACTGGTCAGATTTAACACTGACAAAGGTGCATAAATGAGAAAAATACACTCTGGGAAGCATGTAAGAGAGCTCAGATCATTAGCTATCCAGATGGTGCACTTACTGTTGCTTAGCTTTGAATCATGAATTAAGCAGTACATAAAATCCTTGACAATCTGCATTCTCAACAAGAGTGAGTCTTTTCCAGATGATTCCAATACTAACTACAAAAAAACCAGATAAAGATATACTCTTTTGAGCTTTTTTTCCTCCCCCCCCCCTCTAGTGAACCTCTGCTTCTTCAAACTCAGACTTTAATCTTTGCTTTCAGGTTGTCCTACTTGCAGAAATGATGATCTGTTTATACAGCTGGTGGCCATTTGTAAGGACAGGAGAAGTTGCTGAATTTTTCTCTCTGGCTCTTCCAAGCTCTTCAGTGCTTCAGAGCACACAGCTGTGTGATAGCCACAGACACCACAAGCAAGACAGGTGAGCAAATATGAACCACCTGTGGTCAGACAGGCTGCAGAGAACTTGTACCAATACTAGCATCCACAGTTTAGCCAAAACTGTAGCATTTTTTGTTTTTAAATAGAATATATTTTGAGAGAACTCACAGAAGGCAAGCCTTTGAATGGAGCAGAAAGCTACTAGAAAATAATAATAACAAAAAAATATTTTTAAGCCGCTATAGCACTGAATGTATCACTCAAAACCCTCTAAAGGCTTCCAGAGATAACAGTCCAAGAAAGAAGTTCAGCCCCATGTAGAATGCTCTACAGCCACATCAGATTTTATGTCCATTTGAGTCCTTTTTTCTACAATCATGTGCAACAAAACCTCGCAATTATTTTAATGTTCCATCTGCTTAGGCACACTCAGTAACTACTCTGCCTGATTATGCGGACACGCAGAGAGTGCAGCCAGCAAAATGTTGAGACTCATCATAAGACACTACTATTTTTCATGAATAAAATAGCAGCAAATTGAATGATGATGAACACAGATTTGCTTCAGAGCGAAAAAGAATCCTGCACTGTGATGGAATCCAATATATTTTGTCATTGTTTCCTGGTCAGATGTCTATCTTTATACAATTGATTTAAATTCCAAATATATAAATATATATGTATAAATGTATTCAAATTTTACCTCTAAGAAATCCCCTTTTCCTTAAGAGAAGCCTACTGGAAACCTCTCTTCCTTTCCCGGCTTTGTGCAAAGTACTCTGTTTTGAGTGCACTTTTTACAATGCAAAATATCCTATTTTCAGCAAGACATCCTGCAAGTCCAACCTTGCTCCTGCCTCTGGCTTGAAAACTTAGCAGAAAACTGGGCTATCCACCATTATCCACTGCAGAGGGAACAGCACCCGAGTGATTGTGAAATAGCACTCACAGACAACTGCATAAAAAACTTGGCAACAGAAAGCAGTGGAAAAACCTTCTAACCTTCCTCAGCTGATAGCAGAGATTAGTTGCAGGATATTTTTAAACTTTTGATTTCATTAGTGAAAAGTAGTACAATTTTAACAATATCTTCAGTAGACGTAGCTGCATACCATTGTGGGAACAGAGCATTTGCTATAAAACTACTGTCTTGTTCAGTAGCTGAAAAAATTTCCCATCTTAAATATTTTCAGTTATCCAAATAAATAACATAATCTGGAAATTCTCTGCTAAATGTAACACATGGGCTTTTTTTTTATTCTCCTAAAAATCTAATCAGCCTTTTACTTAGCTTATATGAACAATATCCCCTGATTCAGCTGCCCAGTTTTGTGCCACAGGTAACTGATGGCTGAGGAAAATGGTAACAGGGGTATCTTATACTGATGTTTGTCCAAATTGCCTCATGAATTAATGAATATATTTATAGAAACTAGGAGTAATAGACTGAATACTCATAGATTAAGAAAATATTAGTAAAATATTCACTGTACAATGAATAATTTAAAGAAATATTATCTTAGATTCTTTGTTATAATCATTTCTGGGTCACAGATGCTCTTTGTTTATTAAGATGTTGTAACTTAATTCTCAGGAGTACCCTGGAATTTTAAGAACATGAAGAAAATAAAGAATTTACAAAACAGGAAAATCCAATAAAAAAATATTTCCATTACCATACCTACATAGAAACTATTTGAGAAATTAGTATTTTTCTGCATTAGTTATTTATTATCATTTTCGAAGGAGAAAAAAAGCACCCAAACCCCCAATTCCAACTCTCTTTTTTTGTTCCTAATCATTTGAAGAATATTTCTTCATCAGAGATTTATGAACCAAACCTAAGTACAGTACCTTCCTTCTTCCAGGATTGAATGCTCTGAAAGTTGCCTTTCTGAAATCTGGAGACATTAAATAAGGCCAAAAGAACCCCAAGAACATTAAACAGGTAAATTAAAACTTGCTTTTCAGATATTAAAGGCAAATATACCCTTCTCATTTTTCCCCTTGCAGTTAAACTGCCACTTTTCATATCAATATCCTTTTATTTGCCTTGCTCACTTCCTCCTGAGGCATTCAGTTGAAATCAGCTGTGGCTCGTCACCTGATTTCAACTTAGCTACAAAATGGGTGTACCAGTCAGGAACATATCTACTTTGAATATTACACAAGATGAAACCATGAGCAAAACAAAATTTTAGTAGTCTCTTTTCAGAATAAAATGACTGAACATGTCTGAAGACATATTAGAAAAGGGATAACATTAAATCGTTGCTTAAGATACAAGGAATGATGACTGAGCAACACAGGAATTTTCAGCCTCAAAGCCAACCAACTAAAATCCCCATCACCTGCTGATTATCCAAAGCCCTCAAAATATAATTTTTCTTCTGTCCTTACTCCAAAAATACTCTAGGCTCCAAAAACACTCTTGTTCCTCTGCTTTATCCTGACAGAGTCTCTCTCACCCCACTTTCATCACAATCTTCTATGCATCTCCTGTGGAAGTTCAATTGTAAAGCATTCATTTTCTATTTAATCCTTTATTACTCTTCACATCCGAGTTCTCTTTCATTGCTTTTTTGCCTTCAAATCAGTTTTCAATTGCCCTCTTTCCTGGACCACATCTTTAGTAGGTTCCCAGTGTCAACAGACTCTCTAAAGTTTCCCTTCACACAGAGTAGCTGTAGTGACCTTGATGCAAAGACAACCTTTATGCCTCCATGGTTCTTCTTTAAGAACTGCACTGAGAGTGCTTCAAAAATAATGAGACTTTTGTGTTTTGCATTTCATATAAAATATTTCCCACCACAACAAATGCTGTAGATCACAAACGCATTTCAACAACCGGCTCACAAAACTAAAATACAAGAAAAGAAAGTACTTTTCTCTCTTCCTATTTGCTAAAGCTTGCTTCTATTAAGAAAAATAATTATTCAAACCACATCTACAAACAAAATACAAAAGGTGATTAGGTATAACCTCCCTGAGCTTTAACAGAAGAGATACAACTGACACCAAACAAGGTTTCAAGCATCAGCACCTTGTTAACTAAAAGTCTCTCATACCTTTTCTATGCAGCCTCCCATGGGCAGCTGTTTCTCTCCTTCTCTCCTCCTTCTGCAGTTCTGGCTTGCTCCTTCCTGTCCCTAGCATGGCCACCTGACCCTGTCTGTCCCTCACACAACCTCCTGTCCCTTCCTCCTCACAGCACCGCCAGCAGACCCCAGCTGGCCCCTAGCAGCTAACTCACTCTTTAATCACACCCACAGCTGGGAGGGCAGGGCTGTTCCCACCCTCTGTAATTAACACAGCTGCAATATATCAGGGGCAAGGTTGCCTTCAGCACTAGCTCTGACTTCCCATACATATATATACATACACACACACATATATATATTTGTTTTCATAGCTAAATATCCTCAATATATCAAAACTACTTTTGAAGTCAATATTAATACTATTTTTGAAAAAAATACAAACATAAGGTAGCCAGATCCCTTTGAAAGATACCTTCTTCAGGCTGCTGCAAATACATCTTTAGAAATGACATTTACTGTTATCAAATTAATATATTCCATTTCAAAGGTATGTTTATTTCCCTTCTGCTTATTTTAATTTAGATCTCATTGTACTTGAGCATTATTCAGGGTACATGGGTAACAAAGAAATCTTCTTTAAATTTACTCCTGCAAGGTATGAAAACAATCCCTGAGTTTTGGGCCTTGGATTCACAGTTCACCTTTTGAAGAAAACTAATTATTTAAAAGACCAAAAGATACTCCTAAGCTGAGCAGTAGAAGCAGCAACAGAAAAAAAAATCAGGCAGGATTGGGAAAGATAGGGTGAATCAGTGCTGGTTGTATGCAAGCTGATCTGAGGCATACTAATTTGAACATAAAGATGTGTTGGAAGTCCTTTTCCTGTCAATGACCACAAAGTTCCAGCACTGCCGATAAGAGAGATAAGGTATTATGATCTGTGCAGCATTAAGGACTTTTCTTACAGGAACGAGGATTTTGTGATTAAAAGGAGGATTTTTTTCTCATTACTTCAATAATCCCTAGTGTTTTTCCAATACTAACAGGTCTTGCTTTTCCTTGCAAAAGAGAAATTAATGTTCTTTGGTGAATAAAAAATGAATTATCAATCCAATGGTTCTGATCATATTCTAGAGTCGTATATTTACATGTTTCCCCACACCCTGATATTAAAGGCGGCAATTTTTTTTAATGACTCAATGACATTGCTGACACCCTTGTCCTTACTCTAGAAATACTGCTAAGCACTTTTGTCCCGCAGTCTCTATCAGCTGATTCCCCTCATTTACTAGTCTTTTCACCATTTTAAAACGTGAATCACTATAAACTACAGAAAAATGCATCTTTACCTTGGTGTCTATATTGCTTTCTTGCATCTAAGTCATAGTGAAAAACACACTGGGTACCGCAAGCCGGAAAGGGAACTCTCCTGTTTATTATTAGAGTTCCTTGCCTAAATGACACCTAAGTGGACCAACCCCCTTCAAAGGGTCTTTCTTACAAGGTAGAAAACCCTCAGGACTCCTCAATGCATGGCAGCAGCCACCAAGGGATCAGTGTCCCCAAGGGATCCCTTGCCTGCCAAAGTTGCCTTCCTGTGCTGAAGCTGATCTGGAATCTCTGCCATGGATTCATCCTCAGATTACAAACCAGCACCTCCCACTTGTGAAGTACAGCTGATTACCTGTTCAAGGCCTGAAGCAAGAGAGAGATTCCATGGGATTGTTCATCTTTAACATGTGTGTTCACAGAGGTGCATTCAGCTTCCTTAGTGGTTTCACAATGCGCCAATTCTCAGAGCTGGCCGCTGTCGGTTTTGCCAGGCACGGAGGAAGCTGCTAGCAGCTTCTCTTAGGAAACCACTTCCGTGGCTGGCTCCTTCCCTCCTCACCAAAAATCAATTAACACAAAACCAGCACAAACAGCTATCCCCTCACAAATCTTTAGTTTAATTAGTCTGGAAAGTGCTATGGCAGAAGAAAGAAGAGAGCAGGCTACTGTATTTGGTGATCTAAATGAATTGTCCCAGAGTGGTATAGCCCAAATGAAAGTTGAGAATCTAAGAACATTGGGAACAGCCAACTTCAAGGTAACTTATATTGTTTTGTTATTTTCTGTGTAGAGATATTAAGAAAATTGAGGTTGAGCATTTCATCAGAAGTTAAAAAAGTGAAAATTGCCCTTTTGGTTGCAACCATATTTTTCATTGCCAGGGAAACACGCCCTAACCTTGACAAAACTACAATGAGAAAATGATTTTCTAACCATAAAATTATTCTCAGATTTACCCCAATGTTCACAACATCCCATCTCCCCCACTAATTCCAGTACTTCAGAGGGATTATTTCCCCAAACCAAACCAGTTCATCTGCCTCCCTACTTTGGCCAAGTTTTCTTGGTCACACCCAAAATTCTTATGAACATCTTTCATAACTCCCTAGAATCTAGCTCTGTTCCTGAAAGAAACAGGTGATCTCATTTGATCAGTGCTATTTCTCTTCGTATTTCTGCCTTTTTCGTAGTCTTACTTTCCAGTAGCTATTGTCAATACCTGTCCTTCTTGTTACTTCAATCTGAAGAAAACATCAGTTTGAGTAGAATTACAAAAACCAGCAGCCATTAGTTACTGTGGAAATATTTTTCCCCCTCCTGGGCAAAATCAAGGAAAATCCATACACTGAAATAGGTAAATATTAAATGAAAAAGCCTCAACAGGATGGGAAAATGTTGTATGCCGTAATTCTTGCTTGTTGAAATGGATGCTTGCAGTGCATCATCAGCTTCACAGAAAATGTTGAGTTGACTTCGTCTGTCACACAGGAACTCTGAGCGGTGAATATATTCCATCACATTTTAAACACATGAACAGCAATATTGTACTGAATTTTTACTTGATACGGTGCTTAGATGAATTTGCCTGAGGCAACAAGTAAATGATGTTTTATCTCCTCTCAATGTCAAGTGCACAGCAATGCAGGGAATGAAACTACCGTACAATTTGATAAAATTGGTGCTCTGTTATGGGCATACCTAACCATTATATATCTGCTTGTATTTTCTTCCTCCTTCAGGGTTCACTACATGTGTTTTGAGGAAAGCATGCGCTCTACCAGGCTGCTTTCTCTCTGAACCCTGGGAAAGGGAGGACTCTGCTCATGACAGCAGTCACTTCTTAAGAAACCCGACAGCTCAGGGCTGGGTGGGCAATGGCTTATGCATGGTTTATTTTGTGAAATAACCACACCCAGAATGTTCTATATTGTTTCAGAGCTAAAAGGCCTGAAGCCCCACAAGAAAAGTTCCTTTCATTTCCCCGATTTTGTTTCAAGTTTTATATGCAGGGCACATTGGCTTTTTTTGTACCATAGTCAGTCATTCAATTATAGAGGAAATTATTATTTACCAATCTTAAAAAATATTTTTTCTATAATATCTCCTTTAGCTCTAATACAGCCTATCATGTAAATCTGCAACCTTGTTAAGGCATTCAATAAATCACATCTGTATCAGATCTAAGGAGTATTCAGGGATTTTAAGATCTGATTGCAACAATCCAGAGTAACAGCCAAGGCTATTATGGTCTATTTGGTCAATTGGGTTGTAATGTGCGAGAATTTGGTGCTCAACTCAAGGAATCTCCATTTTTAACTAATTTAAACTAATTCTGAAAAATTTTGATGTCACTGTGTCATTCATTATCCTCTGTGTCTCAGTACATTCACATTTGAGAGAAGAAAACAGTGATTTCTTTGTGATTACGGCAGGGGAGAGAAGTCACTGTTCTCTCCCCTCACTGTATCCTAATTCTTAATTGGGAAATTACAAAAATTTCTTTCCTAGAACCTGTATCTAGGACAGAGAAGGGTAATGTAATACAGAGGGTTATTGGTACCTGGATTTACATTTATTTATGAAATAAACAAACAAACAAACAAAAAGAAAGAAACAAACAAAAAACCCACCCACTACTCATTATACAATGGTATAGGACATTTCTCCTACAAACTGCATGTCTTGATGAGCACTTTTTGTCTGATCATCTTCAATAAATTTTTTACCAGTAAATACAAAGTCTATCTTAAAACCATACTTCATTTTGCTTTCCACTTAGCTAAAGAAACCCTGAAAATGAAAAACAATTCCAAGACTGTCACCTTCTCCCTTATCCACCAAAAATATGTGCAGAAATAATCTATTATTGTTGTCTTTTGTTTCATATGTTACTGGCATTCAAGCAGCCAAGTTGAGTGTAATTTGGTTTTATCTGAAGACGCATTTCCTGACCAAATGAGCCTCCTTTGTCCCTAGATACTAATCCAGATATAAGAATACTATGATGTTCCAGCATCAAGCAATTTAAAAGCTCATGACCATCTGTTAAATATTACTTGCAGATTATCCACTGGAATCTTTACTTGTTGACATCAAAAAAAACAATAACAACAACAACCACAAAAAAAACCCAAACCCAAAACCCAAAAAAAACCCCAAAAGAAAACCAAAAAATACCCAAACCAAAAGAACCCAGCCCCAAACTATCACATATTGTCATATCTAGGCTTGAGAACAACTTAGATTAATCTTCAATGCTCTCCTTTCCTTTTGTACACAAAGGGTCCAGAAGCACATTCCATAGGCTCTACACAGATACCTGGAGAGGCTTCCAAACTTTAAAGATCCTGCATTTATTTGTAAGCAGTGCATAATATCTTGTATTACTGAACAAGACTGCTTTGGTACAGTCAAATGTAAACTGGTGAATTTACTTAAAATATGGTTCTCTGGTAGAGACTGTTTAAACCTTTTAAACCATTAAGTGTTACTCTCCCAGCCAAGTCACAAAATAATTTTTAAATTAGTAGGAAAAAAACCCAGATGTTGCAGGAAACGTGGATTGTTTTGTTGACTAAGATGTCCATTTGTACTGCAGAAGTCATGTTTCAGAAGAAAGGCACTTTCAGTTGCTGTCAGGGGAAAAGAACGTGGAGAGCTACATTATGATGTGGTACTCTAAGATGACAAGGTGACGCACAAGGGAATTGACGGGGCCCAGCAAGACTTCTTGCCGAGTGAAACATTACAGATGAAATTGTCACAAGCGCACAAAATGGCTCCTGAGCTGACACCAAGTGACAGAGCAGTGAGCTGCCAGGAGAGTAAATGTTGGAATTTCTTACAGCATTCTGTGAACACAGGCAGCCTGCACACAGAACATACAGTAATCCTTTTATAAACCAGATGGCAAAAAAACCCCATCCATTGCATTATTGCAAAAAACTGCTGCGCATTTCAGAACACACCAAACACACGGTCACGTCGAAAACAGCAAACAAAAAGGAAGTTTTATGCCTACGACACAACTGAAAAATAGCAAGTTTCTCTGATACAGGGCTTTTCTTAGGTCTCAGAGGCTGTCATGCTTTGTATTTCTTGAACCATTAAAGATGATCATTGACTCCTTTTGTCCTGTGAGAAATCAAATGCATGGATGATTCTTAGAGAATAACTGCCTCTCAAAGGGCAGGCAGGAACGCTGGACTCCTAAAAACACCTTTGATGGTTTTAGCTTTTAAAACAACAGGGAGAAATGTTAGAACAAATGGCCTAATAAGGACTGAGAAATAATACTCAAAGAAAATTTGGGGTGTCACCTTTAGTCATGAGAGCAGTTTTGGAACAAGGAGAGGCTTGCAGCTTGGCTCAGGGCCACACTGTCACAAAGAGTGGGATGCTATAGCTACAGCAAGACCTGGCAAAGGGCTGAGACACAAGCCTGGTGCAAAGGCAGAGACCAACATTTAGTGAGAATGTTCAAAACAAAGCTCTGCATCTAAAACAAAAAGCGTTTGCTGGAATACAAAGTCAATGGCTTGGAATAAAAGACCCAACCGCAGAGAATGTTCAAAGAGACAGGACAGAGCCTAGGCTGTAAACCTCTATTTGAAAGAGGCACTAATCCCATAGCACAAGGCTTGGAGATAAATTTTAAAAAATAATTAAAAAAAATAAACCAACTAGAATAAAGGAGCCAGTGAGAAAGCTATGGGTATTTAGTCTGCTTAATGGACTTAATAGTTGTCTCGGTTTGAAAGACAGGTATCTGCTAGGGAGGGGCAGGGCCTCTCTAGGAATGGGGAATTCCCATCCCTTCCCTCCAAGTTATTATAATTTAGAAGATTAAAGGGGCTTTTCAGTCAGAGCTATGGGGAAAGGAATAACAGTTCTTTACTAGTAAGTATAACAAGGCGAACAAACAACAAGAACTACAGCATTAATAATAAACAGAACCAGGAACCTCGAGGGGCTTTGTTTCACAAAGCCTGGGGCAGTCTGATCCCTTGGGACCCTGAGAGCACCAACTTGGAACAGTGGAAAACTCCCGGGCTGGTAGCTGGACCGGCGGGGGTCCCCAGCAGGCAGGGGGGTGTCCTGGCAGGCAAGGGGGGGGTGTCCCGGCAAAGTGAGCAGTGCTGAAGAGCTGTGATGGCCGGACAGGGCTGGCCCAGCTCCAGCAGGGCAGGCAAGGAGCTCCGAATTCCTGGGCACTCCAGCCGATGATGGATGGTGGTAGAATTTCCAGGACTGGACCCTCCGTTAACAGGGGACTCCTCATGCAGCTAGCAACCGTGCTTCTCTGATGCTGAGAGCAGGAAAAAGAAACCCATCTCCCCCCAGCCCTGTCCTTTTTCCATCCCCCAAACTTCCTGTGATCGTCTCCCTTTCTTTCCTAGTAACTTATAGGGAAAAATTCCTTAAGACAGAAAGGAACAAATCTAATCCCCAGCAAAAGTGAGAGTGTATTTTTCTGTTTTCTTCTTTTCTTTCTCCTACTTACCAAACTCATCCACACCATGTTTCTGGACTATATTAGTCTTTATACTTTGTAAGGTTCCCTGATATAAGCTTTAACATATAAATAAAGCACACCCCAAAATCAATTTCCTGACTATGATTTTTTTTTTTGTTAAATTAACTTCTGCTTATTCAAGACGCATAATATTTATGTGTTTCTGACTCAGATTTAAACCGTATACCACACCACATCAATTATTCCCAACTGCAAACTTTAAACAACTATTCATTACCACTGAAGTCTAAAAACATACTTACACAGTTAAAATTAAGTGCATGACTCTACTTTTGGACTGAGGTCACAGTTTAACACCCTAGATTGATTCTGTAAATCTACACATTGAAAACAGAACCAAATAAAACATTTTTTCAAGGGAAGGCAGAAAAACACAACTCTAGGTAATTTGCAAGAAGATTAATCCAGTTATAAAATAAAAATTAAATGTATGAGCAAACTGATCATTAATTAGGAGGACACTTAATCACCTGAAAATATTCTTTAAACATAATGGTAGAGCAACTGGCAAGTGGCAAGGACTGTTCTGGAATCTTTAATAAAGGCTATTGGGACTACATCAAAAGGAAGTTTATTTAGTGTAGCAGCTGATAAAACCCTTCATACACACTAAAACCAACTGAAATTCTTATTTATTGGTTAACCAAAAACATGTGTTCCTCCTCTATGCTGCTACTCACCCTAATACAACACAAGTCTTATGAGTATTCCAGGAAGATGGTAGAAGGAGGGGTAAAAATGATGATTTACAAATGGCCCTTGTTTCCAGTTAAAACTGAACAGTGAATACTCCATCTTTTCTGACACTATGAAAATGTCACTCTAGAAAAACTAGAGATTATTCCATGAAATTATAGAAGTTTCAAAGTGGAGCAAAAGAGTGTCCTTAATTCTAAGCACAACTTTTCTCCACAGGTTGTATCAGCATGCCGTAACACAGAACCTGCCTGATGACAGAAAAGGAGTTGCTGACAACACTGTTAAGATCCCCTGAAAGGTGATTCATTGTGGAGTAGGCAGGCACAACTGATAGTATAATAGCTGATTTTACAAGGTGATCTGACTTAAGCAGTTTGACAAGAAAAAACAGTTAGTGTGGCAATACCTACCTAGTAACTTTGCTTCTTTGGCACTAACATGAGAATGATGTAGCAGGAAACTGAGCAACTTGCTTTTAAAAAGCAATTCCTGCTTCTTTATTGTCTTCCAAACAGCTGATTCTGAATCAGTCATATGACATTTATTTCCTTATCAGTTATCACCAGAATATTTGATAGCAAAAATTTTAATCTGTTGTGCAAATGCTTAAAACTAATTTAGTCAATTTACTTTAGTACTCACAAACTTTAAAAATAGCTATAGACCTGTTTTCCTTCTCACAGATGGAAAAGTTATTTTGCAGTTCATTTAATTTGTCACAGATACTGAAGGGAATGGCAGAAGTCATTTACTTGTCTGTCACGTGAACAAGATTTGACTACAGTTCAGTTCCTATTCGAGACTCCAGATTATTTTCTCCAGTTGTAACTCCATAAAGAATTCGAATCTGGGCTTGACACTAACCAAATATTCCAGAAAGATTAAAACTCAACTACTGAATAAAGCTACTGGAAGTTTTAAGTGAATTAAAATATTTTCCATGTGGACACAGTCAATTTTCAAGTTTCAGTTTGCTGATATGCAGAGCTATGCAAAGAAAGAGAGCTTCCAGTCCTCCCTGTCTGCCAGACTGTCACCCAGACTACTTCCAGTTTGAGAGAAAGTCTCTCTGATGCAACCTTCAGCAATCCCCAGCTTTGGTATATCTCTGCCTTTACTTTTTTCCTTACAGACATCAGACCCACAAAAGCTGAAAATCTAAAGCTTAAGTTTCATCATGACAGACTAGAGACATGAACCACGGACTAGAGAAAATAACTTGAAACAAAAATGGGAAGGGAGAGGCACATCCTCAACGTGTTGCAGCCATGGAACAGGACTTTCCCTTCAGATTTTCTCCTTGACACTGGAACTGCAGAACAGTGTAGTGTGTCCAAGAACCTGGGACGGTCCTGTTTAGCCACATCTGAGATGTGTCAGGGTTTCTCTGCAATTTTAGCAGATGCTGCCCCTCACACTGAGAGCTCCCCTCTCTTCTGCCTTCACTCACCCATCCCACTGAGCCTTCCAGCAGCTCCGCAGTGATCCGGGGTCACACAGGGAGGACAATCCTGAGGCACCTCCTGCCTGCAGGCCAGGCAGCCATAGTCTTTGAGAGCACAGCAGAAAAAATCCTGGAAACAAATAAAATCAGGAATTCTCTGTTAAAATTGACATAAAAGTTAATAAGCTAGAGGTGTTTTAGGAAGGTGATGATGACGACAAGAGCAGAGCACAACTGTCCGCACTTTCATTTTACTGCTCCCATCAGCTTCTCTCATTTATTCCAAGAGATGCTCTCTCAGTCTCAACAACTGCTGCCATCACCAATCCGGCACTACCTGCCTTAGCCAAAAGCTTTTCCTGGAGGCTGTTAAATACCTGAGCTTAACTTGTTCACGGCTCTCTTCAAACTTAGAGTGAACACTGGGGATCACTTGATACCTTTATGGACAAGAGCATAAAAACAGATTTGAGAGCAGGGGCAGGCAAGGACCATCAGAGAAAACCAGATCAACATCAAAAGTTTAGAAAAAACCCAACACCCAAAATACTAATTTTTGCTCGGGGTATATATTCAGCACTGAGTTTTCAAAAGACCCTTAATACATTTTGAGTTCTGCTCCCTATTTCTAAAGGTCTTCAAAATTGTAATCTTACCTAGTGGAAAGAAAGCCACTAAGTTCTGCAGCAACTTTGTCTTTAGATGGTTTTAAGATAACACGTCAAGTATCCGTAATAATGCCAAACCAAATTGATGTACAAAACTAAGGTTTAAAATCTGTTCCTTCCTTTAAGATCAAAAATTGGCTATTTCCTGCAGATAAAGTAAATCTTTTCTTGTTCTCTCTCTTCTGCATTGATTTAAATATAGACAGACAAATTTAAATTTAGATACTCTGCTGATCAGTCATTACAAATCTAATTAATAGATGTTTATCTAATCTCCAAATCCAAAGACACACTACAAAAACAAACAAGAAAAAAACCTCAACAAAAGCCAAAATCCCACTAAAAGCCCCAAACCTACAAACGCAATCTAATAAAATACCATAGAATTTTGAAAAAAATCTAAATAAAAAAATCACTTTAAAAATCAGTAAAAGCCACTTAGTGACAGTAATTTAGGTAACACAATTTACAAAACATATATGCTTAAAAGCAAGGAGATGAGAAATTACTGACATCTTAAATCCTTCACCACGCACATGAAAAACACAAACCTGATACTCCTAACATTTAAATGCATAATTCTTACACTACCAATGCAATTTAGACATACAATAAAGTATAGCACTTTCGTTATTCATCACAGGCTATACTGACAGCACAAAAATCATCCAAAAACTGTTCTAAAAAAATTACAAAAGCACACAATGACATAGTCCTAAGCATTAAATGGAATTTTCAATATATTATTTCTCCCCTACTTAAAATTAGACACACTGAGTACTGCACTTATAATTTCTTGAAGAAACTTATAAACTCTTTTTTCCCCACACCCCCATGTGAGTGGAATCTTTGACTTTTCCTAACTAGTCCATTTACAAAAAAACCCCACAAACACCACGTACTTGTATTAAAATGATATAAACAACTGTGGCAAAATGCAAGCCGAAGTTAAGATTGCTGTGCTTTGTTAAAGTATTCACCCTGACACCTGATAAGAAAAATGGATCATGGAAGATTATCTTGCATTTAAGTTCTTATGTGTTGCAAAAGAGTTACTGTTTTCACTCAGCAACTTTTAACTCTCTTGCAGCTTTATTTTTATCAATAATAGGTTCTTTATGAAGGAAATAGAAGAGACATAACAGTTTGAATTCTGCAGGAGCACATTCAAAGTTTAATTTTAATAATGTGATCAGATACAAAAATTAAGCCAAAGCACAGTTCCTTACCACATATATCTTTAATGCTCAAAAACATTTTTAGTGGAACCAGGACAGGAGGAACTTTAGGTGACTTAACGCTAATCCCCCTCTAACAATGGATATAATTTCACAATAAAAGTTACCATTTGGTAACTTTAACAGTAAATTTAACAGTAAAATATACCCTTCTCAAATACAGCACACAAGCCTACACCAACATGTGCGTGGATAAAAGGAAATTGTCAGTTTTGCTGTGAAAGCAGAAAGAAAAATGAAGCAAATGAAATGAAGCTCTGTAAATATACTGGTGTAACATTATCATGTAGATATTTTTCTAATTAATTCTTGGGGTTGCTATATAAGGAAGACTTTTTTAAAGTCCCAATTGGCTGATCCAATGTCCTTTAGTTCTCAAAACAACGGTAATTTATGAGACTTACTCTACACAAATTATATCTCTCAGTAGAAATGACTTGCAGAACTCTTTTGCTTTCCTGTATTAAAAAGGCAGACATGACTTTGTCCTTCACTATTTCCTCGGCCATAAAAAATAGATCTCTTTGGATTTTAATGAGGTTAAAAGAGGTACGAATTATAACAAGACATATAAAATACTGTTTCTGAAAAAAAATCATTTGATAGATCATTTATAGCGCATAATTTACAGAGATGTAAAAAAAGTTAATATGAAGTGCTCGGTGTTATAAAGAAGTTAACCTCCTGTCTTTCTAGCTTTTCTGGCTTGCTGCTATGAGCTAAACTTTGGGAAAATTTCTTCTTTTTAACCTTTTTCCCCCCACCTCCCTGGGAAAATAAAACTTATTTGTTTAGACAAAGAAGATCTTGTATAACCTTCTCTCTCCAGCTGTACTGGGAAGAATCTCACACCTGTTTGTTGAAATCTTCAATCGTAAACGTCATATTCACACAGATTGCAAGCCCAGTGCAGGATATTCCCCAGAAGACAAATTACAACAACTAACAAAAATCCTGTGCTGACTCAATGACTGCGACCCTACAGAAGGGAAACACAGAATCATTTGGCTTGTAAAACCCCTTAAGATCGAGTTCAACTTCCAACCGCTAAGCCAGCACAGTGTGGCAGGACGTCTACCCCAACCCTATATTGGTGAATAAAGAGAGATCCCAGGCGCTAAAAGGCCAGAAAAGGGGCATCTCTGGTGCCAAAAGGGCTCAGACCTCAGCTAAGAATCAACGTCTCAGTCTGGAGAGCAGATGTGGGAAGAGATGAAAGAAATATTCTTGGCTGAGAGACACTGTTCTACAAACTATAAAAGACACCTGAGTTATCACAAAGGCAGAAGCCTCTTACACCCTAACAAGCATTTGAGTTTGGACACAAATTCCGTGGTTACTCCCCTGGAGATTGGGGGAAAGGATCTCTATGTGTGCCCTGCCAACAAACAACTGGATGGTAAGATGGAATCCTAAGTTATATTATTTCTTCACTAGCTGTAACATTAATAGGTTCCTTTAACCCCACGCTGCATTTGTTTACTAGTAGTTTCTTTTTGTCCTTACTCCCGTGTAACATTGGTTTGTTTTAAGTCTTACGTGTGTTAGTTTTGTGCCTATTAAATAAATAATTCATGCTATAATAAACCAAATCAGCCATTATTAAAGGACTCGTGAATGAGAGTGGGTTTTGGCTCGCTGGCCACCTCAACAAAGCTCCTGCCTGCTGCCAGAGGCCTGGGCAAAAGGCAAGGGCTTCTCTAAACCCCCACATCCATTCGTAACACACCACTGAACCTTGTCCCTAAGCGCCACACCTGAACCTCTCAAAAACCTCTAGGAGTGGTGACTAAACCTCCTCCTGGGAAAACCTGTTCCAGTGCTACATCACCCCCTAGGTGAAGATATTTCCCCTAATAACCGATGTAAAACTGACAAGTAAAACCAGAATACTTCTATGTCCAGGCACTTCATGACTATAATTCCCCAAATCAACTTTGCTGATAAATTTTGCCCTTCACACCCACTTCTCCCTCTTCATAAGATTTCCAAGACAGCTGTGGGCTTTAGGCTGCCCAAGTTTACTTTAACCCCATTGCTTTAGTGACATTTTCTAGAGAAGCAGATGCATAACTATAGCAAACATTGTACAGTCATCTTAATCTCTCACAAATTTACTATATTCTAGCCAAGAGTAGCTAGAGTCTTTTATTACAAAACTGGGAAAAATTATAAAAGAAAAATATTTTTAATGAAATTAATTTTTTGTTCTTGTCATAATTCAGACATTTCCCAGAGCAATTATCAGCCACAATACTCCAGGGGGAAAATTAAGAGTGTTTCCCCTTGAGGGGGTCCACTTCCGTTCCTTTTTCTGAGGTTTTCCTGCTGTATTTCAATGCACCAACGATCCTTTAAAGATCTCCTAATTTCCTTATTAATTAAATGTCCTGTAATATTTTGTATAGCCTTTATTGATCCCCTTTGTCTATTTAAGAATGCTAATCATGTAGCCTTTAATTTAAAAATTACTTCACTGGTAACCCCAGGGAGCTGATTCTTGCACTTCTGTGTGTCTTTATGCCAGAACTGCAATTATTTAACTGTGAGATTTTACAAATCTCCCATTAGCTACATATTTTCATTGAGCAACCCAATTTTTCTTTACTAATTTTTTTTTTTTTTAAGAGAAAGTACACCTGATGGAATGATGCTCAAACAGATGCAGATTGCTGAACAGCTTTTAGCATATGTGCAGTTGATCTTTATTGTACTTATTCACACAGAAGCAGCAATGGATTAATTCCACTTTTCAGACCTGGATATCACTGGGAAAACAAAGTTCTCCTTTGGTAGTATGAGCTGCCTTCAGCCCACCACACTAATTAGTAGCTGAGGATCACAGTTCCTCTTCCTAGAATCAAGATCTACATTACCTCCCACAGCTGCACAACCCTGACAGACATTTGGCTTTCTTATGGGCTAAAGTTAGACCTTTATTCATCTCCTGGCTTAATATTGTCATAAAGCATTATGGAAAATTGGGGGGCCACAAAGAGTACTGGCTCAGGATTGCAAGAGGAACAAAACAATTTGCACAAGAAATCCTTATTGGCTCAGTGACCAGTTTCACCAATGGTTAAAGTTTCTGGACTGCAAAGAAGAGTTTATCAGGTACCCCAAATGCTCTGCTCTTGATCATATTCAAACCAGGGAAGGTAGGCAGTGATGAATGCGTTAGCTGAACGTTAGTTCAGGGCTCTGATTTCTTGATCTGTTGTGCTCTGAAGCTGCTTTTCTGAACATATGGCTTACCTAATTGAGGGTTTGGACAAGAACCAAAATCACAAACTGCGTATGCAGGCTGAAAATACAACGATATGTGCATTACAGAAACCAAAAATAGAGGATGAGGCTGAGGGATCATAAAAGCAAAAGAAAGAATTAATTACGAGGAAAAGAGAAGCAATTAATTAAAATCATGAGCTTACAATCAGAGCTGTAAAGACTAAAACTCAAATCTCAACAACTCAGCATGCTCTGATTCACATCCAAACAACTCCAAACACAGCTGTGTGAAGGAAATACGTTCCATTTCCCTGCTCTGGCAGGCACCCTCCCCATGCAGAGAAAACGCACAATCAAGCAGTTCCAAAAGTGACTATGCAGCGCTCTGAGGCACGGAGCACCCAGAGAAACACTCATCGGCCTGATGGCTGCATCCTGCCTGGGAGCTGTGCTGCAAGAGCTGCATTGCAGAACTCCAATGCTTGGAGAAGTCTGCTAAATACCTACTAAAGAAATTCATTTAATCAGAAACACTGACTGGAAACAGTTTAGAACCAACCATTGCATTGTTTCCTTACCGATATAGATCATAAACATGGCAGTTGTTTACTAACAGTCTGTTCGGAAACATCTCCAGTGCTGATAAGAGTCCCGAATTGAAATTTTTTGTTTTGAACTACAGGGAGAGTTTCATTTTCTCTTCAGGTTATTCAGCTCATTTTTCAAAGCATTAAATTTTAAGTCAATTGGAAATTAAAAATACTTTCAGAACTCCAAGTGACAATGTTTTAGGTTTTTTTTCCTATCTCCTTATTTGGTTTGCTTTGAAGGATTTCCTGCTAGTTCAATTTCTTTCAGCTCACTTTTGTTTGATTTTTCTGAAACTTTCAATACATTATTAAAAACAGTTTTTTACCTGGAATCCATAATTGCATGGGGGTTTTCTGGTAATATTAGATGACAAACTCAGATTATGGAGTATAAAATGGCAGTTTTCACATTAAGCAATTCCAAATCCTATAGGCAGGCAAGCCTATGAATTTGCATTCTACACTATTTTTTTCTCATTTAGAACAGCTAAGCAGAAATGAATACAGTAGCATGTTATTAAATATTTCTGCTTTTACCTACGTTTTTGTGGGCTGAGGAATGTAAAGCTGTTTCAATTAGAGAAGGACATCAATCACCCCTTAAAATATTGTGACAGATGGCAACATTGCATGTATGTGTGAAAAGAATCACATCCAAGCACAGAGAAACACGATATCCCAATGCAGTAAACAATTATTCTTTATGCTTTTTTGTGTTTGTTTTTGAGAACTCCATAATGTACTAGGTAATACTAGAGCTAGCACTAGAAAATGCCATCAGCAAACACATGGGAATTAAGGATATTACCTAGGAAGTTTAGCAGCCCACCTCCATGGGAGGAAATGGAACAGCTTGAGAGGAGGTGATTAACTGAAACCGTAATTGACTTCACAGCACGATTGTTACAGGAATTCTCCAGGTGAGACCTTCAGCCACTCCCAGATTCCCTCAGGCAGCCTGTGCTTTTACACCTTACATTCAACATTTCCCACCTGACAGGCACTCCTGAATCCTTCAATATTCTGACATCAGAGAGAAGGACAGGGGTATCTTAGCAGCTTTCTCAGGTAGCTCCTGGTTTAAAAGCAAAATTCTACCCTTTTTCAGTAGAGAAGACACTTTGTCAGAAAAGACCTCCTGCAGATGGAAGAATTGTCCCATATGGCTCTCTTCTGGTGAAACAGTGTGATGTTTTGCACAGAACCTAAAATAATTGAAGGAAACATCACACATAAATTGCAGTCATCAGGCAGAACCACAGGCCAGCTGGATACAAGAATTCAGCAGAACAACAAATCGTCCAGTGAGTCTTAGCTCAATCCATCTGAAGTCACCATACCAGGATCATAAGATTATCTAATGTGATGGGTATTTTGAGATAAATTCATGTTCTATATGTTATAAACTATAAATTGTATTACAAGCAGAGGGTTCCCACCAAACTGTGGAAACTCTCCTGTTTGCCAAGACTGATTTGCAGTCATAGAGACTCCAGACAATAGCAGGGCGAAGCCCAGATTGGCAACCAAAAGGAATGGCCAAGCCGGAGATGTCCGATCCATCAAGGAAGAGCCACCTGCCTCCTCTGGGGATTAACACGTGGTACCAATCTAGAAGAGGAAGACACAGAGATGTCGCTATCAGTATCCCAATGTCGACTTCTCGGAACTCCATTCAGGTGCCCGATTCTGCCGGGAAGAAGCGTTCAGAACCAAGCGGCCAGAGAAAGAAAACACATGAATATGTGTTGCAGACACGAACTAACAATAAAACTGCCTCGGGGTAGAAAAACTGTATAAAACCTGCCCACTGGGTCTAGGCAATCGTGAACGAGGGAGAACTGGTTCATCCGTGACCATCTCTACGTTCACCCAACTTTGATAACCCGGGATCAAAGTTGTCTCTTTTATTGTGGCTATTTCAGATTGTCATTATTTTTAAAATGGCAAAATAAAATTACTTTATATTAAATTGGCTATTAATTGCCCATAACATCTAATAAACTTCTTATTTTAACAAGTTCCCACTCTGTGAGTTCAATAAAATCAGCCCTTGAGAAGTTTTGGGTTCTCCTGAGAATCTTCAAACTCTTTTGCAATGTTCTGACCAAAGGTAGTTGTAAACATCACATGACTTATTCCTCACTAAATCACTCCATTCATTGATGGTGAATTGGATAGCAGCAAATACATAATTTGTACTATGTACAAAAATCTATGTATGTCAATGTATATGGGAATCTGAAAAGTAATTATTCACAGTGGAAAAAAAGGAGTTGAGAGAACTTACTGAACAACTATAGAATAGAGTTTTTATAGGTTTCACAAAAAAAAATAGAGTTATTTAAAGCTGATGCTATATAAACCTGGAAGGTGGAAGCCTGGAGCTGAGATAAACAGTGCACAAGAGCATTACACCTGCCATGGAAACAAACACTTGAGAAGCAGAAAATGGTTGGTTTCTAGCCCAAAGTCAATGCCAGCCTCGCTAGTCAAACTAAGAATTGTTAAAAAGTAAGTTAAATTGTGACACTGATATGGACATGAGTCTACAGAAGCTGGTAACAGGTCTAGAAAAAAGAAACTAAACAAAGAAAAAAGAATTATTTCAAAGTGAATTGTAAAAGCAAAAACTATTATAGATGAAGGTGAGAGAAGGATTCTCTTTTCAAAGTAATATACTCTGTGATGCTTGAAAGGTGCCTGGAAGAATTTCACACTGCAAAAGTCTGGAGATACAGTGATTTGGAGAAGAGAAGGAGGATAAGCGAAGGACAGTTTACACCTCGTTTATAATTTCACAAGTGTTTAGACTTCAAAGACATGCTATAAGAGTGCCTGTTTATTGGGTGGGGAGGATGTGTTCTTTAATTGAAGTTATGCAAGCACCAAATACTTAAGAGTGGGGTCGTTATTAACATTCATCAAGTTCAATTAGTATTAATAAAGCCTACAGAAAAAAAAAAAAAAAGTAAAACCTGACTGCCAAATTATGACAAACTAGCAAAATTATTTTTTCTTTCACTGCTCAAAATTCATTATCTTCTGTTTTTCACTAGTGCATCAGTCCAACTTCAAAGAATTCTAAATGGTGACTATCAGTATTTTTGAGAGCACTCCCTTAATGACATCAATTAAAATCATTAGGTATAATTATGGGGAGGCTTAGAGATTTCTATAGTTTTTAGACTACCTTTAAAATCTCAATTGTCCAATTAATCTCACACTCAAAAAACCCCCACAAAAACCCTCAAAAAGCATATTCCTACTTGCAAAACCCAAACACATTTATATTTCAAATTGCTTGCTTGAAGCTTTCCAGGCTTCAGAGTTCTGTTCTCCTTTTCCACTGCTCACAGTTATTCAGTGAGCAAGCTGTGCACAGCACTTGGTCAGCTGAAGATTTCATCTGCCACTTCCAAAATACACACAACCTTAACTGTCAATTCAGGTTTCCACTTTGGAGACAGTAAAAGCTGTGATTTTTTTTTCTAATTTCTGTAAAGAAAATACTTCACAGTCTCCCAAAAGTCAAAACACAGAAATGGAAAAGAGTAATTCTCTATGTTTTCTTTAGTGTTGAGCTTACTCGACATAAACAAGATTCATGATCTAACTTCATTGTCAACCAGCTCAATTCTTTGTAGTACCCGTCCAACCTTTGTACTCCAGGCATAAAAAGTTAAGAACATATAAATACTATTTAGCTCACATTATTATAAGAATAGAAGAATCAAAGAAATGCATTTTAGTGTATTGCATTTTTACTGTTGTAAGTACAGATGATTTACTTTAAATATTCAAATTTAATATTCTTCATTTCAAATGAAATGTCTGCCTCATTGCAGAAGAACATCAGGAAAAAAAAAAAAAAAAAAAAGAGTAACTGTTGTAAAGTGAATCAGAACCTAAGTACAGTTATTGAATGAGAGACTTCGTTATTCCAGTGTCTAAGGAAGAAAAGCAACTCATGTGAGCCTCCTACTAAGACGTAAACAGGGAGATTCAATAAGACACGAGCAGTTTGAATAGTAGAATGGAGAAGAAAGTAACTGCTTTACTGTGGGGGGGGACAACCAAGCAAAATCTGGATTTTTCCTGAGAGAGTTACATTAAACATTAAACAACTTGCACGGTGTATTTTCAGTGCATCACAAGACACAATCCGAAGCAAAAAAAGCATTTGGTAAGAGCATTACGAGTTGGACATCAGGGAAAGAACCTCTGTCTGCCCTGCAGCTTTCTAAAAACACTGACTGTGGTTTTGAAAAGTCCCATTATTGCAATTGATAAACAAGGCTTTCATAAATTTATGTACTAGATAAGCATCGCTTACGTATACTTTTGATCTTTTGCTATTTTAAATTTGTTATTTGATACCCTGTAATTTTCTTTGTGACTTTATCTATGAAAGCCATAGTTTATAAATGACACATAGAGGAAAAAAAATCCTTTTAATGGAACACAGCTAAGCTTTTTATTTTACTTTTCCCGAAGACATATTGACAAAAGACAAGTGAAGCACAGTCAGCTGACAATGATGCAAGAAGTATAGGAAACAGACTATGAAACAGGTATTTAACTGCTTTTCTCTTTTGACAAGGACCATCATTAAAGGGAAAGACATTAAATCATTGCTAAGAGGGCATGTGCTGTAAATCTTCACATCCTATCCTATGATTTAGAAAAGGAGATGTAGGAAAGTAGATTTAAAAATGAGAGGAAGTCAACAATCTGTATCAAATTGCTTGGAAAGGACTGGTTATCCTTTAGGGAGGGATAATTATCTCTGGCTATATCCACACTGTCTTCTGCTGGCACCAGTGCGTTCCACAGTGCGAAACAGATGGTGCAGGCTCCCAAAGCTTCATGGTCTTATTGGGATAAACAAAGCTATGAAACACAGGAATAGATTGTGGGGACAGGGAATTTGTATCCTGAGAAGCAGGGCTAAAGAGAGCTCTCCTTATAATGCATGGGCAAGTCCCATTACTAGAAGAACATACTGTTTGTGCCCACATAAGAATGGGGCTGGTTATCTCACCTCTTTCACTGCAGCCATTTGCTACATCAGAACACATCAGATGACCAAACACCCTGGAGAATCACTGGGCTGCTCCTTTCTCCAGTGTGGGCTCTGTCTGATGGAGAGGTGACCCCAGAAATTGTCCCAAAGTCTCTTTAGCTACTCCCCTCCACTCCACTCCAGCCCACCTGGAGTCCTCGGTACGGGACAGACATGGATCTGTTAGAGGGCTGCAGAGCAGGACCATAAAGATGCTCCAAGGGCTGGAGCATCTCTCCTATGAGGACAGGCTGAGAGAGCTGGGGTTGTTCAGCCTGGAGAGGAGAAGCCTCTGGGAAGACCTTAATGCAGCATTTCCAATACTCAAAGGGGGCTTGTAACACAGATGGAGATAGCTCAGCAGTACCCGTGGAAATAGGACATGGGGTAGTGGTAGATTCAGACTAGATAGAAAAAGGACATTTGTTTACATGTAGAGTGGTGAAACACTGAAAGATTTCCCAGAGAGGTGGTAGATTTCCCATTCCTGAAAACATTAAAGGGCAGATCAGACACTGGGCTCTGAGCCACCAGGTCTAGTTGAAGATGTCCCGGTTGATTGCATGGGGTTGAACTGTATCACCTTTAAAGGTGCCTTCCAACCCAAACTATCCTAGGATTCTATAGAAAATCACAAAATCAGAAGAGCTGAGGTTAGAAGGGACCTTTAAAGCTCATCCTGTCCAAACCTCCTCCTCAAGCAGCTCTCCTAGAGAGGGTTGAGCAAGACTAAATATTCCCTCTTTGTGTGAACAGGAGCTCCTGGTAGGCATAACCCCATGGGACTTATCGAACTGCTTCTTTTTATGGAATATTTATAGGAAACACAAAGAGATGAAAAGTCGGCAAAAATAACATGTATTTCATAAGACCTAGGAGTGACTGCAGAAACCACCAAATGCAAACAAGTAATTTCTTGAGCTTGGCTTTTCCTTGAGAAGCTGTACAGACTAATAGACACTACTAATGAACACTCTGTACTAGTCAATCAGAAAATTACTACTAAAATGGAAAGAGAAACAAGTTAATATTTCCTCAGAAGTGTTTGAAAGGATCTCAGAAGCTGAGTCGATGGCATAAGAAAAATCTTAAAAGATGCTGATTTTTTCAACATTTCTTCCTTGTCTGTTAAGAGACAAAATGTCTTTGAAAGTTTAGAATTAGTTTGTTTTTCTGTAATAAACAAGCTTGAAGAGACCATTCTACCTAATGAAATAATGCTATAAATCTTTATTTATGGGAGATGATATAATTCTATTCTGGATTGCCAGAATGATTGAAACTTTTCTCAAACTTTGAATCATTAGATCAGCATTTGGGGAATGAATTACTTAAAAATTTTTCATGCTTCTTAGTCAGAATTTATTACATGAATATTTATGTAGATTTTAGAATATCATGTTGATTATAGAATTATTTTATGCATTGAAAAATCTATTAAATTTTCTGAAGGGAAGATGTAAGACAAAACAAAGAAATATAAATAACTGGCAAACTTAGTAACTGGGTGATCAAGTGTAAGGCTTGAAGAGTAGCATGCAGTTCAACAGTCTGACAGATAATAAGAGACATTTTTGAATGGTACCACGGTGGATGTTGCAAGGTGATCAGATGGAAACAATACTGCCTTGAGATAATGCTTTTACAATCAATTTTAACCTCTGATTTTTGAATGAAATTATAAATGACTGCTAACCTCTGCAGTTTAACAATATTTCGTGAGTGCATAGTAGCTTACATAAGTATGTGGTAAACTTATAAATTAACATTTAAAAGTTTCTTTCTATTTAATTTAAAAATAATATTTTGCATTATTTATATAAATTTATTATATAAATTATTTAATTCTTTTGTCTTGTTAACCCAGAGATATTTTAAGCTGGAATTCTGCTGAAAATAATTATCTACTAGTGATTATTACAATAAGACACTGGCATTCCCCAGAACCAAAAAAGCAGTTTCAAGAAGAGAAGACACTACTCAAGGTAAAAAAAGGAAAAATTTCATACCATAGATAATTGGTCGTACTTGTTCCAGATAGTACCCTCAGAGTTTTATTTCCCTGTGTTTTACATTAACATTAATTTAAGAATGTTTTCCTGGAGGTTAAACTTCAACTCAGTTACATTCTGTTGGGTCGTCTATCATTTTCCTGCTCTCAGAAGACAGCCACTTTGATAGCACTGAGTGTAGAGGAAGGAATAGAAAGCCAGCTTGTTGAAGGCTCCCTTCCACGCCCTGCTGCCTTTGAGAAGCGCGAGGTAGCTGCTGAGCACAGCGGTGAGGGGAGGACTCCAGCCGTGAGCAGCTGTCTGCCTTGCAATAACATGTGTTTAAAAATAATACTTCCTTACAGGTAATTCTGCCTTTGCACTGCAAAAACCCTCAGCCGCTCTCAAGGACAAAGCTCATGCTACCAAGCTGTCTAAAAGCTGATTTCCTGTAGGTAGAGGCTTCCCCCACCTCCACTTTAATTTAAGAGCCTTAAGATAATAAAAAAGACATATGTGGATTAGAGAATACAAAGCAAGTGTGAAAGTCTGCAAAAAGCTGAGTTAACACTCAATCCTTTCTCAAGGGATTCAAACCTAGAGTGCTCCACAGTGTAAGCAGGTGTTTAAGGACTCATACGCCTAAGACTGACATAATGGAGACAACTTTTAGTGCTATGGAAGACTGGACCTGCTGACACATTCAGTCTTTTGACTGAACTCAGCTTTGCAGAGTTGCTACCACACAAGCAGCCGGTCAGCCCGTTGCAAACTGCTGGTGATGTTCCTGGCACAGAGAAATGCCCAGTTTGCACAGGAACAGCAAATGGCTCCAGCCTCAACTTGAGAGCAAAGGCACTGCTGCGCCATAAGCACCTCCAGCTGTTTGCTGGGGGCTGTCACATGCAGGCACAGCCTAGAGGAACTGCAAAACCTGCAGGGCATCTCATTTCTCTGAAACCAGAGCTGTGGACATGAGAAAATGGGGTATCACGCTCAGCATTGCTGATCTCAACATTGGGATGTGCTCATTTAATACAGGATTGGTATTAAATGGTATTGCTCGTTTTTCCAGACCAAAAAGTTCATCTTGTGAAAGTTGTTTTCCCTTTAAACTTTAGAAATTACTTTATATCCTGCCAGCTAAAACAACACCTCATCTCTCCCTCCATGTAAAATGATCATAGTATTTCCCCATGCTTCCCTTTAATTATTTGAGGAATCAACACCTTAATTGTATTAACAGAAATCAGCTGATTTACACTGGATTTTCCATCTACAAAACTAAGGAGAAAAATATTAGATGTACTTTTTAAGCTTTAGGAATAGATATTTTTCCATTTCCGGTTCTTCTGTGCATGAATACAGATAAACGATATCTTGTACATTTTGACCCATAAAAACCCAAAAAGGCTCTGTGCAGAGAAGCCTTCATGTATTATCCACTTGTAATTTTACCAAATATATCTGTTTTGAAGAATCTCTCTGTTCCTTAGATGAGTTGTTCTGGGGGACTCATTCCTCTAGGCCTAGGCCACCGTGTTTGCATTGACTGCTGAGTTTCTATCACTGATGTGATGTCAGCTAAACCCAGTAAATACATTAATTGAAATGCTGATTTGAAACCCAAACCATCAATGGAAAAGCAGATTAAAGCCATTTTTTGAGAGGAGTAAAACACATAAAATGGTATCAAACATATAACTCACGTAATAATTAAAAAGAACAGAAATTAATTCATGCTTTTAGTTCAATGGAACATGGTTCCACTACATCAGGATTAACAAGAACCTTTTTTCCCCATAAATAATACTAACATAGTCAAACCAATCTCATAAAGGGCTACACATGTGTTTAAAATTCTGCTGGAAAGCCAAATTTTTTTGATGACATCTGTGTTTCCAGACCCTTTAAAGAGTTTTGGCTGTAGGATAACCAACAGATTTCAGCTCTCCTCAAATGAGAGCATCAAGAGCAGGGTAAAGGACAGGCTGCTGGCTCTGAAACACATCACACAATGAACTTATTCCTGTGCTTAACGAAATGCTAAACCAACATGAAACCTGGAGTCTTTCATAATTTCTGTTGGAACTAATCAGGAAAGAGTAAATTTAAACGACAGCTTCCTGTTTACTTGTATTCATAGAAATTAGAGGCCTTGGGGCATTTTCACCTATGAATTCAGGATATTGTTCCACTGTCACTGAAAAATTCCTTTTAAAAAAGTATTTCAATACAGAAATTACATTTTTAGATGTCAAAATAATGTCAAAGTCACAATATTTTTTATTTTTTAGAACTACAGCCCTTCCTGCATAAGTTACAAATGAACCCATACCCTAATATCTTGATATACCAGCACAATATGCTACAGAGATGCTACACAACTTTCATAGTTCCATCACCCACTTGTCCCAGGTGTCACTTCATGTGTATTCATGTGATGTAGCACAACACAGTCATGCAAAGGGAAGTGTGGGTTTCTTAAAAATACTGAGAATCTTTTTATTATTTTAAAGGCAATAAAATATAAATATACAGCCCAGGTTTGGTGTTGGGTTGTTTTTTTTTTTTTTCTGGAAAAGAAATATGGAAATCATATCATTATGATACTCTTTGCATTAATGTAATGAATTGAAACCTTTTTCAGGACAGCAGCTTTTGCTGATTGAAAATCCCTGGAACAGTAGCACACTTCCATGGGTTTAAACTCAGGAACTTGCTCAAAGTCACAGCTTTATAAAAAATGCATACATCTTTTATGAAGGCAGGGTTGCAGGTTTTGGCATAAAGCTCTCTCTTTATCATTACCTATATTACATGTAAAAAAGCATTCATATCCTTGCTTCAAAGTGCAGAAAAAGGTTCTGCCCTGGGTGACCCAACATTTAGTAAGGCTCATGAATATCACAAGGAAAAAAGGAAATTTTTTTCCAGTCAGATAACAAAAGGGAATATTAAAGGCTTGACAATAGATGATAAAATGGTTTACCTAAATCATTCCTATTCAAAGATAGGGTTTTTTAATGGCATTCTTTTATAAAATCTGTGAAAGTGCATTTCATCAGATTTTCATAATTAAATCTCTCTCATTGTAAGGCGCTCAATCATACATTGGAAACTCACTCTACAATGTGAAGAAAATTATCCTGCAAGCACTTTGAGTGGAGTTTTTTCAGTCACAAATTGAGAATGTAAATGACACACCTTGATAATTAAGAAACCTGAACTCAGATTTCTAATATCATTATTATAATTCAAATTTGGAGAAGTATATTTGATATCTTACACCTCAATGAAGAATTCCAAAGGAACAGCCATTAAGCTGCCAAATACATGGACTGACAAGTGCTTTAAAATCTAGGCCCCATTAAAAATACTATCTGACAAATCAGCATTAAGAATGCTGATAATTAACTTTTTTTTTAAAAAAAAAAAGTAAATAAAATTCCAACTTAAGCAAAAGAGTAAACAACAGACAATTAACTTAGGCAAATGAGTAATACCAGTGTATGGGGTGCTTTGCATTCCACACCAAAAAAATTACAAGTTTTAAACTATAAACAAAAACCTGTATATATTTCAAGTATAAGATATAGTTTGTATAGTTTAAATAAAGGTTTAAATGTATTACATTGAACAGCAAGCTATTTTTAATCAAACCTTCATTGGGACTGTTCAGATATTGCAAATTTCTGCTGAAGGAATGTGTGCTTAATTGAGTGGACACCCCCATGTGTGGATCGAAGAGAACAAGCTGCTGATTCACTAGGGCATTGCTCCTGTTTTCTGATACTGCTCAAAGCAACATCATCCCTGCACTTCCTCTGTTGCACGCAGGATTGGAAACCACCCAGCCACTTCCCCAAGAAATCCTTGTGCTGATGCTGCTGTTGTGAATTCTAACACAAAGTGCAGAAACACCAGTTGTATAAGCCTCCAATATTCAAAACCTTTTCTAATCAGCTGCATCCAACATTTCCATAGGGGGCAAACTTGATGCATATTAAGGCATATATGCTAACAAATTTCTTCTATTTACTCCGTCTTCTTCAATTTTGCTTTTCTCTTTTTTTTTCTAAATATCACTGAGTATGTGTGTATAAATAGAAACCATTCCCACACAATCAAATTATCTACGGCCTTTATAGGAAGTACCATTTCAAGCATTAACTAACACAATTTTTTATTAAGGAGATTTAGTCCTTCCTCTGGCTGTAAAGCTGTACTGATAAGCTAGAATTTTCAGTCTTTTTTTCTTTTTCCTTCGTATTCTAAGTGAAATAGATTAAGCTCTGAACAGATAATGGTTCATACAGAAAGCACTGAACTGTTGAAAAAAGTGTTATGACAAAAATATTAGACACAATATTGCCCCGCCAAAAAAAAAAATAAAAAAAAAAATAAAAAAAAAAAATCAATAAAAAGTAATATCTAGAATGATGTAACGGCTTGGGGACTTGGAGATATTTTCTAAAATTAAGACCTATTGCATACAAAGCTGTATTATTATGTAGCTAACCAGATCTGTACTGGGGGTTGATGGTAAAGTACAGCATAATGACATTTCCCCCCCCCCCCCCCCCCCAAAAGGCTTGTTTTGATGTTGTTGTTTAATACATTGGAATAAAACTTATTTTTCTTTTCTGTTCACGTTAGCTGGGTAGGCTTTTGGCAAGGGTGCTCCTTCTCTCAGGACAAGAGGGGAAAAAACCTCATTTGATGACATTTTCAGTGTCTCCGTGCCATCACAATTCCAGCAGGGATTGTGCTCCAAGGGTACTCTCTGTCTTTAACAAGAGGAGAGTTTAGCTGACTACCTTGGACTTCACTCCAACTGCTCTGGATGCAAACAACTTCATTTGTCTGTGTTTAGCGGTGTTGCACCCAGGAACAGCAAAAGCTGCCGTGTATAAACTGTTCCTGCCCAGGCTGACAGACTCGTCAGGATCTTTCCAGACACATGCTGGTCTTCACCTTCTTGTCTGGAGAATGCCAGCTGTGACAAAGTATGCAAATTTAATTTAATGCTTTAATGGTTTGTGTCATATTCATTAGGGAGCATGCTTTTTTTTTTTTTTTTTTTTAATTAACTTTGCAAAAGATAACTTCTGACCACTTTGAAGTTGAACACGTGTTTGCAATTCATAAACATGCCAAAGCCAATACCCTGCTCTTTTTGCTGACGGTTTTTAGACATTACTGTCCTACAGCAGATGGCTGAAGAACCTAATAAAGTGATGTTGTACAAAGCAACAAAAGTAAGTTTGGATCTGTAGTCATCACAAAAAACCAAAACAAAACAACTCACAAAGCAAAACAAACAAAACCCCAAAGACCAAAACAAAAACAAACAAACAAAAACCCCCAACCCACCACCAAACAAACAACAAACAAACCTACAGAGCTCCCTATCTAATACATTGATATAATTCCTGCAGAGAATTTAATGGATTTGTAACATACTATCAAAAAATCCTTCACTGAATCAACAACCTCTCTGGCCAAGAAAAGCTGGAACAACACAAAACTCAGACAGCTTTTACTGAACCTTGTCCCTTTGTGACCTGGGTGCTGATAAAACATTCCATCTCTTGTTCTCAAGTATTTCCTTCAGGCTCCTCCTATTGAACACTTTCTCCACATCCTCCAGTCAGACCTTGTGCCCTCACTCTGCTTTCTTCACACTTCCCTACACTTAAGCTAGGGACAAAAGACAAGCCTGGGAAGAGAGCTTACTTGAGAACATTTGTAGAGTTCTCCTAAAAAAAAGGTTAAAGATGAACTGATGGCTTCATAGAAGTCTAAAGAAAACTCCAATTGAAGCAGTTTCTTCAAACTTGGGTTTACTGAAAGTCTGTGGTATTCTGGGTTTTTTTTTGTTTTGGTGGGTTTGGATTATTTTTAATCTGTTATTCATCTTTACTTCAAAATCAGAATCATAATCTTAACTTAAAAATACTGCTAAAAATGCAATTAAGCAGGTGCTATGGTCGATTTCCTCTTTGCTTTACACCAAAAAACTGCCTATCCACGTCTTGGCAATATGATTCTTATCCACATCTTGGCAATATGATTCTTGGGTGTTATTTTACTTCATCTCACAGCACAATCACTGTGGCAAATTGCTGCCTTCATTTGTTAAGTCAGACCAAACAGTTGTCCTCTTTCCTGAAATTCTTAATTACAACATAGACAGAAATCCTAAATTTGATTTAATTGTTGAGATGTTTGGGTTTTTTGGTTCTGCTTTTTAATTTTTATTATTCTAAACTTCAGATCTGAGTAAATACATCAATACTGTATGTTAGTTGAGCCTACAAGAGGGCTGGATTCCACAAAAAGCACAACTAAGAAGTAAAGACAAGACTGAAAATTTTGAAAGAGACGGGATGCCCCAGTGACACCACTACACCTTTAATGGAGAACTCACTGAGGACAATATTTATGCCTGGACAAGCCACACTTGACACACAGAATGACATTAGGCTTTACAGTAAATAGTCACAGATCATTTCTGAGCACTTTGTGTGTGCATAATGAAAACTCTTTTAACCTCTGAGAAGGAGGATTATTAAAATCACTTCTGCGTGAATAACACTTATCTAAAAACTCAACCAAATCTTTACATTTTCCTTGTGTGATTTGAGTTGGCTCTGCTGGGAGCCAATCAAATTCCAGCTTTTAGCTTAAGCCCAAAATCGAATCAAGTCATAGCTGATATTTTTCTTCCTGCTGCAGTTTGCCTGACGGTGTGTTTGTTTCTTGGAAGCAATGGTGTCTAACTCACATGTCAAATACAGAAATCTGCAGAAATATATCAGAATATTGCAAAAAAACCCCTCGCGGTCTGCTTTGGAACAATATATATCTATATCTATATATATATCTAAATTAAGGAAATTTGGGAATACATTACCTAAGACAAATGAGCAGTTATTTCATTTTTATGTTCCCATTTATATCTGGGGTCCCAGAGAAACCTAAATATTACCTGTATGTCCAAACAGTATGAAATTAAATGGTACATGTCTATGCAGTGAGGAAAGACAGCATCTAAATATTCAAGATCAGGTAAAAAAGTGTCTCATAGCCCTTGTTCTCACAAAATACTAAGTTTGTTTTAGTCAGGAGTTTGTCTCCTATTTTTAAATCATGCATTTATCTATAGGAAAAGAACACAAGCTCATTCCATTGCTCTTCCCAAACACCTTTTCCTAAGGAAACACTCTGTATGTCTATTTGCCAGCGTACATGTACAAGTACATAAACATAAATATTAACTGAAGAAGGGAGAGAATGAAAAAATATAGACTTTTCTATTTAGTTTTTATTTGGTATGGAGTAATACCGTCTCATGAATTTTCAATTTAGGGCGGTGCAAGAAACAGCTCCACGTTTTGCCTTGTTTTGTAAACACAAAGCATCACAGTGGAGGACTTGGGACAAAGACATCAGACAGAGAGAAATCCTAGAATTTAGTCTTAGCTTCATACCCTTAGAGAGGTAAAGCAATGGCTGCAGGAGGGAAGAAGAGGGTACAGGCTGTGTTTAAACAAGAGCCTGAATGACCTCTCTCAGATGTCTCCCAGACTCACCAAAAGAAAACACCCCAGTAAGATTTTTTTTCCAGCATTGTATAGAGTTCTAAGAGTGATAAATGAAGACAGCAGTCAGTTTATAAATTTACTGAGTAGAATGAGCCTTGAATTTGCCTGTTCAAAATCGCTTCTTTAATCTTAGATTAATGAGTAACTAACATGAAGTCAAGGCTTCTAATCAATTACAGCAGCTTCCTAGCAGTTACAAACAGATTAGGCTTAATGGCCTTATTTCTGCTGTCAGACTTTCAACTCCTTTAAGAGAGACAAGAATATTGTTAGATTTGAAAGAGAACAAAGGAAAAGAAATAGTAGGGGAACCACTCAGTTGCCATTTCTAAAAATCCCAGGTGTTTCATGCTAAATACCAAAAAGGCAATATGAATATAACAGAAAACAAGAGTCACCACAAATGAAACCAATAATGCCAAAGATGTCTCAAAAAGACTGAGAAGTAGAAGACATGGTGAAACAAAACATGGTAATATGATTAATAGAAACACCCCAAAGGATCAAAAATAATATTAATGTTCTTCTCTTATATTTGTTTAGGTTTTGTCTTGAGGGCAGTTCTGAAAACCCAGTTTCCTTAGCACAGCACCAAACTTGCACACAAACAGCTACCTTGGCCAACAGGCTCTTTCAGGAAATATTTTATTGCTGCAAGCATGCATCAAAATGGCATTAAAATTCAGTAGAAGTTAGATGACTAATTCCTATCAGAACTCTGGAAAATTCCAGTTAATGAGCTTGGGAACACTGAGGCTAATAAGTGAAAATGCAGTAATTTTTAATTAAAAGGCAGAGTGCTAATAAGGACCGTGAGCATGACAAAGTGCATGCAAAGCAGACATCAAGGAGGCAGAACTGGCCCACATAACTCCTGTGGAGGCACAGTGGCCATTTCCTTGAGTCCTTTTCATTAGCACTTGACTGCTTGTTTGTTCCAGCAAATTACATTTTGTTAGAAAATATCAGTTTCACTCCGTAGGAATGACAAAAGATCAATAAAGCCACAAACACAGGGAATGTATAAGCAACTCCTTCAGAGCTGGGAATATGGACAGTGTGTATGACAGACTGTTTCAGTGCTGCTGGAGAATATTGTGACGTGCTAAACGGTACAGCTTTTGCACTTCCCAGCTTAAAGGAGGAAAATTAGACCACGTCTGAAAAAGGTTTGTAAAAATGTCCGTATTGAAGTTTGCAGATTAAATAGGCGGGGAACGTTCACAAAATTCTCTGCTTTTTCTTTTTTTGTTCTGTAATGCCCGATGTGAAAAGAGACCAGTTGAAATGTATCCAACAAATTGAAAGCAAAATCAGACTGAGATGAACAAATGAAAGAAACCTACCTGAACTGTAGGGAGTATATTTTTGAAAACATCAAAAGTCACGCCTGTATATCTTAAAATGAAATATTGTGACGATCTCCTGCAATGATTTTGGCAAGTAAAGCAGAGAGCTGGCTATAAAATATTGCATAAAGGCACAATACTCGAGACACCTAATCTATGTCTTTGCTCTCCCTTCGATTAGTCTCTTTAGTGCATTGTATATTTACGTGTCTCTGAGTTGTTTCAGCTAAAAGCAGTCTCATTTAAGAATAATTTACCCAAATTAGAGCTTGCATTGTATTTATCTCTAATATTTATCCTTGCAGTTCCAGCCATTTCCCACGCATGAAAATTCTCAGATTCTTTTGCACTTTCCAAGGTCTAAACTACATCCACATTTAGTAAGGAAAACAAAGAACAGAACTTTATTTTTCTAGCCCATAGAAAAATCTATTAAAATAATGTATCTGATGAGTCTGCCCATGGTTTGAGGAAAACTGTGAGATTGTAAATGAACTGTAATTGTATAAAAGCGATATATTTCAATGCTCAGATGTGGGAGTTGGCCAACCTGAAGCAACTCTAAAGCTAAGGCTGTGGGAAACCCCTTTCTAGTTGTGGTGAGTAGTAAAGGTTCCTGGGAGTTTGCCTGTTAATGAAGCTGTTCCACAGAGGGTTACATTTTTATGATTGGTCACCTATGTTGTACAAATATGGTTATGTTCCCAGTTTGAGTTTCTGACTGGACCCTTACCCTCAGACCTGCCCTATATATCATCATGTTTCCGCAATTCCGGGTCTTTGGTTGTTCTCTCGGGGTTCTCCTGGATACTGTGCACAGTTTGGGGGCACCATCCCTATTTTCTTTTATCTGTTATTAAAGTGTTCTTTTTCTGGTGCCAACCGTCATTCCCAGTCCTTATTATTTTCTTGCCACCCTGTGCCCTGAAGTCAGGAGACCCTAAAGCTTTGTCCCAGACAAAACCCTCTGTGTCCTCGCTGGGACACTCGGAGGTGTTACCAACCTCCTCAGTGGCCCAGCCTTGGCCAGCAGCACGTCCAGCTTCAGAGCCAGCAGATCGGCTCTGCTGGACATGGTGGAAGCTTCCAGCAGCTTCTCACAGGGCCCACAGAGAAGGCCCCCCACTACCAAAAAAACAGGCTGTGCAAAACCTATACGGTAGTTCATTGTAAAATGGTGTTTAATTAAGAGATTTGCCCTGTTTAACAAACACTGGATTCAATCCTACATCAGTGAGGTCAGTAGTGAAGGAGGAGGTTTTTGGTGCTGGGTCTCATTTGTTACAATCAAACTAATCTCTAGCAATAATAATTGTACTATTATAAAACAAATAGACCTGAATAAAAATAAAAGTGTATGATGTAGATATGTAAAGATATGTAATAATATGTATGTGTAAATGATGTGTAAAGATGTAAATGAACATGTAATTCAAGACAGAATTTGATCTTTGTTATCAATAACTTATGCTTTTAGCATCTCAGTTAAAATTTATTACTAATAATGCCCAAATCCATTCAAACATTACAATACTTGTTGAAAAACCAGTCACTTTAAAATATTTTTTGTGGCACCTGCTGCACTATAGCCTTTTTTTCCAATGCTCAGATGCAATTAACACTAAAGAAGGCATGAAGCATCTAGGGAAATGTGTTTTTCAATGGATTAATTGCAGTGACATAATTAGCACTATTTAAAATGAAGTATTAGCATGACTCCTAAGACATAGTCTAAGCAACAAGCATTTTTAAGGGTTATTTATATTGCACTTTTCCTCTGTGGAAAACAAATAAATCCAGTCTGTTTGCAATAGATGAGTTCAGAAGAACTCGGGTTGCATTTATAATATATACTACAATTACCTGAACAAATAGACATTTCTTTTGACTGGTAACTTCTTTACAGTCAACTTCAAAATACGATTGTTCTCACTACAACTTGGTGTTATTAAATCAATTACTGCACAGAGCCAGAAGACTACAATCCTATTTGAATGCAAAAGTACCTTCCATACCACCTTAGTAAAATACAGAAGAGCATCAGTGGACTTTTTTCCTGAGCTTTTTCTTTTTAAAAAGTCAATGACATTTATTTTTATCCAGAGATGTCTTATCTAAAAAGGCCTGTACAAATCACTTATGTGAGCAAGTCTGGATAGATTACATATAGTCATGTTTAAGTAATAAGACTGTTTAATTAATTACAATAAAGACACACAATCTATTCTGTACCATCACATAGAGTGATTATCGAAAAATACTTCAGTGTTAAGAATAAACTAGATTATTTGGTCTGGGGCTTTTTTAAGTGTATAATTCTCTGGGCAGTGGCAGCTGATAATAGCAGATACTCCTGGATGGTGCAATTGTGTGGCTTTCACATGCAGAACGCCTTACAAACATCCAGTAACATCCTAAGTGTAAAGGATATCTCAACAAGAACTGCAGGGAGGGTCACACTGTGTAGGAACATACAGGGGGAAAATAACCTATTTACTGCGCCTGGTAGCAAATGAGCAACAATTCCTCAGGGAATTTAAAGAATCACTGTGGATGAAGTTTTTATATAAATTAGGTTAAAGGGAACAAAGTCAGCATTTTTCTCCAATGGATACAAATTCAAATCATCTTCAGCAGCTACACTGGATGCTAAAGGTGCTCAGTGTATACCAGCTGAGTTTCTAGTATTCTGTTGCATTTTCTGTGTCCAACAGCTTTCCCAGGAAAATAACTTTGTAAAAGACTATGTAATTATGCAAAGATAATGAGAGAACAGTAAAGGGAATATCACCACTTTCATTGGCTCATAACTATACTATACAGTCCCATGAATTATATATGTTAGGGATTTTTGTTCCCTTTTTGAGTTTTTCACAAAAAGTTGGAAGAAAGTACACTAAAACCCTGGGAGTCAAACCAAAGCCAGAGGTTACACACAAGGTAAAGGAAAATCGTAAGTATTTAAAAAATGTTTTCTGAGTCTTCTATGATGTTTCTGCATACACAAAGTACTTGGCAAGTCTTTTCCAGAGGATAGTCTCAAGTCTTCAGAATAGAGTCAGCACAGTGACAGAACACTATAATTAAAGGGATTACTACTATTATATCATTATTATTACCTTCTTTGCATTAAAGCACCCTGGTATTCTCTGATTAGTGCACAAGCAAAATAATATTGGAGACTTTGTGCAGGGATAAAAGCATATATGTAATAATGAGGTGTATTACAGAGTGACTTCACTACAAATACACTGCAAATCAGCCCTGAGCCTCCTAAAGACAAAGCACAGACTCCATGGGTGGCTGGACCACTCACAGGTGTCTCCTGGACACTGTGCTGCAAGTGCCAATTGCTTGGTCCAGGGAGAGAGATGAGTACCATAATCTTGCAGCTATGCATGGTGCAGCTATAACAACCATAGAAAAGGCTATTTTAATGAAAATATAGGAAAAATACAGGGCAATAACTAGAGCTGATGATCGTTTTGGGAGACTCACATGTCCAGGAAGAACAATTTGCTAAATTAAGTCCTGAGTATCTTGTAAAAGAGGAGGAAAATTGAGGGGTTTGTACTTCTTTCTTTAAGCCATAGGAATTCATATGCTGTTTATTGCTCCTAAAGGAATCAGAGCATGCTATAGAATAGGAATTATCAAATTATAGATTTCAGCTTTCCAGAGGCAGAGTCAATCTCCAAGGTGTCAACATACTTTACAACCTGCTGGGGTCTTTAGATGGCAGCACAGCATATTAACAATCTGCTTGTCTGTTTTCCTTATAGGCAACAAATCTGCCTTCACTTTCCTCAAACAGGGTTAAGACTAAAGCAATTACAGAGCTGCATCACTTAATTTTGATGAGCTGAGGCTGCACAGGCCTTCATGTGCTTGGGAGATGTGATTCCTGAAGGTATAGGGCAGGAGGTTTGCTAACAAAACAACAGCTGCATCTCACTACTTAGGTTAAACACCTGAGCACCACAGATGCTAAAGATGATTTGGAGCAAGCCAGTGATTCTGGAGGCTCTGTAGGATTGTGTTGAAGAAAATATACTGAAAAGGAATTCACTGTGGCTGTCTTGGATAATTTTGAAATTCATAACACAAAGTTCTGACTGGAAAAAAATATTTCTAGCATTTTAAACCTAAATGCTTATACTCAGTTTACATAATCAGCAACTGCCTTTCAAAACAACATTTGGGAAAACTTGTAACAATGAATGGAAAAGTACAACTGACACACGGTCTCATGCTGTTGCCTTTGTTCCTTTTCTGTCTCATTTTTCCACAGGGGGATGCTGATGGAGACAAGGAAGAATAAGCTGTTGGTTTTACAGCTCCTTGCAGTGCAATTCAATCAGTAATAAGAGCCTGCACTGGAAACAGAACAGGTGGAACTCCTACTGCCACCTTCCCAAAGAAGCCAACCATTTCCAGCCACTGGGAGATACGGCAGGGGAGACGAGGGGCAAAGTGCATGGCAAGTTCCATTCTTGTTTGGGAGCTGCGATGTTGCTCCAAACACACCTCTTGAAAAGTAATCTGGAAGGAATTTTCCTGCAACAGTGACTCGTATTTTTATGAAATTGTTTTCACCATTCTGATCTCTCAGATGGTCTTCAAAGTGACTATAGTTTTAGCACCATTTGGTGCTGCAGGAACAAACATAGAAGATACCATAGAAAAAAAATTAAATGGAAGATGGCAAAAGCAATCCTCAAGGTGCAATGAAGCCACCTTTCCTTCTCCCACTAGCACTGCTGTGCTTAGGCAGGTGAGTATTTCATGTGCTGAAACTCTGGAGACTAAAAGTGTTAACCTTGTACTGCTGTATTCCCTGATTGATTTATACCTTCTGAAATACAGATTTCTTCATTGCCTTCATTTCCAAAGGAAGGCTCAGCTGTGTTATTTCTGCTAGTGACTCAGTCCTATTCAAGGCACATCTGTGTCACTGCTGATGCACCTCTCACGCACAGCACTCCATGTCTCTCCTCACTGTTATTCCTGAGTACCTCCCGTGCATGGGGACAGAGAGGACACCCAGCAGTAAGATACGTCACAAGGTGAGTACATAGTTCTGTTCTTGCTGTTATACTCACCCCAGAGCTGGACTTCTTCCACTGTATTTCAGTCACTGTGTGGAACATTACAGCTCACTGAACAACAGTTATTTAAGAAAGAAGAGAAACATTTTGGCTGGAAAATACTTATAAGATGGCCAATATATGTAATAATGAGGTGTATTACGGAGTGACTTCACTACAATTACACTGCTAATCAGTTTGAGCCTTCTAAAGAACAAGCACACATACTATTGTATTCATTTTGCTCATCTTCCAGAAATCTAAATATATACAGTTCTAGGTATGTAAAACTGCTGAGAGAAAGCATTATTGTTCTCCCAAATGAGAAGGAAAGAAACTTGACCATAATTAAACAGTTTCTCCTGGCAATCATGGGTATTTTCTCCCATGTGCTAATGATGGCAGCCTTTACATTACAGATCTTTTTCTGCAGAAAGATTGAGAGATTATTCCTTATTCTTCCCTATAACTCCTAAACTTGTGACAGAAGAGAGAAAATAGAAGGGGGGGGGGGGGGGGGGGGGGGGGGGAAGGGAAGTGTGTCCTCCTCACACTCTCTTTGTTTTTCATTGCCTACAAACATGTCCCTCTCACAGCAGAGCAGTTCAGCCGTGCTACTCCATTCCTTCTCAGCTTCCTTCTCCTTTATACAGGAACTTATAAACTCTGCTCTACCCCACCAGTCTGATTTACTTATTCCAGCTAGGAAAAGCAGCTAAGATCTAAGCTCTATTCCTTCTGAATCACTCCAGGGAAGATGATGTGTGGGAAGCATTGCACACAACTATCCTCAACCAACATCTATTTCTACACCTAAATTTTTATATAGCAAGGGAAATTAATTTTTACTCCTTTCTCACTTCTTGCCTGAATCCAAGATCCAGTGCCTTTCATGTCACAGATAGATGGGAATATTTAACAAACAAAGTTCAAGCCTGTGAAAATCAGACAAAGCATGGCATAAACAAATAAATGTGCCAAAGATTTAGCCTCTTATCTCTTAATTTTATGCATTACCTTTTGCACCTTTATCCTGAAGACCAGTTTTGTTTTCAAACTCTGTCTCTCTAAACTTGTTTGCTACCAAAATATGACGTACAAAGAGCTCCTCACTGCTGATACCATGTGTGTGCTCATTCCTCCATCACAAGCTGCCTGTTTTACCAGCCTTCCTGTTCGTCCTCTCTTCAGTATAAAAATAAAACCAAGGTGGGTCAGAACAACTCATTCCAAAACTCCTTGCTAGAATGCAGTCTCATGTCTCCATCTTATCGGAGGCTCTCAAATTTTGGCATCTTTAAATTTCCTTCAGTTGCTTTTTTGTTTTCTGGCTTCTGTTTGTTTAATGAAAAATTCAATGAAACTAAAAGGCAATTTCACAAAAGCATCATGGGATAACAGAATAAATCCTTGCCCTATTTTAATTAGAACATGAATCCTACTGAGTTTAATTATCCTGTCTTATTACAAATTTGACAATAAGGACAACCTGCCAAAAAATACACTCTTTTTGTTTGTTTTCCAGGAAAAGCTGTCACGGTCCATTTGCATCTCAGATTCACATGACAATGTACTCTGTGATTTAAACTTGGTTTCATGAACTCATCAAGAAATTCCACAAATAAACCTGACAAACTGGGGCTCAAGCCCCTTTGATCCAGACTGGTCTATCACGTGAAATCCCTTTTTCACCATTCCAGTCTTGAGGTCAACCCCAGCCTGGGCAGGGGTGGGGCAAAAGCCACAACAGCTCAGGGGTTTTTTGTGGCTATGGCACAAAAATAGAATAGGACAACATTTACTGGAGTAGAATATCCATAGTTACTAGAATGGGAGAATATTCACTAGAATAGTTGTGTTTAACATTTTATTAGAAGAAGCAAACATTTTCTTCTCATATTTAAATCCTACTACTTAGTAACTTCCATGTTAAAGTGTATGATTGTGTGTTTCAATTTTTTCCCCACAGCAGTCTATGATGTAATTCTCCTGTTTCTAAACATTATTAAATGTCATAGATGTAGCCAATTTAGAAATATTCTAAATGTAAGAACACTTATAACACTCTATATTATATCCTTATTGAAATTTCATTATTCATAGCAGCAATAATTTATTTACCTGATTTTTTTTCAACATGTTGATTAACAGAGAGCTAAATTTGTAGCTTCATAAACAGCAGTGCAATAATGTGTACACTAGACATGAAAAATAACTGTTATATTAATCTTTTTACTTTGCAAATATGGCATAGCACAAGAAGTTATACTGATGCTTTTCCAATCCAACTATTAAATTTAAAAAAACGTTTTAATTTGAACTGCAGTATTAAAAAAAAAATAAATCCTGCCTTTTCTCTTGCAATTCCTCTCAATTTGTACCTCACCAATGGATTGAGCAGTCCCTTAAAAGCAATTAAATGGGGAAATGTTACAGAAACAACTGTTTTCACTTGTAAAGCATTAGAATGAATCTGAAATTTTCTTATAAACAATATTTGGCAAAAAAAGAATACTCTTAAGTATAACAGAACCTGAACAAGCAATGTATGTAATAATACAGCACTAACCAAATTACTGTCTCAAATAGGAAGAAATATTAAGGAATAATAGAGATGGAAAGTAATAAGAACTTCTTTTGGAAAGATGTTTCTAATAAGAAACTCTGAGTATTCTAATTCAACTTGTATGAGTATTTAAGTCATTAATAATGTGCCTCCTATTCTTTTTAGTTGATCTGGAGAAAGAAATTATATGAAATATTTTAATGGTTGGGGAAGGGGTCAGACTACTTATTTGATTTATACAGCATATCAATATAAATTAAACCAGTAAACCTCTCGACAGATTTAGATGCAAATTTAATGGATCATAGCTAAATATTGGCTTTTCTTTTAAATGTTTTATATACATTACACATGATTTTCCTCCACCTTTTTCCTCTGTTGATGAGCTTCTTGTGTGGTAGATTATGAAAAGTAGATAAAGGGAAAATTAGGGAAAGAAAGCATAAAAAGTTACTGCTGCCTTTTTTTTCTTTTAAAAACAAAGATGAATGCAAAACAACAAATACAATTTAAAAGCCCAAAGTAAACAAACCATGAAACAAAGCAAAAATGGATGTTTTCATTTCAGTAGAGGTGGGAATACCAAACCAATCTCCAGCTGAATCAGACTTAGGGGCTACTTTGGACTGAGAGCACTGATCCATTGTAGCAAGATACAGAATGGAGATGTCTCTGCAGGACGCACCCAGTGCCAGCGCGCTGGGTCCAGCTCCAGCGCCCTCCTGAGCACAGCGATGTGAGGGTCAAAAGCAGCCTAACAACTCAGTACAAAACACACTTCTGACTTAATCCTTCTGAAATGAATCTCAAAGCAAAAAGAAATTATTTCCATGTGTGTTTTAAACAGATCACATTAAACCCAGCATTACGGCACAGAACACAAAGCTGTGGGGTTTTAGCCTAGATCAACAAAGCCTCCCCATAACTCAGGGTGTCAACAGCACAAAGATCTCCTGAGTACCACAGACCCGTCCAGCGTAAATTCTGATCCTCTGCGTGCTGTTCCAGTTATCTCACTTATAAATCCTCACATTGCACATATCCTACACGACTATTTCCTTGGCGTCACTCAGATATTTGTATAGCCTCACATATAGTCCTCATTCATCCAAACATCCAAGCCATCCCTATTTCTGCCAGGTTCCTCCTCCCGTGCCGTGGGGCAGCAGTGCAGCCATTTCTCAGCTGCACTGCAGCAGCACACCTCCAGCCCAAGCCCTGATTCCAGCTCCCAACTAAGTCACTGCAGGATCAACCCTGCTGCTCTCTCTTTTCTGCACAGCGACTCAGACTCACTGCACCCCTGAGGAAATGCCAGGATCCACTGCTACATGCTCCTAATTCTCCCCTATGCCAGGGTGAAATGAAGGTACTATGGAAGGCCTCCTAAGCTGCTCTGTATCTCATATATATATATATACACACACACATACATATATACATACATATATACACACACACACACATATGTATACATAATGTGATTTCTTGTTAATGTAAGGAGTCTGAAGGCCAGAGCACATATCCCACTTTCAGATAAAGCTGTGTTGCCCAACCACAGAGCATTTTCTAATTCACTGTGCAGTCAGGTCTTGTTTACACACACAATATGTTTAATAAACAGCATGAGACATCATAATGACCAGAATTAAAGCAGTAGATATTCCAAATAACCGTGATTTTAAAAGAAGAGAATCATGAGGATGCTTTAGGAAATTATGTGCTGCATTTCAAATATAACATATGGACTTGTATTTAAAGCCCCTAATGAGCTTCTAGCAGTGTTCAGACTCAGAAGACCTTGCTAATCCCATTTTCTGGCTCTAAGAATCAGTGATGGCAGAGACCACTTGGAGTGAGTTCCAAGAAAAAAAGTATTTCCCTGGCCCATAATAATATATTTATATATTTTAGCACCAAAAATCCCCCTTGCAAACATACTTCTTCATAAACCCCATTTAGGGAAAAATAAAATAAAATAAAAAAAAAAAAATAAGGACATTTACAAGTATTTCAGCAACATGAACTGTGAATTCCTCTCCAAAAAGTAATAAAGACAGATGAGCTGCTGAGGAAAACAAAAGTAAATAGAACTGAGAGTAATGAACTTAAGTGAAAAGGGAAAAAAGATTCTACTTCATCCAGGGAGGCAAAGTGATGGTATTGAAATACAGGGAACAAAACCTGTGGAACATAGGGAGAACTATGTGACAAAGAACATAAATCAAGATCAGAGCATGTAAATCAGGTAGGAGTAAACAAGGTGGAAACCAGGAAAAATATTGTAATACTTAAAAACACATTTTGAGTTATATGACAGCTAGTAGGAAAAAAAAAGCCATCTATTTTAGTTTGTGAAAAGGACTATGATGCAGTTTGCTGATGAGTGGACAGAACCCACGAAAGAACTGTGCCAGCTGTCATTGCCTGACTGCTCTTCAGCTGTGCTTCCCACCAGGGAGAGCACTGTCCTCTGCAAAGTTCCCCAAATATTGATTTCTGAGAGAAATAAAAGGCATTTTCTCAGGTAAGGACCTCATAATTCAGCATAAAACAGAAAGCTGCACTCTGAAAATGGCTCCACTGTTTACTCAGAACTATGAATTCTGTGCTGGTTTGAAGTGGTTTGGATTTAGGCAAGGTGTAGAACAAGGCAGAAAATAAGGAAACAGACCCTGTGAGAACAAGAAATTATCCAGATAGATCAATTCACTTACGCTGCCTCAGTTTGGGGGTTTTATTGGTTGGTTTGAGGGTTTGTTTTCTAGCAGAGATATGTCACCTAAACAAACAACACTATCTCCATCTCTGTCAGTGAGGTCTCAGGTCTCCAAGCCAGAGGTTTTGAGTGAGATCTGGGGAGTTTCAGAATGAACAAGTTAGTATTCAGCATTTTCTACCTAATCCTATACTGAATGTGGTCAGGAGAAACTTTGGGAGAGACCCTGAGCACCTGAGTAGAACCAGAATGTACCCCACAGCCCTGGAGCATCTGTCTTTGTGCAGCACAGCTGGAACCACTGTACTGACCCACTGGAGCCTTCTCCCAAAGCACAGCACCTCCCTCGCAGAGCAGGGAAGTTATTTCATTGTTGTGCCTGACATCAAAACCTTCTGACATCAGCTCCACTTAGTCTCCATGCTGACAACTTGGACTCAAGACAAGCACAGCTTAGAAGTACACCTCTATTAACAGGCACCAAGGTTCTTTGGACACTGTAGTGCTTGTTATGACTTAGGACACATGTAATCCTTCTTCCTCCATGAATTCTTTCACTTTTACTACTGGTCTCCTGGGTAACTTGAAAGAGACTACTGGACCATTTCCAGAGTTACGTTTCAGCTCCAGGGTTTTGAACAGATAGAGTAAATTAGTTATAGAGAGACCTAAGAATTATTAAAACATAAAAACTTCATTAATCCTTGGGAACAAAATTCTCTTGATGCTAGTTATCCTATCATTCCCCTACAAAAATCTCTTCAACAAACAAAACCAAGCTGAGATTCTGGCCTGAGGTGCAACACAGTTCTCATTTAAGAAATTATTACTCCTAATTTTGAAAAGCCTAAAGGCTATTAGGAAACATCAGTGCATATAAATTATGATATCATGAATTTCTGCGATATGGATGCTATGGTATATAAAACTCCGAAAAATTTCAGAGCACCTCTTTAGACAATGTATGGTCTGCACTCACCCTTCTTATTCAACTTCTGTGCTAGCATGATTTGGAGTTCAGCTCAGTCACAACAAAAACCTGATGGAATGTAATTACAATTCAGATTATATCTGGCAAATATCATTTGTATTCAAATCAGAAAAATGTATTTATTCTTGTTTAGGAATCTGGCAACATAAGGACAGTGGCATTCACAGTACTGTCAGTTTTTGAGAGACTCTCTGCATTTATTTGTCACATAAGTAGAATAGGATTCTGTAATCATAGAAATTATGAACTAAATTACATTTTGTCTGCTTGTTGATAGGTTGTTTGAATTCACCTTTCCCTCCACCATATTCTCCATCTATAAGATAACAACTATTTATTATTTATAATATTACTATTAGCAATGGAGCAAAGTATTTTCATGCATTTAACATCCACATGATAAATGGGTTTTTTCTCCAGCAGTTTTCAAAATAACATTTACCTTTAAAAAGGACACCGCACAAAGCAGGTCAGATAAATGTTTTCCTACTCTGTTTTTGATCCAGAGCAATTCTAACACACTGCAATTTTTGTGAGTTCACATCACAGTAACTGAAATCAGAATTTGAATCGGTTTTTCAAATACAACAGTTGTTTGTTCAGCTGGTCACACATTTGGAAGTAATTTCTAGTGCTTTAAAATCATGTCAAATGGATCCATCTCCCTTTCCTGCCTCTCACAGAATGAAATTAAATTTCTGTAACTCAGAAGATGTCCAATCCTGCAACTTCCTGTGGATTTTCAGAGAAGTTATCCAAGCCAATCTTCTAACAGTTGAACACATTTTTTCCTACACTCACATTAACTAACTGATATACTTGTAGCAGATACCCTGCTTTGAAATTAGAACAGGAAAAGAGCTATGATCTTATTTAGCTTACTCGTTACAAGATCAGTTTCTGGCATTACCCTCCAGAGTAAAACATGTCTGAAGAAAGCAGTCAAGGAATTCCCATGCATCTATTTAACATATTTGTAAAAAAATTCCATATGGATTTTACAATCAGCCTGAAAAATGTGGTGATGAAACTGTGTGATTTATGCTGCCGAAAGTGCACAAGGAAGACCAGTGGAAACCAAGGTTTGAAAGAAAACACTCGCTCTGGAGGAAGTTAAACTGGAATGTGTGGCGTCCACCAGCAAAGGCTCACAGCCACCCCTCATCACTGCCCTCCCAGCTCCCTCCAGAAGGGATCTTTTCCTGTAAGTGGGATTAGCGGCTCATTTGCACTATTCAGCTGTTAAGTCAGCTCCCAAAGGAGCTCAGCATCAGAGGCTTTTTTCTCTGAAAGGTGCTTGGCAGTGATTTCATAATTACCTGAGATAAATGTCTGTATGCAACTGTGGGGCCAGCATGCTGCTTTTAAGACCTGTTATGGCTTCACTGGAAGTCTTCTGGAAACTTGCAGGAGATTCTACAATTGCCTTAAAGGTTTACATTAATGAAAATACCATCCAATTGCCAAAAATCACCATCTATAAAGTACGCAAAGGTAAACTGAGGAACTATGAAACTAACTTGTCGAGTTACTCCCCATAACTTACGCAGAGTTTGTAGAACTGCACATACCCAGAACCTCTGCCCAATGCACAGAAACTCAGCCCTGCCCCAGGCACTCAAGAGCCCCAGTTCAGACAGGAGCCTGCAGCTGCCGTCATACCACTGTTGGTATCAATCACCAGCCAGACCTGATCCTCAGGGTTGGGCGATGATGGATTTCACATCCACTGGAGGCCCCTGAGGCTGACCTCCCTCCATCAATATCAAGTCAGGTTTGCTTGGCTGGATTTGATGGTCCTTTGGAATGCTGGAATTGCTGCTCACGAGCCAGTCCTCCTTGCAAGCCCCTCAGCCAGCAGTTCACATAGCGGGTTACATCTGTTCAACCCAGCATCCTGAACCCAAGGGCAATATCCCGTGCCTGCAATATCCTTGCCATTCCAGCAAGGTGCAGCAGATGTTTTTCATTGAGTCATGGCAGGTAAAGCTTAACAGGGTCAGTACTATTTGTTCAAAACTGCCATGCTGCTCACAAGATATTTAGAGTCTGTGTTCTCTCCCAGCTGCATGATTCTCAAATATTCCTTTTCTTTCCTATTTCACCCACTTGTACAGCATAACCCACAATTACACCTGAGGAAGCAAAGCTGCATCATGTTTTTTTCATTTCAGGCTGTTTTCAACCACCCCTTTTGCTGTTTTCATGGAATCACTGCAGTAGCACAAAAGGTCTAACTTCGTAGAAAGTTCCGCTCCACCTCTTGTAAGAGCCAGAAAATCCCATCTTTCCTACTTTGTGTAACAGACATAAATTAAAGACGTAAAATGATAATGAAGTAACATTAGAGACGTCACACATAAGAGAGAACAAAAGCCAAAAGCCTATTGTTATTCACAATTGGTGGTCAGTTAAAAAAGAGTATCTGACAGCTCCAGCTGAAAACAGTACGAAAGCTGAAAAAACTCAGTGACTCAGAAGAAAGGCTTTGAAGTCAATGAACTGCAGAGTCAGGATCTTATTCAGCAAGATGCAGGAATACATGCATAACTTCAAACATCTAAGTAGGCCAGCTCAATTTATTTGCATTATGGCACCTTTACATAAAAATGCAAATGAGAATCAGATACAACTACTTCAAAGAATATCTTCTGAAAGTGTATTTGGAAAGTAGCTGGGTTCAGAACGGAATTACACACACTTTATGGCCATGTGAAATCCTTATACTTCAGTCCCAGGCAAGGTTATTTAGTGTTATTTCTTACAAGCACTTCATTTGCACATTTCTGGACCTCTCAGATCATAGACTTCTCCTGAGTAATGAATCAGCCTGAGTTAGAGCTGGTGTAATACGACATTACATTTCCACAAAGATCTTGGCGGGAGAAAAACACCCAAACTAGCTAACTGCAAAAATTATATATGAATAAGAATTATCAGATGCTTCAGGTCTGGCAGGATGCTCATTTTAACAAAGCAGAATATTTACATTGATCAAAAATTCAGAAAACAAAAACAACATGTACGATATTATGAAGCAGAGCTCCAATGGGCAAAAACTCAATTTGTGTATCTGTGCAAGAACTATCAGCTACAAACACGTGTCAGTGTCAAACTGCAATGAATAGGAAGATATGATTTCAGTTTACAAGGGGTCATGAATATTTGATAGAGACTGCTCTACTACCTTAATGAAATCCTTCAGGGACATAAAAATACAAAGTTAGCTCAGGGTGGTATCTCAGCAACATGGTCAACTTAAACCCAAGGTGGTATTTGTTCCTCAATGCAGAACATAAAATGAATTGCTCAGTAAGAATAGTTTTATAAGTCAATGAAATTAGCTTGTAGACTGTTTTAAAAGGTTTTGGCAGTAAGATGAGTTTACTAATGCCAGTAACTTTAGGAGAGTGCAGCACTCTAAGGGTGCTGATGGCATCATATTTCCGTCCTTTGCCACTGGTGAGGTTCTAATGGGATTGTCTAATAAAGCCGTAAAATAACCTGATCTAGGAGTCTAGTCTGTGCTTCACAGGGTTTAATAATTTCTCAAAAGTGTTGCAAGGACAGGCTAGATAATGAGAAAGTTAGAATAAATTAGGAGACAAAAATAAATTTGTGCAGCATGAAGACTGTGCATAAAAGCCAGACAAGTTTGAGGGGAAGTCTGTTAACTGGAAAACTGCATGAACTCTCCCACTCTGCATCCTGTTCTGCTATTTTTATAATTTTTTTTACAACTTTTATCATTAAAAAAAATTGCTCAGGTTGTAGAGTTTTAAATTATTTGTTTCAAACTCAAGTATAAAACTACAACTGCCTTTTTCTACCATCTCTATGCATTTTCAATATACAAAATAACAGATGTTTTAATTTCTTTGCTGTATCACTGTTTCCTATATGTATTTGTAAAAGACACAGTAAACAGTACAGATTTTTTTTTAAACCATCTTTTTCAACTGGTCGTTTCTCATACTGTACATCAAGTTTTCCTCTTAGTCCTCTACTCATCTACTTTCTTATTCAGTCACAGTTTTCACGTATGTACTTCACTGGCACAATGCAAGGATGGGCCTCAGTCCTACAGACACTGGAATTATACCTTTCAAAAGACAAGTGCTATTTTTTATATTACTTTGGGGGTGGGGGGTTGAGACATAGTTCAAGCTAACATACATTTTCAATGAATTAAATATTACTAAGAAGTTAAGAAAATAATCACGTATTCATTGCCCTCTCCCACGCAGAGTGGAGAACACAAATATATGCAAGCCCAAAGAAATATTCCCAGAAGCTTTTGGGGGGTTGGCATTTTAAATAAATTTACTGTGCCTTCCAAAGATGTAATTCTGTATTTAGCACTCTACTGGCTGAAAAAGTATTTCAAGGCATTTTACTTCCACCAGGTGTTCACAACTTCAGTGGTTTCATCACCTTAGAAGCCCTCCCAAAAGCGGTATCGCCTCTCAGCCTTCAGATTTTTTTGATTGTATTATGGAAGAGACAAGGACTTGAGTTTGTAAGGAAAATGGGCAAATAATCGTTTTGCTAATTAAGATGTTAGATTTCTATGGTGCATTTATGAAATATTATGAAATCCTCAGGAACTTGTTTTGATGCTTAACATGAAAGCTAAAATCATTGTAAATGTCACTACTTGTCTGTGTACTTAGAAATTATAACTACCCAGCTGAGCAGTATCTGCATGTAATGATTTACCAATCCCTCTTCCTCTAATCTGAACTACTTTCTTCATTCAGCTAGTGCACCTTTTTTGTCCCCCAATCTCAGTCTTTTTCATGCCTGTACTGCTCTCCAGTATTCATCTTTTTTGTGTGTGTGTAATGATATTTAGACATCTATCAAAATCCAGGTTTTTTTGCAACTTTGCTTTGTATAGCAACAAAACTCATGCAGTCTACCCTCCATTCACAAACCTAAAAATACTGTGTAAGGTATTCTTGATTCCTCTTTACTGCATTACCCAATCTGCACATTAGGACTTGTTTTTTTTTCTCATTCTACAGCTGTAGATTACTTCATATTTTCCTATATGTGCTTTCAATGACAGTGAGTTCGGATGCTGAATGGACTCAGGGAAGCTCAGATGCAGACATTATACTTGGCTCTGTTGTCACAGCAATAACCCTAAGGCCTCCGAATTATCCCATTTTTAATGTTCACTGCAGCCCAGGGCCTCTGTGTTAGCACCATATTCTCCAGTTCCAAGCAGTCAGTCAGCAATAGAGCTATCCTAAGCTATAGACCTGTCATTTTATGTCACCTGATTAAAGGCTGCTTTTAAAAACCCCATGGACTGTACAAAACAGCCACTTGAGCGTGGCTGACAACTGAATTTCCTCCATCATCAGCAAGAAGGCCCTACTGCAGTGCAGTTCCCCTGCAACAAAAGGACTGGCAATGCACTGGAGCAAAATCTTCCCCTTTAACAATCTGTACTGCCTAAGTACTGTAAACGCAGCCTCGGGACTCGAGTGGTGCTGCTGTGAACACGTCTCAGGCTCATTAAGGCTCGCACAGAGCTGCTGCAGCGCTGTATTGTTAATTCGGGGCTGGCAGTGGTACTTCTGTCACACACTTAATGGAAAGCTGTGCAGAAAAGGGTCCATTCAGACTTGTGGTGAAATGAAATGGCCCTGTTCAGTGATTTCACTTGCCATTAGCTGAGGAGGTGCTTCCCTCAGATTAGAAATTAGTTAACAGAATGCTTGTTCTGCAGGCATTTATGACCTCAGCTACCCCCCCACACATAAATGTTTGACCAAAACTTTGAGCACTACTAAAATACCAACCTAAAGACTATAACAATCAAAATTAACAAGAACTAGAGACAAGAGAACTCAGAATAATGCATAAGGTGATTCTGGAAGGATTGCGTTGCAGCAGCATAAAATCAATTCAAGTCATTCAAGTCTAAAGGTTACTCTCAGGATCATTTAGTGAGTGTTTGTCAAAACACTCAGCCATTGACACACCAGAATGAAACTGTTTATCAAATATTGATAACCTGTACCATCATCATTCACTTATATTCAAAACAGAACTATATTAGGGGACAACTGATCTCGCTCACATCGGATTTGTATTTCAAAAATCTGAACCTTAACAAAGAAGCAAAGACTGAGGAATATACTGACACAGAGAGCAATAGAATATGGAAGGTCTTTGAAAACTAGAGGTGAACCACAGATATCACGGGCTATAACTAAAATGTTATTTTTGACCCAAAATAAACAGAAATCAGTGGCTCTAACGCAGAATGTATTTGGTGACTGTGCAAATGACAACTTTTTCTCTGCCCATTTGATTTCAACAGGTAAGCTAAATGTAAATCTTGTAGGGTTAACTGTGGCTATGGCCACATCCTAAACTTTTCGCCAAGACATAAACTGACACTTTAGCTACCTGCATTGTAAAGAAATATTAGTGTCATTACATATGATTTATTGCTGATTGTATTTACAATCAATGTATTTTGAAACAAAAAAAGCTCAGCAGTGTCATGAAGACTGTTTACAAAAGAACCTTGAAAGTTCTAGTGCTGCTCTGAACAGTCTACGTCCACCCAAATAATTTGATAATATCACTGAAATAACACAAGACAAACACAAACTGGCCAAGAGCTGGCTGAGACCCTCTTTGGTCCCTTTGGGAATTACCTCCACAACAAAACAGCACTTGGGTTCTACCACCCAACTTCATTCTGGCTTTCCCTGGGAGGGACTGTCCTACTCTGCCTCAGCAATAATCTTACCTGGGTTAGTCTGTTGTGATCAAAAGAGAGATTCTTTCAATACTTGGTAAGACTAGTCAAGGTATAAAAGCAAAGTGCATTACTGTAACTCATAATAGCTTATTTCATATGCAACTCTCCTACACAAACTCCATCACTCTTGTGCTAAATTTCTGTTCCAAGAGCTGCAATTGCTAAAAGATCAAGTGATTGGACGTATCAGTCCTTCATAAACAACTAAAACATAACTCCAGCAAAGCCTTGATTGCGCTCAGAAGCCCAAGTTTACCTCCTATACCTTATTTAATAAACAGCATCTGAATATGATCAGTCACACTCCTTGCCCCAGTCACTGTCAGTGATACTTTGTCCTGTAAAGAAGATACTGAGCTGTTTGGTAGATAACCTACCCACAACGGTGAATAGACTTGCCCTGTTTAAAGACACCTGGCCCGAGTGTGCTATAAATACATACACATCAACTTTCAAATCTTAAGGCATTTCCCTTGGTTCCATTTCAAACTATTTGTTTCAGAAAAAAGTTCCATAAATTAAAAATAAAAATTAAAAAAATAATAATTAAAAAAAAATCTCAACCTGATCTTTTTCTGGAATTCTAATCTGTGGTGCAGATAGGAATGGCCAGGATCTTTAAAACCTGATTCTCTTATATGATGAAACCCCTTTGCTTATCCCTTGCTAAAATATTTCAGTGTAATTTATTCTATACAATGACAGCACATGCCAACAATGAAATATTCTTTTTCTTTCTCCTTCATGTCAGAGTGCAAGGCAAGCACCTACAAATGCAGACCATCCGTTTTCATCTGACGTTTTCCTCCTTTTAAGTATTCGTAAGTAAAGCTTGGTAATAGAACCATTTTTGCCCAAGAAACAAAAGACAACAAAAATATATAAATAATAAAATCACTTGATCTGTTGCTGGATTTTTGCAGCACCAACTCAGGAAGGCAAGGCAAAAGCACTGGCAAGAGTCCAGAAGATTTCAGTGAACCTTAACAAGAATGGCAGTGACTGACATCAGCTGAGCATTTATTCTACTCTTCAAGAAGAGATTAACCAGGGCAAGAGCAAACAAATCTGCCCATTTTCAATTGATTCAGCCTTAATTAAGAAGAATGAGATAAAGACAAGTGCATCTGATAGCACCCTGTATTATCCCTTCATACGAATTTTGGTCTTAATTCAGTTTTGAATGCTGTAATAACCTATCTGAGCCCTGTGAGGCCTCCTCTTGTCATTTGTCAAGTTCAGTGCTTGTCTGACAAAACCCTGCAGAAGATATTGAATAAACAATCATGAAAACGAGCAAACAGATAGAGATTTATGAACATAATCTTCAGAAGAGGAGATCCTCCAGATATGCCATTCATTAGAGCTCTGCATTTAAATTCCATTGAACTTCAAGGAACAATTCTGGTAACTTTAAACTGCAGGGAAGCAAGGGGCTTCACTCTTTGTGGTGCATTACTGGAACAAAAAAGCTCCTTATACACTTACTAGATACTGAAGGATAGCTTGACCCAGCTATAAAGAAACCTCACTTTGATCAGCCACTGATGACAAAAAATACCTTGTTGATGTGATTAAAAGGAAAATTCAGTACAGCTACATTTATGATTGTGTACATGGACACATTTTTGGAAAACACTACACTACTGACAAACAGAACCAGTTTCAGATTGAGCTAACAAATGATACAACAGGAATAAGTTTTCATAACATTTATCTATAACATGTAAACCACTAAACATGCAGAAAGGGGAAATGTAAAAGAAGAGCAGGAGTTGCTTATACACAAACTTATTAAGGTATCACAAGCAGCTCCAGTGTAGTTTGTTTCATTAGAGAGCAAGAATCATTCCAACTCAGCATTGTTTGATTCCTTAAGCCCAGTTTCACAGATGATACACCCATAGAATTACCTAACCTCCAGAGTTTGATACAAAATAGTAACTTTTTTTTCCTAGCACATTAGTGATATTCATGAATTTAAACAAGGATTAGAATTAGAGCTGGAATCCAGATTTGCAACAGTACATATACTCAATTCCTGTTTCGTTCTTTAATTCTTAGTACTTGTTCTCCATCCTACAGGCATCTGTGCAATAACAGGCAAGAGCCATGCCAGCTGCACTGTTTACCCAAAGGCAGAGAAGGAGCTTCCTCCACTACTTTGTCTCTCAGCCCCTGCCTATTTGCCTCCATTTCTCTTCCCAGAAATAGTGTCATGTCCTTCAAAAATCGAGGGCCAGTGGCATGGTGGGGAAGTAGGGGTTGAGGAACAGAGAGGTTCCCAAAATTTACAGGACATTATCAAATAAACAGTGCCATATTTTTGATTAATTATAATATTTGTTATACTTATAAAAGTCCTCAGATTTATAGGATTAGACTGCACATACATCTGTATTTCACTGAGCAAATCATTCCAAGAGACACAAGAGACAGTTCCTTGCATTAAGCTCCTGAGAGTAAAACATTTAACCTTAACAGAGGGATAGCTTAACCTCACTGGAACATCCTTCACCCCTTACAGAGGAACTCCCAGATTATGAAGCATTCTTTAATGATCTTTGGGAAGAAATTGGTAATATTGTGCCCTGCTACCATCACACCACAAGGATGTGTAGCACCTATAAAAATGGGCTGTACCTAAGTGGAAATCATTTAGCAGCCATTCAAGTAGGTAGTCAACAAATTTCAGCATCTGGTAGCATGAGAGAACTTGGAGACAATGTAATTTGAGCAAGTATGTAATAGAGTTTTTCCTCATTTTGGCTATTGGGGTTTTTTTTGTGTGTGTTTGGGAGAGAGAGAGCTTCCACATACTATTTTTCCTCCCTTCCTTGCTGAGGAGGCGAATCTCATCTCCCTTTATACAGCACAAAGATATTTACTTCTCAGACAGTGCGTGTGGATTTGTTTCAGAAAACTTGGACACTTAGGGACTAGACATTTGCAAACAGAGTAGTTATATTCAGGAAAGAAGCCTCAGTTCAGAAATGTTAGACTCAGGGCTCAGATTATTTCACACAGCTATAATTTGGCAGCTCATCCCCCAGCAAACACTTGGAGCAAGCAGCCTCAATCTTCCAGCAAAACCCTTCATTGTCACTGATTCGACCATCACTTGAAGGTGTATACCTATGTCCAGCTTTTGCAATCTGTTTGCAGCCTCACAGGGCAGAAAAAGGCTGTAAACCTGCTCTGAGTCACATCTATTTTCCTACCCTCAATCCAGGTTAAATTGCAGCTGGCATTTGTCGGCGATGCTTTTCCAACACCTCCTCCCCTAAGCCGTATCTACCAAAGACAGATTGCTTTGACTGCTTTATTGCCCACTCCTGTGGAAAACCTTGCCATGCCAACAAAACAGTACAAACTGAACAGATATTGTTCTCAGGTGCAGAAGTCAATATTCCAAGGGGAAAAAATGCCTATCAAAGGGAAAAAAAAAAGCCCACAGAAAGCTAAGTGGCTAAACCAAAGACAGGCTGAAACAATTCTGTCCCAGTCCCTGTTTCTCTACAAGCAAGAAGACACAGCACAAAAAAACAAAAAAAAAAAAAAAAAAAAAAAAAAAAGAAGAAGAAGAAGAAAGTTCAAGAAGAAAAAAACTTGTTGGCAATAGAAACTGCACAAGACTGAAACTGAAGAATAGCCGCAAGATGAAAAGCTAGCACCTCAGAACAGCTACATCGGTTTGTGTAAATGAAGAAATTCATTAAAAGTAACTTTTCAGCTTTTCCAGCTTTTCCATGGTTCTTAAAAGTTGTAAGAAATTACACCCTGCACAGCCACTAGGAAGCCTTGGTATAACATTTATTTCATTAAGATTCTTTTAACAAACTGCATTTATCTAAACATTTTTAGGAGAAATCATAGACAAAAGTAGCAGAAGTTCTACAGAGTTAAACAGAGACAGGACTGCCTTTTTTTTTTTCCTAAGAAAGCTGACCCTTGAAACTTTATTTAGTTTTCTTTCATTTATTTGCTTATTTGCTTCAAAGCTGTTAATTTGGAGGTTTGTTCAAAACAGAATGGATTTGCTGCTCAGAGAGGTGAACTGGTTTGGACAAGACTAACTACCAACCAGCAGTAGATGAGAAATACAATGTAGACCATAAACAGAAGTCTCCAGAACTCTATCCCTGTTTCCACAGTTCAAAATTGCTCGATATCTTCCTTGCAAAGAGATGTAATATGTGCCACTAAAGCCACAATGAAGGTATATTGACAGTACCATGATGAGAACTCTGGAAAAAGCTGGATTTTAACCCTCTATATACTGCCCAAACCTTTCGTCTACAGAACAAGGAAAATCCAACACCTGGGCTAAATGCTAAAATATTCCTGAGCTTTGGTTCAGTCCTTACCTCCACATGACCTAGAGAGGACATTTGAATCATTCCACAGACTCCATATGAGACACACCAGCTTCACATCAGTAAGTGGAACTCTACAGGGCTTTGCCTGAAGTTCCTATAATTTTCCTTGTTAGCATGCAGGAAAAGATAGAGGCCTGCCAAGGGTATTTAATGAAGTCTCCACACCAGAATAAATCCATAAAAGACTCTCCAGCATGCAATGCCCTGATGGTTTGCATTAACATGTTGGTGTTATGCACTACTTTCCTCTCAGTAAAATGGGCACACAGATTTTTTTTATAACACGCCTTTAAAGAACAATGAATATAGCTAAAAATGAGTTTGCAACTGTGTATGGCTATACATTAAGGCCATATTAAATCCTATTCCTGAGAGCGAGCTGAAAGTCCTGTTTCTGCCTGCTTCTTGTCTTCTGTCATTTCTGGTTACTGATGCAATATGTGTCAATGTTCAATAATGACTGTTGAAGTCTTCATGCTTGATGGCTTAGGATGTCGTAATGAAAGTACCAGCTTTATTAATCCTCTCATCAATAGAAGCCATAGGGTGTCTGTCACATTTCATTTGTACGTGCCAAGAGTAAATAAACTGCAGCAAATGAAAACTGCGTTTATAAATATGGACAGATGTCAAGTGGTTTACACAGTTACCCACGCTGGTATTTCCTATTATAAATTTCCAGGTTTTATAAAAAGCTGATGGAGACATTCTTGAAGATAGCTCTATTTACATGGATATTTTTACACCAATTCTGTATAAAACCAGAAGAAATACTATTAAATTAATGACCAAGTGGGAAGAATTTCATATCTCAGTCTGTCTCACAGCTTTTATTCAGTCAGCAATTGGCTATTAGAGCAAACTACAACATTTAAGAATCTGATTTGCAATGACAGGCTAATTTACAATGTGTTAACAAATGTTGTACTTTCTGGATTTTAGGCATTCAGGAGAGAGATGGAAGACACTCTGCTCAGAAGTCCACCATGCAAGCTCATACAATTATTTTACTTGGCAAGTTTTAGTTACCACTGCTTTAACAGGACTGAGGAAGGTTCATTGAGGTACAGAGCAGATTATACGGAAAGACAAATTGTGACTAGCTCACTTTACACATGCAAAGTTCAAGGCAAGAGGAGATAATGTTATCTGCTCATATCCCTGTGTTTTGTTCCTGACTCAGTTTCTTGATTGGGAACATAATGGACTTGAAAAAGTTCGTAGAGACCACCAGGGTCTTCACAACAACAAATTATTTGGTGACAAAAACAGAAAAAAAATTGACTGTAATTGAATATTTTAAGGTGATGCATGCAGAAAAAAGATAGTGGCAATTTATGCCTGAACACGATGCCTGAACATTAACATTCAAAAATGAGACTCAGGAGTTGAAATACATAGTTCTACTGGGGAAAATGAGTGATCTCAGTCATGTTCAGAAAGCAAACCAAGCACTACTCACTGACACTCCTTACAGAGAAGCAAAGGCAAGAGATTAGGTGCAATAATGTCATAATGCAAACCCACGGAGCACTTGGATTCTGCCTGCTGTGGCGGCTCTGATTCTCACATGGCAAACAGTGAAAACGAAGCTCTAAAGAGAAAAGGCGTGGAGGCTCAGTGGCAGGAAATCAGTGCCATGTGCAGCAAAAAATGAAATAAATTAGCCTGGGAAAAAAATGTCTGACAGAACAGCATAACACAGCTTGAAGAAATAAAATCAGAAATGGCTGTGAAAAAGATCGTAAAGATTATTTAGTCCCTCCCACTCAGGAGAAAGAACAAAACCAGAAGGTTGTGAATGCTGAAAGCTTAGATGGCTTCAAAGAGTTTTCCAAACAAATATTGAAGCATAACCCACCCAGACCTAACATAAAAACAGAAAAAGTGAGCTGTTTACTGTCTCTAGAAAGCAGGAACAAAGCTGAAAAGAAAGAATGTATGTATCCATGGCCTTAGGTTTTTCACTGGGAAATCATTAGTAGTACTTACCTGAGAAAGACCACTGAGCTAGGGGATGCTTAGTTGGAGAAACTAAGATTAATCTTCTATTCTTACATACATTAAAATTACCTCTGTGTTTTTGGGAGGGTTTTTTTTAATATTAAGAAAAAAATACCAAGTGTTGCAACCCTATCCAGACAAACACTCCCAAATGCTCAGGTTCCAAAACATCCAACCAAAAGCCTGGTATTCTGGTGCTCAGAATCAAAATGAAGAGCTTTAATGCACATTAGAGATCTCTGCATTACTTACTTATTTTCACTGGTTCAGCTGGAAAAGGGGGCAGAGAAGGCTGCCAAAGGAAAGGATAATGAGGAAAAACAGGAGGAGGAGAGGTGGAACAGCAAAGAAAAGAGCAAAATATGGAAGATGGAAAGCAGTTTTGCAGAATGGGTCAGTGTACCCCCAAGGCTACATCAAAGTCTGAGTGCTCAGTCTAGGGTTTAGTAAAGGAACCAGGACAGAGTGCAAGGCACCTTTCAGACCAAGAAGGGAGGCCACTCTGTTTCTGACAGAAACCCTTGCACCTGTGACAGGGCATGAACTACATCACAAAGCAACCCTACAGGATCATGGTGCTGAGCTCTGCCCAGGATTCCCCTTAGTGACCGTGTGCTAAAAGCTCCTGTGGGAGAAAGGCAGGCTGCAACAGAGACATATTTGTCTGTCACAGCTGCAGCTGGTCTGTAGCTGCAAAGATAAATTTGGCCATAACAGACCCCCAAACTCGACCATCCTAGAAGTAAACAAGTCCTTGTGTGAGCAATGACAGGATGAATTTTAACCCAAACAGGGCTCCCAGCCAATCCCATTCAATCCTGAATGCAGACACATCACTGGCCAAGGAGCTGGGTGGTGCTGGGACCCTGAATAATCAGTTGTCTAAACCCAGGAAGTCTGAACCCCCAATGAAAGGGGACCCCAAACAATAACCCAGGCTGTTTGTCACATGGTCCTCAGTGCCTTGAGTCATGTGTCTGTCCCCAACCTACAACCAAACGTAATATGTGGCAGATCCGATCACGTGCAGTGGACACGGCTGTATTTCTCCTCTGCAGGGATCACACATATTCTTAGCTAAAAGAGGGAGAAGCAGTCACTGACAGCAAAAACACACAGACACACACACAAAAAAACCAAACCAAACCAAAACAACAACAAAACCTTCCACTGTTCATTTAAATGAATAAAACTATGCCAAAATACTTACATGAATTCACTTTCTGTTAAGCTTGTGAATGCAATAGCAAATCACCACTCAAATCCTAGTCCTGTTCAGAGGCAGTGCAATACCGTTTTGTTGATCTCATCCACTTAGACTCCCTGCTCAGTATCCCCATGAAGCCCAAGGTGGTGCCAGGTGCAAGCCCCAGAATTTTCTGTAAGCTCAGTATGGAGAGTTGCAAGGCCTCCTAACAGATGCTTCTCAGGTGTGCCCTGTCTGGGCTTCATTTGGTGCAGCTGTAACAAGTTTCTCTAATTGAGTGTTTACCACCAATTTTGCTCACACCTCTCTTTTCATATATATTATATCATATATAATGCATATTTCCCTTCGCCTCTAAATGAGATTTTGAGTGTAACATCTTACATGCAGTCAATGGTTTAGGGAATCATAAACAAATGGAAGCAAAGACATGCTCTGTTCACAATTTTGATTATCTGCTCAGAGCAACAGTTGTAAACACCCCTCATGGTACCTCATATTTCAGAACCATTTATGTCCCAATTATCCTCAGCAGCACCTAATTAACGCCTGCTGTTCTCTACTAGAAGTCAACAGTTATTTCTAAATTTATATCCCTTTTATGTCCTGACACCTGAAAGTTAGGAAAATAAAAATGCATTTTTACTGGAATGAACTCAAAATTACCAGTTAATTCAGGAAATTTTACACAATTAACAAACTTCTTGCATCATCATTCAGATAAATCAGACTTTGATACCAAGTGATCCTTCTATAAACCTATTGAAGTAAAGCTTTCAAAGTATTGTATGAAGTTTTGTTTACTAAAAGGCATTCTGTGGGCATAAATAATTATGTCAAATAGAAAGATGGTAGCTTGTTTAGAACTGAGAAAGCCACAATTAACATATTTTTAACCATACAGTAATAATACAGAAAAATTAGGGAAAACCAATAAAAACATATGCAGTCAAGCTTTCATTTTAAGTTTCACTAGCACTCCTTCAGTCACACACATTCTGTGCATGTGAGAGATTACAACCTGTATTTCTTTCTTCCTTAGGGGAAATGAAAAAAAAAACCCCAAAAACAGCAACCAAACCAAAATGCTAAAACCCACTGAAGATTGCTTTCGCTTTGAGAAAAAGAAAAAAAACCCCAAACTTTGATTTGTAACAAAGTCAGCTTTTCATTGACCCCTGATTTTACAGGAGCTGATGTTGTACAAGTCAGAAAATCAGTTCTTTTGCAGATCTTTGTAGCCAATTTAAAGGCTCTTTGGTATCCTGTTTATCCAGCACATTACACAGCAGATTTTTGTTTCCCTGCCTTCCAGCCATCCTGTTGTAGTTAATAAAAGTTTAAATTAGATATGTCTGTAATTTCATAGGCAAGCCACATTTCAGAACACAGTCTATTTGGATTAACTGATGCAATGACAATATTTTTTGCTAATATATTTGAAACCCATTTTCAATTTTCTGGCCTCTACCTGATCAGTTACATGACCCTGCAGTAGTATTTTTTATATCTTACTTAATCGTATGTCTGCAAGAGAAATGATATTTCCTTATCTCTTAGGATAAAGGGTTAGTAGATAATTAACAGTCATGAAGCTTTCAAATGCCTTATCTAGGATACAAGATCAGTCTAGATTTCCTTAATTCAGTGAGAAGCCTGTCTATGCAATTCCACTGAACCAGAAACAAGCTAGTCATAGAAATTAATTACTGCAGTATTAATTATCTAGGATATCTCACTGGGTCAATTCAACTACACCTGTGCATATTCTCATTTGTAATACAGACATTTCTGTATTTTGTGTTTGATATGAACAGAGATTGAGGGATCACTCTATCACGTGCTGCACCCCTATGCTAGGTACGTCCATTGACTTCTGTAGGATCTTCAGTGTGTCAAGTGCTAGGACTGATGAAAATATATACAAAAATGCACAGTTCCCATACTATTATATTTATTTTTATATCATTTCAGTCTAAATTATTTACATATGATATCAGCATGAAGAGCAAGGTCTCTTGTCTACATCACATCCTACTGGAGAATGCATTTTGCTGTATAAAACTAGCCAAGTGTGGATCAGAAATGTCCATTTGCAGACCAAATGAGGAAAAGGAGGCTGTTCTAAATTTTTATTCCTATACAAACAGACAAGAAGGAGGCATCTTTTCCACCAGTTAACAGCCAGCAGATTTGAGCCAACAATTCTATCAGGAAAATACAGTGTTAGATCCAGACCACTGCATTTTCCATCCCTGTCTAATAACGGTGGAAGAAAGGCAGTGCAGGCCCGTGTCCCAGTGCATCCATAAAACAAGAATTTAACCCTGCAGCGGGGAGGCAAAACTCCAAAAAGTAATTGTGTCAGTGGCACATATAAGCACCAAAACAACATCTGCGGTCCCATTGCGCTTTGTCCAAGCTGCTTGTGGAATTTCGCGAAAGGGACATATTTGTATAAGATCTAAAATATTATCTTTTTTTTTTTTTTTTTTCCCTTGGAGGAAAACAAGGGAATTCTACTGAGCTGTCCATATCAATAATTCCATGGCATTTTACATGTGTGCATTTCAAAGTGACTCCTCTGTAATTTAGAAGTCTAAATGAGTAAATGCTTAATTTGGTTTAGAGGATTCTTAAATAGTAATATTTAATTTAGTCCAATGGGAATATTTTCAAAAACTTCAAAGGAAAAAGAAAAGGAGCTCCAAAGTAGAGAGGGGAAAGGGAAGTCACAGAATAAATAGAGCTGTTGCTCTGAAATAGAAAAGGGCAAGTATATTAATATACTTTTATATTTACTATTTTTAGTTTATTTCCACTTATAAATCAGGTTATGTTGTAATTCTGTCTTTAGATGAATCAATATTTACTAAAATAAATCTACACATATTCTTCTACTACCCCCATCACTTTTCCCTATAAACTATATCTTTATGATTTATAGAAATCAAGCTGCTGAATTACTATTTCTTGGCAAGCACTACTAAAATTACACACATATACTGATACTGGGGGGAGGTTCCTCTTACTTTTGTGTCTGCTGCATTTACCCAGCTCAATGCTAATCACTCTGATCTGATAAATGAACTCTTGAAAAATGAGGCACTCCTTAATTTTTGTTTAATATGGTGAAAAGCCTGTAAAGCACACCTTAAAGGACATGATTACACAGCTGGAGACAATGTTTTTTCCAAAGATGACAACAGGAGGGTTCTGCCCAGAAATGGTTTATTATGTGATGGAACTGGTGCTTCTAGAAACAGAGGCAGAAATAGACCCAGTTGCCTTTCTGCTGCAGGACAAAATTGTGAGTCCCCTACAGCCCTGAAGTTAGCCACTGGCTGCCAGGAAACTGCTCGGGGTTTGGAAAGATAAGTAGAAGAGACACCTGACTAATCAGTGAAATTATCACAGTCATCTCTTCCCAGAATAACGCAGAACTGGACCTTTATTCACTACAGCAAGAAGAGGCAGCCCCACCAGCCGTTCCTCACATGGAGAATGATGGGATATAAACGGAACAGGGGATTTGAGGAAACCTGGGTGCCATTTGGGGGTAACAGCAGGCCACGACTGCACAAAAGCAAGAAATTCAGAGCTGGGAAATGGTGGGGCTAAGATATCTCACTTGCCTGCACGCTGTTAAATTATTCAGACATTCCTTCACAGAGCACGATTTCCTTGGCATTGCTCAAGGAGTGCAGCCATTTCTCCCAGCAGGAGCATTTGAACCAAAGTCAGGCAGCACCCAGATGAATGCTGTTCTAGTGATCTCTTATCACACCTTCATCCCTGGAGGCAAATATTTTCATTTCTGCAGTCTAAATAAATTTTTAAAAGAAACTTGTGAAAGATTTATTTTCAAGCAGGAATTTCGAACAAAGAATTAACTTCCTAACAGAAGTTCATTTGCCATTTTACTTTTTCCTTTTAAAATTAATTAATTTAATATGTTCTATTGGTGTTCTGTTTCTGTCTTGCTGCCTCAGCCACCTGATAGAGCTGCCAAATCAGATGCTTAATATTTGATATCATGTAATAAGATCTGTAGTATTATTTATTAATGCGAGTGTGGTAGATATAAAGAGTTCTAGCTGTATGACACGGGAGGTTTCATAAACGTATTTTCTCACAACTTTCAGTGTATGTAAAAAACCCGAACACAACAAACAGGATCCTTTGAGTTATAAAAAAATGCTTTACTTTATGCACATGAATATATATGGACATATTTCATTCTGGAGTTGACTGTATTAGAAAACTGCCATTTCAAATTTGTTTCCTAGCTAGGTTTTGCAACATAAAAATCTTGTGGAGTTTATTCCTTTCTTTAAGGAGATCTTAAGTCAGAAAATATTCTACATCTATCTTCCTAACAGACCTCCTGGGAGTTCCTTTCTAAATTCAGCACAACTGGTTGCTAGCAAACGTCATTCAAAGATCAAAGAGGGACACACTGAGCCAGCACTACGTCAAGCAGATATTTACTCCTGGCACTCTTTGCAGCACTGAAAGATGGCACATATCAAACAAATCTGTGCTCTTACGTGATGCTGCTAATTTTTTCTCTTTGAATATAACCTGTAGAAGAGAATGGTATCTAAATGCACTTTGGAGATTTAACACAGTTTAGGATGCACTGTGTTTTTATTGGGGATCAAGTTAATGTGCAGTGATGAAAATCACTATTTTTTATCAGTAATTAACATATAAATATATACAAGGTCTGACTTTTTTTTTAAATTAAGAATATTTGTTAAATAAAGCAAGGCAGAGTGAAATTTAAGAATCAAACATTGAAGCATGAGTTTTTATACTTGTTGGAACATACATTTCTATCAGATGAGCCTGCATTTATCAATACTCCCCCTACGGTTTCTAAAACTCTCCTTACCAACACAGAATTACATTTAGCACAATTTTCACAGCAAATATTCTTCTAGTCATAAACCAGAACACATTTCCAAAACTTTGCAACCATTTTGTTTCATTGAAAGAAAGTGCTAAAGAGTTACATATGTTAAAATGAGAATAAATATTTACCTAACAATTGGTTTTAGACTTTATTTCAGTTTACTGAGGCTATCCTGGTTCTTCATGGTTCTGAACCTTAGGCAGCACTAAGAACAGTAGCAAAGAACCAAGCATTTCACCTAAAAAACCCTTATTCTAAAAATGTGCGTTGTTTTGTCAAATTGCTTGTTCACGTGTGGTAGCAAATGATTTCCACTTAACAGCTCTTGATTTTAAAGGTAACACTAAAAGCTCTCTAAAGCTTTCATTTGTTAGTGGCAAGTCATGGTTCTATCAATGCACCAATGTTCCTGTGAGGTAGAGGAGGACAGTTAATCCTTCTTGAAGAATGTTAGTGATTTAGTGGTTTTTTGTTGTTGTTGGCTTTTGGTTTTTTGGTGGTGGTTTTTTTTTGTTTGGTTTTGGTTTTTGTTTTTCCTTTTCTTCATCTGTAGATATGGTAACTTATTTAGTCTTGCAACTATTTTAAAGATTAAAAGAATATTTTTAATCCCCACTTCTCTTTTCAGCAGTGAGTAACAGTTAAACAAGCAGAGAAGTCAAAAGGAAATCAATTAAGACAACACAAGATCAGCAGTCAAAAAACAATGCTAGTACACAGTTAGAACAACCTATCAACACAGATTAAGAAGACACACTGTGAGCAAGCACTGGATTTGCTCCTGTGTTTTCCTTCAAAAATTCATACCTGCAACCCACCTGATTGACTCAGGAACATCCGACCTTCACTGAGTCACATATGACCCTAAATCATCAAAGTATTATGGAAATACGTTTATTTTTTCCTGACAGAATTTACGTTAAAGTTACAGCAAAATAGAGATAAATCCAGTCATATGCAATGAAAAACTAAATTTTGATAATGCCATTCATCTACTGCTCACTTTATGTCATGAATGTCAAGGATGTACACTGATACTGTTATTAAAAATGCAGTTTAAATAGAAAATAGATTTATCAGAAATAGCCTGCATAGCAAAGTTTAGTAAGTTCTACCTTCTCTGTGAGAGGAAGCAAGGAAAAACTGTCAGAGGCAGAGCTGTCAGGGGGGATTTTGTCATACCTTGTACTACACTACAGCCTCATATATCCTCAGTTTGTCTAAAATCCAAAAATAGCGGCGACTAAGGATACGTGGACAGAACAGCACCAGATCCCTGTTAAATTATGCCAGAATGAAACAGAATGCATGGGATTTACATTTGGAGTTGTAGAGACACAGCTTTCATCCTATTTCGGAAAGGGGAGAACAAGCACGTACCTGTCTAGAAAAAAGGCCTTAACAGCAATATATATCTAGAGTCATCCTGTCTGGACCTCTTTCAACACAAAAGGCAACCCAAGCAAATGTGAACAAGCCCAACAACAACAAAGCAAAACAAGCGAATCCAAAATATTTTACATCACCAAATTCTACACAGATCTATTCCTAACCTACTTATAGGGAAAGAGAAGTGATCCAGGAGAAAGTTATTGCTTCACCGATGTGCTTAGCTTACTGGCAGCACAGCTCATATTACCAAGTCACTGTACAATTGTTAAAAGCAAAATTCTTCAACAACAATATTTAAGAGGTCAGTTGCTAAAGATTTGGAACAACTACAGAAAATGGGTAGCAAGATTGCCCCATGTTTAACTGAGTATAATATAATTAAAATATTTATCTGCAAGGGAACAGCCTCTTTGGAAAGATTTTTTTTTTGTTACTCAAAGCATAATCCCACTTCATATATACTGGTTTTCACACTTCAGTGAAAATATTTTCCCGTTTCAGTGGGACAGCCTCTAATTCATGCTGCATGCTCATATTCCTTATTTGTGAAAATATCTGAGACTGGAAACCCTGAACATTTCCTATCACACACAATGTGAAGCAAATACAGAAAGAGATCTCATTCTCATTCTCATTCTCATTTCACCAAAGTATCACAACACTATAAAAACCATTACTGTTTAAACTCCTGTGTTTATCTCAGCAGGGTTAGTATTAGTGAATTTCTTGGAATAAGGTGTTTTGTAAGCTTCCTAATTGTTTCAAGAAACAAGCACCCTTTGCTGAGCTAGTTAAAAGTTTAGCTCTGTTTCACTCACTTGGAGCCCTTGGCCCATGGGGTGAAAGCCTCAGCAGATGTATCTTGTTATGCTCACAGCATTGAGGGTGCCAGAATTAGTAACTCAGCTAACCTTATAGATAAAAGCTGGGAGCGTGGATGGGTGTAATTGATTTTAACACACACAGCATCTTATCCAAGGTCTCTATATGTTGCAGTAGCCCTCTAGTTAGAGGGTAGAAATGAGCTGAGACACAGAACTCATTTGCCACAGCATGAAAAGGGTCCTGATTTCTTCCTCTTTACAGCTCAGCCATCCTGATTCCAACCATTCACTGACCCTGGCTGCAGCGAGCTCCTGCTGTAGGTTTCCCTGGCAGCCTCTGACTGCTGGTTATTGCCTGCTAAACTCTGACTGCAGGGATCAGTTTGCAGACTCTGACTGCAGGCTTTTACCTGGCTAGACTGTGACTGCAGGTTCCAACAACAGGCTCTAAATGCACACCCAGACTGACCTCACAGCAGTGATTTTCTCTCCCCAGGATCCTTCCTCTTCATGATCCACTTTAATACATAAACTTTTAATATTTTGATACAGTCATCCAAATTCTGATAATCTTTATCTGTTCTTATTCTGCTTTGTTTTGAAGTTAAAGAGCTAAACCATTTATTATAGCTGATTATGGTAAGATATTTATTTTTTAAAAATATTTTATGTTCTTCCACATAATAAAGGAATCTCAAACATCTCAGATGGTGACATATTTGCCACAGCATCCTAACAGCACCTCCAGAAACAAAACTGTCAAACATTTCACAGCGTTGGCCAGTGATGTTTAATGTATTCCAGGCTGGCAGTCAGTTTACTGGTTTAGATTATGACTTTGTGCTGATTATAATTGCTCTGCAAGATTTGTTCAGCTTTGCCTGGGTAAAGGACAAGCCTGGTCTGAGCAAATTTAGAGCAGGTCAGAAGGAAGATGCTTTTGGTACTTAAAGCATCAGTATTTCTAAAATAAGCAAAATGGCAAGGATTGGGAAGCATGGTATTAAAACATGCCATTCTTCTCACCCTTAACAATAGCAGTGCTTCACACAACTACAGAGATTAAAAATGGTCAGTCATGTTCATTTTGAGCTCAGTAGGATCTTAGTTATTCAGTATTATCCTGCATTAAGATCTAAACTTTATTCTACCTTGCAGACAGGAAAAGTTTGTTCATGTTCATCAAGAAAAGGCGATGCTGTCAGAGAACAACTGTGGGTATGACTGAAAAGGTTATTCCTAACAAAAGCTCATCTAAAAATCAAATAGTGAATCCTATTTTTATCTCTGCCATAGTTAATAATTTCTTTTAGAGCATGAGCTGACCTTGGAATACTGAGGCTGCTGACATGGACATCCCCCTGAAAAATAAAACAGCATTTAAAAATGTTAGTAGTTATATCAAAATTGATCCATATATTGCAAATTAAGAATAGCTAAGCTATTATGTAGACAAAGCATTTGAATAACAGTTTCAGTACATTCTGGAATGTACTGCCTTTAAAGCACTTGCTTATCTGAAAATTATTCCCAGTGCAATCGAGGGGGAACTTAAATACACTCCCAGAAAAAATTGAAACACTTCTACCACGTATTTGTACTTTCTCTTGTACTTTTATTTTATAATCAATAAATTCAGCCTTTTTCTTTGACAGTAAAGCATGATTAATTTGCAATAAGTTTCTTATTTAGTCTGATGAAGTGTAAAACTGTAAAAAACAAATCCAGAGGAACTTATTTTAAACTAATGGCAGAGGTGTAACATTAAAATACTCTGCATTCAGAGATCTCTATAATACAATCCTCACTTGTGCTAAGCTGTTTTGATAAATGGGCACAAACTCTATATAAACTTTCTTTACTAAAATATAGTTTTTTTCATTGAAAAAGGATAACCATTTGGGAGAAGTCATAAGTTCTGTCTTTAATTTTAGTTCTGCATGTTCATCATGTTCCTGCCAAGTTTCCCTGAAACTTTCAGCTATGCAAGCTTTTTTTTTAATCTCTTCTCCTAAATTAAGAAATTAATTAATTGCATACTTGTTGTACTACTTAAACAAACCTGCATAAGCAAGATATTCCTGTACCTAGACTTGTTGCAGATAAAAAATAAGTATAAAATATCAATTAATAAACAGGTTTCTGAGCAGCAATCATCTGATGCCATTTCTTTTTTTAACAAATTCATTACCCACTATGCCACGAAGTCCAAGCAGTTACCAAAATTATACTGGAAAATGTTGTTTTTAAAACTCTGCTGAGTTGTGTTATCAAAAGCAGTTCTATCTTGGCCAAATGTTACAAAAGGACACTTGACCCAATGAGACAGTGAAGGTCCATAAAAGAATCCTGCACTCTGATGCAGTCCCAGTGTTCTGAGTGAAAGAACATATCTGATTTAAAAGCAATGAAATTAAGACACCTGTAGTGGAAATTAATTTGGATGAACATGTAAATAAAGAGTCAATTTGATTCCACACAATTTCTAATGAGATTAATAAATGTGAAACTAAATCACTTATGCAATGGTTTGAATATGAGTTTTGAGGACAAGAGAGAACTGCCCTCTCTTGCTATACAGCACTGCAGGAGCACAAAGACAGGTTGTTTATCCACAGGCACCGTAAAAGCATCACCAGATTTCTTATTTCTTATTTGCAGTTGTCTGACATGTCCAAACTTTCAAAAGAAGTAGATAATCTACCAGTGAAATTGTATTATATGATACCAACACAAATAAAGTTGGCAGTATAAAGTTAATTTATTTCAGGTGTGGGCAATATTTGTATTATCTCTGTTGTTTTCTGGACCATTTTTCTTCACTCACATTGCTTTTTGAAGAGTGTGTAGATAACATGCTTCTTGTTCTAAAATCATGCAACTTTATGAATACTGCCAAATATATTAACAACTTTAATCCTACAACTTCCAACTCGTAGTAGCCAGTTAGAGACCGTGTTACTTAATTTTCATCTTGTTGTATTTGGCACTGTTTTAACAGAAAGCTCTTTGTTCTAACACAAGAAGTTTTCTGTATGATTTCATTATGATTTATTTTACTCTTCTTCAGGCACCTGTAAAATATACATGTCTCAGGATCAAAAACTACCTTGTGCAAAACCAAGAGCTGCTGTCTTCTCTTTTCTCTAACCTGACCTTGAGAAGGAAAAATCTTTGCAAATTCTACTCTTTGCTGCTTCAGTAAAAGAGTTTGCTGGTTTTGGGATACAAATACTGTGTCCATCTTGAAGGGCAAGGAAGCTAGATAGAAAAGCACCCAATCTTCATCTGTGTGAGATTGTGACAACTCATCCAGCTGAGCTCCTTGGAGAAGAATTTGAAGTTTATTAAAGCTAATTAGAAAGTGGAAGATGAGCTGGTTAAGAGGAGATTGTAGAGATGTGCAAACAGGAAAGGATTTTTGACAGCGGAGTGTTTGAGCAATGTCTGAACCACTTGTAAAATGATTTAAATATTATTAATATTTAATAACATGGCTTTTAACGCCATGGGAGTGGCAATGGGGAACCAATGTCTGAAAGCTGCAAGGAAGCTGTTGTCAGACAAATCCATCTTACTGCCCAAAGGTAAAACATTAACAATTCAGCCAGAATTTTCGTTATGTCACAAATGACGTGAACAAAAGGTGGCCAAAGCCAAAGCACAGGCAAAGTTTGCAGTGAAATGAGAAGGGCAACAAACAGCAGCCACCACATGGTTTGCCATAAGGCTGATAATCCCTGGTCACTGATTTAAAGCAGTTTCACTGAACCTGTAGTTATTCTAAAATGTTAAGAACTGGGATTGAGGACCATTGTCAGCTCACTCTGGCCATAAAGTTACCTGTAAAATATATGTGATAATTGATGGAGGCTCTTCAGTGAGGAAACCCTTTCTAGCCTTCTTCAGCAGCTTGAACAAGTGGGCATCTACATATAACACAATCTTAAGGGGAAAACCCTGTCTCCATGAACCCTGGGAAATTACCATATAATCTCATACAGGGGAAAAGAGCACTGTGAGAGGTAAGGAAGTCTCTATTCAGAATGTTCACTGGGATGTAACTTCTTCTAATCCAATTCTTAAAATCAATGGTAAGGTTTAAATGCTCTACACAATCATTTTGGGGTTTTTTTCAGCCTGTTTGTGTCTTGGAACTTAAGTCATAAACATTAATAAGGATTAAATAGCTAAATTGATGTAATAATCCCTGCCCTTTAAAAGAAGTAATCCCTTTCTTTTATCCCCTCTTCTTCTCTCCCTCTCTTAGCACTTTTATTTTGTTCTTGGAGTTTGCTTTCTGCCATTCAAACACCCTCGTTTGGCTCACCAAGGAGAGGACCAGACAAAGGGAGGGAAGTGGAAGGAAGGAGCACATGGTCAAGAATGAAGAAAGACTTTAAGGGAGCTGAAACTTTCTTCAGGGACTATCTAACCCTATCCTGTTATAAACAGCTGTACCTCAACAACAGAAGGATTCCTCTGAGCTGACAAAACAGGTATTATCAGTTTGGTGAAAACACCCTACTGAAGTGACTATGTGGCCTCTAATACTCCAGATCCCTTATTTAGAGGAACCCAAGGTGTGTTGAATGGGATGCGACTGTTAGACAGCTCTTGTTCTATGTGTTTGCTCATTCTGCTGCAGGCACGTAGTACAGATCTCAGCTTCAGCACGACTCCGTGAGAGGTTTCAGGACACATTTATCTGACAGAAGTCTGACAGAGCACAGAACAAGCAATTGGACTAAAATACAGCTCATGGAACAGGTTGCTCTACAGACAAGCTTATCTCTGAATCAAACCTAGATATTTTCCCTGTGTGTAATGACAGTGTGTGTACTCAATATAGAAGCTTAAAATATTTGCCAAACATAAATGATACCTGGAGATGTGTCAGACAGGATGCTTGACCAGATCCAATCAGAAACCAAGAGAAGACCACAAGGATCCAACCATCAGAAGTAACCCAGACTTCATGGGTTTTAAAATACATATTAAAAAGCCTTTAGCACTTTCATTGGAGCAAGACTAGCAGCCATAAATTACTGTTTCATGTAAGACTAAATGGCATCTTTATATTAAGAGGAACCTCTGTCTGTTTTATTGCAACCACTGTGAAGGACACAGTCCACTAACAGCAGAGAATTCTTCGCTGATGAGTGCAAATCCGAGAGGATTTCCTGTCCTCTTTGCAGATGTATAAAAGGGGCAAAGATCCCAGTTAGCTGTCCTGACTGCCAAGCCACAATCACTGGCAGCAGGGCTTTGATAACCGTGTGGGTGCACTGGGGCCATCACTGGTGTGCACTGGAATATGCTAGAAAAGAATCAGGATGCTAAAAAAATCTGCTAGAAAAGAATCATGGGGGTTAAAGCTGAGTGTGAAATAGGGAAGACAAAGAGCCACTGGTGTCTGTTAACACAATGTGCCATAGATCCATCTCTCTAATGCATCAGCTGCTTTTACCTCACAGCCTGAAGCCAAATCAATTCCAACAGTTTGTGCTGGACAGAGACCAATTACTAATCTTCTTTCTCCTCTTTCCTGCTGCTTAACAGGGCTACAAATAATGGTTTAAAGTGACTCTCTGAGACCTACCCACATGACTTTCAGAGCAGAAACCAAAGTAACTTAAATGATCCAAATGAACCAGAAACTTAAATGATCAAAACCAGTTTATATTTCAAGGTGAAATGTCTTTGAAAGTCACCAAAACCAAAAATACTAGCTAAAATTAATCCAGAAATACCAATGTTTTGTCGTCACTGAAAGAATCCTATCTGGATTTGCAAACATGTGAAAGAATCAATTAGGAGTCAAATTCAGAATAAATTCAAAAACAGGAAAAGGAACTTTTCAGTATGTATTCAGGTGTTGCAGAACACATACCATCATTCTGACACTGCCAAACAACTATAAATCTATTTAACTAACCAATTCAATGGATTTTGTATCTGCTCTGTGCTGCTATAGAATCAAAACAGCTGGAGCACAATGACCATTCTGCTTGTGTGAAGACTGGGGCTGATTAGGTCTTTAATAGCCAGCTCTTCCTGATATTGTTATGTGAAAAACACTCCCAAAAGCCAGAAGTCTGCATAAAACTAATGGTGCAGACCTAATGGATGTATTATAAGAGAAGCAAGAGGTTTGCTCTTAAGGCCTGCTTCCCACTCCAAAGTGTATTTGAATGCTGGTCCTGTCATAGATCTGTTCAGCGCTTATGGTGTACAGCACCTGGTAATGCAACAAAGTTAAGTAAAATATTTAAATATTTTCTCAACTTCAGGAGAAGGGGTCACTCATAAACCTCTTATGTACCATGTTGAACTGAAATTTAAGTCTAGATGTACACAACACTTATAAACCTTCCAGCCTTGTCCAGTCTCAGACTGAAAGGAGGGGAAATTTCCTCTGGTTATATCAAATACGTAATACCAAAAAAAAAAAAAAAAAAAAAAAAAAAAAAAAAACCAAAACAAAAAAAAAACAACTCAATTTTTGTTTTTGGTTCTTGATTAACTTTAGGAATACAAGAAATACTGCTGAGTTCTCAAAATTATCTTTCTATGCACTCCTGTTATGCATCACTATTTTAACTTTACTCACCTAAAACAACTTTACTACTACCTGCTGACCAGAATCTGTGACACAAAAAGTTGTGCTAAAACAGAGTTTTGGCTTCGATAATACATATAGTTTTTAAAAATCCTATAAATATTTTGTGTGTATCTTATCTCTTTGAAAAACAGTGATTTTTTTTCCTTCTTAATGTAGGTTTTCATTACTTGCTGAGTGCTTTTGGTCAGCTGCTTACTGAAATCCATCTCTAACACAATTTTAAGTATTGTGACACAGGGACAATATTTTTTCATCTCTGCTGTTTCATTAGACTGGGAAAAAGAATCAATAGTCCCTTATTACATGAAGACATAATGCCTTGGAGTGAAACAGTGGCAGAGGTTAATGAATATGAAATGAGTTCACCCAAGGATACCTAAGAACAGAGAAGAATGTGAAACACCAACAAGTGGCACAGCTTTCTACTACAGCTTTGCAGAAGCTTTATGTTTGCTACTTCACCTAGAGAAGAACAAGAGTTATGAATCTGTATTGTTACCAAATGTAAGTAACTGAGCCAGGTTCCTTGGATGGAAGAAACCCAGGGAGTGTCTAATACAGAGCAGCTTCAGACTCACTGATTACTTATTATCATATCATCATGTATGTAACAACACTTAATTTATTCCAGTATGCATAGTTACATGTGCATGCAAGCTGTTGATCAATTTTCTGTTAATGCACAGAAACATCTGAAAGAAAAGCACAAAACACTTAGAGTAATACCTTTCATTTCAAACTTCTAACTGAAGCTGCATCAGTAAATTTCTGTCAGGAAACAGACTACATCTGGTATATCGAAGGTTTCTGAAGCCCCTTTAGCTTACACAGAATTATGATGGATTCAATTCCAAATGTGAAGCATGTAGAGGTTATGAAGAGCCATTTGTCAGAGAGAATGAAGCACATAGCAATTTGCATCATTCCAGAAGTTAATGAGAAACTCCAGCTCATGTATGTGCTGCAAACCAAAGGATTTCATACAAATGTACTACTTGCCAGCTCTGACAGTAAAACTGCAGCACTGTGGGCTGTGAGGTTACACTGCCAGCATTGGCTTATCTTTGTGTTTCAGCTCAAGAGTCTAAGAATTCACACAGTTTCATACTGTAAACTCTGTACAGGCTTTTGTAAAAATGGATCAATGCTGGTTCACTTCTGCAATACAGCCACTGCGTGGCTACAGCCCAGTGGTATCAACAGCATTTACAATAAAAGCAGGTTTCAAAAGAGATTTCTAGAATGCTTACTGTAATTTCTTCCCCACAATATTTTAGTATCACTCTGACAACCAGTTGGAATTTATACTCTTGTCTTACTTCAAAATGTTGAATAGTCAGGCTTGATCACAAGTTCTCTAGAAAAACTGCAGAGCAAAATGCAAAGAGTGATACATCAAATTAAACATTTTAGAGAAGTGGGACTCACAGAAGCAAACCCCTTCCCTTGAGAACCTGGAGACATTACAACATAATAGGGCAAGCACCGTTAAAAATCAGTAATTAATTCCTCATTTATTTCCACAACAACTACGGACAGATTGAAAAACAGTAATAAATTTAAAGTGGCTAAGACATGAAGATGAGTGAACACAATCCTAACTTGATTACTTGGAAAGTGAATCAGAGATTCAATACTGCTGTTTTAGACTAACAAATATCATATTTGATTGTAATAAGAAATTTGGAAGCACAAGGTAAGGACAAATGTCTTTGGCGGGCTTTTCTTAAGCGCTAGTAGATTACATGGTAATTAGTTTTTAATAAAAGTATTTAATCTATGTTTTAAAGTCTAACCAGAACTTAAGATAAAATATTTTTTATATAAGATCAATCTTTTTCATAAGAAGTAGAAGAGAAATCAAAAGTATGAAAGGTGTCTAGAGAGGAAGCCCAAAAATCTACATGATTAAATGACAAGTGAGGTCCAAATTAGACAACATCAGGCCTGAAAGATATGAAAATCTTGAAAATGAATGACTCATTACATGAACAATAGTACATGTAGTAGGAAAATAGTTCATAGGAGAATGGCATGTAGGGAGTATGACACCACAAGGAAATAATCTGCCAAAGAACATATGGAAACCCATGAGTGACATATTAAGGGATTTTTGACCTATTCAGAAATCAGGCTTTTGAAACTTTCTCATTAGAGAACAACAGCTGTTTTGATAGTCAGTCAAATACTCCAATTTATTCACCAGCTTTGAAATTAAAGACCTTACTCCACCATTACCCTGAACAAAATTAAAGGGAGAACAGCCCAGACTATGTTACTGGTGCTGTAATATTGGAACTATAAGCAAGCATTTTCCTAAAAATGAGGGCTCTACAGTCATTAATTTTCTGTCATGTGCTGCAGGTGTTGCAGTTGAAATGTCACGTTCTCTGGTTCTTCTGCTTCCCTGTTCTAAAATAGTAGAGTTCCAACAGTTTCACTGCGATCAGACTTTGATACTCATACATGCTTTCCATTAAATTACTAGAAAAAGTAAAAATAAAAACAAAGCTGGCATGAAATTAGGTTACACAGTATGAAATTATTTACAGCAGCCCTCCATGTCCTACATCAGGGGAAGTCACAGTCCCTGGGACTGCAGAATTTACGCAGCCTGACTGTACTGCATCTGGAGGTCGACAGCTGGTTATTATGTACACCTAATTTATCCAAGCTGTAAATACCACAAGGAGGGAAATCTATTCACCTAAGGCTTATGGTTCAGTTGGTTTAGTATTTTATGTTTAAAACAAAATGTAGAATAAATTATGAGCAAGTCTTTCCCACGCTTCCCCAGCAGAGCATGAGGCTCCATAGTTTAAATATACTAAATGGAGCATTTTTGATCTAATTACAAATCTGGCAATGAACCTGACACCCAATTGTTTTTGAAAACAATTGCAAAACTAATTTTAAATTCCAGCATCTCTTAGGTAAATGACAAGAGGTATTGGAACAATTAGACTACAACTGACAGCAAAGGACTACTTACAGCCTACAACAAGTAGGAAAAAATTCCCAGCAGACTGATTTTTTTCAAGGCATACTGAAATTAGCTGAAGATATGCTAACTCAAACCCTAGGAATACTAGAAAGTATGATGATAATATTTTGCATACCCATACTAATTCTCTTTCAGGTATCACTCAGCATATGCAAACAGTGACTTAAACTCTGCAATGGCCTTATGAGGCTCTGACTAAGCATAATTAAATAAAAGTATTCATTATAAGTAAATAAATAATTAAGTAAAAATTGACTACAGAAAAAGGCATGTAAGGAGATTTTCTAGACAAGAGTGTTCAATCTCACTGAAAAAGGGAAAGCAAATATTCCAAAGAAACATTTTTGTTCCATTTTGATTTTAATCACAAAACCCCATGCATACACAGGAATGCTGAGCAAGTTTCTCTTCATGTTACTTCCAGGATTAAAAGTCAATTTTTCACTTTCTCACAATTCTCAGTGCACAAATCATAGAAAGGCCTGTGTTGGAAGGGACCTTAAGGATCATCTCATTCCACCAGACCCTTCCTCCATGGGCAGGGACACCTTCCACCAGAGCCATATCCAACCTGGCCGTGAACACTTCCAGAGATGGGTTATCCACGACTTCTCTGGGCAACCTGTGCCAGGACCTCACCATACTCTTCCCAAGAACTTCTTCCCAACATCTAACCTAAATTTCTTGGCTTTTGTTTGAAACCATTCTGCCTTGTCCTGTCACTGCCTGCCCACATCAAAAGCCACTTTGCCCTTTAAGTACTGGAAGAAATGAAGTCATTGAGGTCTCCCCGGAGCCTTCTCTTCCTCAGGCTGAACAACCCCAGCCTGTCTCTGTAGGAGAGGAGCTCCAGCCCTCTGAGCATCTTTGTGGCCACCTCTGGACCTGCTCTAACAGATTCAGAGATATATATATATATATATTTTTTTTTTTTTTTAATCTGACATACAAACCTAAATTTATGTAACAAATTATATCTCTCATAACATATAACATAGGTTACTACATTACACATGTTATACATTTAACTTGTGTGTGTTTGTTTGTGTGCACCACAAATCTCAAATTTAGTTTAGTATTTTTGGGGGGCTTATCAGGCTTGTGCAAGAAACAGGGTACAGAAAGCTACTGGTATTATACTTTCTGCAAAAGCCAGGTTGAGCTGTTATCACTGTCCCTTGTGGCCATCCATCTTCACTCTAACAGAATATGAATCTGAAATTTTACAGATCATTCTAAAAATTAAAACTGACATCTTAAAATGAAATACTAATATTTTCAAATTCTTCAAGCTTATTTATAGTGAGCCAGTTATTTTGAAAACTACTTACTTCATAGGGAAGAATATATAACAGGTGGGGAGTTTTTAACATGTGGTAAGAAATATAGCAGTAAAAATTGAAAAAACCCCAAGGTTCTGGAACTACTTAGAGAACTCATTCTAAACTCAGACGTCGACAAAAGCAGGTCATTACTTTTCCAGCTCGAACTCCCTGAGATTGCTAAATCAAGTCATCATTTTTTATTCTATCAAAGAAGTGTGCAAAGAAATACAATAAGAGCCAGACTAAAATTCCACTACCTGCCATTGCTCTATTATGCCATTACATTTCTTGTGAATATATTTCATCTTATCCAAGTTCACCCTTGCTCTCAGCTTGTTGCTCTTTCTCAGACATCACTTATTCAGATTGCATGTATTTATCTTCTTAATGTTACCTCACAAATCATTCTCTGAGATAACAATTCTTGGTTTTCTTCATTCTCATTCTCTCTTCATTCTCATTTTCTCTTCATTCTCTCTCTTTTGGCTCATCTCTTTTCAAACGATTGTATTGGTTGTTGTTGAATGCAAAATCATAATAATACATTAAAAAAAGCTGATTTTGGTGGGTTGAAGAGGAAAAAAACTATTCAACAACAACTGGTGCTTTTAAAAATAATGACTGAAGATTGTAGCAGTTTCTGGAGAAGTTCCAAGCAATCCCTCCCGTGATTGCAAATACTATCTGCCCATTACTTTACATAACTGTTCCTCTGACTTCTATTTGCTCCCTGTGACATTATGTTTATACAGCACACAGAAAATGGAAAGATGCTTATAAAACAAATATGGGGTGATACACTGGCATTGAATAGGATCTTCTTAAGCTTAAGGTATAAAATTCTATGACAAAGAATGAAAAAAATTCAGATTATCCTCTAGAAATGGAATATCTCAATTTCCTTATAAAGAATCTGATTCTCTACTCACTTAAGTAAAAAGTTATTAATATTAAAAAAGGTATAGATGAGAATTGAAGCTGAAAAGAACCCTTTTGAGCCCTTAATGGCTCAGAACAGTTCAATCAAGATTAAGCACAGGAACTGTGTGCACTTGCCACAGGCTTCTAACGTTAGCATTGTTAGAGATAATTTAGAATGTATAATCTAGAACTACATGCAGTGGATCTGTTAGATATATTACATATATGCTTTATGTAGCTGTAACATGCTATATATAGTTATATACATCATATTTATAACAATTGCAATATATTATGTATCTAACATATAACACATAATATATAACAAATTATATCTCTCATAACTCTCTCACATAGGTTACTACATTACGTATGTTATACATTTAACTTGTGAATATGTTTGTGTCCACCACAAACCTCAAGCAGAGTTCCTGCTGTTTAGAACACTTGCTGTTAAAAAATGCTATGACTTTAACATCTTCAACCTCAAAACCAGTGTTCAATAATCTGTTGGGACTGTTTTGAACCTGCTGGATTTGTTCGTATTTTCCACAAATGATTTTCACTCTCTTAGCTTGGCCTTAAAATTCTCCTTAAGCTGCTGGATGAATTTTTCTGGCCTATCACCCCTCTAGCATTTTTTGCTAAATTGTGGTACACATTAACTCCAATATTATGTCAAATACTTTACTCTAAAACAGCTCTTTCACGTACAGAATCATAACCCGGTTAACCAGGTTAACCTTTTATCTCTTTCTTCCTATTTTCCTTTAAGCAGCTTCTTGTCTTTAAAAATGCTTTAGGAATGAAATTTCCTGGATGCCACTCTTACATAGAGAAGTTAAATGTAGGTCCCTTATGATTTCTAGTACACCTTGAGCCAGATCTAAATAACTGAGTGCTACATCTACTTTTGAAGATTTCCTGATTTCTCCAAAAAGGACTGACTCAAAATCTAGATATGTCAAAAGCAAGCGCTCTGTCCTGATATGACATTTATTCAAGATTTATGAAGGTAGTTGAAGCTTCCCATTATTACTGTACTTTGCAGTCTTTTTAATATTTTGTACTTCCTGTTCTTTCTCCCTTACCATCATTGCATGGAGAGAGTACAAACCTGAAGTGATTCTCTCTGAAACTGGCCATTACATTTAAATCCACAGAGACTCTGTGGTACAGCTGCAAGAGTCACCTTAACTCTCTGATCTAACTCTCTGTTTTGACATATCATGCCCACCATGAATTGTAAAATCCACCATAAAGGTACAACCAAACATCTATTTTGGAACTATTTGGTCAAGCATTCCTATCAAGATGATGATTCTATCACTGTGCTTGTTTCAATGCACAGTGAAATTCAGTCATTCAAGAACAGCCTGTAGGAATGCAGCATTTATGCAGAAGTACACGTGATGGTCTGTTCACGAGTACCTTTCACAACTGAAATTTTGTAAAAACATTCTTTCCTATTTCCTACTCCCTTGTTTGTTTAGTATCTGTGTGCTCTACCTTTTTCTTGCATTTAGAACTTAATCCTGAAATTAAAGACCCTCCTGTACCATGTCCTACTCGTATCAAATGCCCGCATCAAGAAAATGCTTAAAAAAATAATATAAGGGAGCATATCTTATTTTAGAGACACTTAGGAACATTTTGCCTCCTCCTACCATGTAGTAGCTTATACAGCCAGCTACTGTAATACAATAATTTATTTCTCCTGAAAAGGAGAAATATAATCTACAGATATGTATTTCACATTTAAATTTAATAACAATGAAAGCTTTTCTTGAAAATGTGAAGTCAGTAGATGAAATAAAGTTTGCGTTTGTACACAGTTCTCTTTCACGTGATGTGAATGAGAAGCAGTAATACCAAACATCTGAGTGTTGTAAATTCTGAAGGAAATTCAGTTGGGTCACAAATTGCAGACTAATGGTAAAGCTTGTAGGTAAAAGGCACAGAATCTGTCACAGTGTAAAGCCAGAATTAGGGTATGTCAATAGTTTTTCCAGTTCACTGATATTAATGAGATTAGGAACGGAAAACTAATGGCCATATTGATTGATGAGAAGTTTTGTTTGAGTGCATTCACAGAACAAGTACAATCTATTTTTTTACTTATTTCTACTAATCACCACTCAAGATGGTTATTTAAACACCTTTATGACTTCCCTGCAGGCTCTCAGTGTTGTTTTCTTGACATAATGTGTTTTTCTGACTTTCCCATTATGTTTGTAAAGACAGCAACAAAAAGAATAAAAAGGCATAAATTCCAAATAGCAGCTGCCTGTAGTTTGTTTTCCATTACCCAAATTGATTTATAATGCCTGTAAGATGCATTTCACTGTGGAGCTCTATATTGTATTTAGAACTGAACTCAGCAGGCTCGTTCCATACTGCTGCTCCATTCTGGTTATAAAAGCTTGAGCTTCATCTCAGGAACTTTGTATCCTTCAGCAAGAGAGAGTTTACAATTCCAGCTCTCACAGTATTGATCAAAATCATGAAAGACTCTAAGCATTGAGATGAGTGGTGATTTGCACCTTAGAGAACAGAGTGATTGGGCCCCACTCGGATCCCAGTGCTCTCAGAGCAGAATGGCACAGAGCTCTCAGCACATGTGCCATCAGCAGGGTTTGTACTGGAACCTGCAAATAACCCTGACCCAAGGAAAACCACTCTACTGTGCCAAATACAAATCCAACTGATGCCTGAACACCAAGTATTGAGCCCTGGATGCTGAGCATCTTCACGGAATGCTACTCAAGCAATCTAATTCTACTAATAAGGAGTATAACTTTATTTACAGTTTCTGCTGCAGGAGTTTTGTCTTCATATTACAACTTGGAATAAAGGGCAAATGTCCCCAGTTCTAAAAGTGTCATTACCAAAGATTTCTGAAGACAACTTGCAGAAATCTCCCAAGTGTAGAGCATGGCAATTTGAACATATCTTTAAAAATGTGTACTACCTCTGCCATTTAGTTATATATCTCTGTTGGCACCCAGTTTCCGGGGAAAGCCATTCAAATGCACATTGCTACCTAAGAGGATTACCCTTTTTCTTGCTCTAGCAGCACTTTCAGGAAGAAACAAGTTTTATACAAATATTTCTATAACAGATTAATAAATTTCAAGGTTTCTCTAAGCATGTACATTGGGACAACACTGCAAACAGTGAATGAAATTCATCCACCTTGCTCTAATCCTTTATAGAAAAAAAAGAGCTGAAATACATATTCAGAGGAAATCATATCCATTTCAGAAATTTAACTCTCTGGTTGATTCTGTAGAACTATAGTCTAATTTCTCAGTAGACAGAGATAAAGTAAAAATCTGCTTGTATTTAGCACAGTGAAATGAAGTGCTTTTCTTCTCTCAGTATTATTCTGGATGGAATGGCAAGGAAATAAAAAAAGGGCAGCAATGCTGTGTCAGACTGAGTGATGAGCCCAGTATTCAGTGTTGTTTCATAATTCAGGCTTGAGAATGATTTGTACATCAAGCCAGAGTTTGCTCATAGATCCTACAGACCCATATATCATACAAATCAATTTACCAAACTGAATCCATGGCAATCTAAAGGAAAAGAATAATAATAATAAAAAAATTAAAATAAATTTTAAAATAAAATAAAACCAAAAGAGTATATTGAAGTGTTCACTTTCAGTAATTTGATGGTGCTTTGACTGTCATATGTACATCATTATACAACTTCTGGGTCTTTTATTTCATTCCTTTAACCCTAAATTTATTTGGAATGACAAGTTAAAAATATCAGCTTTTTAACACATCCATTTAATGAGTACAACGTTTACCACATACTTTTTTTCAATCCTATCCCGTGATAAGATTTGGCAGGAATAGATAAGAACCTTAAATTAGTGAGACTGCAGGCACCACAGCTTCTTCAGATACAGTGAAAGAATAAAATGAGCAGAGTCAGATAAAACCATCCATTATTCTTTTTTTTGCTACAACACACTCTTTGGAGAAAATACTCTTTTTCTTTGCCCAAGGCTATATCCAGCCCTGCCTAAGGCAGTTTCTAAACTATTGATAACTATTTTTTAGTCCTAACATTCAGGAATTCATAGGATTTCTAACTTAACACTATAAATGAAACTGCATCCCTAGTTTTCAGACATTTAGTAATTATACTTAGGGTCATTGAGCTACTCAACTATAACTTATCTGTTGATATTCCACATAGTGATCTCAATTCTGACTGACAATTCACTACTTAAATGCCCATTCTCTGGAACTGAGAGTGAGACCCCAAATTATCCAGTCTGTGGGTCAGATAGACAAATCTACATATCAGAGAAAGAGACAGAGAGAGAGAGAGAGAGAGAGATCTTTTCTCTGTAAAAAAAAAAAAATGAAAAAGAAAACTTCACTGCTTAATGATGGATATTGCCCTTAACAGAGTTAATAAAAATAATATCCCCTGATCTTAATAGGAAAAATTCTAACTGTGGTTGAACTGGTCAAAAACAGTGAAAAAACAATTATTGAAAAATCCAAGGCATATAACTATGATGATGAGGAAGAACTAATAACCGTAAAGGGCTAAAGAGTAAAGAGTCACAAAGTTATGAAGTCACCCATTTGATTTAGCTAAATCAAGACAGCAAGAAATTGCTGTCATTTGTTTAGAATCACAGTAACTCCAAACTTCTGGAAATAAAGACTGGGTGCATAAATGTGCAACTACTCTCCTTCTGGAATAGTAGATCCTAAAAGTCAGGACTATTTCCAGAATTGCAGACTTGAAGTGGAGCTTAACACTTCTTTTTGGCAACTGTATGGTGTTTTAACAGTTGTCATCTCCATTATTTTTGGCTTCAGGGATTTTTTTAATTAGGCTCATTAGTAAATAAGGCAAACAGTCCATGAACTCCAGAATCACAAAGTGTTTATAATTGGATTACATAACTTTTATGATTGGATCTTCCCTTTCTAATGCAAATTTCTTTTCCATTTGGGAACTCTCTGGAGCAGCTAATGATTAGCTCTCTGAGCAGCTCAAACTTACTTATTCTTCGATATTATCCACTAAATGCTTTTGGAAAATACTTACTGAGTGGAACAAAATACTGCATTTCAGACTCAGTGTAGTAAAGATGAGGAAAAAAATAACTAAGCAACCAGCCAAGAAACCCCAAAAGTAGTACAGTAAGTTCATTAGGTTCAGTAATAAACTGATTCTGAATAACCCACATTTAGGAAACAGGTCACCCTGGGAAACGGCTCTGGTTCACTGTGGTCATCGATCTTCTGAGAGAAAGAGTGTTTGTTCAGGAACTAGGACAACTAATTCTCTTACATAACCTTCAATTTCTTCACCAGTTCTTTCTCTCACCTCCCATGACAGAACTTTCTTATGCTGGTTAAAACAAAAATGCAAAAGCATTTAGTCCCAGTTTCTCATTGATTGTTGATGTTCTGCTGTGTCTTTCCATGTTAAAGAAAAGCAAAGTGGATTGATGTAACTCTCCTGGAGCTGGTTTGTCTGTAAAAGGCTGAGGTATCATCAGCTATGCCAGATTCCATGGCCAGGAATACATTCCTGAGAGGTGCACTTTCCACTGGTATTAACTGGACCCCACAGATTTGGCAGACGTTCCCAATCAACTCCCAAAAAGGTTACATGCAGTTCCTTGATGCCACTTTTCTGAACAAGCTCCAAGGAAATCAGCAGATAACTTAGTATTTTAATTAAAAAATAAATAGAACCCCAAAGCATTTTCTGATTCAAGTTTTGCTCCCCAGTTGCCATTACAGTACAAGGCCTGGAGTCAGATTTCCAGGTTTCACTTACAGGGGATTACTTTTAAAGGGTATTTAGAGATAATATTGCAGAATCACAGAATGGCTCAGGTAAGAACAAAGAGCAATGCCTTATTCAAACACAAAAATAAGTCTACTAATATCTGAGAGAAGTATTTTTTGTTGGAAGAACTGGCAAAAAAAAAATTCCAAACATAGTTTTTCTTTTTTTAAATCTGCATTTTTTTCTACAGAGCATCCTGAAAATTGAGACAGCTGAAAGTGCATCTACTAAGAACAGTCAAAAAAAGTGTTATTCATGAGAGTCTCAATGCCTCCCATTCTGATTCTGACCCCACCAAGCTTCTTTCACATTTTTTTTCCCCAATACCAATTTGAGAGTAGAAAGGAGCTTGCTGTATAAAACTGTTTTGGCATTTAGATGGATATCTGCATATAAATTAATATGTTAATTACACTCATGAGCTGCATGCAATGAGATTGGCAGAGAACACCCAATGCTAGCCTTGAGTAGTGGATGCATCTGAACACATCAGGCTCTTTTTTAAACTTGTCATTTATATAAACTTACAAATCATTAAAAAGTTGGGCATTCCTACTTTATCTGATGTTCAGGGTTGCTGCTGATTTGTTATGGTCAGGTATACAATAGTAAGGTACAAAATACTTCCATACATTTGGGTCAAGATTTTCAAAGAAGTTAAATAAAAATTCCTCAATTTTCAGAGGATAAATTTTCTGCACTTCTGAAAAGTTTTTTCCTTTTAACATCATGGAGATTAAAAAAAAACAAAAAAACCCCCAAAACTCTAGAAAATCCTATTTATATACAGCATATATACTACACATTTACATGCCTTCCACCAATAAATAGCCTATCAACATAAAACAGTCTATAAATTTAAATGCCTATGAAGCTGTAACAATTCTGAGTTTCTGTGGGTATTCTGTGTTATGTTTAACTGAAAATCACAAAACACAGCACCATGTTACTCATTTTTATTTATGCAGTGGATGAATGTGCATAACACTTGCTCCTGTTAACAGTGCGAATTTATCCAAATAAATCCAGTATTGAAGTTATTTCAATATTGAATAGTTAAGCCCTCAATAAGAACCATTAACTGTCTTTTCATAGTAATAAGGAAAGCTGAACTTCTGACCTTTGGGGAGAGGTGGGAAGACGTTCTCTTACTGGGTGCTTCAAATCAAACACACTTTTGAACCAGACCTAAGGCAAGCAATAAAAAGAAACTTTTCATCAAAAAGTATTTAAGAAAAAATGAAACAGAGATTAGTGTTTCCTTGGACAGTAAGTTTCTTTGTTGTCTGTAGGGAAAATGTTAAGAGAATTTATAGAATAGAATATAGAATTTATAGATTAAGGAGGAAATATACTAACAACAAGATAATATTTTTTCAGTTTCACTGAGATTTTTTTTCAGTGAAAATGCTTTTACTGGTTTTCTTGGTCACACTTGCTTGGAGAAGGACAAGGTGTCAGCAGAGTGGGGTTTCAGCCACTGCCCTGCAGTAGAAGACCTCTCAGTTACACCAGGGAGCTTTGGTTTGTGAAACACCAAGAATGAAATAAATTAATAGGAAGTCTCCAAGCTTTTCAGCACAGCCAAAATTCCACCCACTCAGTGCCACATAACGCTGACTAACACTGATTATATTTCCTTTGCCCTGACTCACTCACCAAGAAGATTCCATTCTTTTCCCCCACTAATGTCTTGGGGAAAAAAAAACTAAAGTTGCTAGCAACATAATTCAAAAACCAGGAAAGACTAATTGTTCTTTTTCTCATTTTGTTCTATGTACCCTTCAGTAATAGCATACTTGCAATGTTCAGATAAATTATAAAACAAGCTCTCTGGTCTTGAAAATTTTTTAGGGTTGGCATTTTTGCATTTTAGCATGATATTCCATAACTCACTGCATTACTTACAGACACACACATTTTTTCATTTCCCCTCCTCCTGCTTAGCGGATCTCACAGGTGCTGCTTTGTGATTTTACAAGTTCTCCTACTTTTTCTATCGAGGACACGCTTATTTTTCTATTCACACAGCCACCCTGATCACAAAGATGGAATATAGTTTTATTTGTCTTGATAATTAAATCAGTATTCAGTATCCTGCAGACTATTAAGAATTCATGTGGTGTTCATGTGAATGTCACAGGTACTTCCACAGGAGTTCCATTGTAATCCAGCACGTTTAAAATCCAATTGTCATCATGCCCTGATACACCCAAGAACATCTGAGAAAGCCAAGAGCCCTTTTTGCTAAAATGTCTGTTTTGAGACAATACCATCAATTGTCATATGACATGAAAAAAGGGTAACCTACAAATCAGCACTGCACATAAATATCCTGGTCAGGAAGCATTAGAATGAGACAAGCGTGCTCTGCATTTTTCATCCATCTATGGACCCCGAATCCATTCACATGATGAAGAAGGGGAGGAAAGACACATTTGAAACTGTTTTGATAATTTCTGTACTTTTCCTTCCATATATTAACAGATGAAAAGGCTCTACCAATACAAGAGTCAACGTGAGTTTCATCAAAATAGATTAGATTAGATTAGATTAGTAATAATGGCCTTAACCCCTTCCAGACTTCATCACTAACACTTTTCTGCTGTCAGTGCAGCCGTGTTTAAATCACTGCAAAAGATCCAAGATATTCAATCCCCACACATAGCCCCAGTAGTGGAATGGAACTGCGGTATGCATTATTGTAAATGCAGTGTAAGCCCTCACAGACATTCCCCTCAATGAGAGGCTGCTCTGTTTGGAGACACCACTCACAGTGGCAGCTACAGTACAATTTATTGCTCTCTGGTTTTGAAACTAAAGCTGTTGCTGTGTTCAGTGATTATTAACACAAACTTGACAGTGGGGCCGAGCCCCAACTCTGATTCAGTCTGGCTGTGGGAACATCAACATTTCATAGGTTTAATGATCTGTGCAAATACCCCCAAAGGGTTCCCTTTTCTCTGATGAAGTACTTGAACTGCTGCCCCAAGTTTACAGAATATTGTTCTAGATGGTATAACATTAACTCTAAGTAGCAAATTTATTCTATACAATTTTTTTCTCACTGGGCAAAAAAACCTTGCAAATCTGGGGGCTTTTTTCTTGTACAGTCATCAAAGGTGCTTTCAGTTGTAATCATCCACTTTGAAAAATATGAACAATAAACAAGCAATTGAAATATCATAAAGAAAAAAACAACCTGTCCAGACTAAGTTCTTACATAGTGAATTCTTCCTTAGAAATTTACTTCTGTTAAAATAATATTTATATTAGTCATCCCACTGATATGCATGAGCAGGATACACAAATCATACAATAACAAAGGGATTATTTAGTTCAATCACAGGATTTATGTTCGTTGCACCTGAAGAAATATGCACAGTCCAAGGAGAAGTTAAATTAGATAGATTAGGATATTTGGTGATAAGTTTAGATAGCTTTAACATACTTGTTTGCTCTGAAATTCTATTAACAGTAAGACCACATTAGTATTCAGAAAAATGCCAAGCCAGTAGCTTGAAAGTTGCCAAGCCAGTTAGCAGTGAAAAGTACTTTTTTCTTGTATTTTAAAAACTGTAGAGGATGAATTGATTAGAGTATAGAAATACAGAGAATGTACTCACTTTTGCAATGCATTTTGTAACTAAACCAAAATGACATTACGTAACAAAAGTGAAAATCGTTAATGAACCCTTTATCAAATTACATGTCATGAGAATGCCCCTTCAGAAATGTTCTTTCTATGACCTGCTGTCATGGAGTAACACTACAGCAGAACCCTGACAGTCGGTGTCTGTAGGATATGCTGAAGTTAAGTACCTGATGTAAATTCCATGCACTCACAATACCAAATTCACTGAGGAAGGAAAAAAAAACCTCTTGGTGCCTTTATTGTGAACCTGTCAAACTGATTTGATAATCTTAAGGCACAATTTCAATATATTTCCTTATATTTTTGCCTGACTAAGTGGATGCCTAATCTTCCTAAGGATTCAGAGAATCACTTGAATGACCCTTTATTCTTTTGGTGATAATTTCTAATGCTCATGCCTAAAAACAAACCAAGGTAAAGAGCACCCCTGCAGCTGGCAGGGAGCTCAGGTGATGACATTTGAGTTAGATTCATTGGGTTTTTGACTGGAGAGGAATTTGTAAAAGTACTCCCTGGCAGTGTCTGCGCCAGGACACATTGCACCTCACACTTCTGGAAACCCCAAGTTTACAGAAGCCCCTCATCTTTTACTGAGGTGTTCTGGTCCAGCACAAATCCAGGGGATCACTGCTTCTACTGTCAGTGCCACACCTAGAGAGAGAGAAATTATTTGTGCTCTGTATAGACTTTCACTTTTGTTATTCTAAAAAGAACAAATTGACAGCACCCTGTCAGCTCCATTCAGGTTCTCAAGGAAAATTTTTAGTGTCCACTACCTGCAGTTGTATCTCTCTCTCACCACAAAAATCCTAACATGGGGTTGTCTAAGGTCACTGACCCCTAATTCACAGGACAGCACCACGCACAGAAAAACCCAATGAAAAAAACAACCAAAATTGCATGACAGAAAAAACCAGGAGTCTAGATAGTAAAGAGGCTTAGAGTAAAATTTTGATAGAGTTTCTGTCTCTTCAGACTCGTTTTTAAAGTGCCTGAAAAAATTATCCATGCTATAGGAACAGGCTGATAACTGAAGGACATGAAAAGGTCACACTGATTCTGAAAATTCAGCCTTTGAGCCAAACTATTTTACATAAGTGAAGACTTACACCTCATATATTCCGAGCAGTCTGCGTTGACAGCAAATTGTGTTTTATTTTGAATAATTACTCGTTCTTGGCTAAGATAATTGTGGTTCAACAGTAGCAGCACATAAAATCCTAATCCTTTATCACTTTGGTGCCATGATTTGCTTTTGTAATCCATCTTGATGTGTAATAGGCTCCATACCATTACATGATTTGTTTCTTCAATTGTTTATAACTCAGTAGAGCACAACACCTGTAATTTGAGAACTGGAAGAATTTCAAGAGCCTGTCTCAGAACAGCATGAGGTAGATGAGGCTACAGCCTCAACTGTACAAAATGAGTCTGCATTAAACAATTTCTTTAGCAAGAATCTAGTCCCTAGTTTGCTATGTCAGAGAAAAAAATGAAATAAAATTATTTATACTTCACTTATTGTTTATAATTTCTGTCTTAAGTCATTATTATAATATCTATTCTATCTTCAGTCATTTTTATAACCCTCATACTTCCTCCTCTAGAATTAGACTAATTAAAAGTTACAACGATGAAAATGATGATTTTTCAGAAAAGACAAGTCAAATAAGTGATATCTAAGGGGGAAGAATTTCTTCAGAATTATTTTTTCCTCTCCCACAAGGTGGGTACCCTACAACGTCTTTGGTATTTCTTTCCAAGGTACTTCTACATTGTTTCAAGACTTTTTGTAATTCCCTGGCTGCTCGTCAATCTGATGAAGGTCATCACCATCATCATCATCTCCAGCAGCACCGCAGTTTCTGCAGATGCTCTCAGACAGTTTTGCTTGTTCCAGTCTCACAGAGTCACTGTCACATCATTTCTTGTCAGCTCTTGTTCTCCAGATCAGCCCTTCTCCCCCGCCCCCAACAGGACATCTCAGTGTTCAGCTCAAAGACGGAACCACAGTGTAAAGAAAAACTTGGGGAAATAAAGTCAAGGGAGTAGATCAAACCCAAAAAAGCAGATGTGAACATAAACTTCACCTGCATTGAAACGTTCAGTCCTAAAATCCATAGCATCTTCTCAGAATAAAATAAAACAAATATAAATTATTTATAACTTAATCCTGGGTTTCAGATTATAAGAACATAGCAATAAATGCACTTTGTAAATAAATATCAAGAATAATAAGAGGAATTAGGAGACTACATCAAAGCTGCATTCATTTCACTTTCTTCTTTTCACCAGCTTTGGTTTTAGTTCAGTTATTACACTCCCTCATGCTTCTTAATGAAAACCAAGTTCATCAGTCCTGATGCTGTGTTATCTCCAGCGTTGGAAGAAGGCTTTTTCAATAACAAAAAAATTCTCACAGGATATAAGTGGGTCATGTTTAAGTCTATATTATATCAAGTATAGAACATATATGAATATAAAAGTAATTTTTATGAGGGACATTGACAGAGTTGGACTGAAAGGTCTTTTTGTTCCTTCAGTCTGTGTATTTTGATGGGATTTTGTGGAAAAAGGTAAGCTGAACACAGGAAGAACTTTGGTCATCGACCCGCGTATGTCACTATTAATCACCAGATTAGAAAAAACAGAAAGAAAAATGTAAGCATTTAGTGGAACAATTACCATTACTAAACAATTATTTAATTACAAAATATATATATATTTTTTGAGCCAGCATTTGTGTAATTAGAACACCCTATTCTGACTCTCCTCCACTTGCTACACAAAGCAGATGGAAAATAAGATTTTTTGTGAGTAGGTTCTCCCCAAATGTAGTAATCATAATCTATGTTTCCCATTTAGAAGAAAATGTGATGGGAACAGTCTTAGTGACTTGTAACTCCTGCTTGATTTTGGACCACATTTTCTAAGCATTTTAAAGCTGGAATGTAACAAAGTTTTCTGTTGCTAGTGGTTATGCAGAAAAGGTCTGACATAAAGGAAAATAAATAAGGCTTTTTAAAGCAGCATAATAACTGCCCAATTAAGCTCCTTATTCTACTGGTGACATAATGATGACACTGTTGCCACTATAATTAACAGCCTCTGGGTCTAGCAAAACTAATTAAGTCAGCTGAAAGCCTTCTGTAGCCTTTCCAAATAGTCTGTTCCAAACTTAAACAAATTACTTTTCTATCCTCACGCAGAATACTATCCTCATCATCATCAGTTGGTTTTACTTTCTTTTCTAAAATCAGATTATGAAAAAAGAAACACTAAAAATTTTTGTATTTGCTCAAACATGCAGTATTTTTAGAATTAGCCTTTAATTATTTATGACTTATCAAGGGAATATAAAATAATTGCTAAGCAAGTATTTTCATAATTTTCACTAAATACGGGGCACTTTTTATTCCATATGCTGACAATGATGTCAGGGAAGACTTTCTCAGAATGTCTATGATGTGCTTTTGTTTCAGTATTCAATCATAATCAACAATTCCTGAAGTAGTAATAGTTCAAAATGGCCCCAAGGCCCCATAAAACAAGAACTGCTGGGTTTGTGACCTTGATCTTTAGAAAAGTAAAACCTTTTAAGACTGGATCTGAATAAGAATGTTGTCGAGATGCTATTTAAGAGTTTAAGGATTTTCAAATACAATGTATAATAACTTTGATAACAGAGACTTAATTGCAGAACTCATTCTCCCTAATTAGGTGTAATTTGTTCTAGTTTTCAGTACACAGCCACTGCAAAAAAACAAGATAGATGCTGCAGGAAATGTGGTATGACCTTTTCATTATTGCTTTGTCAGGACATCTGTCAAGGGACTTTTGCTCCATTCCAAAGCAGGCGCTGCAATGAACTGGAGTAGGGAATAGCTTGTTCTTGGTAGGGTGCCAGACTGTCCTACCAAGTGAGATTCATAATGTACTGCAGTCAGGAAGATATCAAGGTACAAGGTACACAATAACCCCAAATTTATCTTTCGAAATAGGAAAGATCAACAATTCATTGTGCTTTAAAAAGGAAAACACGAAGACAAAAAAAGATCGCATTTTCCACAGCCCCACTGATATTATCTTTAATTATATTCTACAATATTTATTATGCAAATCCATTTCTGAAATGTTTGTAATAAGAAATTTTATTGCATCAACAATGTGAAATGGTGGCTCAAGATATGCAGAAGAAAGAATACAAATGCCACAGTTTTCTCCCAGAAGGAAAAAAATAGGCTGGATTTATTGAATTCTGGCGAGTGTAATGGTTATTGGAAGGTTTTAGGAAGCTGCTCAAACCAGGCTGTCTTCTCAGGCTAAAATTAATTGTTTCAGTGACAAAAGAACCGTACTAACCCTGCAAAAATTAATAACCTTTTCCTAATGCCTGTTCTGTAGTAAAGGAAAGAGTGACAAGCAGAGCCTATTTCAGTGTGCTTACATTTTCTGGCCTCTTCATCTTACTAAAAGAATCACAGAGTGATAAAAGTACAAGATACACGTCAGTGGTATTGACAGCTCTCTCTACTGGGAATGTTTTAGAAGCTTGCTAATCAAACCCATCACAGGTATAGAAGCTGAAACTTTACAGTAATAACCTGCTGCAACAATACATTTGCAGACAAATATTTGCCACTTGTGAGTAGTCATATCTTTACTCAACAAAATATAGATTTGAAATATCTAGAATGTTCTCAAACTTTTTGCTGGTAATTAAATGCATTTCCATTATAGCTGTCTTTCTTTTTTCTCCTGGGGTTTCACTTTACCTGTTACATCTCTTGTTTAATTAAGATACAGTCTTAGGAAATTATCTCATGCAAGTTTATGAATTACTTTTTTCAAAAACAAAGGTTTTTACAACTTCCTATTTTAGTTAATACCTTCAATTTCCAGAGCACGCAGGAGTCAGGACATTTATAGCAGAAGGCAGCCAGTTATTGAAACACTGTGAGTTCAGTCTCATGTTATCAATGCTATCAATGCAATTTTAATCCTATTTTCGACTGCAGGGCCCCAAAAGCTATATAAATAAGTATAAATCAATATTATAAAGAACAATTCCAGAAATTTCTCCTGTTTCTTAGTATACCGGGGAAGACTGCAGGAAGGCTGCTTCCCAGAGTGATACTCATTGCCACTGAGGAATGACACTATGATTTAAGCAAATAATTCCATTCTTATTTAATTTCAGGCAATGTTTCTAATGCTTTCTGATTCCACAGTCAGCTCACCCCCATCCTCCTCTGCCCTGCAACAAAGAAACTGCTTTACTGTCGTTTTCTGGGACATGTCACACTTTGACATGTCCAGTTCCTATTATTTCCTTAAACTTCTCCCGCAGTGAATAAAGCCAACCTTAACTTGAGTGGAAAAGCAGAGTTGAAATCATGAAAATTTGCAAAAGCCTGGGGGATATCAGAGTGAGAAGAGGACAACAGAGCCGAAGGTTGCGCTGACAGAAGTCGCCTCCCCAACACCGTCAGCAGGGCTGCAGCACTGGGGACGCAGCCCTGGCGGCGTGCGGGTGACCGTGGTGTCTTTGTCTTAGCGGATTTACAGGTTTTAGGTGAGGACAAGGTGCACAGAGCTGGGACACCACGAGTCCTGACAGGAGCTGTGTGAAAAGAGCAGGCGCTGCTCCCCTAGGAGCCAATGGGGTGTCTGCCGCTGCCATGGCCCGCGGGAGAGAGAGCGTGCACCTGGTGCAAGTCTAGAACGTTTGAGGAGTGGTTAGGAAGCATTTAGGGAATTGGAGGGCTTGGTTAACATTTGTGCAGGCTGCAGTAGCTATCAGGAACGACTGGCTCGCTGACAGTTAATAACATGGAAGTAATAAATCATGAAGCAGCTCCAAACCTTACTTCTTCTAAGCCACGAGTTAAGCATTTTTGTCCTGCAACAGCCTAGTTCTGATTTTCATTTTATATGAAGCTTTGCTCTGTGTGCATGCCCAGAAAAGCCAGATAACACAGCAGAGTGTAAATGAGAAATACCTATGCTGCATCTCCATAGTACAGGTATTGATCCTGGCTTGAAAACTGTGCAGGTGGAGCTCTGTTCCTGTCTCTAAAAACATCAGCACACTCCAGCTGAGGTTGTGTGAGCAAAGAGAGGAGAGAGGAGCTATTCAAGGGACCACTGTCTTTCACCAGGGCCCTGCCAGTTTTTCAAATGCTCCTTAGAGCTCTTAGGCTCTAAGCAAAGCAGCTTCTGACACGATTTATAGTTACGGTAAATACATTACTAACATCAGAGGACAAAACAGAGATTTGAGCTCACCTACACTGAGGAAGTAAGAGAGATTTTTTTCTGTAAAACTTCTTTAGTCTACGAAAAAAGACCTTTACACTGATACAAACTGTTGGTGTGTGTAGTGACACAGATTTGTGAAAGGTGACACTTGGAATATCCTGGCAAAATCAGGTGCAATAAGTGGTGGCACCACAATTGTGGTTTGGCACTGGTGCTCTTCCAGGGAAGACTTTACATTTAACTGGCAGGAATCCTCAAATCTCACAAAAAGGTAACAGAGCTGAGGTGAAATCTTCTTGATGTAAATAATACAGGTCTGTCATAATCATCCTTCAGATCTCGGAATATACTCCCCTGCTGGATAATTGCCCTTCCTCCTACCACTGTTAATGTCCCTCTCTTTACTATGCAAAAGAGTTTGGGGTTTTTTTCCTTCAAACTTAATTGTATTTTAAATAAAAAACTATAAACCTGCAGTGGTTATAATCACACTTTCACAAAACTTTGGAAATAGGATAGGTTCAAGAGGAATTAAATTATAAATAAATTAAAATTTAATAAATAAATTATATCCAATATTTTTTGTAACTTAATGTTGGAGTCACTAAATTTGAATTTGCGAAGCATTTTATAGCTAGTGTTTTATCAGTTCATGTGTAGTAAGTTGCATGTGATTTCTTTTTTTTTAACCTTTTCCCCTAAAGTTATTAAAGCATTCCATTAAGTCTGGACAGCTTTTGATTACTTTCTGGAGAGGAATAAGTAACTTACAGCAGCCAGTGGCTACAAATTTCATCTGAAAGAACCATGTGCAGATAAAACCTCCCACAAGATATAAAGGTTTAAATTTAAGGGAGACTCAATCATGAAAGGAACTTGGAATAGAGAGCAGTTGCACAGTCTTTAGCAGTTGTCTTTTACATTATAGCACAAGAACTTTCTCAGTGACATCCCTGTCACCAACATCACCCCCTGTAAACACAAATCCCTTGGCATGGAATCTGAATATACAGCAAACCAAAGGAGACAAAACAGATCTCAAACTAAACATTTGCTTTAGGATATCACGAGTCCTTCAAGGACCATAGAGACTGATATTACTTTTAATTAGGAGTCACTTAAGAAGTTCCCCCAAGTTTGGATATCATAACCAGACTAGTACTCAGACAAGTGACTTTCTCACTAGAAAGAAATTAAATTATTGTCATATTTGCAGATACACAAAGATTGAGACAAAGATTAATGCAGTGGAATAATCAGGACAAAAGGCTGTCTTTACTAGATAGTAAACCAGACATGAGTAGAAAACATTCATTTTGGTTTTGATTAAATATAGTGTTTTATATAGAATAAAAGAAATAGTTCATGTTCTTAAGAGGCAGGAAAGGGTACTGGGAAGAAGCAATGCCAAAGAGAGCCCTGGGAATCCCAAGCCCAAGCTGACCATGACAGTGCAGTAGGAGGTGTTAAGAAGAAGCCTTGCTGCACACTGAAGAGACAGAACATCTACTTTGTGTCCTTATTTGCCAGGATAAATAAAATTCCTATTGGAATAGTGGCTAAGGTCCTCAGTGAAAAAAAGTCAAACTTTGCAGAAACTGGGAGGGTTCTACTGCAAATGTCACTGAAGGTTTGGAAAACCTGCAAGACTGAAGCATTTGGGTCTAATTATTTTACTCGAGAAAGATGAAAAAGTAACCCAATAGTAACAAAACATTGTATAAATAACATGGAGAATAAAAGGGTGAAGAAGTTAAATTTTTACACATTCTTACTTTATGCTCTTTAAACTTACCATAAAACATTTTGGCTTTCTCTTTTTTTACAGGACAAGGGAAGCGATTGATTAACACTGATTTGCAGTTCATCCCTTGACCCTTTGCCATAACCTCTCAGGTCCTGTCAGTAATCATACACATATTACTGCAGTTTGTCTTTATCATGGGGATTTCAATTGCTCTCCCACAGCAAGTCCAAGCAAAACAGTGTATTTTTTAATAATGTGCTTATTTCTATAAGCCAAATTTGGCTTAATCATAGTCAGAATAACACTCATACTGACTAGTTCTTCATTTATATATTTATGTATAAATATTTATATTACATATTGCTGTCTGATTTTGAGGATGAAGAGGTTTTATTTAGATTTAGGGAAACTGTGATTCTGCTGCATACAAGGAAAGAAAACCATCATGGAAGCATGGTCTAAGACGACGTGGAATAGTGAAAATATTTCACAAGTTACTGAGCAATTTGAGTCCATCCTAATTATCATGAGCAAAACGGGTGTGAACAAAGAGGTCTCAGCAGTAAGCAGACTCATTGAAAAGTATCAGTACCAGTAATCTACTGGAGTTTCAAACACCTGTTACATTATTTAGGAAAACTTTTTGGTCAAACAATGAAGAAATAAAACTGAATCCGCTTCCCCCCCCCCCCCAAAAAACCACAACAAAAAGATTCCCCCCACACCAAAATGCTGTTTACAAAAGAATTTTATCATAAATACCACTGAACGCCTTAAACTGCTTTTTTAAAGCTGATAAATAGCTCTGAGAGTTTTTGATATTCTTTTTATAATATATATATTCTCTAAAATTGAGATGTACACCAACAAATAAAACAAAGAAAATGCTTTATAATTAGTTTTAACAGGAATTTATATGAATATATAAGAAGGCAGCATCATAAAAATAACATCACTATAACTTAGACCTGAGAACTAGGTATTACAGCACTTGCTCCTGCCAAACTGGGTCTACTGGGCCAGATTGCCTCACTACAAAGTGTCAAAGCAGGGCTGGGGAGGAAAAGGTTCAGTTCAGCACAGCTTCAAAGTAATTGCTTAATACTCAGATAACGATTATTAAATATGTTTAACTATCCTGAAAACAAGAAGTAATCAAAAACAAGGAGGAAAACATATTGAACCAATATTTCACCTCCAGTTAATTGAAATCTTATCTTTTCTCTACACTGACTAACACTTCCAGAGATAAGAGCTGATATTTTTAAATGCTTTTGTTAAATTAACACAACTCAAACCTCTGCCTACGTTCAGTTTCCAGCCTGAGGGTGCAGGTACCAGGAAATGTCTCAGAGCACTGAGAAACCTCTTATTATTGATGGTTGTACAATTTTTTGACCATGATAGCACCTTGACTCCTTTCCCTTTTTGTTGTGACAGATAAGCCTAAAATATTTCAGAGTTTGAAATGGAAGATAAGCAGTAAGCAGCAAAGTGTTTGATGATTATTCAAAGCTTATCTGAATTGCCCATACTTCCTGAGACCAGTGTGTGTCATAAGATCTACAGTCCTTCCAAATTCCAGACAGTTCAGAAGTACTTGGAAAATTGTTTTTTATCTCTGTATGTTGGCACTTTTATCTTTGCAGACTTCAGGTAAGACCTACACATGCAAAGCTGTGCACAAGTTTTAAAAATATCAAATACTTAATATAACTTTGTACCTTAAACAGTTTGATTTTTGAGGACTATTATCATTTTTATTTGGGACCCCTCAACTCCCATACTATCCGCAGTCACCATACTGCCATGTGACTGGCCAGATGATAAATGCTGTTGGTCACATCACATGCTTTTGCACCTCCTCAGCTTCTTTTTCTATGTTTTAAATGTTTTCTGTACTGTAGCAGCAAATTATATATTCCAAAAAAAAAATCAAGCTCTGTCATGGGGAAAAAGGGCACACAGAAAAACAAGTTGCTCTCAATACTCTGGAAGTAAAAAGTCCCAAACCATTATAGGTTTCCTCAGAATAATTAATTCTTGTTTTATCCTTTGCACTACAGACTGGAAAGCATTTTCAAGGTAGGAGAGCGAAAGACTCCAAGCTACTCTGCATTTTCAGCTGTGTTCCTGACTAAAATCAGAATGAAATTCTTAATTTATAATTTCAACCATTGCAGGTGCCCACCCTCACATCTCCTGGAGAAAATGACTGTCCTATAACAAAATCAGAGGAATCCCTGCTTGCCAACCCACACAAGGCATCTTGAAACCTGAACTGAGAAAGAAGGAAACGGATTTGCCCATTTGTGTTGCACTTGCATCACTTGTCAGCATTTAGTGCACAGGCTGAATGTGCAGGAGTCGTGTTTAGAGGTTTTTCAAGGTATATGATTCTCTCTTTACTTTTCTCTCTCATTTGCACACAGTCCAGCACACCCTGTTAATGTGCATTTCTCAGGGATTTAAATGTATTCTAAGGTAGAGTCTGTATTGCCTCGTTTGAAAAACCAAGCATTTTTTTCTTCTAGTCAGAGAGTAAAATGCTTTGAATTTAGGAAAATGTTCAAGGCACAGTCCTCAACTGTACAAACACCATTTTGGCTTTAATCGCCGCACTAGGCTCTAAGAATGTCCTGGAATTGACAAGGACAGAAGCCAGCGCACAGAACTTTCTCACAATGGTCTGTTCTCAAAGAATGTATTTTCCCTGCATTTTTCCACTCTTGATTTTCCCACAATCAAGAAATTATATCAAAAAAAATTTGTACTGTATACTTCCATAATTTATTTACCAACATGGTTAGCAGAAACCAAGTGTCCTTCCACCTGCACATTTATTTTAACATTTGAAGTACTTTGCAATTACTCAGGACTGGAGTACCCAATGAATTAAACCAAAATATATCCATGTGACATTATCCATGTTCTTTGAAGACTTCAGCATTTTTTCCTTCTAGACCAATGGACTCACAGTGCTGAAGCTTCAAGCTGCCCCCATGTCTGAGTATTCCAGTTCCTGCCAAACCATATGGCACATCTTTATTCGAGTGTTAATGATTTTCATGTTTAGTGTGAACTCTTTGAAGTAATGCTGCATTTGTCTTTGATATAAAGTAGCCTGATGTAAAATAGTTTAATTAAAATAGTTTGATATGAAATAGCTTAATTAAAAGTTAATTGAGTAAGTTTTAATTCTTCAGCACCAAACTTTCCAATCAGGACATATTTTTAATTGATAGAAGTGTTACAGTGGTTTTAGGAAATCTTTTTCAATTAATTTGGAAGTGTTGTTCCAGTTAATAGAATCAATGCCTGTTGCTATTTATCTTCAGGGGAAGGTTTTGTTTCTAAGCAAATTAAATCCCAAAGGACAGAAAGTTGTATTTTAGCAGGCTCTCAATATGCTTTCTGTTTGAAATAATTGCAAATGTGCTAGTTGCTTTTAAAGCACATAATATGACTTCAATTTCTGTGCAAAAGGCTGTGAAAGACATTTTGGATATGCCATTTCCCAGGGGAAGAAAAATTCATTGGACTAGAAATCACATCAAGGTTTCCATGCAAAAGCTAATATACACTGCAGTCCTAACGTTAGTCTGACAGCGCCTTCCCACTCCTGTCACGGATTTTGTTTATCCTCATCAAAGCTGGACCTGTCTGAGCTGGTGACAGTGTTCTAAACAGGCTGCCAGCACGTGGGCACACGGAACAGCAGTTAGCACTGCATCCCAGGAAAGATCACATCCTTGGAGTGAATCAGCGCTTCTGGCAGTACAGCTCAAGGGTCGGTGTTCCTGGCAGCAGAAATGTGCAATCCCCTTGGGAACTGAGCCTAGAGCACGGCCTTAACCAGTGACCTGACGGCAGGACTGCTCAAAGTGACTGCTCGGTTTCAGTCAACACGTGCACTTGCCCTGCAAACCAACAAACAAAACTGAAATCCCATCCCACTGGATCCAAAGCTCATTTGGTTTCTTGATCTACAAGAAAATGCTGTGCATCTTTCTGGTGTACTGCAAGATGTTTATGAATTGACTTTCCACTGAAGAGTATTTACCCTGTCCAGCCAGAGCAATGTGTATTTTGTGCAGTGTCACCTAACAGCTTGCTTATCCCTGGTCAAAAAATATTTTATTAAAAAACAAAAGAACCTATGCCCACACCTCCCACATACTCTGAGGCAATTTCTTCTCTATAACACAGTTCTGTTTTCCTTTGGGAGTCAAGCCATTCCTTCATCTGCCCCAAACTATGTTTCATTCCTGTTGGTGTAAGGAAGTTAGCTACGCCTTTTTAACTCCCAAATTGGAGAAATCAAGATAAAAGCAGGTCCACATACAAAAAGGGCACAGCTTTACAAGTTTATGTTCAGTGACACCCAGCAACAGAAATTCACCACTCACCTAACACTTTCTCAAACATTGCCTATCCAATTTCCCCTCCCCAGCCTTTTCCTAATGTCACAAGTTTCCTTCTCATATTCTTCTAGGTCTTCGCTTATCTAACAGATCCTGATGCTCTGATTGTAGCAAACCACAGAGCAGTCCCTAAGTTCCTCCTCCCTGCAGGCTGAACCATTTGTCCCTGCATGCAGTATGTGTGACACTGTGATGGATTCACAACAGATCTTTATATTTTAGCAGATTTTGAACCTTACAGACATGAAGATTGCATTAAAACTAGAAAATGCTTCACTCTCCTAATTAAATTTAAAGTGATAGAGCAAGCTAACAGAACTAATAGTAGAAACACAAGAAAATCTATCACCTAAAGAATTATTAAGAAAATTATCTCCTTTCTCTTAAAAGTCATGGTGAGGTGGCACAGATCCTGTAAGGTGTTTAAGCTAACGCTGTCAAGTGTAAAGGATTTACTGTGCAATGGTTATTTACAATGATATGTCAGCATCTCCTTCAAGTAAAGGTGAAATGAAATGGTGGAATACCAAACACTACACAATGATTAATGAAGAAATGTCAAAAGATTGGTCACTTATCAGGTAATATAAATTCCTTAAGGCCAAAGAAAGTATGACCATAATAATTCATGAATAATTTATCTAAAGATAAACCGTTTGAAACAATAATCAACCAGCAATGGGTACCTATTCTGAGCTAATTAATGTCCCCATTTAAGCACTGATTGACAGCCTTGCACTACTGGGCATTGTGTAAGAGAGAATCCACAGAGGGCAGTTAAGCAGAGTTATGTTGCCCCCCGTCTGAAAGCTGTGTGGCTTTTCTCATTTGGAGATTTTGATATTCCTGTAGCAGATGGATTATTTGAGAACAGCTGATGGACAGCTGTGGTGTTGCTACTCACAGCACAGCCAAAACCACACACGAACTTACTGTAAATGCTTTTTCAGGAGAAGTTTGCTACAGGGTCAAGGTTTGTAATGCAATGCACACAGTCATCATCATATTTGTCTTTCAAGGAAGAAGTGACACTTTTCCCCTCTAGCTTTTCAAGCTTGACGTATTTCAGTCTATATCCTCTTAATGTTTCTTCCCCATAACAATTTAGCTACTTGGAAATAATATTATCTATACTTTAATCACTGCATACCAAACCAGAAAACTACACCCTGAATTCAAATATACCCAATGTATAATCTATGTCAGTTACTCTTGTGGTAAATTTCATTATTCAGAACATATTGGATTAGAATATAATGAGCTATAAAAAAAAAAAAATACAAGAACTCTATTTTGTTTCTAGCATGTTAGCAATAATTACTAGGTGTCATTACTACTATTGTTGTTGTTTTACTGGGAAATCATTACATTATTCATGTTTATCACGCAGTTATCTGCCTTTCCCTACCCTTTTTCATCCTCTCCTTCACATCAGAGAAGATTCAGTGCAGCAGCATAAAGGCACAGCAACTTGGTAATGTGCTACTCATTGCAAATTACAACTCACATTTCACCGCTTTGCTAAATGCGAATAGCAAGGACTTTAGGAAATCATTAACAAGATCTTATTCTGAATTTTGGATAGTAGTGATCATATACTAAGTCATTACTCATTTTTCTAGGAATTAAATAATTCACCATTTGAATTGAGCCATTTGAAATCACTTCACTAGTTAGTTCATGGAATTCTGTGTTTAATAACTATCCATTCAGATAGGACAACCAGCTTTTGTTTAAAAAGGAAGGAACTCATCCTACTTCAGATCATGCAATGAGACTCAGTTCCTACATCAGTCTTTAGCACTGACACTAAGTTTGGGGCTGCCGTGACAGGGCAGGTGACAAATCCCTGCCTCCATACGTAGTTTAGAACAAGTCTGGGCTGCAACACGAAAAATGAACCAGAGAGTTCCTCAAAGTAAAGTCTGTGTGAGAGGTACAGAGACACCAGCAACACCTGTCAAGTGCTGAGCTCTGAGTGTTTACAGAGGACATTTTGTTTATCCACCAGGAGAGCAATATGCGCACTGTGAATGTTGCATGTTACACACAGATGGCTTTGGTGTTGGCCCCAGTATGACCAGTCTGGAGGCCCCAGCTCTGACTGGATGGAAAGCATGGCCCCAGTGTGCCACCGGAGCTGGTTTTGCTGTGTGCTCTCACTGAACAGGGAAGGATTGTGTGGTGTGAGAGGCTGAAGTATTTCTCAGAATGTGATCACGGAAGCTTTGAAATAATGTCTGTGTAGTTAGAACTCTAAGGTTTTTCCCATGAATAAAGGTTTTAGAACCATGAGTTAACAGCTGTTAGAGATGGAAAAGGCTTCGATAATCATATGTATATACAGAGATAAGGAAATAAAATCTTACAAAGTTCACACTCTGAATTATATGTTGATTTCACAAATAGCATTCTTCCTAGGAAGATGGCAGTTTTGACAAACATCATGCAAGATAAAATTGTATTTGTTTCATGGTAAGAATGCCAAAAATGAAGTTTCAGTCAGCAGTATGCAAAAACAGTTTCTTGGGCGGCAGTGTGGTGCATAATTCGTGTCACCTCCCACAAAGTTAACAATTTCCTGTTTGCAATCTGTACTTACTATAAACGTGAAGAGATGGAAAGTCAATGTGTCTTAATGGATGTGTTGACTTCTTTATGGCTGCGTTAGGTTTACAAACTGTCTGTAGTTTTTATTTTCTTCTGTTTATGTTTGAAAGGCTGACTCAATCAGCAAAGTGAGAAATGCATGGATCACTTTAGGAGATTACTTTCCAATGGGCTGAATAACTTCAGAAGAAAAACACCCTAACACCAAGTCCTAATGGTTTCTTTAGAGTCTCTCAAACCCAGTAATTCTGCAAATGCAGGGACACTTCTATCTGCACTGCAATGCTAGGTGCTATTTAATGATTGTTTTTCGATTCCAATGTACTGATTTGAGTGCATTACTGTTTGTTTTGTATGTGTGTGTTGGTTTGTTTGTTTGTTTAAAATCTACTAAGCGTCTCCCAAGACTGACTATATTTGTCAGGCATTAAAAGAAAGGCGGCTAGGGGGGGTACCAGATTCTGTTTGTAACTGTCTATTTTGTAACTTTTTTTCCTGAGTAGACCTATGGTTAAGAGAAATGTGGAAACAGTTAATCATTAAAGATTAATACTGTGGGAAATTACACTATCAGATAGATCTACATTATTTATAGAAAAATACATTAATTTTCAACCCTTTTTCTGACAACTACTCTGCCTATGGATTTGAAAATTAAACTGCACTTGAATTAAGGAGTTGGCTCCTACCCTGTTATTCACTGTCAAAGCTACAATCCAGAAGATTTATAGCAACATAAAGAATTAGATGAGCACAAAATTGAAACATTCAGCAATGAAAGATATCAATTAAAAATTAAAATCCTTCCACCTGCATTTTTTTTTTTTTCAGTTGCACAGTGGCTCTGGCTGTGACAAATGCTGCTTAATAGAGGTGGTAGCAATAAGAAATCAAATCAACTGTATTTCACATGACTAATTTTTTTTTCCCCCAGAAAGGCCCATTTTGCACAATCTTAGAATTTTTTAATCATGAAGACATCTCACAGATACCATTAAAAAACAAACAAACCAACCAACCGACCAAAAAACCCCACTAACTTAAAATATATGTGATAATTTCTGGCGGTAGACACGGAATCTAACTTTTCAAAGACAAAAAGGCAAAACATTATAGACTTCTAGCATCCCATTACTCAGAAACTTAGATCTGGGGCTGATGTCAATATGGCCTTTTATAAATTAAGATTCTTCCTTATATTCTTATCATTTAATGGTAAAGAACACATTATGGCAAACTACAGGGTGGCAGCCAACATTCTTCTTTCCTCTGACTCTAAGGAGTCATTCAGCTTAACAGAAAAATCCCTCAACTCCATATTAGGATCCTACAGAGATTTTGGTAATAGGCTGTCAACATTTTCAGTTTCAGCAATTACCCAAGAGATGAATTCTTAATGAATTAAGCAGGCTGCTAATTTACTGGAATTGTCCATATGTTTAGTACTTTCTGTAAATGCAGATATCTTTCTTTTTCTTCTTTCCCTTTCCCTGAAAACTGTTAATCAAACTGCATTCAGATCTAATTTTACTTACATCTATTTGTGCTCGAGGAGATTTGTTTTACTGAAATAATTTTCAATATGAAATTAACATTTTTGGAATGTCTTTTGTTAGTTTTGTGAAAAACCCAAGTCATATTCCACAAAAATAAATAAATAAATAAATAAATAAATAAAAGAACAATTCAACCCCCTTGTTTCCATTCATAATAGAGCAAAATGACATCTTCACTCAGCTCAGTTATGTTTCCATAAATATGTAATCACAGTATAAGGCAGCATCTTTATACAGGAGCTCTAACTGATCTTTAAACAGACTCTGCTGGCTCCAATCTCTGGTTCCTGCAGGAAGAGATCAGTTTCCTCGAGGTCACTCCAGTTTTAGGAGAGCAAAGCTGCTCCTTCTGCCACCACCTGAAATCTCAGGCATCACCTGCGTGACTAAGGCATTCTGATCAGAATGGAAAGGAGGAGCCCATTCTGACGGAGATTTTTATTGGGAAGCGCTCTCCTTGTACGCTTTAAAATACTGAGCAGAGTCCTAAAACTACTAAATAAGTAATGAAAAATAGGCGCTCAGATAATCAAGAATATTTGAGAAATGTTTTCTTTTATCTTGTCTCATACAATTTCATCCTGAGCAATGTAATAGCAAACTATGTGTCAATGTTCCTAAAATTAATATAAAGACTGATTTCTGCATAGACCAATTGCAAACATAAAATAGGTGCCAAGGCAGTGAGACAGATACATCTTTCCAGTTGCTTTTCTTTTTGTTTTGGGAATTTTTTAATAATGTAATCATTTTGAGATATATTTGTAAGTAATATTCCTTCTGTGTACTGCCAGAGTTCCCAAAATTCTCCAAGGATTTCAGAAGCATCAGCTCTGGTCACTTTCACCTACTGGGGGAATGTACAGAGCTCACAGCTTTACAACAGGTGTGAAACTCTGAACTGTTCTGTCACAGAGAAGTAAAAAGAAACAAAGCTGCGCGTCTTCAGCTGCATTTTGATGTGCTTTCCAAAAGTCAATAGCAGAAGTGAAACATACTAGAGTGCACTAATAATCCATATCTAGCAAACCTTATAAAACACCCAAATGCCCAAGGATCAATGTCTAAGGAAGAAGCAGTAGCATTTTTTACCTCTAACTCCAGATGGAGTAGAGCCAAAATTAAACATTCTTCCACAGCTGGGATGAGAAGGGCAACCCTTTGACCTGCATAATATCTACAGTTATGAAGTCATTAAGGGTGCACAAGAAATCAAGGAATTAAATATATTGATAAATTTGCCGAAGTGCTTTATGAAGGAAATATCTACTGCTGTCCACCTATCACAAGAAATTCTTAAGAACACAATATGAACACGATTGAGTACAACTCTGTCAATGACTTTACAGATGTGTCATGCTACAACAGCATCAGTCCAGATAATGTGTTACCCTTTCTAGAATATTTGAAAGAAACATTTCCTTACTTGTTTCTAAAGTTAAAAGTTGAAGAAAGGATCTTTAATTTTTTATTATAGTATAACAGCCAACACTGGACCCCTCTGCAGCTGTACTGCACAAAGACTAGCTCTGTCCAAAGCAGCTCACAACAAACAAACAAAAAAAAAAACCCAAAACAAACAAACAAAACAAAACAATAAAAAAATCAAAATAAATCAAAAACTCACAGACAACACATTGTACCATTTGTACAGATGAGGGCCTAGGACTGAAACACAGCAAGACGCTTGGAAATAGAACATTCATCAAAGACCTCAACGGAATACAAACCCCTTTAGGTCATTAACCATATTGCCTCTGCTCAGTCTCACTTTTACAGCCAACTGTGGGGCTTTTATTTGTTTATTACTTTAAAAGTGAAACAACCAAACAAAAAGTCTACAGAACCCATTGCTACTCTACAAATAAAAAAAAAAATAAAAATAAAAAAAAAATCAAACTCAACTTTGTTAATAATATCGACTTAGGAAGAACCTGTTCAGTACAAAATACCTTGCTGCAATTCATAATTGCCAGTACAAATCTGGTTTCTGTATCTTCACTGCAATAAAACATTCACTGCCATTAAGATCATAATTTTCATATTACATACAAATCATCACTTCTAATAATTTTCTAGCTTCCTGGGAAATAGAGGCTGTTAATATTCATATTGAATTATAAGCTTTTCATATAGCCTAAACAATTATTGTAATGAATGTTTCAATAGGTGTGTGATATTGGTTTTCAGCGGTATTAAATTATTCAAATTGATCGTAGCCAAGATGACCTTAATTTATTATATTGCCTTATTACAATATAATTGCTTTCCCCATATTTGAGATACACCTTGATTGCTGATTAAGTCCTGGGAGTTCCCCACAGCAAATGCAGGTGTTACTGCAGCGTTCCAGAAGTGCAGATGTCTGGGAGTGGGGGATGAAGGGTAAACCCAAATAACATCTTATTTCTAGGGCTTAGGACAGCACAGAGGTGTTTCTCTCCCACCCACTTTGCCCCTTTTCCACTGTAGGACCTGAGTTTAGGCCCAGGTACAACTTTTCTACCCTTGGGATTATGGCAACATCCTGGACAATATTTCACAGGTCTGTAAACCGGGACCACAGCTGACCTTCAGGTGGCAGGGACTTGATAAAAACCTCCCATCCTGTCATTTGTTAGAAATCTGATAACATGACTTACCCTGAACTGAATCTAAATGAAATTATTTAGGGCTTGGATAATCAGACTCATCCCCAGTGGTGTGTTTGAACTTTATCTCATAGCAGTGTCATGTCACAGAATTATGACCAAACTCTCCTCTGTCCAGTGCTACCTCCTCTGCTGGTGGAAAAGCAGAATTGAATAGACTTATACCAGCTCGCACCAGGTCATTTATTAGACCAGATATCATATTTTTCTGCAGGCAAATGCTATTCTGATCCTGCTGTAATAAATAGAATCACTGATAGTTACATAAACAAAATATTAGCCTTTTGCTACATTATACACTGTCTGAAACATCCCTGAAAATCAAACTTACACCCTTGTGGCCATATTTTGGAGCTGCAAAAGCCAAGTCAGACAGTAAACTCATTTTTCATTGAAGCAACATCACTGTTCTGTTTCATTTTTTCCAAGAACTCGATCATTATCTTGTCATGGTCATATAAATACCTTTTCCCACATCGCTTGTCTTCTGTCAGTTTACTTTTATTTAACAGGTTTTCTATCAGCTTGCAATGTAAACCCCAGTAATCACAAAAACAGAGAATCTATTCTGAAAAATAAATGAATGAACCTCACCACTCTCCCCTCAAAAAACCCAAACAAACAAAAATCCAAAAAAACCAAAATACTACATACCCAGAAACCACCCAGCTGGTAAATATATTGGTATTTTACCATAATTTATGCCACACTGTATAACTTCTGCTGAGGCCATTCTTTCCTAAGACCCCACAATGTGTTTAACTCTGCTTACCCTATATAAGGATATCAGCCTGTAGCTGCAAGTCACAGACTTCAATAATATCCACCTTGATTCTATGGAGGATAACATTAATTGTTATTTCTTACAAAAATACTTCTTTCTTGATCTTTAATTGTGATTTTACTGCCTAAAGTTTAAAACCCCGTGTGGAAATCAGAAGTTGGAAGAAATGAGAAATTAGGCTGTTTCAGACTTTGTTTTCCTGAAGATGGCCTTGCTTTGTCATTTATGAGTTCTAATAGTGCCAGTCCCTTTAATTGAAAGGCTGATGATTTTTCCAAAGCATCTCCAGTTCCTGTGCATAGTTTTATAAATGTCTTTTATTAGTTCCTAAATTCCCTTTCCACCGTGGGTCTGCTTTAGGGACTCGGTTAATTATCTAATTTACCTCAAATTCTGACCCCTGGGTTACTGGCAGGAAACCGATTGCCCTTTACCTCTTTTTCCATTAACTGCATACTTAGAACCGAAAGAATAAAAAGTCATCGTGAAATGAAATTACATGAAGGTCAGCTGTGGGGATGGGTTTTTTCTTTCCATGGTGTTTGTTCCACATTAACTTTGATTAAACCAGAAGGTGGATCTGAAGGCACTGGTGGACTCTGCCAGGCACAGAGGATTCCATATCCTCCATATTCTTGATACTGTGGACTTCAAAAATGTTGAAAGCAGCAATATCTATCCAAAACACTATGGGTTTTTTGGTGTTGTTTTTAATTATTCATTTCAGGAAATAATTTTATGGTAATTTATCAAAGATTAACCACTTTTCTAGTATTGTAAAAAAACCAAACCTGAAGAAACCACTCCCAAATCAAAATCAATATCCCATGATCCCAGAAGTGATCATGACTAGTTATCTGTTAAAGCAAACAGCTTACAAATGAGGAAGAAAATATATTTGCAAAAATTAATCTTCAGGGGGAGGTGAGTACTTCTGAGCAAACGGAGGAGGCTCACATACAAGAGTTGCAAATAGAAAATGCTATAAAGCATGAGACAAGTCCTAAATTAACAGCATTTACAGTCTCAGTGAATGCAGAGGATTTAGTCTTAATCTATTGGGGAAAAAAATAGAAAAAAGGAAAAGATCCTCATGTTTACTTGTTTATCAAATGGAAGGCAGAGTTTGAAAGCTTACTGAAAGCCTTTACAGTACACTGAAACAGTTCCCTCTGAGTTCAGTGGACCTCAGATGAGCCCTCTGGGGAAGAAATGGAGGGTAGATAAAGTTTACAAAGGATAGTTTTGATTAAAAATGAATCTTCAAGAGGAAATCAAAACAAAAACAATTGAGTGCATTTACATCTATTTTGGCACAGGTTCATATGAAATGCTGTAAACTTCACTGCCAGAAATTAAATGAATAATGGTAAGAGATTTCAAACTAGCACAGTTTAAAGAATCTGGTTAAGAAATATCATTGAGGCGCCTCCTGTGATGAACACCTGCCAGAGACTCTGACAGGCACTTCTGAACACTTGAGTTTGGAAACATTGCCTCTGTTCTGATTAACAAACTTTGGTCTGGGGGAGCAGGTGTGAAACAGTTACCATTTGAGATTTCTGGCTGGGTTCTGTTGAACAAATAAAAAAACTTTTGGAGAATTTGAGTGAATTCACTTTCCAAAGCTCCAATCTTACCCGTGATGCTGTAAGAAAGGATAGCGGATGGTCACATAGACATGCAGTGGAGTTTTATTTTGCCATTTTCTTTTTGTTTCATAGCAAAAGGTGAGGCTCACAGGACGTATGTAGCTGTGCCAAAACTACTGACTGGGAGTACTGCCCCTTGCTTCCCCTCTTGAGCACACAGACCTCCTTAGGACTGAGCAAAGCCTGCATATTTACATTTCAAGGCTTCAGTGTCTTGAGGTATAATTAATGGCCAGGCACAAAATACACCAAGTTTAAAGAAAGCACGCTGCAGGAAGGCAGGATTGCTGGGAAAAGAGGAGACAGAGTACAAATGTATATCAGCAGAAACCTGTGTCCTTTTGCAGCCAGAAGACAAATGTAAGCTTATCTCAATGACAGGTACTTAAGACAGTTTTCTTCTAAGAGTGGCTTTTCTCTTTCCAGAATTTCTCCAAGGGTTTGAGGAGAAAAGACTGGGTGCATTTATTTTATAGGAAAGGCACTAAAACACATGACCCCCTAGGATATAAATGCTTTTCCTTCCTACATTACAATGCTTGTTTTCTGAGTAGATGTGAGTACAAAAAACTTGAACGAGACAGATATTGCTCGAGTTCTCAGTACCATCTATAAAATCAACACTAACAGTTTTTAACTGCCTCTTTTCTCATGTGAAGCCACTTCACAAATTGAGCAGATGTGGAACAAGGGGATTAAGGTTTGAATTTCTGCCTTGAGCCACATGGCTCATGATCCACACGATTTCATGATCCTGAGTCGATCACTTAAACTTCTGTATTCAAAGTTACCTAAGGGATTGCAAAGGAAATAAACTGCTGCAGTTACCTAGCTGTAGAAAATTTCTTCCACTTCTCTGGATCGAAATGGTGACTGTGCAAGTTCTCAATCCTCAGTGTTGGATTCCCCATAAAGACACCTCTCAAGGAACATCAGAAGCAGCTCCATGCAGGAGGATGCGCAGGAGCCAAAGGCGTCTCGCCAGCAGCAGCACCCGCAGAGCCTGAGCAGGGAGAACAGACCGTGTGATGGGTGCAGGAGAGAGCCTGGCACAGCTGTGCCACAGACCAGGGAGGCAGGCCATGCTGCTCAGGCCATTTAAAGCCCACAGCTGCCCTTGGGGCCATGACAATACCCAGGTGCACGAGTTTCAGAAGTGAGATGCATTAAATAGTTGCAATCTAGTCCAATTTGCGCTTTCTCAACACAAAAGAAAGCTGGCCCAATTGGCAGCTTGTCCAGGAGACAGCCAGTAATGAGATGACAAGAGCTTGGCTGGAGTGGAGAGAGCTCTGTTGGCAGAGCTGTGGGGAAAAGCTTGTGGAGCACCTGCTCCCAGCATGGCTGGCTCCAGCTGCCACAGCCGGATTCACAACATTTTTATATGCGGCATTTTTTCTCTGGAAAGGAATGAAACAATCGCATACAATATTTCCAAGGCATGATGTTTCTTTTAAATATTTAAAAGCAGCAGAAAGAACCCATCGGAAAAATCAAGAAAATGAAACATAGCTACCAAGATACAACTATGACTTTATACACCGAAGATGCAAATTTTCTGTGTGGATATGATCAAACAGTTTGCTGGTTTTTAAGAAATAGCTTCCTTCTGACTGCATACAAGTGCATTTTGATCAGACTGTGCTGTCAGAGAATTTATTACTTCAAAAATATTCAGGTATGGTAGGTTTGGTGCGTGTAAATAAGGATAAAGACATGTCAATGCATACATGTAACCTTTATTGCTACATGCTAATCCAATAAGATGTTGGGTAAATCGTGCTTTTACCTGATTACTTTCTGTGAATACACTGCTGAGAAAAAAATATATGGAAAACACTACTGGAGACACATGTCTCTCCAATTCTGTCTCTGTCTAGTGCAAATCTTGTGCAGTCAAAGTATTACATTTTATGGAAAAATTAAATTATTTTTCAGTGTGAAAGGCAGAAGAAAATGGAATTTTAAAGCCTTTTTTGTTGCAATAATAACTCTAATTATTTGTCCCCATTAAAATTTATCACTGACAAACTTAAGACCAGTTTTTATAAGCTATTCATATTATATTATCTGTCCTTTCCAATACTCACAAAGAACTGTCACAAGCTCAACTTTTGGGCACATGATAGAGGAAGAGTAATATTACCATTAATTACTATAATTAATGCAAATTATGCAAAACCAGTAAAACTCAACTACCAAAGAAATAATAACCTTTAAACTGAAAATACAACAGCAAATGCAGAAGTTCAGCTCATAATGGCTTAATTGTGACAGAAGGAATGCTGAGCAGTATTTAGATTTTGGTTGTACATGCTAAAGCAAATGATAATAAGCGGCACAGATTTATAGATTGCTAATATATGAATATAATATAGGAAGTGGTATTTTGTGAAGCTGCTCATAGACCATTTGTTTTATAGGATTTGATATTTTTAAACCAGCTATTTTAAAAAGTAGTGAACAGTGTATTTCTCACTGAGGAAAATGGGCTGGCTTAATCCCTGTTTGAATGGAAAAACTCCATTCTCCTGTTTAAAATCAATAGAGTACACTATTCTTACACAATTATTAGGGTTTCATAGAGCCCTAACTTCACACACAACATGCCCGTAGTGTTGAGGGGTTTTGGTGGGGAAACTTGCTTACAATCCTAATCTAGATTCATCACAACCTCTGGTCTCAGTTAAAGGGTCAGTATTTTGAGGTTTTTGGGACTTGTATCATTTTTTATACAAACACTGTGATAAAGATAGAAGAATTGAAATGGCCTGCAAAATTATGAACCAAATCACAGAGTCCATGAAAATCACCTGCTCCTTCTGAAGTAAAAGAATTCAGGACTTTGTGTCAAAGAATCAGAATTTTACCAGCTGTTGTGTTCAGATCCAAGATGAGGATTTTTAGTTTCATGGCTTTCAGTTTCAAGGTCACCCTTCCATCTTAGCCCATATTCACCTGAACTTATTATTTGGGAGAATAATAGGGAGTATTGTACTAAGTTATATGATTTAACCAATTACTTTAGGACATTTGAGAAGTCAGCTCTTGAAGACAAACTTTATTTTACTTCTGAACTATCATCTGTGAAATAAAAGTTTAGCAGAAAAATATTCTGAATTTCAAGCAGTTCACGGTCTTGAGTGTGCAGGTTTATGCAAATGTTATATATCTAATGGAATTGTGGAAGTTCTCATGCATTTCTTTTATAAATCCTCCAGAGCTCTTCAATTCAATTCTTGTTCAGCAATCTGTCTCAAATATGAATTATGTGTGGTATTAAAAGAGGAAATAATTAATATGTTTTGCTTTACTTTGCTAAGACAGCTTTCTTTGGAATAAATAGCAGGGATGCTTCACACTGAACTTTGTACATTTACATTTTGAAACTAGGATTTGACCTAATTGTCAGAAATTTCACATGATTATATTGTGTCAAATGTGTGAGGTAAAAGGTATTTCTTTGGAGAGGGCACCATTTAAATTCCCTTTGCAATCTGTTCTCCCATGTAATGTGCTGTTAGCAACCTGGTGCAGTGGAATGTGTTCCTGTCCATGACAGCGGGGTTGGTATCAGATGATCTTTGAGATTCCTTCCAAACCAAACCATTCTATGATCCTTTAACAGTACAGATGCTTTTCCCTGCAATTCAGGATATAATGGCTTGTATCAGTTGAAAATACAATTTTCTGTTTAACTGGGAGCAAACGCTGTTGTCTTCAAGGACGTGTTAAACTGTGCTCATACTGTAAAATACCAGATAGCCTGAAAAACCTGACAGCTGTGAATACTACAAAATTCTGGGGAGAATCAGCCGAGCCTGCTGATGTAGGAGAATGCTGCTGGTAAAATGCAGCTACTCTCTAATGAGTATAAATATTTAGGTAATGTATATTTTAAAGTAAAATATGGTACATGTAGGTATATGCATAAATAGGAATTACAAGTGAAAAAAATATTCCCTATTAGATATATGATTAGCCTAATGAGGATTGAGTTCCCTACCATTTCTAAGTAATATAGAGGTGATACTGACTTAGACCTAGCTTGGAGGTATGGCTTGTCACTCGCTGCCTGGAAGAAAAATCCATCAATGTTACAATTTACTTTTATATCTTAATAAAAAACACGGGAAAAATTAAAGGTTTGGTTCTGTGCCTTCTCTGGAGGTTGGATTTCCCCTTCTTGGCCATTTTTCCCTTATACTGAGTTCAGAACACCTTATATCAAGTTCTGTGGGTACAGTTTCATGATGCTTGGAAATCAGTTGGATCATTCATTTTCCTAAATCCAAGAATGCCTATAAAGTGTTCACATGATCATTGCCCAAGCCTTCTATTAAATATTTCATGTCATATTATTTTATTCTTGCTGACTCTAAGTGCGATCACAGTACTGAATTTCTTTTGTTGAACAGGAGCTCAAGAATGTTCACTTTACAATATGAACGTTTTTTCTAAACATCCTGTTCAAAAGGGGGTTTTTAGGCTATTTCTTGGTTATTTTATTTGATGGTTGGGATTTTTTTTCCCCTTGATAAGAGAAGTTTAAAGGCAAGAGAAGAAAACTTACAATTGGCTTGTTTGAGAAAATGAAGCAAAAAGGCACCCTTGGCACACTGGGCCCAGACACTGCCAGTGTAGTAAGCAAAAGTGAAACCAGAGTAAACTCCAAATGAATAGGTGGAATAAAGCTAAAATAAAATGTTTGTTGGTCTGTAATGACAGGTATTACTCCTTGCACTTAACCTGCAAAATTGCTTCCATTTATTCTTACTCTTTGCAGGATTCGATTTCCTATTTTTGTGTTACTGCATGTTTGAGCTTTGCCTTTCTGGAAATCTAAAGTTTCTGTAACTTGAGCTGTAATCGCAGAAGAAAAATGGGGCGAGCAGTCACCATCATGCCAACACTCCTTTAGCCAGCAGGAAAGGCAACTTCCTACACCCTACACCCTGCCTGAAGCTAGAACACCTTTCCTACTCTTTTCACCAAGCTGCCTACCTGCACTTTAATATCCTCATGCCAAGGATGCTGCACTCCCATTCCTTAACTGAGCTCTCAGGCCAGTGGCAACACCCAGAACTCGGTTCACCCACGCTTGGGTGCTCCCATGTGACAATAATAATGACTTAAACTCCCAAAATCATGAGGTTGTCTTAGAAATCACTCATACATGCATAATTTCTGAAGTGATAGAACATAGAAAGGTATAGGATGACTTTAAAAATGCATTCTTAAAAGCATTTGTATACTAATATTACTCCTCTTTTATTCACTTTATGCCAACACATGGCGCTAGCAGTTCTTGGACACTGTGTGACTGTTATGGCAGGAAATTGCTTTTGGAATAGAAAAGTCAGGCAGGAAAATTCTCTCAATAAAGAGAGCTCTGGCCCTGTGCCATCGTGGTTCTGTCCCCTGGCAGGGGCAGTGCCCACCTGCAGCTGCTCTGCTTTGCACAGCTGGTCCTGGAGCTGCCACCCAGGGTGTCAGGGGGATGACAGCCAGTGCAGCACTTAAAACCCTTACAGAATAACCCTCTTGTGATATAGTTGGTATGGTTCTTATTACAGCTTTTCTTACCCTGCTGAGAGCTCTAAAACTCCACTTGATCATATTTTTAGGGCCGTGTTACAAATCCACACCGAGTAAATAAGAAATAAATAACTGAAAGTAAAGGCCACCCAACAGCAGTTTCCTCCTGATGCAGAGCTCCACTCCTGAGATAATGTTCATATCACACAAAAACATTGCTTTCCTTGAAATGGAAAATGGGAATTTTAGCAGCAGTAACGTGACTGCATGAGCACAAAGACTGCACCGCCTCCCACTCAAGGATTGCACGCTCAGAGCCCCCACCCAGCAAAACAACATTCAGATGGTTTAGATGATCGAGCTCTTCAGTGTGCTTAAAATGACTGAGATATTCTGCGGTAAAGATTGATCAGAAAACAAGTGGTTCATATCTGGAGGAAAAGATGAATTTGATCTTCAGTTTCAGCAATCCCTATTTCATCATTTCAGACAATTAAATAAAGTCATTTTCATCATTGTCATAGAATTTCAGTCTCATGTGTTCTATGCTTTAAATGACAATATAAAACTCTTTTTTTTTGCACCTGTTTTTTATCTGTTAATAAAGTTCTATCTTGTTTTTCTTCTCTGATTTTGATGAAAATATGAACTTAGCAAAAGTCCAAATTGAAGAAAAAAACAAACAAACAACGACAAACCACAACCACCACCACCCCCCCCCCCCCCCCCCGCAACACTTAAATCCACAAACAAAACAAAATTTCCCCCCAATTTTATCCAGCATTTTGAGATTTGATAATCCATTACTCCTCACTGCTTTTGGAAAATTATTTATCCCTTCTTTCTCCTTCCCTGGAGAAAGAAAAAAAAAAAAGCTTCTCAAGTATAAATAAATTTTTCATTCTGCCACTAGGAAAAAAAAAAAAACAAAACAGGGAGGAAATTAAAATTTCTGCTGGTTCTTTTAGGAGAAAAAAAAAATATAATGGACTTCTTTTTTTTTTTTTTTAAGACTGCAGAAAAGTCAAAGGTGAATCTGTACTTTAACTGAAAGCACTGGAAAGTCTGCTATTCGCTTCAGAAGCCCGGATTCACCTAAAATGTTTCCAAAACTCACTTTTTTTCTACCATGATGGATAGTTTACAAATAGCTTTCCTTGTGCACTGTTCATAAATTTAAACATCTGGCATTATCTTTGATGTCAGGGGAGCCAGACAACAAAGTCCTCAGAGACCTTATTGCAGAGTGGCCTGGTTATTGAGTCATAGACCCAACAGCACAACATAAAACATAACAATAGCATAAAAATGTTACTCTCCAGAAGAGTTACAATCTCCAAAAGACGTATTCCCAGCTCTGCAAATCCAAGTTGATCCCTGAACAATTTTATGTATGCCCCTTTTTTTTTTACTAGTTCCTACACTATTTCTTGTATTCTTTCCTTATCTACTCTTTTCCCCCGTTTTATCATTGTTGCTTTAGGCTGTGGAAAACTTTGCTGTACTAGTTCCTTAGAATGTTAGGAGTCACAGGAAAATTTCTTTTTTATATGTCTAAGCTTGTTTAGAAGATTCAGTTTGGCAAAAGTTGTTTGCCTTGTTCATGAGAAGAGCGCTTGAATCGATCTGAACTCTGGAATATTCAGAAAAAATCAGAGGAATGGTATCCTTTGGGATTTTTCCCCCCTTCCAAATTTGACTTTATCCAACTGTATAAGAAAATATAGCAACATGCTGGATATATGTTGAAAGTCCTACGGAAAATATTGTATTAATATTATTTTTGCCAACCAAATTTGTTTTTCTTAAGTAATAAAGATGTGTTTTACCCTGTCATGTCTGTTGTTCACCACCTGGCGAATCATACCTCTAACCTGAAAATACCCAGCTGCCTTGATTCAACCTGGGCAGGTCCCAGGGCTGAAGATGTTCATGTCTACAGAGCTCCATGTACAGATTTTGCAGAAGAGAAAAGAGAGTAACTGAGTTTGTAATAATTTGGTGTGAGCTAGCTAATCTAGCAAAAACATAGCTCAGTTTGGAGAGGGAAGTGAAACAAAAAGCTAATTAACAATACTCTTCTGTTCCTGGGAAAGGAGCTTGGCTTTAGGGTTAGCACAATTAGGAAAAAAATGCTGCTTTGCAGGTTTTATATCCCGGGAACACTCAGCTGTAAAATGCAATAAAGTTTTCTCATTTTTCACCCACTGTGGATCCAATTCTCTCTCTGCATGTGTCACATAAGAATATATCACTAGTTTATTACTAGGCCCCAAAAATGCACCAATAGATGGAGATGTACCTTTTAGACAAATATGTGCTAAGTGGAAATAAGTGCATAACTATTAATATATGGGATATTGATCTTCTGTTAGTTAAAACCAGTTGCAGTTTTCCTGCGTAGAAAGAATTTGAGCTGAGCCTCATCAATTTTGTATCTTCCTTGCTGTTGATACAGAAATAGGCAAGAAGCTACAAAGCAGCATATTTAAAACCAAAGACTAAAACAATAGTCTGAGAGCTCCCCTGGCAGAAATTGCTACATCCTCCCCTCTTAAAACAAAAAATGTTTAATAAAGTCGCTATCAGCTTCAGAGAATCTCCAGCCTAGGACACCACCACACTCAGGTTGTCATAGAAACGAGAAGAGGTTCAGGATCATTTGACATTTTATGAAGACAATTTAAAGCTATTTAATACAGGGAAAAGATGCAAACTCTAAGCTACTTTCCAATTTTCTTATTAAAGGAGTCAATGCCAGAAACTCAAGCTGCCCTTGCTCCTGTCTCGGAGAGCACAGTGATAACCAAAGGATGAGCAGGATCATTAGCACATGATGCTGTTCTTGACTCTGATTTAAATTCACCTGTATCATATACAGAACACAATAAAAAGAATGCCTGGTTATACAGAAAATTGATTAGAGGTGTTCTCTTGATCTGCAATAAAATTCAGCATTAAGAAACATGAAGAGAACCAAAACCATTGGTGGAGGGTGCATAAAATATTTTTAGGTATAAAAATAAAATGCTGTACGTGCATTTACTTATACATTTACACATTACCTTGCTATAAAAGACTTTTTATTAAAGACTTGGTAAACTGTAAAAAGCTGTATCTATTAGATTATTCTATAAGTTGATGACTTTGTTAAATTGGAAGATTGCATGCAAAGTATTTCATTAATTCAGGAAAAAATCAGAAATTAAAATGAAAAAATATTCAAGTGTACTCAAGTATCTGCTGTTAAGAATAGAGCAATTGTTGATGTAATGATATAACATAAATGATTTAACACAGAGTAGCAGACTACTATTTCATGGATGATTCCAAATCACAAGTAGAATTTCAAAACAACGATATTTTATCTACTTGCTTGAGAGAAAATAAAAGGTGCAAACAACACTCAGGTGAATGCATGGTGAAGAACAGAAAAAAAATTAAATAAGAAATGTTTACATCACCTTGTATTTCTAAGTGCACCCCAACAAAGAATTACTAAAGACATTCTATGGTAAAGGAGCCCACAGCTATCTATGCATGTAAGGGTCTGCAGAAATGTGAGACACAAAACAGAGCAGGAACCACTCCCTGAGCACTTCATTTTCAGTAAGGAAGCAATATTTATATTTACATAAATATTTATAAACTGACATTGGAATAACACCGCTGAATTTTTTTAGCACAAATAAATAGAAAAATTATTCATGAAGAAAAAAGGACTGATACAGATTTCTAACCTCAGGGAGAGGTTGAACCCCACAGATATTTTAAATCTGATCTTTGAACAAAGAAGTTTATTCTTATTAAAGAGAATGAATAAAATTATGAATAAAATTATATAAAATTATTATATAAAATAATTTATGAATAAAATTACCTACATTATAAAAACTCTTAATACTGTAACAAGGCATTTTTCATAATCCATCTGAGTGGATGCTCATGAGAGGAAGAAATTAAATACCACAGAAAGAGGCAATCTCAGACCCAAATGAAGGATTTTATTGTCTTCTACTAAGAAGAAAAGCTCTTTTCTATTACTGCATAAGTAGCTGCAGCATCGGTGACAACCTAAAATAATAGTAAACAAATAGCAGAAGTGTAAATCTAGAAAAAAACCCAAGAGATATTCAAGCTAGAAAGTTGATTAAAGGATGAAAAAGTGGCTTTACATTCCTTCAAATATTAAAAAATTCAAAAGCAAGCAGATTAATAGTGCTTAAAAAGGCATTCTTTCTTGTTCCTTTTCATAGCATCTACACAGTCATAGCAGATCAGAATAATGCCATGCAATATTTACAGCATTACTTTACAATGTACTTTTTCTTAAATGGCACTCTATCTACCCTGTTGTTTACAAAATGAAAAATGCCTCCATTACATTCTGCCAGCTATTCTTTGTGTATGCAGTATAAAGGACAGAAATTGTCCCCAGAGCATTTTTAGATTCTCAGCAAATCATTTAAACTCTTTATACTGTATTAAGGACTATATCTGCAACATCATCTCTTATTAATTTTAAAATTAACTTGTTTACTAAATTCATATTTACTGCAGGAAAATCATGTAATCTGTGTGGAAGAATGAGTTTATTCTCAAATCCTCTTACAGTTGCTATCTCTGCTGGAATTTGAAAAGGCAAGATAATTTCAGGACTGAGATTAGAATGTATCAATTTTTCTACTGCTTTGTCCTTTGATAGCTCTCTCTTCACTGCTGTAAATACACAGTTACATCCTGGTTATTTTTGAGGTAGAATTGCACCATGTAATTTATTTTATTGAATAAACCAAATCTCTAAAAGCCCAGAGACACAAAGAGCTCAAACAGGAGCTATAGGGGAGGAGTTCAACCTGAGGAACTCTGTCAGCTCTGCACATTTGGGTGTCCAAACCAGGCTTTTCTATCAACATTTTCTGCAGGTTTTCATACAGCTGACTACAATTCCCTCGAGTTTTCTCCTTTTCCTTATTTTGTTACATTCACATTTGTCAGATGTAAACCTTTACTGGAGATTTCCAATCACTAATTACGCCGGTCCTCCTTGCCTGTTGTGCTCTGGAGGATGGAATCTTCATGGGATCTCTCTTTGTGTCTTTAATGTGATCTCATTCACTAATGTATTTCAGTGTAATTATAACCTCACTTGAGATGCAAAATGCAATCTGATGAAATTGAAAGGCTGTATTCCTCTTTCCCTCACTTTTTTTTGTTTTAAGGTTTCTTTTCTCTTGTAAAATTTACTTCAACATTCCAAGGACTCACTAGAGCACTCTGAATTCCCTGCATGTGTTCTTGACACCAAAACCAGAAGGAATCCTTGAGATTTATGGAATGGGTTTACGGTAGATATTGAAAATTATAACATTGGATCTTCCCTGTAACTCTGTGCTCCAAGAGCTTTGTTGAGCTGAGGTGGAAACTGTCGGGTTTGGTTGTTGGGGGCTGTGCCGCAAACCACGTGTCCAGGCCAATCTCACCTGGCGATCACAAGGAAGAAATTTCATGAGATTTTTTTCTCATTTGACCTTTTTTTTTTTTTTTCCTTTTCTCATGCTTGGCTTTCTGTGGCACTGCCCCTTGCAGCTGTGTGCACTGAGGAGTAAACTGGCTGCCACAAGCAGCACAACTGGTGTTATCAAGTGAAGCATTTCTTTATATAAACAAGAAAAGATTACCCCAAAGATTATACTTGGGAACAAAGCTTGTGATTTTGTTCCAATCTCCTTCCCCAATCTTTATTTCAAAGGTCAGCTCCATATAACTTCTTTGTAATAATCCCTTTGGTTTCTTATTTTCCCATTAGACTTATTTTTCTTCTTACAGGAATACAAGAATATGGAATAGTTTCACTATCCCGGGTTCACATGTCAAATGACATCCTTATCACAGTCACAGAGAAAGAGGAGATTGCACCCAAGAGCCATTTCTATTGATACTAATTTGATCACAAATTAAAGGTCTCGAAGAGTATCAAAGGAACACATATATAGTTAAACAAGTCTTTTCTATTAGAGTTTTTATTTCTCAGTTTTGACATGCCTGCAGCTACAGCTTGCCAGGTAGTTTGTGGAGATATTTATTTCACAAGTATGAATGATAATAAATGCTGAGATGGGAGTGGAAAACCCCTGCTTTTACCTTTAGTATTCAGAGTATGTGAAGCATTTCCACATCTAAGAGAACTTCAAAAGCCACACAAACCTCTGTAGATGACAATCTAAGCAAAGGACAGCATATTATATTATATAATATTCGATTTAAAAGAGGGAGGATCATTTTCAATCTTTCAAGTGCCTGGTAGGAAAGCTATAGAAAATAATGTAAGGTGTGGGAAAAAAAACCAAAAGAAACAGCAATAAAAGAATTGGGCAGAAAGACAAACTTCACAAACTTCACACTTTGTATAACACACAGACCTAAACCTCTGAAATTCAAGCTGTCCTACAGGACAGGTTATTAAAGTATCAGCAGTTGTTTTCCTTTTCACTGTACCTCATTATGTCTCACCAAAGAGTTATAGCTGTGAACAAGCACCAAGAAAAATCTTTGTACTCCCTGTTACCATATTGCTTGCCAGCTCTTCAAAGCACCTGAGGAAATCAGGAGTTCCACTTTTACCCTAATAAATATGCTCACCTTCCTCTGGTTCGAAGGTACTCGAATGAATCATGCACCTAAGAGAATACTTTTTCTTTCAGGAACAGTTAAGGATCCCAAGATGTTTTTCCCCCTAAATGACTCACATGAGATTATTAAAAAAACTTTAATATCTCAAAGTGCTCAAATATAAACAAAGCACGTCTTAAATTTTTGTGTGTGTGTTTGTCCTATAGACTTCAATTAAATTTTATTATACCTCTTTTATGCTTAAACTCCTTTGTTATAAATGGCATGCAGTGAAAATTGGGGGTGGTATATGAGAGGAATAAAACATCTTAGGAGGGCATGGGAGAGTGGAACAGAAGCCTTTAGGGTGTCATTCTGATTTCAGCCTTTTACAGATAACTGCACTTGGCAACTGAGAATAGACTCAGTGAAGAACAGAGTGCTGCTTGGTGCTTTTGTCATTGTTCTGTCACAATGACACCACTTAGGCAGCTATGAGTGTAGCTGTGTAAGGTTTAAGAGAAGCCAGTAAAATGCCATTATACTATCCATATTATGGATCAGTATTTCATAGAGCATGCATTAAGTAAAAGCTAAAGAACTCAGAAAGAAATGCTTCTGGATCAGGCCGGAAACTAATTTAAAATCACATCACTCTCAAAGATGCAACCCAGGCAAAACAAAACAAGAATGTGACATCCTGGAAAAATTGAGGAAGCAAATCATGAAGCTCTATGAATACTCAAATTAATTTACCCAGGAATAAATTGGAGTACAAGATCAGTACATGCAGAAACACTTGGCCAGATGTACTAAAGATCTGGCTGGAAAGACTAAGAAATTCCTGCCAACCTCAGGAAAATTTAAAATAAATAAATAAATAAACAAACAAATAAATAAAATCTGCATATTGCTCTTGGATCAGATCATGTATATATATAGCAGTCATACCTTTCAAAGTGGCTGTTATGTCATAGACTCACATCAAACAACCAAACACTGAAAATTTAATATATATTAAACTCAAGGAGGAGCAGAGTACTCCAGAAAAATCCTACAAGATACTGACAATAAAACATGCTATAACGGAAAGAGACTTTTAAGACAATTAAGAACATAGAAAAAATTTTTAAAGTGCTGTAAATAGTTATCCTTCTCTAAAGAGTTCTTCGCTCCTGCTTACAAGATCTTTGATTACCTTTGGAATGAACCCATGGCCTGCTCCATGTCTCACATGCACAGGATAATTCCTTAGCTCACATTTTGCAAGCAGGAGCCATGCTCATCTTGACAATTAGATGGTATCTGTTCTCTACAAGGTGTCTCTTCGCCTACTTACACCACCGATCGCTTTTCTCAGCCTTCTCCTTCCCTTTCTTCCAGTCTCTGGGCTCTTCTGAAGAGTCTGTGAAGTGATGGAAGTCCTGCAACACCTAAACTGCTCTATTCTTTCTTGTGAACTCCCTCACAGATTTTCTGCCTCCAGAGGAGCTCACAAAGTCTCAGCCATTGCTTTTCAAATAAAGCTGTTTTTCCTGTAACAGATTTCTCAAGGGTCTCAGACTACCTGGTTGCCAAGTGAACAGGATCTGATCTGGATCTCGGCCCTTAAACTGTTTGATTTTATTCAAATCTACAATGCAAAGCCATTCAGAGGGGAACAGACAAGGAAAGTATTCCATCTGAGAGTCTGGGAAGGAGAGACAGTTATGTCAACGCACATACTGTCACATAAGTGCAGAACTTGTACTGTAACATCCAGAAACCATCAATACTCAGACATGGACCTGCTAATTTTCCCTTCAGCCTGGCTGAGGTCTTGCCTTCAAGCTGCTTTTCCACCTTTGCAGTCAGAACTGGAATGGATCTTTGCTGCTCTGCTGAGAGTGACATTTGTTATTAGCTGCTGTATCTTACACAAACAGCCCCTGATGAGTTGTCTCTGCACCTACTGCAGATTGAGATGATAAAGGGGTTCTTTGGCTGCAGCAATTTCTAATATGCATGCCAATGCCTTAATCCTGATTATTAACTATAATCTTCCATGAGAGAATAGAGACTCTATCTTCCATCAATACGTCTAGACATGAAGATATTTGGGTGTCTAATTCTAATTGTGATGGATAAGAGGGCTAAGTAACTTAATGAGTTTTAAATCTCAGTCTAGGCATATCCAAAATCAGTCTGCAGTGAGCACCAACTTAGGTTTTGCAACACCTTTTGGAAGAGAAAAGGAAAAAACTACGCATGAAATAAGGTTTGATTTCTTAGAGTTCTGAATGCTTTCTTTTCATGAGGTTTAAGAGGAAAACAGCAAGGGAGGCAGTGAAGAATGTTATATGCAACATTGGAATACAGAGGAATTTGCCTTGACAGACTGTTATTAGAACTGGTGTCCAGGCAGCATATTGGGGTTAGTGATCCTATTTACAAAAGTTACCTTGGGATCACAGCTGATGCAGACCTCTGGAATTGATATAGACTAGCTGATCCAAAAGACAGCATAAACAGAGGCACAGAGCTCCCTGAAGTCATGCTGAGACACTAGATGAACACCTCAGGGGGCAATCATTTGCAATTCCTACAACATTTATCATCCAAATATTGATGCATCCTAACCACTGTTAGTCGGGTGCATTTCCTCTCCCGACGGAATGATGGAGCACTGTGAAGGAGGCTCTGGGTAGCTCAGCACTGGCAAAGCTGCACAAGTGCAGGTGGATGGATACAGATACACATGTCAGAGATGGCAGCTGCAGTTCTGCTGTGCTAAGGAGCCTTTCTAAAAAGTGAAATATATTTTATTAGCTATGACTTGCTCCCCCATAAGGATAAAGCAATAGGATTGCAGCCCCTTGATTTTTCTGCATCTACCTTATGCCTGTAACTTCCAACAACGATAAACATCCTGCTTGCACACGCATACAGCGACCAGAATATCATTCTTTCTTTTGCAATGCTGTTCATCATGACTCTCTCAAGTCAGCCAGTTTCTGTGGATAATGCTCACCATTGTGCTCAACTCCTAATTCTCCTGCCTAGACAATCAGGTGCCAGCTGTGTTGTCCAGGCTTAACACAGAGCTAACACAACCTGACTGAAATGTCAAACCTGGAGCCTGAGGTTCTGGGGAGAAGAGTCTGCCTGATCACCTGGAGAGAATGATATCCTCCCTTGAAAATACTTCATTGTGCCTAATTTGTCTTACATGCTCAGGATCAAAACTCAGGCATGTAAATGCCAATCCCATGCCCCACACTGAATAAACTATATACAAGACATATTAAAGTTGTGCCCCCACATCAGTCATGAATGAGGTTTTCTAACATAAAATAGGCAACTTTTAAATTTTGAGAGTAGTATTCTGTGTTGGATTCCTACAAAATGATTCATTCCCAAGTAGCAATTTATTGAGGTTACTTACTGTCCATAAGGATGAGAAAGGTGAGTTTATCTACTTTTCATTTATTTCTTCATTTCAGAACAAATGACAAACTCTATAAGGAATAATGTGTCAATACACATTAGTGTAGGGTTAGGATTCATTTTAAAAGTGCCACAGTTAATTGGACTTCTTAAGAAGCAGTTTTCAGTCAATTCAATCTTTCACATAATTCTAAGGATATTGTATAAGAATAACAAACCTGAGTATTTGTTCCCCAGCTTGTTAACAGTATCAATTAACTTTCACTTCATAACATAACTTGCCATTCTTTCTCTGTTTTTGAGGACTGTACATGTTTTCTAATATCAGGTATATAAATTGAAGAAACAATAAATTCCATGACCCATAATGTATTTAAAATACATATGGGTATAGATAAGAGAAAATCACTGACTTATAAAAAGCAAAACACGCATCGAAGAACAAATGTATTGGAAGGAAAAGGGCGGGGGGGGGAGGGAAGGAAAAAATAAGGAAATTTTTATGTCTAGTAACAGGGAAAGAAAAATTCAAAGTGATCTTAAAATGACATGGCTGATACTTTCTATTCTAGTAAACTCCCCCTGATTTTAGTGTGCCCTACATAATCAAAAATTACTGTATGACCCTTTTAGGGGAAACTTTTACCTCTGCATTCAATGATGGAAATATTTATCAGATTTCCCTTTCCGTGTACCCTTTAATTTTTTCTTATATAAATTCCACGACAATTTTGATTTAAAATTTGATTTAAAATTTAAATTAAATAAGCCTAGTGGAGGGATTTTTTGTTTTAAAAAGTATTTATTTCCCATTATAATAGAAGCACTAATGAATAATTTTTCATGTCATGTCATTGATTTCTGCAGAATTCAGTCAGAATGCTGCCATATGAATTTCCATACCAACAGCTGTATTGATTCCCTACTTGGCCAGCACTTGCTGATTAACAACTCTTTATGTGGCCACACCTCCAGCTGTGTTTGTGACTCTGCCACAAACTCCTCAAGTGAAATGAAAACTTCTAAAAAATTTCAATCTGCTGCCTTTTCATCCCGTTTCTCTGTTTTAAATAGATGAAAGAATAACCCCTCTTCTTTAATAGAGGAAATAATGCTTTTTTTTCTCCGAAAGACATGGAGTGTACTCCCTCTTGTCCCTAAGGAAAAGAAAAAAAGGCAACGTTTTCCACAAATTAATATATAAACAGTAAGCAAACCTTCTTCTTTCATTTAATTGTTAATTTCATTTGGGGTTTTTTTTTCCTCATATATTTTACCTTTATGAATTATGCAAGGAGTTTTCCCCCCTTTTACAACTGTTAAAGAGCTTTCTCAATTAATGATGAATAGTTTATTTATTCTTTTGTCATCTTTTCATTAAAAAGAAGCCTGTCTGCTAAACTCTAAGTGACGAGAAAAATGTTTCCAGCTATGCATCTTTTGTGGTTTGCAGAAAAAATGGCAAACTCCTCTTTTCCCAGAGAGCTTAGATGGCCTTTTGAAATATTGATCCTGTATATAATAATATATGACTACATTTCATATTTTGCCATTCTTAGCCCCAGGTATTTGATAGCTGGTTTAAGGAGAGTAAAAGCTGTTTCAAATTCCCAAGCCACAGAGCAGCTGTTAGAAAATTATTTTTTCCCAGCTAAACCTACACTGAAGTAGAAATAATTCCATCCAAATTCTGTGCACTACATAGCACATTTGCACATTTAATTTATAAGGAAGGTTAATTACATTGCTCTGCTGGCATCACCCGCCTCTGTGCTGCAGCCAGAAAGCATTAATGATTTTAAAGAATTCATCAAGGGAGTGGATTTTTTCCTCTAGGGTTGCTTCTGAGTCTTCTGTGCTCAGCCAAGCAATAAGAGATGCACATGTATCTGCTGCGATTATATTCAGAATCCCAAGAAGTTTGAACTTCAAGGAATGTCAAACAAAGCTCAATAATAAATGAATTTTTGATTCCAGAATCAAAACAACATGGGCAATGTAATTTCTCTTTAAGCCTTAAGTTATACATATTTCAGGAAAATGTAACTATGAATGCTGAATCTTTGACCATTTATCTATAATAAGTTTATGCATTACCCAGGTAAATTATTTCCTAATCATCACAGTTTCAAGGGATAGGATTGATAAATTTTAACACATAGCATTGATGAACAAAAAAGTGATACAAGGAGATTCACTGCGTGTAAAACACTGCACATTCATAAAGCATATCTGGCTCAGCTGGATTGTTCCTGCCTGCACGTTGCTGTGTCCTGTAACTGTGATCTTTATGAGACAATAATAATTCCAGCTGGCATTAGTGGCACTGCTGAGTCAGCAAGCAATGATTGGCTCAGGCCTCTTGAACAGAGGGCAAGAGGCAACCAGTGTGTTCTGTCCTTCCTTTGATGAAGATGGGATTGTCCCCAGCATCCACATCAGCTTCCTGCACGCGTTCCAGAAATGACACAGACCTGTCACGCACAGCAAGGTGGCACAACTGCGGGGTGAGCAGTGCTTAGTGACGCTGCTGTTACCTTCTCAGCACACCTACATCACAGCCTCCCGCTCAAATGACTTCTCCTGAATTCGAGGACTGGCTACAAAAGAGCAACTTTAATGCATAAGACCTTCAATAGTGATTTTCCTTCTAAATTACTGTGAGAAGGAAAAGATTCACTCTGCTCCAAAACATTTTTGTCTGCAGTTACACAGAAAGTGGATCCAAACCCTCTGATTTCTCTCATGCCCTGTGCATAAGAGCAGTGAGCACAAGGAGGAGTTCAGACAGTTTCAACAAAGGCCTCAAATCTGCCCAAATAACCCATATTTCATGGGAAAACCTGCTAAATATCTTGCTCATATTTGAGAGACACAAGTAGCCTGTCTGACTGGGGTCTTTTCAAGACCCAGAATTTAATGAGATTCCAGAATTATGAGGATTAACTCCAAATATTATGGATAATACACTTGGCATTTACAGTGCTTTTGATATAGCCACCTAAACACCTACTGTAATTAAGCAACCTTCTCAAGAAAGTTTCCATTTATGAAATACTCAGTAAGCTGGGTTTTTAAAATAAGTGCATGAAAAAACTTTCATTGATTCAGCTCTTTCCAGCTGAAGCCATTATTTACAGAGATGAAGCTATTTATTAATGAGTAATCAACAGTATGGCTGATTAATGCCAATAGCACACTGTGCTTAAAACTGGGGCAGCAAAGGAGAGGAGAAAACTCCAGTGCCTGATCAAATTGGCTGAGCTTTATCCTGCAGTCTGTCATGCAATTATTTATTTGAAATTGAAAAATGGTGTCCGATACAGAAAAAAATAAACAGTTCAAGTAAATGTTTTAAACACCCTCCAACAAGCGTAAGTCCACATAAACCAAACCAGAAAAGTTCTGTTATCATGCTTTTCATCCATGCATACGAATAAATTTGTTCAAAGTAATGGTAAATGAACCCATAGGAATATATGAGCTGATCTTTGAAAAAGGTACTGGAAAAAAAAAAAAAAAAAAAAAAAAGACATGATTTTTTTCTGTATACAAAGTGTTGATTGGTTGACGATGATTCTTCTTTTAATGCGCTTTTTTTTTTTTCCCCACTAGGAGGCACATACTACTCAATGAATTAAAAAAAAATAATAATAAAAACTGGGTGGTATGTTCAAAATCACTTTCATTAAGGAAAAATGCTTGGTGACTCAAGACAGAAAAATACAACACTATAAAGAGAAATGTCATTATGTGAGACATCCCCTTCCTGCCATGTCACAGCCCCTCTCTTAAATCCAGTCCCCTCAAAGCCCAGCAAAATGTCCTGCAGGTATTAGAAACAGGTTTTAAAATACTCCTTGAGAAAATACTCCTAGCACACTTCACTAACTTCTTTCTGAAACATATATGAAGAAGCATAAGCAACAGAACAGCAGAGGAAAACATTTAACACACTTCTCATCATGGCAAGAATTAGGTATTTTTCTCAAATATTTTCCTAGCACTGATACCTAACCAGTTATTGAAAGGTTATTTCTAATGCACATGATACCCAATTGCCAAAGTGCTGATATTACTTTTTGTTCCACAGGCCTTTCCTGCACTGTCGCCAGGGCTATAATGAAGGCTAACAACAATAATAGTAATTATTTCAACTATAGGCTACTATACAAATTAAAATGCTCCCTTATTTGGATTTTCAGATTGAAGTCAAAACAGCAAAGTAATCATAATGCCAATGCTACATCCTAGTTTACTGCAGATTTGTCAAAAAACCCCAAACCTAATAAAAATCCATTAATTACTATTTACTTACACCTTATTCTCCTTCAATATTAGTCTACTAATATTTGGCATCATTATCATTCAGAAGAAAAAAACAACCAATTATGTATAGGAGGACTGTCAAATATGTGAACAAGAAAATTTATCTAGGTCAGTACTGGGGAGTGTGAGTAGAAGATATATATTTCTAATCTTAAAATCTATTAACCGTAACTACTCCTGTAAGGTAGAACTATAACCTTTTTTTTTTTTTTTTTTTTTTTTTTTTTTTTTTTTTTTTTTAAGAAAAGCCAAGTATTTACTCTTATGGCCCTGTGTTGACACATTTTATCATAAGTTATTTGCACTGCACACAGCAAGATTTCTTCATTTTATACTTATACGTCCTGTCTTCATTACATCTAAAACACAGCATTTTTTAGAAACATAAAGAATTCTTCAGGGTGCTTGTAAATTAAAGTTTCAATCAAAACAATATTGGTTTGAATGCAAGTAGGATTCTAAGGTAATTCTCAAAATTGATTTTTACTGTAGGCTCTAAATTATTTTAAATCCTGATGTCTGGGGAAATTAAGATTACCTTGACGCATAGATTTCTGTGCCACCAGAAGTTTGAATATTTATGCTGCTATTAGTTTGGAAATACACCGGGTCCCCTTCCTAATTAAATGGTCATTCTGACCATTTCACAGTTATTTTGAGAGGGTTCATAGCACCTCTAAACAGCTTTGCCAACAGAAGCAACTTCTTACGCTGTTACATTCTGAAAGAAGATTTGAACTGCAATAAATAAATGAAATTAAATAAATGAATCATTTCTGATATCTCAACCTGCAGAAACTTTTGATGTAAATATAAGTAGATCCCTTTTGGAATAAAAGGAATTGTACTGAAATGTCTGAAAAGACTGTCTGAAAATGAGACTGGCAATGAGCTCTCACTAAAGTACGCTGACTCACCTAATGAATAGAATTTTCCCTGCCACTACACTCTCGCACACCTTTAACACTAAAATATAAAGATATGCTTTATAGCAAAAACTTACATCCAGTTCTCTGGACAGGCTTCAAATAATCAAATGAAAAAGATGTGAAAGATTCTAGAAGTCCTATTGCAATTTTTCTTTTCTTAGGAAGAGTTCAGAATTTCTTAATTTGCAATCTGTGTTTAACCAGTTTCTTCAATGTCACGCTGGTGTTAAACAAATGCACGTTTGTAAATGTACCATTTACAAGAAGTTGCTCCACAGCTTTTGATTTAAGATGCAGGGCAGAGGTGAATCAAGACCAAAGAACGTCACTGGATACAATGAGGGGGTGCACCCCATGCCCTTCTTCTCCAGCTAACAAAAAACCCCGTAAGTATGGGCTGCTTTCTTAGTTCTTTCCCTACATTTGGATGGGTTTTGAAGAGATATTGCTATTGAAGGCATACAAAAACTTAAAAATGCTCTTTGAGCAGACAGTTTTACCATTTCTATTCATGGAAACCAGATAACATCCAGAAAATTCAACTAATGCTATATTTTTTACCTAATTAAATTTCTCTAATTGCATTGCAAAGTTTGAACTCTGTGCTACTGGAGATGTAAGTACCAGGAAATGTTGGACTTCTCATTAATCTAAACATACATGAGTGATTATGAATCAGAATTTCCTCATTAATTTCAGCAGAAACTCATATTTACTCTCTGGCAAATACCTTACACGTTAAACAGTACTAATAACTTCCCTTATCTTGGTAAGCATAAGTGGAGCTGCAGATGAGGGCATTTGCAGCACTCTGAGTTACACCTTTGGAGTGCCATGCATGGTTTGTTTGGTTAATTGATTTTACGTATTCTTACTGATTTATGTTTATTTATCAAATTCACAGAATGCAAATGCTGACCAGCACTTCTGCACACCGTGTTTGGACTTTGCACAGGTTTTCTGATTTGAAGACAAAGTTGAGGATCGGTGATTACACTTGAGAGAAAGAAAATTTACTTCCAGTCACACATGTTAATCCTTGATCATGCAATGTTCAAAAAGCAAACTCAAATCACCTATCAGTGACCTGGGAACTCATAATTTGCTTGCTTAAAATAGTTATGCATCCAAAACCTCTGAAGTAGTACCACATAAAACTGGGCATAAAAAATAACAAAACAAGCTCTTAAAACAGAACACCTGCTTTTATTTTAGTCATCTTTTATTCTTCTGTTAGAAGAGCAAAAAGTGACACTTCCTATTGCCTTACTTATTCCTTCACACGCAGAGATGGAAAACGTTAAGTTATGTCTGTTGTTGGATTGGGCTGTCCCGCTGTTCATTGGGGTAGATGGAGAGATCTCATATGAACTTTCTCTGCTAATTCAGCTGTCAGATCAGCAATTTTGAATGGAGAAGCAATGGAAGGAGCTGGAAGACATGAGGATCTTGATCTCATATGTTAATTTGTAAGAGTATCTTGTCTTTCCCTACGCCATTTTGAGCCCACACTTCTGACCCTCCATTCTAAGCAAACACATTTGCAAAGGCAGTGGCTTATGTGCTAGAGATGCTTTAGAGGGGAAGAAAATTAATTCCACCTCACACAACCATACACCTCCTAATAAGGATGTAGGATGAATAGAAATTTAATTTACTACTGAAGGAATAACGAGTATACAGGAACAGACATCCTGCAAGTAGAAAACAGACCAGTAACTCTCTGCCACAGAATACACACAGATTCAACTAGGAATATTTCTGCAAATATATATTTTTTTTTTATAACAATCCTCTTTCATTATTAAGCAGGAAGATTTTTTTTTTTTCTATCTTTCTATTATGCTAAATCTTGTATTTATTAAGAAATGTTTTATTTCTCCTGTGAGACTAAACAAAAGTGTCTTGTGCTAGGAAAAGCATATTCACCATCTGTTAAGTGGAAAATCCGTGACACTGACTGCATATCAGGCATCTGATTTTAATTACATTTCTAGATGAGAGATGCTCTTCTCAGATCACTTTTTTTTTTCCTCTTTTACTTTCTGTGTTAATTCCAAAAGGCTCCTAGCAAGAGGTGCTTTGGTTGAGCTTCAGATCTAAGTAGCACAAGACAGCAGTTAAGGTTTCCCAAGAGGGATTTCTGCACACACAGCGCAGAAAGTGGGACAATAAAAGAAAGGTTATCATTTATTAATTGTGAGAACAATCTGCAAAAAACTTTTCTGGTCTTAAACAGAATTTCTGTTCCCATTTCCTGGTTCATAGGTCCTCAGGTTGGAGCAGTAAAAAAGCAATCATCATTACTGCCCAAGTAAAAAATTATTTCAGCACAGGGTTTTTTTCACCTGCAACTGCAGGGTTGTGATCTATAAGCCAACCTTAGGAGGAAGCCAGGTAAGATCTCCTCATATCCATGAAGGCTGCTGTTCTAATATGAACGGCCCATTCATAAAATTTCGGGTGAATTCCTCATGGCTTCTTTAAATACATCAGGCATGAAGTAAAATAGATCTATTTTCCTTTTGTTCTGGAAGCAAGAAAAAAAAGGCTTTTGGGACTTGAAAAGAAGGAAGATGAGGAAACCAAGAATCACAAGCATTTGGCCCCTGTAATTTCACTTCTTGAAGTGGAAGACTGAAAAATAAAAGGCTATTACTCTATCTATGGCTAAACTCACAAAAGCCAAATTGCATGTGATTCATATGGTGGAAGCACATCCAGAATGAGATCTCCCTGCACGTTCCCACGTTGCTGGGATTTCCCCATTTCTGGGAACAGCACTGGGGCAGCAGACAGGAGCCTGTGGCTCTCCAGTGCAGCAGAGGCCCCTGTGCCTCCCTATCAAAATGCAGCAGAATTATTACACAGGCTGAAGTATATTGTGCAAGGCAATGGCATTAAACATTTTCCACAGAATACTGCACACTTAATATTCCTCAGATTTTGATGTGGGAAATGGGACAGGACAGAGAGACAAAAACACCCAATCCTGATGGCAGTCTTGCTTCAAATGTTGATGAGAGCAGGGCATATCTCTCTGTTCTTTTTTATCACTTTGAGCTGGCGCTGTCACAGGAGCCAAGCAGGAAAGTTTTTAATTTGTGTATTTTGGCAGTGTTGATGGATGGAACAATACCATTAGGCTTTTGTTTTGCAGGAATATAAGAAACCCAAGGTGCTTCTAAGGTCTGTAGGAATAAAATATTCCTATAGTAAAAATCTGAAATTGAATAGGGACAAATAAACATCATATTAATTGAAATTGTTGGGTAAATATTACCCATCAATATGACACACTCTTACCTCTCCATTTCATTAATGTTTAATGTTGAGAAGTTAGTCTACATAAAACAAGAAAAATAAAATGAAAAAAAAAAAATAAGAAGAAAACAACAACAAAACTTTGGACTCACAAACTGAGTGTGAAAAAATCCTTTTTAGCATTTTTGAACCTAAGAAAATGACATGCCTCCCTGAGAAACTGTCCTGCTCTGGGCAGAAATCTTTTGCAGAAAGGAGTTTGTATTTGGTCTGCTTTCCTAGCAGGCATGGCTGAGATCTTTTCAAATGCTTTTTGGTAGAAATATGAGCTACTCTGGAAGTAGAGGGTACCTAAACCCACCAGCACACCTCTAAACAAAAGAAGGCCAGTATATATATTACACACTTTAAATGTGTATGAAGTTAAAATTGCTTGTTTTGCTGGGGAGCTGTCGAAAGTTAGCACCTATTTTTCAGAGCATCAGCACCAAGTGCCATCAAGCCTGCAGCAATACAGCTCACACGTGCTAAAGATGCTCCCCAGTGAGACGCTGCAACGAAACCACTCATAATTATATTTATTCTTTGTGGTACCTGATTATCTAGCAGAAAGTAAAGTTCTGAGACCTCTCAGAGTAAAACCGCTCCCCTTATCATGACTTGACAGATGTAAACCGCTCTGCACTTTTACCTTTGGCTTTATCTTGCCCTCTGCCTGTAGTCTGGGGCTGTCCAGAGCAGCTCCCGCTGTGCCAGCTCGGAGGGATAACCTCCCACAGGGTGAGGGATGTCCCTCCTGGTGCCATGGCTCCTTCCCCCTGCACCCCTCCCAGGGCTGCTCTAGGCACAGCCTGATCCTACCCAAGCATTTCTGTTCTTAGATCCCTGCTTTCCATGTCATCATCTCTGAGATGGGGTTTTCAGAAGAACCATCTTCCTGTGCTCATATCAGACATATTACTCACTTACAAAATATCAGTGCCACTGTGACAACAAACACATTTTATTATGAATTACTAATATTTATTTGAACCAAGACACATTTCTAATTTCAAGAGAGTACTCAGAGTGACAAACTAATGAGAACTGTCACAGGTCACTGTAATTAGAAACGTTTTTCAAAATGCTGTGTAAGGCAACAGCAGCTACAATATTATCCATAATTCATTAAAACTTAAAACATTCAAGAGAATACAAAATTGCTGTATGTGCAACTTTGCCTGAAAGGCTGCATGCAAGAAGAGATAGGAATGTGTTCTAGTTGTATGATAATTTCCCTTTTATTCAAATGACCTAAATCTTTGTCTTTCTTATGATGTGATTACTTTCATAGCAACAGTTTCAAAGCTGTGATCAATTTGAATAAAAAAATTATTATGACTGGATGTTTCAATTCAATGTTTCTACAAGATAATAAAATGAAGGTTAAAGGGGTTTAATATATCCTATCAGCAGTAGGATTCCAAACAGCTGAAAATACATGAGTTTTGAGAGGGAAAAATGCCCCATTTCCATGCCTGCAATGCAGTTAATGAAATAGCCTTACTAATTTAAAGTAATTTCATTTCTAAAAGCTCCAAATGCATGCTTAAAGACAGCTGATCAAGTACTATTTTAAATAACAGCATGTCACATCAAAACAGCTTTCTGATTACCTGGCATTGGTAATTTTTCTCATTTTTTTGCTTAATTTGCCAAGTGTTTTGTGTTCTTTCTTCAAGTAATTTAAATCATTCATTTTAAAACTGGGTGAAAGAAAGGAAAATTAGCAATCCAAGACCCAAGCTATAACTGCTAATGCAGCAAGAACTGCAATATTGTTTTGATTACCCATGAATGGATACATGAACAAGTAGAAAAAGAAATAAAGATGCAGACCTTTGCTATGATCTCTCTTACAAACACAATGCAATTGGAAATTTCTTTACCTGTAACTGTTTGCACATAATTCTGTTACTGTTTTGCACTTAGTCACAGACTTTCTCTATCAGGCATTCTGAGAACACAATAAAATTTATGCTGGAATTTATCATTAAGATTTTTTTATTATTATTAACCTTATAATCTTCTTCTTTAAAACAGGCAAAAATTGAAGTCACACTATCATACCAATGTAGTAACTGGATAGTGGGATACCTAAAAATCCAGATAAAGAGATGAATATTTTCATTCAGGTTTAATACAATGGCCTGCATGTACTATTTAGTCTTGTAACAGTTCATTTTGAGAACCATCGTTACTGGTTATTCAAGCTACAAACTACATTTCACTAAATAAAGCTTGGTGTCTGTTACAAACACAGTTTACAGGGAAACAGTCACAAGTAAAGGACCTCATCGACTTCACATTTAGGACAAGTCTAGGATGCTTGGCTGCGTAGTTAACATCTCAATTAGACTTAAGCACAAGTGACCAGGCAGCTGGACCCTTTATTGAAACGCTTAGTTCCTTGTAAAAAACTCTTGACTAAATTCCTTTGATATTAATGAGGTTTTTATCTTTTTTATTAGATATGTCACACTAAGCTGTACATAAGATTTTCATTGTTTTATTGGTGAGCTGTGGTAAGCAGTCTCAGCAGGGAAAGTCACAGGGTGCACTCTGAAGTTCATGAGATGGGACAGTCAAAAGTGACAGTCAGTTCCCCTCAAGCTTTCTAAAATTGGAAATACACTTATAACGACATTGGTTTCTTAAAATAGCACCAGTAAGATTTCTTTGTCATTTTTGTTCAGGCCTAAGATTATATTACCAAGCTTTACTTTGCAAGCATGAAAAGTTAAACTGTACACTTAAGTGTTTCTTAACAGATTAAGTTGAAATGATTTTTTGTAACTGAAGATTTTGGAGGCATTAAAGAGATCTGTGGTGATTTCAATAGTGAGCAGAATGGAAAGGGTTACATGGAATAATACCCCTAAGAAAATCTCTAAACACAACAAAAACAGCCCTGTCCTCCATGCTCAGCATTGTCTCCTGCTGTCCTGACAAACCTTGTTTACCCAGGCTGGCATCCAGGGCACCAGAGCGGAAATCTCAGAACACAAAAGCATTAAATGACAAGAGAAGGCTTCTTAATTTGGAAGGTGAATTATATTTCAACTGTTTCTGTTCCTGAGTTACAAAGAGCCAATAAAGGAGGTGCTTGAGCTTGAAAAAGCAATCTGCTCCCTGTGTTGGGTGACAGAAATAAATATCTTTGCAAATAAAAAAATTGAAGGGCTCATCACACTTTGTTTTTCTCTTCAGTATTTTGAAGTGGAGCAATATTTCCTCTTTGATTTACCTAATCTCACCAAAACCAAGAGCAGTTACTTTTGGAGAGAGATATTTCTCCTCGACAGGAGATTACCTCTTTTTTCAAATAGCCAGTGGGCCATATAAATCATAGGTGGCCTGCAGACATTTACCTGATAAGGTTCCTAGGGCAGTGCCAGATTTTCTGCTTTGATAAGCCACTGCCCCTCAGGCAGAAAGCAGGAATGATCCTGTGCTTTTAGCCTGCCGCACTGAAATTCCACAAAGCTTCTGAGTGCCTCATTGCAACTTTTTCTATATTGGATTATTTTGCCACATTGAATGACTCCTGGGTGAAGCGAGGAAGTCTCCAGATAAAAGTGAAGTCACATAAATGGGCTTTTAATAATTCTTGTCCAGATTTTAAAGTTGTACCAGTGTTTTTCATGCTGTGTACATACTATGTTCATCATTACAAATAGGCTTTGATGCTGAGTTGTAAGAGACATCCATTCTCTTACAGCACTTGCAGAAGTTTTAGAAAAGCCAAGCCCCAGCTTCTTCCATCACCTCAGACTATGTGCTTTCAAGGTACCTTTCTTACCAAACATGAAAAGTTCAGCAGACATAAAAGTTTTGGGTTTCACTTCAGCATAGCACTATGCTTTATAGTGTGTCATTAAGTGTAGAAACACTTTAAGACATTTTCTGGAATTAGACTTTACAGCTATTGGCACCATGTATCAATTTCATAGCAAAGCAAGGAATAAAGTGCAGAAGTCAGAACTTGCAGGCTTCAGAATTGAGTTTTCAGAGCATGTAGGAATGAATAGTTCTACTTCATATTTTATTATTCTCATTTGTTTAAACTATCTTATAATTCTTGTTTATTACACAGGGAATTTAATAAATTCCCACTGTTCCAAAGTGCCAGATAGACTGACAATAATGTTGAGAATACCACAACTTTGGTAATAAATATTACCAAAAAAAATAATTGTAATTCACATTCACATATACAAGTGATTTCCGGAATTATTAAAGTAGTGATAGAGGAACTTGTTACATGTGGTTTTTGAAACACTCTGCAGGCTTTCCCATCTCAAGACCTCAGTTTGCCATTGAGAAATATAAAGTGGGTAAATCTAAAACAACTCTAGTTCTCTCCTGTGGAGATGCATTATTTTCTGCAGGTAAAAGACCATCTTCCAGGTCCAGAACCAACTCAGGATGTCAAGAGTTACTTTTCAGTTGCCCATTACTTCTGTTCCCAAGCCAGAAATAAGAATTATTAAAAGTACTGCAAAGTTATTTTTTAATAATACTTCTCACTGCACATGTATCAGGATTCACTATTTTACTGAAGTGCTGTTTCAAAAATTCCCTGGTACTTGATACTGCAGTAAACTTCAAATTTTCTTTCATCTATTTGCATGCTTATCAATTTTTTTTTCTGCTGTAAGAATTTTATAGACCAACATTTTGTAATTTAGTACTTTGAAATCTATAGAAATTATTGCTTCACTTCTAATGTTGTGCTTCATTAGCTTAAGAGTGAGTAACTGTATTTGTGCTAATGAATACAACCAAATTCATCACTAGTTACTGTCACTAAGACATTCAAAGAAGAGGGCACGCTTTTGAAAAACTTGAACAAAACAGAATCATGCACATTCTTAAAGGACAGAAAATTTATCACATTGATTTGACTGAATTTAGCTCAGTGATCAAACGTCATTCAGTAAAACTTGGTGGCTTTTAACTGTCTGCAACTCTCTAGTAGCATGCTGATAAACACGTGGTGCTGGATTGATAGGTACGGGGTTTTTTCATGTTTTACTGCAATCCTTAATTGCTTCCCTGAGAGTAACAATGACCAATTCCCAGTGGTTACTTTTTCTAAGGAGAATTTAACAAGGGAAGTCAGAAATGAGGGCCAGTAGTAGTCAGCAACTTTGGTGACTTTTTAAGATTTCTTGAACACTGTTTGAAAAAAGAAGGGCACTGTCAAACTTCAATCTCATTGGGGGGAAACTCAGGACTGCAGCTCCATCTGTGCACTCCTCCTTTCACACTGCAGAGCCCTGACAGAGCAGCTGAATTACTGCAGCAAAAATCAGCATAAAAAGCTTTTTATGGAAGAGAATTCTTGTTTAATCAGAAGCCATCTACTTCAGTTTCCATAAATCTTAATGACCATACATTAGCACATAATGCCTTTAAACACTCTTTCTATTATATTAAATTTGCAGTAAGTAAATGCATTTGGGTTCTTCTGAATTGGAGATGAGACATTCTGCAATATAAATGAAATTGCTTAATAGCTGTCTTCAAACCGTACATTCCAGATTATTTTTTCCACAGAAAAAAAAGAAAAAGGCAAACCAAATTACTTCATTTAATATCAGTTCCTACCCTGATAAAAATTTTTCAATTTACAGTGTGACACTTTCTCTTCCAGAATTTTCATCTCAAACAAATGAAGCTATAAAACACTTGGTTTCTCCCCTTAGGAATGTCATTGTTCATCTCGTTTGTTAATCCTATTGACAGCAAAGTTTTTTTTCCAAACAGGCTGGAAGCACTAGTGAATGTTTTCGTTTTAGCAAAGATTTCCTATTTGTTTTTTTATGTTTGAGGACTCCAACCCCTGCTCTCCGTTCTCACTGATTCTCACAATAGGCACCTGCACACACCACTTGAGGATAAGCACCACAAATCCTCAGTTTTGTCTTACAGTGCAGAGAAGTCACATATTTTGACTAAGCAGTTGTACGTCAGAACAAAAATGTTTGTTTGTGCACTGTAGGTTATGAGAGAAAGAGTAGTTACACTTTCACCCCTCTCTCTACTGCTCAGAGACATTATTCATGGAACAATCACAGGTATTTGCAGCTTTTGGGGACAATTATTCAAGAACAGAGTTAGATATTGCCAAAAAATATAGGGCTACATCTTTTATCAAATGTTTCAAAATCCTGACAATGTTGCGTTTAACTACTTGACTGTTGCTGTGTATTATTTGGTTTTATACTGTATTTCATTTTTATATTGGGTTTTGTAATGGTTTCTTCTGTACTTCCCTGTTCCCCTGGAAAATGTAACATCCCGAGGTTTGTCCCTGCCCCTTTTCCCTGCCCATTCTCCCACACTGGAATGGAATCCAGCTCTGTTCCACTCCCACTTTATCCCTGAATGGGTAGTGGCTTGTCCCTGCCTTTAGCCCCTTCCCTGATATAAGCCAGGGCAACACATGGAAAAACTCTCCTGCCTCGGGGACTGGGAAGGGGCTCCTGACCCTGCAGGGACAGGACCACAGGAGGAAGACTGAATACAGCTCTGATTTCCCCTGGATCAAGTGCAGACCTTCCTTTGCCACTGATGGGAACCTGTGCTCTCTCTAAAGGAAAACGTTCACAGCCACTCCTGGGTTTTTGGGGCCCTGAGGAAAAATCCTTCCAGCTGTGGTCTGTCTCTCCAGCTAGCCAAGGCAAAAACAGAGCCGGGGCTCTGAGAGAGAGAGAGAGACCAGCCACGCTTGACAACGCTGCAATTGGGTGAGCGAGCCAACTGTATCCACTGCAGAGAACATCAACCACTACTAACCAAAAGTGAACCCTAAGCCACACTGCTCCACAGTAAAGATTTGAACTGTCTGCTACAAAAACAGTGCTATTGATCCTCCCAGGGTGATTTGAACTTATAGAAACATAACATAAAGGGGTTTTTTAAGACTCCCAGACTACAAATTTTGCCCATGATGCAATTATGACCAGAGCAGTGTCCTGCTGTACCCTTGGAAGCTCTGGTAAGGTTAGTTAACCCCAGCCTGGGTGCCCTCTCAGTGACAGCAGTGGACAGGAACTTGTTCCTCTTCAGCTTCCAGACAAATAGACATCAGTTTTAATCCCCTTTTGACTTTTCTTATTTCACATGAATCATCCATTTAGAGATGGAGGGTGGGGGGTTCCTTCTCTCTAGTGGTGTTTAAAGCAGCCTATATATAGCCACACTTGAACAGAATTAGATTTTATAACTAAAGAGCCCTATTACATAATAAATCATGTAATAACAGGCATTAATAACTGACAAGATGATGATGATGAATGCTAAGAAAACTCATCAGTAATAGGGGATCATGTTATTGCAACAAGGTTATCTTACGTAGGGTAGTAACATTTACACTTGGAAAAAAATTCCTCTGCACTACACAGACAAATCTTCATTTTACAGGGGCCCATGAGCAGCCACCACTTTTGCTGTACAATTATAAGAAGTTTACTGAACATTTTCTTCCAGGACAGTGATAAAATTGGGTGCTTTTCCTATTATAAATTTACAAATTCTATATGTCAGGGAAAAATAAAACATGCTGATTCATTTAAGACTGGAAGGATAGAGTAAATATAATTTAAACTGAGCAAACACCAGAAAACTACTGTCAGAGTAATCTAATTTTCAAAATTAGTATGAAAATACACATCACCCTACAAAATTCCTTTCTAATCATCCAGTTTTTCCCAAGTTAACTTAAGCTTTATATTAATTTTGAATGTAATGCAGAAAAAGAAAGTTAACTTTTTTATTTTTTTAGACATTTAAAAAAATCAAAATTTGTGAAAAGTTTTAGCCACGCATTTACTTAATTTTAATTTGGAGAAAATACACCAGATACACAATCTACTAAATGTATTACTACAACAGATTGTTAATTTCCTTGAAATTCAATTACAAAACCCGATTTGAGCAATTTAATGTTTGACAAGCTACAAATAATTTCAGTTAACGAGGCAGTTTTACAAATTAGCCCCATGTCACATTCCACTTTTGTGAATGACATTCACTCAAAGCATTTTTATTAAGCTGATTATTACTGTGGTATCCGGCACCTCTTTTAGACAGCTTTTCTTACAGGCAATGTCATTTTACTCAATTGCTCAGAACTATAAGAATATGGACTATTAAAATACGAGTGATTATAATTTGCTTCCAAGCTAGCAGAGCACAGCAGCTCAGGAACTAATCTATAGCGGCATCCTCCACATTCACTTCAGGGAACTCATGTTTGCACCAGTTCCAAAGCTGTGGATTGCCGAACTTTAATCAGAGCTGGGCGGACCTGGCCTTGGAATCACTGCATTTGGAACAATTGCAGATGTATTTTGTTTTTATTTTGGAAGATACAAAGAGGCATTACAGAGGCTGGGCACTTGAGATTCATAGAATTTCAAAACTAACCTACTTATTCCCTTAAAATCAGTACAAAATTTACTATTGACTTATATGAATATACAGCTAAACTAGTGGTAAGTAATTTTGCATTTGCTTTTTCAGAAAAAAATATGAATTTAATTTTTGACTCCCTCAAGAGATGGGCAAAGAGTGTTTGGCTAAATTTTAACAACCCTTCTAAACTTAGCTTTTATGTATTTAAGCAGAAACTGTACCTGTATATAATAAATTAATTGATTAATTTGGTTGATTGAAATCTGTGAATTTGACCCCTTGACTGAATAAAAAAGAAGAAAAGGAATTGATTTGCTGTTTACAAGCCTTCAGTTTCAGGAGTATCATCTCCAGTATGCCTAAGACTGGGGAAATCTTAGCTTGTTTCACTAAGTGTCCAAAGAAATGCCAGATAATTTTTAAAATGCTCATATTTTCATATTTAAGATTTTAACATAATAAGATATCTGTTAGGCACATCCTCCCTCCTCAAGGATAAAACACCCTATGGAAAATTATAACTGAAAAGTAACTGTTAAAACATATAGATGGGAATTCTTCAGGATAGAGAGAGAATTTCACAGGTCCAGATGTTGGAATCTCCAACATTAGCTGTAAAAACAGATGCCCTTTCAGTGCTATTACTTAGATAAATTCTTTTTCCTTTGAACTGCCAGATATGCATATGGAAGAGTGTAAATGTCTAGGAAACTGTAATTAAACAGGACATTTAAAGTCAAAACCATTAGGCCCTGGCAACATTTTCTTATTTCTTGACAAAAATTCCTGGGCGCAGAGTCTGAACAAGGCAACAGCAAGGTTAAAATGTGGATGGAGGAAACAGAATCACTGAAATACAGTGGACACCAGAAGTCAAGCACATTGCAGCTATGAAGGCCCTATATAGGTTAAAAGAAAATACACCCTAGATTATAATTAGCCGGTTTTCTATTTAATGTATTTATAGTTTCAGCTGGTTGGGGATGAGTATAGCGTAAGCTCTTCTGCACATGGAAGGGAGTGAACACACTGATTTCAATAGCTGAGTTATTACACATAATTTCATGATTTTACTGAGTTGCTGATTCTAATTTTATGGCTGTGAAACACTTGAAGTGTTGTGTTTCTGCACCGGGTTTTTTTGTAGTTGAGTTTCTTCTTTTGGGTTGTGGTTTGCTTGGGGGGTTGGTGTGAAAAACCTGCTGTATGTGAAAGTACCATAAATGAGCACTAAGAAATACTTAAAATTGCACAGATCTTGAATATAAAAGGCAGTTGAGTGCCCTCTTTGTCCTCCCAGGCAGTACAAAGCACTAGAAAGTGATGATAAGAGCAAAACAAAAGTAGTTCTCAACATTTGGATGAACTACCTGGTGCAAAAAGTTTTCCTATTTGGTTTTGGGGGGCTGGGGGGAGGTCCTCGTTCATTTTGGTTTTTGGGGTTTTTTTTCATCACCTAAATTATTCAGACAGACTGATGCTGTTTTGAGTAGAATTCATTTTCCAGAGCTGCAGACAAATATGCACTACAACATATATCACTTATGAGCAGTGGTTTCAGGGGCTGCCTATTGATTTCATAGCTGTACACATGGATCACAACCTTCTATTTTAATCTAAGGTTTCCTTATTAGATGGTGCTCAGATAGTTTGGGTTTTTTTAGGGACAGTAATGCATTCATGGTACGCACAGACAGGTGTTCTTCAGGAAATTCTCTGCTCATTTATCATCACATGGCTTTTTTTGGATCAATGGTAGAATATGAAGAACTATCAAATATAAAATGACTGACGGTACAGTTCATGGCAGAAAAAGACCCCAAAGGTTCTCCAGCCACCTCTGTGGCGGTCTGAACTTCATTGCAGGCCATGTTCTGTTATTTTTTATCCCTGCTTAGGAGAGGAAGAATAGGAATCCTCCCCTCAAATGAAGGAACAATACAAAGCTGCCTTTCAGCAGAACTGAAAGGTCAGCACTAACTGGGAAAATGGCTTCAGCTGCTGAAAGCACACACATCCTGCCTGTCAAGGGTGCTGATTTGGCTCGTTCTGTACCAAATTAATCTTGCTATGCAGGGAATTGGGCTAGCAGCCGTCAGCCAGTGACCCACGACATTTCTGTACCCTGCATGGGAAATAACTCACTCAACAAAAGCCCATGGAGCACAATGTGGAACAGTCACAGCCTTCGCTGAGCAGAATACCAAGGTTTCCACCTGCCATACGTTTAGGAGTACATGATTCCCTGAAGCAACCTGAGGGAAAGCAACGCATGGTCCCAAGATGCTTAATCTTGTGAGAACACAGTCACAACGCATTGCCTTAGCTGATAAACTCAAGAGATCACTATTTGTTTAAGACAAGACTTGTACTAGACAGATAGGTGCTGTTAAGGATCCCAATTCACCCTGGAATTTATACACTGAGGCAGTCTCTAACTACCCTGTCTCATTTAGCATCAATCCATGAAAGGACCCCATTATATCTTTAGTTAGGTGAGACTGACCTACAGCTGAGAAGTTGCTGTATTTGCACTCATCAGTAGATGACTGCTTTATCAGTTAAGCACTACTCTGTGCAACTTGTATGGTATGGCAGCTACAAAATGTAACTGTATAAGAATCTCTTCATTTGCTTAAATTAAATAGGAAAAAAGGAAAGGGTTCATCCCCTCATTAGACTCAAAGTGCAGAGGGGGTAATACCAGAAGGTGGAAGAGGTGATCAGGGAAAATGACACAAAAGTCTTAATTTTAGACTGTTTTAAGTTATGGAAGCCTCGTCTTTAACACAATATTTATATATTATATAATATGCTATTTTACTATTAAAAGTACCATATAATTCAGAATAGTATTAATAAAAGAAAATGCACACAACGTACGTGTGTGCGTGTGTGTGTCCCTGAACCAGTTGTGTCTGACAGCATATGATTTAAATCTTGGCTGTCCATGGAGCATTCTAAGCAGAAAGCAGGAAAAATGCAGATGAGATAATTAGTCTGGAGATGAGACAATTGGTGCAGATGTACGTCTATGCATGAAGATTCTGGGATAAGGAAAGGCCAAGTACTTTTCCTTAAGCCTCTGAGAGCTGTGCTACAGATTTACTAAGAAGGAAGATTTCAAAACAACTGCTTCATCACAAGCCAATTAAAATTAGAATTATACTGTCTTAAAGTTTTGAAAAGCTGTCAGATCTACAGATAATTCCTCAGACCTTAATGCTGCAATGCATGCCCAGTCTATTTTTATGTCTGTATGAAATAACACCCACCACAATGTGTTGTGGGGGAAAAAAACACAGCACAGGCATATTGAAATACATTTAACACAGCCAAATTTTATCTTTAAAATCTGGTTTTATGTAATGTGCTTAGACACAATCTATTCTACATGCGTGCTTATATGTGGACTTTTAACTGGATTGATTTGTCCTGTAGAAGCAATAAATTGAATGCACAAAAACAATGAGATATTATGAGTTCCTTGTGGTAGAACAGGAATTCTATTACTCTACTATTACTATAAACATGGGGTTTGGACTCCTCTTAAGTGCTTCATATCAACTGAATTATGTTTCCACTGATTTGGGGTAGGGTGCCATCTTTGGCAGCCACCCTGTGTGACACATACAGCTGTACTACAGCTGCACAGATGATTTGGCTCAACAGACACCAGCTCGACCAGCCCAGCTCCACATAAACAAGTCCCCGGACACGATAACGACAGGTCGGATTTAAACCCAGACAGAGAACCTCAGCCAACCCCGGTGAGGCACAGACACACCCAGATCAGTGCCCAGTGAGCTGGGCAGAGTTGAGACCCTTGCCCAGTCGTGTCTGTAAGCGCAGGAAATTTGAAAGCCCTACAAAAGGAGCTGCTGGACAGTAAAGGTGAGTAGTCACTGCAGGAACTCAGGGTGGTAACGTCACATCCCTGTCTCATCTCTCACCCTGCAGCGACAACCCCAGGCTTGTTCTAGAGACCTCGAAGGGCACATACATCCCAGCTCCTGAAGGTGTGCAGAGATAGCACAAATTATTTGGATTCTACAAAATTAATATTTAGTTTTGCTCCACAAACCATTCTTTGCCTCAAATTCACATTTTAGGGCAGTGTTTGCCATAAAATAAGGAGCCTTTCCTTTTCCCGACTCTTTTACCAGTATTCAGAACACTCAATGAAAGCCTGTGTCCTGCTGTGCCTCAAGATCAGTGAGATTAGCACTTTTTGAGTTTAAGGGCTTTTGGTTTTCGCTGTTGTTGGTCCTCAGCAAGAGAGATTTAAGAGCTTCTTTGAGTGATATTCACTGCAATATATACACATCTTCAGAGGCCAGCCACAATCTGCTCCCTTGTCTTGATACACCGATTTTGTACATTTTAAATATTAGTCCAAAATTTCAGCTGGCATCAATAAATGTAAAATACACAGTAATTGACAGAGTGAACTATGTGCTTGTGCAATTAGTGGTTTTGTTGGATTGTTGTAAATACAGGGATTACAGAATAGAGTACAGAAGAATGAAGAGTATAAATGATGCCATTGATCTTTCAAAGAGTAAAAAAGGAAATAAGGGAGACAAGATTGTGAGGCTGGAGCTTGACCACTACAAATATTAGAGAGGCCACTATAAACTCACACAATGCCCCACAGCAAATGCTGCAGGGCTCCAGGTAAGAGAGGGGTGCAGGAAACAGGTCAGGAAGCAGCGGGTCAGTCGTTCATTGGGACTGCTCCTGTTACCCAGGGCTACTTCATTTCCTACAGCAGTGTAGTGTAATCTCAGAAATGCACCATTGTCTTCTGCAGGTGCCTCTGGAAAAGCATGGCAGAATTGCTTTGCAAGAAATACAGACAATTAATTTCAATTATTTTAGACCAGATGGTGTCAGTTCATATTCCTCTATAAAACACAGATACAAAACATGATAATTTAAAACTACTGCCCTTGTAGGCTATCATTACAGGTACAACACCTTTTTGTCATTATTTGGAAATTTGAAATACAGTCACAAAAGAAGAATAAGGACTAAGGAAAAATATAAACGAGAAAAATTAGAAATGCCGAGTTATAAACTTCCAGAGTTTTCAGAATTGCTTGATCACAGCAAGATGAAGATTGTGTAGGTCAGCACTGTTCCCAGTTGTGAAAAATGACAGAGATTTGAACAGTCAGTTCTACTGCAGCAAAACTCAGCTCAAACAAGGAACCTTCACTGAGGAACTTGCCCCATTTAATTAAATAAAAGGTTGTTTTTCAAGTTCTTGGAAACCATCAGTGCCCACTGTTCTTATTCTTGGGGGAAAAGATTTAGTCAGCACATTTAGCAGCACCAGCTATGGCCCCAAATGCCCCCATCTTAGTTCATTCTTTCGAATCTCAGATATATTTCTGCAATATCCTTTGGTTCAGAAAGAATCACAAAACCAAGATTTGACGAATTATTTATTCTTATTTTCCCTAGCACTCAAGTGCTTCTCCCCATCACTGGCAATTTCCATTTGCTTATATTTCCCCATTCCCTTCCTCTGCTTTCTTTCTCAAGGGATACCGGTCCTTCCATTCAGTTGGATTGCTCACTCTAAAAGCGAAGTCTGAGATGGAAGAAGAATATAAACCAGAATGGTTCTTGTGAATTTTGGCTTTCCTCAAAATAAATATGTATGGAGATCTCTGACAGTTGGGAAAGTTGCAGGAATTTACTTCTAGGTTGCAAACCTATTTTCTTGCTATCATAGGTGCTGCATGCTTGTATTTAAGGCACTGGTAAAATTGCATACAGTTACCACCACCTAAATACCTGGCTAGTCATAACCCCCATGTTCCCATAATTAATGGAAATGGATAAGGAATATAAATTTGTTGAACAGTTGGGTGTCTGTGATTTTAAGATATTTTAACCTGGCACGGAAATCTGAGAGCTGATGAAACCTCCTTACTTCCTGCAGGCCCAGATTTTGTCACAATACACGTAAGTTTTCCTGTGTGGAAAACAGATTAGTTGCACAATGATTAGTTGCACATTCTGTCTGGTGCCTGCTTTGTACATGGCTCATGCTCCCTTTGCACAGAGGTTAACAACTATGCTGAATAAAATGGGGCACATAATGAGGAATTTCCTGATTTGACTTTATGTTACAGTGCATTTCTGTGTTCCAAAGTCTGCCTTCAACTGCAGTTCCCGTGCTCTGAGGGCATAGTTCTGATCTAGGTCGTTCTCAGACAACAAGGTACTGATAACTTTAACATTCCTACTAGAACAACACAACAATTACTAACAAATCATCTGATTTTCAAAACATGTGTTCTGCGCATACAGCAGTGGAGAGTGCTGAGACAACCTTGTGCAGTGCTCTAACAAGATGACAAATGTTCTCTTGACTATTAGCCAGCCATCCCTCCTCAAAACCCACTCATTCCCACTCCAAACACTCCACACACTTCCACAGAGCATGTTACAGAAGAGATTGTTTGCCTGAGAAATCTTAGTGACTTGATCAATTCATTAGCCAAACTTCTCAACAACTGGAAATTTAAGTTCGGAGGCCTAAGCCACATATTTTATCGCACACATTTAGGAGACAGCCACTTTAAATGGCGTGTAATGAATATGTAAGCAAAGGAAAGGCTTAGTTTCAGGACTTGCAAGGACCACAGCAACATTCCCATTCCAACTGCCATGTCTGAGTTTCTGAATTCCGCAGGTATGGATCAAACCTCTCCACTCTACGCTCATCTAAACACTGAGCTGTAACTGTTCGGCTTGGAACATGTTCCACTTATATTGCAAGTATTCTGCAGGCCTTTTTCCACTGCAGATCTACAATTACAGTGAGGTCTCATGTCTGATTAAGGAGTGTATTTCACTCAATACTAAGAGCCTGGGGGTGAACAGCATAGAAAATCTATTGTGAATGCAAAGAAATGACCATATTAGTTTTTCATCTAGCTACAGGCATGAGTTCCTTCAATGCTGCTGCAAAGTTTTAATGATACTACAATATATGTCAGAGAATTTTGAAAAATATTATTATATATATGGTAAGAATGCAGCATTTGCCTGGTAAAATAATAGACAAGCATGTTTTAATAATTTATGAAACTGAATATACAGACTGTCTGAAAGCCCTTTTATCATTTCCCACTACCAAAAAAGGAACACTACCTTTAAACAATACAGAGAAAATATTAATGTTGTTAACTCCTTGTCAGAGGTGGAGAGGATTCTGGAAAGTCAAATGATAATGAAACTCTACAAAATCATCAGGGATATGAAAATCAACACGGTAAGTTGACCAGCAGACACACACCAGAGCAGAAAAGAGCTGTTTGGAAAGAAACAGTTTCCAGCTGTAGTTTCCATAAGTAGATCAGATCTTAAGCTTCAGCTGATCAGTTCTTAAGCTTCAACTGTCCATGCAGTGTCACCAGGAAGCACCCAGAGGATTGTGGGAAATAAGAAAATAAGAAAAAATAAGAAAAGCCTTAAGGGCCTTTTTAACCTCTGTAAAATCCTGTTCACTCCTGTTCACCAAAAAGCATTCTGGGAGGGGCTCAGCTGTGGGTCAGATGGATGGAGAACGGGTTGATGGTCACCTTGTGCACGAGGCAGTGACCAGCTGGTGAGACACATGGGGACTGCGTGGGCACGGAGGTGCACGGGTGGAGGGAGCATGAGCAGTGACACCGCACTGGCAGGCAGCCAATGCCTGCTCCTTTTGGGTTAAGTTTAGAACATAAAAGAGTTTGGTTTGTTGCAATAAATGATCTCCCTTAGGACAAGCAAGGAGGCCCGCGTGTCTTTGTTCCCCATTGCTATGGAGGATCATACCCGCATTAGCCCATCTGATACCACACCCAGCAGAAGCAGGGAATGCACAGAAACTACCTGGTGAGATGGTCACTGGATGGATTTCACATTCTTTGAGTCAGGTGTGGTTACAACACGTATGAAAAGTTATATTCCAGATAACACCAATAATGAAATTGCGGAGCAACCACAGTTTGAAGCAGATTCTCATAAATGTTTTCAGAAATAAAATAACAAATTAATTAACTGTAAAAATATCACTTAGCATTGAAAAGCATGGACTGAACAGACAAGTATCATTCCAACCTTGAAGAGTTCACCAGTCCAACAGGCACATGAGTGATGCTGAAATCTATGTTTGCTCCTTTTTAATTCTGCTTAATCATAGCAAACACATTACAATTAGTGTACTGGTTAAAATGCTCTATAATTAATATGTCACAGTATGCAAAGACAAACTCAAACCAGGCAATTTTAAAACCAATTACTGCACCCTGTGAGATAGTCAGTGATAAAAATTTTGTCGTGATTTTTTAAATATAAAAAGATACTAAATACCTTCTACGTTGGTCTTTGTACTTCAGACACTTATAGTATTTATACGGTACCTCCCAATTTCTCACTTAAGATCAAACAAACAAAAATATATGTACCGCATAATCCTAGGGGTTGATGGCTCCCACAGACTTAAGAAAATAAAACCAAAAATAAGCATTTTTTAACGTTTTTTTAAATACTTCTGAGAGAAACAGTAACCTAACCAAATGGACAGGAACAAAACCCCTGGAACAAAACCCCAGGACTTATTCTATATGAACCAAGAACAACATGACCTGAGTTGCGTTGAATAACATAAATATCTATATAAATATCTATATAAATATATATGCATGCTAAGTGCATTCATATCAATCAGAGCAATCAGCAAAGAGACTGTTTCTCCTCCTATGGCTCCGCTACCCTGAAGAGAAACAGCTGCACAGCATCCCATCAGCAGGAAGGAAGCTCAGAGCCCATTTCAATGCTGCTTAATTCCTGCTTCCTCCGTTTAGATGAAAAAACTCCTATCCCATCCCACCTCATTGTGAAAATGCATCTCTCAAGCGCATGCACCAAGTGTTTCTGCTCAGCAGCATTGAAAGAGATGAGACAGCACGTGCTGAGAGAGGCAAAGTCTCTGAAGGACACAGAACCTTCCAACACCGCCTAACCTCCACTGCACCTCATGTTAGGTTTAACTTTAGGAATGACTGTGAATTGCTTTCTCACAGATGTGGAAGACACAAAAAGTCAACACAAAATCTCTGGCATGATCTTCATGTGCAGGACTCACTTATTTTACTCTTCCTCCTATTTAGGAACATTAATTTCTTTCATGGAATTCAGCATAGCTTGAATTACACAATCACACTTTCTTTTTGTTGTGTATTATTTGGGTTTACATTGTATTTCATTTTTATATTAGGTTTTGTAATGGTTTCTTCTGTACTTCCCTGTTCCCCTGGAAAATGTATCATCCCAAGGTTTGTCCCTGCTCCTTTTCCCCGCCCCTTCTCCCACACTGGAATGTAATCCAACTCTGTTCCACTCCCACTTTATCCCTAAATGGGTAGTGGCTTGTCCCTGCGTTTAGCCCTTCCCCTGGATATAAGCCAGGAAAAGCACGTGGATTTTCTCTTGGCTCAGGGACGGGGACAAGGACTGGCTACCGACCTTTCAGGGGCAGGACCACAGGAGGAAGACTGAATAAAGCCCTGATTTCCCCCCGGATCAAATGCAGACCCTTTCTTTGCCATCAACAGGTGCCTGCTCTCTCTAAAGGAAAAGGTTTGCAGCCGCTCTGGGATCTTTGGGCCCCGGAGGAAAAATCCTTCCAACTGTGGTTAGTCTCTCAAGCTAGCAAGGCAAAAACGGAGCACGAACTCCGAGAGAGAGACAGCCACACTTTCTGGGTTTTTTTAATGGCATTAATCTCTATATTTTTTTAATTTAAAAAAGCTTTCCCAGTCTTTTGTCCCACAGCCTCTTTCCCTACCCCCTTTTAAACCGTACAGTGGAAGAACTGCTGCCTGTTACAGGAGGTGAGTTTCTTTCCACGCCTGTTTGTTCAGTGGCCAACCCCCAGTGCTGGGCAGCTTTCCAGCAGGAGAATCTGGACTTCAGAGCCTGACCTTTAAGTATTCTGCAGTCAGTGTGAAAGTTTCCATTGATTTCAATGGCATTTGCAGCAGAGCCTTGGCCCTTAGTGTGACCTTATTTTCTGCCTAAAATGTAAATTGTTGACAACATTGGCAAAGGTAATCAATTTTATTCCAGCTGTAAACTTTATTTTATTGGCTAGTGTAGCCCTACAGACCTGTGTGAAGAAAATTCTAAGCCCTACAATATTATAAACCTTACAAACTTAAAACTAATGCAGCAGAATTTTCAAAACCACACCCACCCACAATATTCCCATCAATATTTTAAGGTAGTTTATAGGATTATGTACAGCTACAGATCTGAAGATCAGTACACTCCTCCAAACAATGCTGTCCAGTAAGTCAATGGGTTTCTTCCATGGAGTTCTCATTAGGTGAGGACCTCGGCATTGCATTGTTTATGGTGTAAAAAGAGGTTTCTTGGCATGCAGTTACAGGTATAGATGTATAATCCCAAGAAACTATTTTCTTAGCTGATTGACATGAATTCGTCCCTGAGTAGCATTGAAATGATGTGCTAACACACCATGCAATCAGGGAGCAAGGTCCAGCACCAGTTCTACCACTGGCAGTCTCGTTCAAATAGCTCAGACTCGGGAGCTGCATTACTATTCAGTGTGAAAGCTTTCACCCTGTGATGTGAAAGGCTGACCCTTTTGTGCCCTGTACAGCTGGTGGTTCAGAGCCAGAGATAGCATTTATTCAACTTGAGCTGTCAGACAGAAAGGGCAAATTTACCAGCAGGTAAGTGAATTAAGCACTGTTCAGTAGTTAATAATATCTAATTATTCATGACACATCTGTCATATGCTGTTAAGAGGACATTAAAAATGCTAATGTCTGGGCCTTCTATCCAGTAACACATCTGCTGAGAAACACAGAGTGTGTGTTTCAGGTACTGCAGATTGCATTGTGGCTTTCTTCTCCTCACAAAAAATATATTTCATAATTTTATTTACTTTCAAGTGAGCTGCAGCTTTGGTAAAACAAAAGCAAAATAAACAGAACTTGAAAAATCCCTGGTTGCTGCAAAGGGCAGTGTAACATCATGCTGTAATGCCTGCTGTTCATAATCCAGTCAGAACTCTATAGCACTGCTCTGTATCTTTGCAATGCAGCACAGAGCAGGTATTTTCCTTTGGTGTTATTTCTGGCTGTTTAATTTCCATTTTGGATGCTATACCAGGGCTTTGCTAGTTTCCTATAAAGCAAACAACCATGAACTCTATTACCCTAAATGAGACAAATGTTTGACCCGTCTCTCTATCAAGTTAAGCAGTAAGAGAATGATGATATACAAAGATTTGCAGAACTCAGTACTGGAATATCTAGCCTGGAATTTACCCTAAAAAGAGCTTCAAATATCTCCCATATAATCTGGTATTTAATTTCTAGAAATGAACAAGTTTAAATAACTCCTGCTGATCCTCACGCTTCAGTGGGAATAAAAGCATCTTCAGAGTGAGGCTATCTTGCTCTGAAATAAAAATGTAAATATTTCTATTGAGTCTGCTTCTGGCATCCTTAATGAAAGGACTAAAATTTCTGAAGATAGCTGAACTAGTGCCAGTCTATATAGCTACTCTTCCACAGCTACAGATGGAGTTTGTGTTCATCACTCTCCTCATTTTTACTGTTATTGGCACTAATGTAAATATATTTTATAAACATTTTCTGTATAAGGATTGTTTTGGTAGTTCTAATAGTATTGATATTTGCTTGTCAAGTATAATATGCCCTCATCAGGCACAGAAGAAAATCATCTCTTCCTCCTGGCAGCTTAAGTACCAAACCCAATCAATTTAACCACTTGATGCTTTGCTAAATTGCACATAGTTCCTGATTGAAAAGCCCATGCACGTGCTAATTGACCTGAATTTCAGGGGGAAGAGGGAGGTTTAATTGCTCTCAGTTCAGCACAGCCACATCCTTGCTCTTAGCTGAGAGGACCCAGCTAAGTGGCCAGCGATTCACATTGCCCACATCACTTGTAGCATCCTGGGAGATAAGGACTGATCATCCACTCTCCAACAGATCTTCCCCAAGAGCCTTCCAGAGAGGGCTCCAAGGGCGCAGCTCATCCGACAAGTCTGGAGCAGTCAGAGCATCCGTTTATCAAACTGAAGTTCCTGGCATGGGTCATTCCCCTGTACCCTGTCACAGCGTCTATCCTTGGAAATATTCTAAATGTGTCTGGAAAAGGTCCCAGGAATACGAGTCTGAGTCCAAATCTGACCCTGCTTCAAGCAAGAGCTTGGACAAGAGACCTCCAAATGTCTTTTCTGACCTGAATTATCCGCTGACTTTTCAGTACAGGAGAGTAATAAGTAAACATTAAAAATCTAATTCCTGAAAAAATAGAAAAAACATGGATAAACTGATTCTTCCATTTAATCTAAGGTTAGAGAATATCTCAAGGAAAGAAACTAACAGGGATCCTACATAAATGACTGTCTTTTATTTATTCAATTTGTAACTTTCCTTTTCTAAGTAATGCCCAATTGATATCCAACATTATTTCCTAAAGTCAATCCATGTATAATTCTGAACTATCCTAATATTAAATCCTTTCCAAGAAGAATGACTCTGAATACAGCAATTATACACTATAGTGTGGTGGTGCAAAAGTTATTTTATTAGTTTTTTGAGTGTTTTATATAATTAATTTACAGGTTTTTATAAGAAGTTTTGTAAAATGGTTTGTTCCCTGTACCCTGTTCTTCCCCCTTATGTTTGTTACATATTGGTGCCAATCCCCTCCCTCCCTTCTTGGATGCCCTGTCTGTCACTTCGGGACCCTTCCCCAGATTCTGGAAAGTTCCAGGGAGGGTGTCAAGTGATAGGCGGGTGCCCGGGGAATCCCCTTTCCCCCATCGCGGAGTCGTTCTCCTGTTGAATGTTTACATCCCTAGTTCCACCCTGAGTTAGCCTGGTTGGTTAACATGTTGTTACCACCTCTTGTTCCTCCCCCATTTAAAAATTACTGCCCGACCATTGCACGGGGTCTCTCTTGAGTAGCAATGATCAGGTGTGGCGCTCCCGTTTGGTCTCCCCCTGAATAAAACCCTGTTAATCCTACTCAGAGAGTTGCCTTTCTATCCGTCACCATGGTCGTGACTAGCAACAAGTCTGTCGCAGGGTGTGGGGAACCAAGATCCCACAGGGAGGAGAGAACCAGTCGAACTAGGGAATCCAACCCAAAGCGCGTGTGCCGCGGTGTGGAACTGAGCTAGCCCTTGAGCCCGCGCTTCCACGCGCACAGTGGACACCACGACACTATGGGATACAGGAGTCCTCAGTTCCTGGACCCACAATTTAATATTAACAAAAATTACATGCCTAGATTAAGAGAGAGATAGTTTTAATCTCAGCATTTCATTAAATTATTTTCTCTAAAAAGAAATCTCTGGAGTATGTGTGTCCGTAATCTTCCCCAATTAATTACTTTGGTTAAAAGGAGTTCAAAATGCGATATAAAGTTATCACTCCATAAGTTATGAAGTGTTATTCTGTAGCAGCCCTGTATTCTTCTGAGTTTATTTACATGGACTACAAAAATGGAGAATGAGATTTCATTTGAAATGCTGTGATTCAATTTTAGAACTGTTTGGCCTGAGAAAGTGTATCCTGAAATGGCCTGTGTAAACTTGATGTTTTCTATATGCAAAATCACGTACTGTGAAAACAGAAAATCCCATATGACTAGAAGCTGAAGTTGCCTCAAAGAATGAGGTAATGAGCATGAAAGAGAACACCCCAACAACTACAATCCACAGAATCTCCGTATTTGGTGAGTAGGAGACAGTGGGGAAAAAAACCCAAACCAACCAAATACTGATGATGTGCATGTTATTTAAAGGAAAGTCATTCAGGCCCACAAGTAATTTGGAGACAGCTCAGCTGTGTTTATAAGAGCTAATGTACTCCCTTGCTTGAGGGTCATTTCTATTCATCATCAGCCATCCTTTAGCTGCCACAGGGCAAAGGCTTCCTGTGTCCTTGTGCTGTCCATCACACCGAGGGCTTTGGCCAGACCTCCAGCAAGCTGGCAAGAATCATTTGGCAAGTTCATGACACTGTCAGTTCACACCCTCTCCTCGTGCCCTGGCCACCAGCACTGAACTGACAGGGACAGTTCTCCCCGATGAGCTCAGACTATTCTTTGAGTTGTCTGTTGTCAAAATACAGAGAGACCAAGATGATTTTCAAAACCGTCATGGTAAAAAACTATTAAAAATGCTCTGAGCTTTTCAGTTATTTCCATGCATGCAGAGATGCAGCCACAGTGTGAATAGCAGGAATGGAGGCAGAGGAGAAGGAGTCTGGGCAGAGCTGTGCAGCTCCACTGTGTGATAGGGAACAGATGTGCCCACCTGGGAGAAAGGGAGAAGAGGTTGGCCTTGGCCTCTGTGAAACCCTCCCTGAGCAGATCTACCCCTTAATACACAGGAAAACATAACTTATACTAAGACCTACCCTCTGGGTTTCAAAGGTAGCTTCAGATACATTCACTTCAGTGTGGTAATGATAAACTAAACCAGATGAGAGTCTCCCATCTGCAATGTTCTAAAATTGATTACCAGCTTTTTCCTTTCACTGCTGAGTCATGAAAGTAATAAGCAATTCCAAAAGACAAGAAGAAAATTCACAAGTAAAATCCAAAATAATAAGATTAAAAACCAATGAAAATTCTTGCTGAAAATAAAATAAACTGTCACAATTAAAATTGTACCTCTGAAATATTCATACATCATTGATTATCATTCACATTGTGAGACCTACTTTCTCTTTTTTCAGAAGTCTAAATTTCTCAGCTCTACTAGATTCAGTCAAGACTTTCTCCCAAGCAAATTTACAGTTTACAAAACCTTAATGGGTTGATTAAAATTTCTTTGTTACGTGAGGTCATTGTCCAGAGACAGGCAAACGACACAAACTCACTGATGATCATACGACAAACAGCCTGTTCTATAGTTTGGAACTTCCTTTATAGGGGGTTTGAATTTCCCAGCTTTAGGCAACTGATTGCTCTGGGTCTTAACACCGCCAGCTCCCAGACCAGTGATATGTCTGCACTCTAGATTGAACATGGTTGGGTGAGGTTCCTGTTTGAGTCAAAATCTATCTTATCATTGTTCACCCAGGGACTTGTCCTACTTCTTTTCTAGAACAAACCAGTCTAGTTGAATTGGGTTTATGTTATCGCCACATTTATCTTGTCCAGCTACACACCCTCTGTGCTATTTCCTCACACTTTGCGTGCATGTTTGGGCAGAGCATTAATTTCTCTTATAATACTCTATCAATAGGATCTTTTTGTAAGGCCATAGTACTGGACACCACATAGGCAAATAGTAAGAACCAATCTTTGCTGCCATTCTATTTAATTAAATAGTACCAGTTATAAGACACATCAAAATATTTGTTGTATGTCTAACAGAAATGGCCCCATAATAAGTCAGTGGTAGAGAAGCCAGTTGAATATTGATAACTAGATTGTCAGCTGAGGAATTAATTCCTATAGGACACCAAAACCCCATTGCTCTCAATATGAATCATTATTTCTCATTTATTTTCGTCTCTGTGATAACTTTGAACAGCAATGCCATGAACTTCCCCAGGTCAAAGTAAAAAGCAAGAAAACAAACTCTTCAGAGCCTTGCAAGAAACAACTTGTCTGACACACTTGCTCATTACATTTGTTGTTCTCACCTCAGCTTCCTCTTTCCTCAGAATTTCAAATTCTTGAGAATTTTCTGATCTGGCTAAGAGGACAAAGGGAAGAAAACCACCGCTTCTCCTCCAGGCAAAGGGCTGAGCTTCAAGGAGAAGGGCAGCTTTTGTGGCTCCAGCCAGAAAGGCTCTGGGACCTTGATACACAGTGTTCACAAAGCTGCAATAGCCCCCAGCAGTGTGTTAAGAGAACAGCACAGGTCTTAGGACTTCTTGGTATATTTCAAAACCAAAAACTAAATGTTCCTTTTGTTGTGACATGGAAAGGATTGGGTTTGTACCAAAAAAAAAAAAAAAAAAAAAAAAAAAAAAAAAAAAAAAAAAAAAAAAAAAAAAAAAACACCACACCAAATGAGAACAAACAAACAAACAGAACAAAACTGACTGCAGTTTTCTGATAATGTATTGTTAGTGAGATTGTCTGGTTAATGGTTTGGAAAAAAGAATTCAAGTGCTCCATTTGATGCTTCATGAAATGAAGCAACTTTGTCATACTTCACCGCATTTAGACCTAACATGTCAAATTTTTCTGGAATAAACTGTGGGTCATTGACTGAGAAAATTTCCTCTGGCAAACTGTATGCAGTGAAAAATTCCATTATTATTCAATTTATTTTTTTCATGTTAGTGTAGTCTATAGTGCCACTACTCCAGATGCTGTGAAGCTGCTGATCTTTGAAAGGGAAAAGCAAGGTACAAATAGCAGTCTTAAACACCACTGAGAATAACTTTTTAACCTTTTCCTTTATTATCTGGAGTGCCCACTGAACCCTGATCACCCATGTCCAACTTGGTGGCTGAATTCCCGAACTGCTAAATCAGTGTATGTCCTTCACTGGAAGTAGTGATAATATTTCATAGGAAACCACAACATTTCACTTTCCCCTCCTTTACAGGCAATAGCATTGCCTGCTGAACTCCCAGGTGTGTGTGTCTGACTTCTATTTCATTCCTTATGGCCTTTCTTAGCATGACATCAAGAAAAACGTTTCTAAATAAATACCTAGGCACTCACAATTTATTATATGTTTTATGGCATTTAGTACTGATAGAAGAGATTCAATGTCCTCCAGCAGTGATTGGTAATTGTGAATAAATTCTGAGAAAATCAAATTTCAGGACATAGATAGTTTAGTTTAGAATGGTTTAAATGTATGCCATTTCTCATTACTTCTAAGTTACCATCTTTGAATCTTTTCTAATCTCATGCTTAGACAATGTATTTACTTTAAGGTAAATTATCACGAGATAAAGTACTTCACAAATATAAGGTAAATTATACATGTAAGTACCATTTTCAGGATACTTCATCACCTGAGATCCTAATTTTCTTTTCAGGTAAGCAGGATTTGGGCATTTAAGTTGTCAGGCTAGAAACCTGAAACATCAATTTATAAACCCTTGATTTTAGATTCACTAAGAATGACTCTGAAACCAAGTGACAAACACACGTATAAGCTTGGATCCTCTGCAGCCCTTCACTTTTCATCTTCCCCCTTTGGATGCTATACGAACATACTTGTCCGAAAACACACACACAAATATCCTAAAATTAAAGGTATTAAGTTTACTCCTGGAGATTCTGTTCCACTTTTCATAAATATTCACTGGCAAAAAATGAAAATCCAGTTTCCCCTTGCTCAGGGAAGCAACTCAACCACTGTAGTTTGAAGTTGGCTTGGATTTTACCTTGGCATAAGATTTCTCCCAACCCACATAATTTCCTGTAGCTCAACAATTGAAGCACACAGTTCAGCCAGATCAGCGCTAATCACCCTAAAGCAGAGAACTGACCAATACATGTTTTACTTCGTGTTCCAACTGTAATCCCTATAAGATCCTATTATAATTATTCATGTGTCTAAGGGACTCTGAACTTCAATCACTGAAGTCATCTGAAAAGTATTTCGGAGGAAATGTGGATGTATAAATTAACTTTACTAATGGCAGAAGTTTAAAAGTAGCTGTATTTTCCCACTACTAGGCTGTAAGACCTACAGGAATTAGAAAAATGATAACAGGAAATGTTTTAAGCAGGTTGGGTTTTTTACCTAAAAAGTATTCTGTGATAAATGAAGAAATTGTATTTCAAAGAAATAAACCACAGATTTGAAACTTATCTTTCTCTAGTCTTTCTGAAAGAATTGTTTCGTGTCCTTTCTGTGAAGCTTTTGGTGTTTGCTCTTTGTATGGATACCAAAAACCAAATATCAAACACTTCCCATTATTTAGGAATGTCATTAAGGAACATGGAGCTTCTCAGAACTCCCACCAATAAGATTAGTAGAGAACTGAGATCTAAGAAGCTGCCACATGTATTCTTGCAAATGACTTTTCTTTCTACTGGGAAGTATTCGGTGATATTTTGCTGATAATTCAAGAAAAAACTGGCTGATTCAATGACTGGGAAGGGAAAAAAATCAAAGGTCTTGCATTTGATGCATCAGTGATTAGAAGATCAGAGAGATATATATATATAAATACTTGCCCAGCAACCTCCATCAGGTTATGCCTGAATGTGTGGCTGCTTATCAATGTATCAAATACATAATCAAATCTTCAGCTTTACTGATTGCTTTGTTCTATTCATTGTATCTTCATGTCAAGACCGCGGTACACTTGGCTCCTTCAGGAACAAACCAATAAATTATTTTTAGGCACAACATTTAACTTCTCTGTTTTTAACATGGATAACTGCTCTCTTCCTTTATGTCTTGGCAGGACCAGCTGGGAAGGTGATCTCAATAGAGACAGCTGAACTTGCTTTTGCTCTACTTAATAAATACATATTTTCATGAATAAAAAGGAGGTCTATAACACACACTTAGCAGACTGCAACTGCTGAAGCATCTGCGTGCACCTTGTCTGTCATATCTCACTGGTAGAATCCTTCCTGCTATATAGTAAACCAGAACTGAATTGCCTTCATCAGTTCCAAAATACAATTAATTTTCACAGTTAAGCAGTTTAGTTGGATGTAACAGAACCAAATTCTGAACTGAACCAAGTGCACAGTCACAGGTTCCCATTTTCTCCACTTGCCATGGGAGCTTTGCCTGGCTGATTACTGTGGTCAGCTTTTCAGAAAAACGCAGCCCTATTTCCAGTACAGTCTGGCTCTCCTCTCTGTGAACTACAGCTTTCCCACTGAAGTTAGCAGTAATTCAAGACAAAGAGGCCTCCAGCACTGCTTGCAGCATCAAGCTCTGTACATGGACTTAGCTTTTCAAAACCTGATTTTATGTTTCATCATGATCATGAACAGTATTCTTATGTTGACATACTGCTCTCTTCATCTTGGGTCTATAAAGGGACCTTAACTATTGCTAGATTCTGTGAATTATTTTTAAAAGAACAAAATCTGCATTGACAGCCTATCAAAGTCTGCTTGCTGAACTTCTGTAACGTGCACTGACACCTTTCTGAAGCAGTGAGGCTGCTGTTTCAGCTCCCTGTTTTCAGGTTTGCTTGTGTGTTGAACAATTGTTTAGCTGCAGTCCATCTCACCAAGTCTGCATCAACAAGTGTACTGAGCACTGACCAAACTCAGTTCAATCTATCCAGTATGTATACCATATTTCCCAAAGTGAAATTGCATTCCTTTAGGAGAACTTTCCACTATTTCTGCATCAAAAGTTTTGTCTGATAAATTAGATGAAATGAAGCGGATTCCAAAAGCTGTTCCCTGGAAATGCTGCATTAGCTGCCAGCTTACCTGCCCAAAATATTTTATACAGGTAGTTGAAAAACTCAGTTTAACTGTTCAGACCTACTCTGTTAAATTGCACTTTCATACTGTTCTCTCAGGGCACTTTGTGCCAGTTTCACTCATTTTTTAATTAAAATCTCCACTATATGATTCAAGTCTTATGGGTTTTGGTGTAACTATTTCTTAAAAAGTTCAGCCTCATTGCCTATTACCTATGATAAAGTTATTATTACTACAAAGAACCATGTTTATTCTTAATTTGGCAGCAGTTTATAAGCCTGAGGAGACTCTTGCTTATCTCAATCACAACATTACTGGATGGGGCTGTACTACAAAAGAGTAATTCATATCATAATCTTTTAAGATATTTGGGATTAATTAAAGTTCATTAGAAATGTGCTTGCAAACCCCAGAGTGGACGTGTTTACTATCAGTTCTACTCTGCTGTGGTGCCCTCTGATGGTCTCCAGGCTCCACCATGCTGCTGAGGAATGTGGCTCCTGCTGCACCGCCTTCCCTGCCACCCCAGCTTCCCATCCAGGCCCAATCCAGAGCACGACTGAGGACAGTTCCTGGCTCTTCCAAAATTGGTCTCATATACACAAATGATTTGCAGGTAAAAGGAAACCTTTATCAGATGACAGCAGTAATTATTATAAATTATTGTTTTCATCCAGCCTGAGAATGCTAATTAAGCCCAGTTAAACACAAAAGAACATAAGAAATATTGTCTGTGGTTGAAAACACAGGCATTTTCTGAAGCTGCTGTTTCAACTGTTTGTAACCGTGCAATACATGAACTCCAAGTCTGCGTATTCCAATTCTGCCTCTGAAATCAGCAGGAAAGTAAATAGCTGAAAATTACTGGGATGAAGATATTTAGAATACGGTTTTTCAACATTAAAGCTGCTCTGCTACCAGCACAGTATAAGCAAACCTGTGTAATGAGGCGTTTGTTACTTCCCTGAGCACAGGGCTCAACTGCTCCCTGGAGTAGTTCCAGGGAAGTCAATGGAATTGCCCAAGGGATAAACTTAGTGCTGTTCAGATGACCGCAAATGATCAAATTACCGCACTTCATGATATTATGCTCTCGCCAGAGATTTTCTTACAGATTCTGTGTGTTTCTAACTCAATTGAAACAAACCAACTGACTTAATTGAAAGGTACAAGTTCAGATTTCCAGCCTGCACCCACACTGCCATTTCTCCTACCAGCAGGCACGCTTACCAACCCCTCGCTCTCCCTTTCCCTATCCCTCTCCATTCCCTAGCCAACGACCTCAGTGACACCTCATGTCTGCTGGGCAGCAGTGACCTTTAGTAGCTGCCATTTGCAGGTAGTGCCTTCTTAACCAGCCAGATTGTGCACTTACAGTTGTGCAGATGCTCATCGGGCAGAATAATTGCTTTAGACTTTACCACCTGGCACAATTCCACTTAGGAGAATAATCCCACAAAATATTTTTAGCTTTTTTGTCTTGTTTCATATTCCATTAAGACAGTTCTATAGCCAAGAACACTTCACATTTTCTTGTTCAATCGTTCATTGTAGATTGATTGGGGGGGGAGGGGGGTGGGGTCGTCATACACATGCTGAAACAAATGCCACTTTTCTGACTTTGTGTTGCTTTACTGTTGGGTTTAGAAAGTATTTCACAGGAAGATGAAACCATCATTAGGAAGATGAAACCTAAATTACCTTCATTTTGATGTCCACTTTTTTTCCAATGGAATGACTGAACAGAGCAATCCAACTGATGGTTTGCACCTGTAGTTATAGTTGCAAGTCCATTAATTTTTAAACTTTTAACTACAGCCGCCCATCTCTTCCATAAAGTTTCCTCTAGGAACTGAGGATGTATTTTAGGCATCTTAAAAAGACACAAGAAAGGCTGCAAAATTTTAATTATCATTCTGGGATCAGAGATTTCTGACAGTGGAGTCTCCTAGATTTTGTGCTCTTTTCCATTAAAAAAAAAAATCAGTATTTATGTTAAATAGCATTTCAAGAAGGAGCACAGAGTCAGGGAAAGAATGCAAATTTACCTTCTTATTGCAATGGAACAGCTAACAGCATAAAACCAATTTATGTATTTGGGAATATGATCAGATTGATTACTGGGGGGGGGAGGGGGGGCAACCTGAGTCACTTTACAAAATTATGTAGATTAAATAATATAATTTATGAAACAAGACATTATAATTTGAAAGAATTATTTCCTTAGCTTCCACATGAAAAACTTCTGGTTTTTTTTTTACTGTTGAGATTTACCCAGTTCTCTGCAGACAGCTATGTCTATTAAAGACCATTCAGCTAATTTATTGTTCTTTCAATACACTCCTCTCTAATGTATTTTCTCCTGTGGATTAATAAAATAGGGGTCAGGCTTCAGAGAGTGATAAAGCATGAGTCAGTGAGGATGATTTATAGTTCAGCTGAGAGTGCCAACAACACCTTTTGATAAATACTCCAATCAGTTTGAAGTTGTCTCCTAACAATGACAGTGAATGTTAGTGATAACTTCTCAAGCAAGAGCTGCCAGGATGCAGGAGTTAGTAAAACAGGAAAACAAGTAAAGGCCTAACTCCCAAGGAGCCCCTGGAGATTTTTTTTAAATTGCATCTAAAAGAACATGGCTAGAAAACAGAAAGAAAAAATGTAAAATCTTGTATTAACTGGTTTTTCCATTCAGAAAAGCATTCATCAGACATCTTTTTTTGGTTGTTCTGTATTTTAGCATCGAACCGTTTTGAAACAGAAATACAAAGAAAAATGTATTTCTTTAAAATGTATGAATGGTGTTTGAATGAAAAGGGTCTTTAGAAACCTTGAGGGAATTCAGCAAATAGAAAACTATAGTCAAGATCTAGAACACTGAGCAAAGTGACTCAGATTACTGCAGTATTAACAAACACTTCCTAAGGAGCCACACCAAGCAGAAAATGGTATTGTCTTCTGAGTGCTGCAGGCTCTGGGGAGCAAAAGTTTATCTGCAGAGAGGTGTGAGGCTCCAGGAGGAAGCCTTGGACAAGGAGAAATGGGGGAATTCTGCTGAGGAGAGCGCTGTGGCTGCCCTGGGTGGAAAGTTGTCCTTGCTTGTGCTCCCAGCCCCTTTTAGGGCTGCCACGTTCAGGGGCTGCAGGGAGAAAGGGCTGCTCCACAATAAGGCCATCTACAATACTAAATTACACTGTTTGGAATAATTACTAAGAAGATTAGAACGTTTTTATATTGATCTTAAGACTCTGTTTCACACCCCTGAAGTCATTTCAGGTCCAGGGAGTGCCTCTAGCGCTCTCTATGGTGGGGATTAAGTGGGTCATGTGGACACAATTACCATTTAAATTTTCAAACTCGGAGAAAGTTTTATCACAAAGTCTGTTTGGAGTTCTAAAATCAGCTCCAACATTACTTTAAGAATATGGATTTATATGCAAATCCTATCAGCTTCAAAGATATTCAAATGAGACCTGTAAGAGCTATTGTAACACAATTGATTCTACAAATAATACTAACTTTTAAGGACTTTATAGAGTTTTCAGTTCATCTAGCCTTGAAGCTCATCTTATTTCTGGATTAAAAACCAGCACTGCATCATGGATTTCAGAGCCTAGACTGTTTCTCTAGCAAGCTATGAAGCCTGGCATTTAAACTTCTAAGAAATAATTAAATCAAGTTTTATATATTTTCTCTGATGGGATGTCTCTAACCTGTTAGCCTTGGAAGCATGATGGTAACATTTGAAATTTCTATGTCAAAACATGCCCTTTTTAAAACTGATAAATAAATCAAACAAGTGCAAGTGCATTAAAGACTGATACGGTAATGATGTCTTGTTAGGAGTAGCTAAAAACAGAGGGCAGACAAAATTTAGACAATAAAAAGCAGTTGTATTTATTGAGGGGCCTTCAGGTACATTTCAGGCAGACAAAGCCCCCCAGGGGCTACACCCAGAAAATGGACAACGAGTCACAGGTTTTCCTACTTTTATAAGTTTGATCCATTTGCACATTGGGGGTTCATCTTCCAATTACTGCTTCAGGTAATGAAGTCATTCATCCCGAGTTTGCTCCCCCCAACTCACTTTTGTTTCCATCTCTCAGGGCCTGAGACAGTGAGGTGTCCTTGATCCCCAGGCCTGGAGAGGAATTGTTGTGTCTGACCAAAATGGGAAAGCAGCAGCTAACATTCTATGTGGAGTTTAGAGTTATACGCTAAAGAATTGCAGGATTACGAATATATGAAAAATATAAAAGCTAAAATCCTAAGGCATCAGTAAAGAAAGTGTGACTGTAACAGGCAGCAGCATTTGAACAGCCACACCATTGAATGCCCATCCACTTTGGTCCCTCATGCTCCTACAGAGACAGGAATGAGCTCCTGTGGTCCTGACAAAAAAAAAATCAGAATTTGAGTTGGGGACAGCATTTCTCTGGAGATCCATGGCTCAAAATATCTCCCCTTTCTGTCCCAAACTTTAGCTGATGGACCTTCAAAACTTTCATGCTGCCTGGAAGCCCTGGAAACTTTATTTAAGGATTTAGAGATGAAAAGCATAGAGGGAATTCCTACCACTCAGAAGCCCTGCTGGGCAGGTATGACCTCATTAGCTCCCACGTTCTCATTTATTCCAAGGATTCACAGGATTTGTTCTTGGCTTTACAGATTGCATCTGAGAATCTTCCCAAGCTATTAATCTTTCTGTCCAGCCATCACTATAAAATCTTGCTGGCTTTATCAGATTTCAGGATCTCAGAGCTGGTCTTTATGGCTGAGCCAAGAACCTTAAAATTTGGACTCCTAAATTGATTTATTTTTGAGAACTTCAAAACCCTTAAAATTAATTTCCATCAAAAGTGAAATTTTGGAGAAAAGAGAATTGGTTGTTCTGGAAAGAAAACACTTCAAAATGTCAGCTTTTCAGAGAACAGATGTAGCAGCCAATTTTTATTTGTCTTAAGGCTGCGGAAAGCCTAAAATTAGGTACTGAATGCATTTTTTATTCTAGTGACCATTCATTACTGCATTCTGGCAGGTTTAGCAGAGATATTTCAAGCCTAACTTTTTTTCATTTTAGATACTACTTTGCTAATGGCAGAGGAGATAATGATTTATCAAGCTGAGATTTGCCCACAAGAAAGAGAAGGAGAAGGCAGAGTAAGGAATCTCAAGTTATTGGCTCCCAGGCACAGGGGAGAGCAAAGTGTGCTCCCCAGGTATGGGCTCCTTCTTGAGCATATCCTGGGTGTCTCCAGTACCTGGCATCTCTGGGAGATACCCAGTTTTGGCTCTGAAGCAGAAAAGGGCTCTCATCTTGATTCACTTATTCCCAGCTATAGGGTACAACATTTCCAATGTCTAATGTAAATTCTGATTATACCTTTTAACTAAACATGTGCCATGATTATATAAAACATCTTCTCAGTCTGGCTATATAGAGCTTCTTAATGTTTTCTTGCCAAGGCATGGAATTATTGCAGCTACCAATAATGTCAGCTTTAATTAAATTTCATCTTGTGACTACATCCACTTATTTTAAAACCAGAGTCATTTAAATTCTTACTAATATGCCTTTTGTTAACCAGATTGCTCTCTTTCACACAAAGGTCTGCATTTAAATATAGAAGGAGCAACAGCAAAAACTATAGTTGAGATTACAGAACTATTTTTCTCTTTCCTAGGCTTTTGAATAAAAGGCATGATATTTTCTGTGATCAGTATGAGCTTGAAAGTGAATACTTTATTGGTTTGACAAAAAATAAACATGCCTTAGAGCTGGGAAAAAAAATGTATGTCTTTATAATAATATTCTACTGCTGGGCTTTTTTGTGGGTTGGGTTTTCAGGACTACAACTGAAACAGCTCAAAGTTTAAAGCTAAAGTTTACCTTTGCAATAGTTGTCACTTGGAAATAGTTGGGGGTTTTCTTTCTGGTGGATATTGCTCTCACAGACTGCATTACAGATATAAGTCTTTGCCACTCAGATGCTACCTCCAAAACCCCTACAATGTGCAGTTCCACCTTCAGCTGACCTTCCAGTAACATCTGCAGTGATTTATTGTGCATGTGCTTGGGTCTGAGGTGCATAGCAATTAGCAAGAAAAGACAAAAATTGCTCAGGCTGCCTGGATCACAAGGACTTGAACAAGAGAAAATTTTAAGATGACAAGGGTCTGCAATATGACCCTTGTAACTTTGCTCCCATGTGCTAAGTGACCAAGCTGCATACCACAGAGAAATTATTCCTTGGCAGGGATATCACAGGCATATCTTTGGAACACAACAATTATTTTCCCAGAACAAACAACATGCTGTGATTTGCCTCCAGTGGTAAAAAAAAAACCCAAAACCTGTGCCAACAAATGGTTTTTATCTTAAAATCCAAGGGTGAATATCCCAGTTTAAACCAAACAAAAAACCAAACCCATTTGTGAATGACTTCAGCCTTGCAGGCTTTTTGACACCAACTTATGCACAGAACACAGTAAGTGTATGACAATCCTAAAATCAACTATTCTTAGACCTTTTTTAAAAAAAGAACGAGGATTTGTATTTATCATTTTAAGCATGTCCCTTCCTAAAGTTCATTAAATCCTTTTTCTACTCTGGCAATACAGACCACTGCTACATAACAAAAGTAATTACCTCCTCTGCAGCATTACTTTTTTATTTATATATATTTTTTATCCTCTCCATTTTTTCTCCAAGTAAGCGCTTTCAATCTTTTAAATCCCCTTCCTATGGAACACTTTCCTCATCTCTAATCATTTAATCATCTGAATATGAATCTCCTCTATTCATGTTTAGGGAGGGTATTACTGTGAATCCTTGGACTTTGTGATGCTATAAGCTATGCTGGATGCCTCTTCTTAAGGAAGCTGCAAACCTGAATTTTCTAACATTTCATGTTTTAGTATTTTATGAAGGAAGGGAAATGTTTAGGGGCCCTATAATTTTTAGCAGGCATGTTCCAGAGGCAAAGAAGTCAATTAGAAGAAAGAAGCTAGGCAGTGTCCTCTTTTAAAAAAAACAGGATCTTCAGAGATTTTAGAGGCTTATTACATGGATTAGCAAGAAATTTTATCAGGGTGTACACAAATTAATCAGGGACAACTATAAAAATTGCTCCTAGAGATAAAGCTGAGCTGGCTATTAGAGATCACTCCTAGCAGCATTTGTCCAGGTGAAGACCAAGCTGTGTTTGGTGCACTAAAGGGAGTACACGCAATACCTGCGCATTTCATGATGACCAACAGGTCAGGTTAAAGCCAGCACTAACAGTTTTATTGCAGATACTATTAACTATTACAGCAACTTACAAAAATGAATTTTATTGCAAATACTCTGACCTGATTTTAACAAAAAACTCCTTCTAGAAGCAATAAATTAGCACAACAATCTTGTTATGCAGGATTAAATTCCATTTGTATTGTAACTAACAGGTTAATGAAAGCATTACTTATGAATCTTCTGAAATGTTTCCATTTAATATTTGTAATTGTATATTAAAGATTTGGTTTATCAAGTTTTCATTCTGAAGCACAGTCAGTGCTCAGTCAATTCCAACCTACTAAATTAGACTGTACTACAATTCCCCGAAGATATCTCATTATAAAAGAGGAAGAATAGACTTTCTGAAATTAACTCATTGATGATACATGTTTTTTCAGCCAATTTAGTCTTATATGATCCTGGAGAATTGCTTTTACTTCTTTGCCCTTGCAGCATCTGTTTTTGCGGATTTGAACCCCAGCTGCCGGTTCAAGTTGAAAATGAATTTCACACCTCTGAATTGGTACATGAATTACAGTCATGGCTGGTGGCATCAGGACGCTCTTGGAACCAAGGCTCAGAAGCAGGGAAGGTCACTTTCTACAACTAGATTGTTAATGACAAGGATGAATAATTGGAACTTAATGAGCACTGAAGAACCTCTTGTAAGTACTTTACTAATCTTCCAAACTGCTTCACAAAACAGCAAGTTGCATCGATTTTGTAAAAAAGCTGAATCAAAACAATGATATTTTTCAAACCTAGCTAAAACAAACTTAGGAGGGACTAAGCTTTCAACAAGATATGTACTCCATAAAGTGCCAAAATAAAGATAAATCTGAAGCTCTGGCTCAGAAGATCTGACCTTAGGATTTGTGCTGAGGCAAAGGACAGAACAAGATATTTTACCACTGTGGCCCTGCCCCAAGCTCAGATGCAGCATCCTGCCCCTTTGCACAGTGCAGATAATCAGTGGTTGGGTTTGGGAGCAAAAACCTATTTGTAACAGCCCAGCTCTGAGTGAGGATGATTTACCATCCTGCCACAGCTGGACTATTTCTCATTAGAAAGTCATTTAACACTAGCTTAGGTTTTTTCTCCAGTACATTACAGTGCAAACACTCTCAGATGTTTTATCGGAGAGCTTCATTTTGGGAGATGATCTGCCCTGACACATTCCTGTATCCACACGGTTTAGATGACAAAATCAGGGCTTACGCTTTTGTCTTTGCAAGCTCCATTTCTGTCCATTATGTTAAAATGAACAGCAGGAATGAGAGGGAGAACTTAACAAGGTCACTGCATCTCATCCTGCAGTGTAATGAAAACATCCCTGATAGAAAGTTAGTGCAAACCCTTGGAGTGATTTTCTGCCACTACTTTTTACACCATCCTCTTGCTATCAGAGCAGCTGGCAAGAGAGAGCCTTCCGTTTTGGTTTTATCTTTACTTTTGGAGTGTTACTCTAAAATCTAATGTTAGATCCTTTGCTCAGTATATTCCTCAATGCTGAAAAACAATACAAAATGTGCATTTATTTAAAATAATGCCTTAATGTTCTACCCTTTTACAAAACCAGGCTGGGAACAAGAAGCAGAAATTGGTCTGGCTTTTCTGCATCACGCAGGATTTGTGTCACTGCGGAGTCTGGATCTCAATTTTCCAGAAGAATTCTGCTGTGTAGCTTAATCAACACAAAATGCCACATTGTTGGTTTTAAAACAAAGCTGAAGTTTGCTGTATACAAATACATGGTTTTCAAAACTCCTGACTTCTCTAATCATTGCAGTCAGTCTTTTAAATAATGCTTTGCTTTACTATACTTGCATATTATGACTGAGGCATCAGCAACACAGAAGCGAGTTTTCTTAAAAGGCATCTAAAATGGCAAGAAATAATTTTTTCTCTCATTTACCACATTTCTTAGTAAAACTCTCAAAACAGATCAGACAAGCTGCACAATTGCAGACATGAACAGTCATATATTCCTGAATATTAAAAGGTGTAGCCACAAGCATATGCTTAGGCAAAGTTGGACCTACAAATTTGAAAATATTTAATATAATTTCACAAACTAAAATTGGAAGCTAAGATTTTTAAAAATGGGAAAAAAAAGGAAAACTACAAGACAAAATTACTCAGTCCTGGAAAGATTTTGTTTAATTATTCAGAGACCTTGCCTTGTGTTTGGAAATTATATTGATGCCTTAAGCTTTAGCTTTCATATTTTCCAGATTCTATACTGCATTGGTATATAACTCTGAACTTCATATAAAGTGCTACCAAGTTCTCTTCACAGTGTAATTAGACAAAATAATTCTTTTCCAGCCCAAGACCAAGGACAACGTTGCAGCTCCAGGCTCAGAAAGGATAAACAACAGTGAATTGAGGAGAGCAATCTGGGAGGATGGGACTCCATCACCTTAAGCTGTTGGACAATTAACGCCAATATGTAAATGCACCAAAATTTATAAAAGTGTGAAAATGTGTGACCCATCATCCATCTTGGTGTAGCCACTCCTGGGCTCTTGTACTGCTCAAGGTGTATCCTTTGAAGGCCTTTTAATACTTTATTCCTTTAGCACTGTCTAACCTCTATTCCAGGTAGCCTCACAAGGCATCAATATCACAAGTTCTTTTCTAAGTGGAATAGAGACTGTTGAACAAAACGTCACTTAAATAATGCTTATGCAACCACTAGTATGTGCTTTCTGCTGCTACTGTTTGACAAATTATTTTTCATAAATCTGTAAGTTTGGCTTGCTTTCATCTTAAAAATAAAATACACATCAAACCTTGGGTTGATGCTAATACTTGGACCCTTCAGCAATAATTTGCTGGATATCTGTGCATCTTTGAAACAAATGTTTGTTGCAGGGCTTAGTTTACATTCCCGATGTCAAATTTTGTTCCGTTCCCAATAAATTATAGATGATAGCTTTAGCAACACTGTTATTGAAGCAGATAGTGTTTGATTCAATACATTAAAATCCAATTATATTCCTACATCATAAGTGGATAATAATTGCTTTATTATTAAAACATGGCTTTCATTCTGACAGTGTTTAATGCCTTTTTGGAAACCAGTGCAGTACAATAATAGTGACAGAAAAGCTAAAGGTTATATGGACAGCAAAATGTCACGTGTTATCATTATACAACACAGAAAATATTTCCATTTATAGATTTCATTATCAACTGCATTTTATGTTCAAAATATTTAATCTGTCTTTTTTATCTCAGAATCCTGTGTTGACCTTCATCTTAAGGAGGATTTAAACTGTGTACAATGCTGCTGTTCAATCATCTTTTAGTTTTCCTGAAAATAGTCTATTAAAAAACAAAATCAAAATGTCACATTTATTATTCATTTTTTTCCCTTTCTATCACAGTGCCTATTTTTTAACAAAATGTCATGAGTGTGGCTGATTGAGATACCCAGTACTTACACTGCCTTTGCACACAGACTGAGCTGTACACCTGCAATCATCTAGAAAGTGGGGACTTCAGCCTTTCTGTGTGTTCCAAACACATTCATGATAAACTGCATAAACTTTTCCTGTACATTCCGTGTGCTCAAGGTGATATATTCTCCTACCAATTTGAACTTTACATAAAAAAATCATTTTCAGGATCACTTACATAGTGCAACCACAGTCCATTATTACACCTGTAGTGACAATTCTAAAAAAAGCTTTTTTCGAACTTGGTGAATGCTGGCTTTCTTCTGTTCCCTTCTTGGCTGGTGAATACTAAAATGTAAAAGAGCTCGCAAGGTTTGCATGTCTATGCTTCCATTAACTCATGTCTCCAGAAGGCAGTTCTTTTGAGATTGAATTAGGATTTTGTTGGAAACAAAGATGAGAAAAGTAGCTAGATTACTTCTAGCAGATTTTTTTGAGAAATGTTATTATATAAGCATAGAAAATATAAATGCCTTCAGCCAGAAAACTCCAACAACAAAGTAAATGGAAAGATGGGAGGATTAAGGGGACAATCAAAGGAAGAGTTCACTAACCCTGCCCTGCTATTCCCCCTGTGGAAGCTGGCAAAGAGCCATTGACTCATACAGAGGTGTGTCAACCAGACAGGTAAGGACTTGATCTACCATATGTACATTTTATCTTAGTCTATACTGACCCTATGATATACACAAAATAAAACTTTAAAAAAAATTAAAAATCACTTGTATGGTATTAGGAAGTTCTAGTGATACAAACACACAGACGACAACACAGCTTAGAGATACCAAGACAAGCTATTTTCAAAATAACTTGAAAGTGTGTAGAAAATGGGTTAACAAATAACATTACCAAGTGTTTGTGAAAACCATAGCACAAAACCCACTTTAAAAAACTGCTGGTGTGCTTAACCTTAATTCCACTGACTGCTAGTGTGCCTAAGGGCAAAAAGTACTTAAGAGGTCTATACAAAACAGAGGAAAGAGGAATGCTAACTTCTGAAGGTCTTGCTACATCCCTATGCTTAGTACAATGGAGAGGAAATCAGATCCCTGCAAACTGGGCTGGCAAAAAAAGTACTGTACACAGAGCATAATGTCCAGCAACGATGATGTGCTGGAAAGCCCTATCACACAGTTCTTGTTATTCTTTCCACCAGCAGGTAATAGCCCACTCTGAAATCATGGAAATATTCATACGAGACTGTGTAAGACTGGAATAGACCATGCCTCAATGCCTGTGACTGCAACACTCTCTTGTTTGTGTTTTTCAAAAGTTTCAGGATGTATGATCTAGACAGCCAGTAAACAAAGCACATGTCAGTGGAAGACCTGATGAATCTGGAACACACAGGACCCTAAACCTTGGGCTGCCAGGCTGCCTTTCATCATGCTCTTTATGAATAGGCTCAGGCAGTGCCCAGCTCTGGAGAGCACAGGGAGATGTGAATGCTGATTGCTGCAGGTGCTGCAGTGACTCCTGGAGCTGATTCCCAGAGGTACTCTTTCTCACAGTTAGGACCAGATATAAAATACATTGAGGGCTGAATTATTTGTCTTAAAAGCTATAAAGAGGTTTTACAGCAATGATCTTTCCTGTAGACATCTTTCTCCATCCCATTTTGACCAATACATATCTGTGATTAGACAGGGAAGGCACTCGTGAAAAATGACCGTAGGTCAGGTGAATCCAGACTAAATCTGGATTATGGGTGAAAGAGATTAAGTTCAGTATAGGGTCTGAAGGTATTTGCTCCTTCAGTTCAAGACTTCAAGTTCCTATTAATGTTCTGGACACATCGTATTTACAGACACGGAGATGGTCAGATCAGTCTATTGGTGTGATTTAAACACACCAGCAGTAATGTTCTGTTCTAAATTCAGCATTAAACAGAACAGGACAAGTATTTCAAATTTTTTTTGTTGGTTTTGATACTGCCAGCTCTAGAATTTTTGTCTTCCTTTTCTGATGTCCTAAACAGTCTTTTCAGAAATACAGTGACCAGCTGGCATGCAAGTTATAAGAGGAAAAATAAATTGATTTAATGCAAGTGTTTGTTATCACTTTGGCTTTTCTCCAAAAAGATCAGAAAACTGGAATACATATTCAAAGCCACAGAGAAGACAACAAAGTATTTTCTAAACAAAGCTGATCAATCAATATATTTTCCAATAATCAGAAGGAAACTGTATCACCCTACAAAACAGTGATGGAAACCACATTACGACAAAGCCCTCTCAGAATTTCTCTTAAAAAGTTGTCAAGCTTTTCTTTGACAAGAAAATTATTAAACTACTTCTGATGCATAGTGGGCATCTCCGTTTTGCTCTTCTTGGTGCATGATCTAGAGCAAGTCAGAAATTCAGAACAGAGACCTCACAATGAGGGATGCATCTTCTGAAGCAAACTCATCCTGTGCACTCTTCCCCCACAAGAATTTCTTCATACTTTACTGTATAGACAGATTAAAACAAAGTGCTGCAATTTCAGTAAGTGCGTTGTTGCTAGGTCGCTTCCTGGTGAAAAGGCAACCTGGAGCTGTTACAAATGTCCTGCAGTATTGCTTCGATATTAACATAAATTTGGGGCTTTATCATACACATCTGCCATCCTGATAAGTCCTAAAACATGCAGTAAGTAAATAAAATTAATCTTAGGGTTAATATTCAATGTTAATTACAATTTTTTAGTATTATTGTACTTAGTGTACTCTTGTACTAAATACTCTTGTATTTATCAATTTACATGAAAATTATTTCAAGACGAACGTGGCCCTTGGACAGAAGTCGGCGTTGTTTCAATCGCCCATACATCGCCGTTTTGAGACGCGAACAAGAATAGGTTGGCTTTGAGGACGGGAGCGAGACCAGCGAGGTTTTGGCTTTAACGTGACCGCGAACAACACCTTAAACACCGCTTCAGCCATCTGCTGCGCGCAAAATTTGAAAGCCAGTCGGTCAAAGGACGCTCACAGAGCCCGGCAGCGCGGGCTGTGCCCGTCAGAGGGCGGCGGCGGCCGGGGGAAGGGTCGGGAACAGCCGCGGCACGGCGGCTGGCGGGGATGGCGGGGAGCCCACGGGAAAGGACGGGGAAGGAGGCAGGGCACGGCGGCTGTCGGGGATTGCGGGGAGCCGGGAGCCCACGGGAAAGGACGGGGAAGGAGGCAGGGCACGGCGGCTGGCGGGGATTGCGGGGAGCCGGGAGCCCGTGGCAAAGGACGGGGAAGGAGGCAGGGCACGGCGGCCGGCGGGGATTGCAGGGAGCCGGGAGCCCGTGGCAAAGGACGGGGAAGGAGGCAGGGCACGGCGGCCGGCGGGGATTGCAGGGAGCCGGGAGCCCGTGGCAAAGGACGGGGAAGGAGGCAGGGCACGGCAGGTCGGGAGCAGCAGGAGGAGGCGCTGGAAAGGAGCGAGCCGGAGATGCTGGCAGGTGACAGTCAGGGAGCTTTGCCAAGTCCCGCTGTTTGCAGAGCTGCGGAAGGAGCTGCCCGTGCTTTCGAAACGCTCCAAGAGTCTGAGGCCAGTTCTGGTCGCAGCTTGTCCTGCATTGCCTTTTTGTGATGCTCTGCTTACTATTTGTCCTTGTAATCAGCATGAGGTTTTGATTTCGATTTAAGTTGCTCTAAGCATGTTCAGCTGCTGAGTTTGCAGTCTCCGGGTTCTTGCACTAACAGATAGAGCTCTAAAATCCTTAGTGTGCATTTCTCAGAGATAGATTACCTTAGCTGATCACTTAGAAAGCAGAGACCTTTTTATAATCTTTCTTACCAATAATTAAGTCACTTCAGGAACAGCTAACCTCCCAAAAATTGCCAATATCAAGATAACTAGTTAAAAGTACACTAAGTCTAAATATTTATGGTAAACTCCCAGAAATGTCCATGAAAACAGTCTCTGTTCTCAGTGTAAGCTGCAAATATCCTAGAGCACCCACTCCAACCCAATGGAATAGAGCATAGGATACACCCATACTTAATGTACTGACATAAATGGAATTCTGTAGATTTGCTCATCACACACTACAAAAACATAAAAGGTCAGGTACTGATTCCCCAAGATATCTGAAATAAAATATTCAAGCCATCTGTTGGATATTAGCCAAAAAGTTTGTTTTCTGTGGAAAAATATTATCTTCCTTTTCTGATGACTAAGGATAAATACTCTTCAAGCTTTAATTACTGAAGTTATAAATTTGGACTAAATTAACTATTGTTCAGATGTCTTTTACTTTGTTAAAATGCAAGTTGGTACAACTTAATGGATAATTTACAATATTTAGCCCAACTGTACACTGATATATTGATTTTCTGATCTTGCATCATTGATGAATGTGATTCCCTTGAAAAGATACAAAAAAATGCCTAAAGGTAGACATGCCTTGCAAAGAAAAGAAAGAAGACTGAAAAAATGTCTTTTCTGGAGTAGATCAAAGCAGCCCACTGGAGTGAATTTGCACGTTGGTATCTCATTGATCTTGCTGCACCTGAAGAGAACAGGGCCCACAGGATCCTGCCATTTAAGAACTCTTACTAAACCCACATGAATTGTGCTTCAGTTTTGTCCAGGATTCTGTGGCTGCTGCACTGACAAGCTGATTAGAAGCCTCTGGGGGGAAGAACTAAAATGAATAAACATTCTGCAAGTGTCAGGCACCACAGATCCGTTCTGTTAGCTGGTGATAGGAAACAATATCTACTATACCACATCTCAAAATTGAAGGTCCAATAGCTCCACAGTTTACTCCTTCAGTTTCTTTAAAAGGTCTTCTTTACAATAGATTTTCACATGCAGAACCTTCGTTAGGTTGAACTTAAGGCCATGGCAATGGAAGCCCTTTGCCTTGAAATGGTATTTTAACAAACCAGAATATTTCACTGGATTCTAGACAGAAAAGTGTGGACAGCAAAGGAATCTCTGAAGGATGTAACTAGATAAATTTTTTGAGGAAAGTCAGCAAATACTGGAAAGCACATTTTCAGAATATCTGAAGAAAGACAACTGAAGAATTGTCTCAATTATCTTTAAATTACTCAATTACTTTCTAACAGCTAGCTTTGGGGTTTTTTCCACAGAACTCCAACTTTTTTCATCTGTTCCTTTCTTCACCTCTTTTTTGGGTTTGCAGATTCAATGCAAACACCTATAAAGTTGCACTGATCAACTGGAGCTCAAAGGAGAGGAGTCCATTCATTACAGGATGGTGACAAGACTGGGGAAAGGGAACTGGGCTGACTCTGTGAATGATCACCAAAACCCTTCTATCCCAAATTCAGGATCAATGCACAAAGAGGCTTTGAGAAACTACCAGGTAATTAATTAATACATCGTCTTGAATCTAGGTTCAGTTCCAAATTGTGCCATTAACTTCCTTATTTTCCTGATTGTGTGTATCACTTGTTCTAGACAGAAATACACATAGATGAAGTTCTAATATCAGTTCATTTAAAAGTGCCATATTAAGCACACTTCCAAAAGTGACTGCTGTCATAAAATAATGGTTGTAAATTGTTGAAACTGAATACCTCAAGCATAATTTTAAATCATTATGTTCGAAGACATTCTATTAATTACAAAAGAAATTATATAAGTAATATTACATAAGCAAAGTACCTTGGATCATTCTTTTCTGCTTACAGAAATACAGATTTTCAAGTCAATTAAAATAAAGTCTGTTCATTCATCTGAGAGAAAATATTTTGTTGGATATTTCACATATCATGATAAGCCTATTGAGAGTAATTGACTGGATTTTATTTGAAAATGTGTTGTAGAGCATTAATGAGCACACCAATGCAATGAGCTGCAGATGCTTCTTGACAGTAGTGTGCAGAAAACTATGAATTAGTTACATCTCTGATTAGCAAAGTCCTGTTTCATACCTTTGGTTATTAAGAAAGGTTATATTTGCTAGAGAGACTAGGTTTTTTGATGGTTTTTTTTTTAGTCTATGACCCACAAACATTAGTGACTGGCGAAGATTGAGCTCAATTCAAGACCAACTTTAGTTGAGCCAAATTCTCCTTCCATTATTCAAAACAAAAAGGGATAACTCAGAAGAGTTGATAAGGCCCGATGGAGAACTTGCTTGAGAGAAGTCAGATGATGATTTTAAAGAGCCAACATCATTGTGTGTAGTTATTTGACACCTTGCCATTGATCCAGAAGTACATGTTCATCCACAGAATCCTTAAGGTTGGAAAAGACCTTCAGGATCAGGTTGAACCTTCAACCGAACACCTACTTGTCCCCTAAAGCATGGCACTGGGTGCCACCGCCAGTCATTACCTGAGCACCTCCAGGGACAGTGGCTCCAGCAGTTCCAATGTTTAACTGCTCCATCTCACAGCTTAACCTAATGCCAGTGGCCGTCTAGGACTGATTTCAAAACACTCTTGGCATCAGTTATCTCTCTGAAAACAAGTGCCTTCCTAACAATTAATGCAGGAAAATAATTGTCTGCCACATCAAATCTTATCTTTCAAAATTGAAAGCTCTATTCTGTTGGTTCCCTTACAGGAAAAAAACACACACACACACACACACACCCCCCAAAAAAAAAAAAAAAAAAAAAAAAACAACAACAAAAAAACCACACCCCACCAAAAACCAACCCCACCACACAAGAGCCCCCCATAACACAAATAACCAGAAAACCAAACACAACTTGAAAATCACCCAAACACCTGCCAAAAACTTTTGTGGGAGGAAATTGTCTCCTTACTCATTCTCACTGAGTTTTGTCATTAATGTGCACATACCCACTCACGCTCCAAAAGAAGACAGTGTTTTCCTTGTCACAAGAGAATAGAAAACAGCCACATCCAGTGGCTTAGACTGCATGGGTATTTATGTTCTTAAGGCAATTGTGAGCAAACAATTTGAATTTTCAGTAGTACCTATGCAGGTTATATTCTTGGCTCTCACTGGAAAGAGTAATGAGTTATGCAATAAAAATACACTTTGGCATAAATTACACCAGTCTGCCACATGCTGCTTTCAAATTACAGCTGTAAAATACATCATATTTGTCCAAGAGTTATTGCTTTGAATTGCTGCAAATCTCCCTGATGTGGGGCCAGAAGCCTGGGTCTTACCATGGTGTGTGCTTAACATTTCATAATTCTTTAATCAACTTTCTATTTCTACAGAGAGCCCACCATTGTTATTGTCATATGATTTTTGCTGAAAATTCTTACGAACCAGTAACATTATTTCCAGAGCTGATAGGTCATGAAACCCCTGAAGCTCTCATTAAAATTCAAAAACATTCTCTCATGGACTATTTCACTCTATATATACATTGCTGCCGGGCAACTCAAAATATGACAGGTGTAAGCCCAAAAATATACCTGACCTGCATTTTAATTTTGTCTTTCTCATAATCATATTTCAAAAGAGTTTCTTTTCTACAGTGTCATTTCTAATAACAACATTACAAACACTTTCAGATCCATAAATAATTGCTACTCCTTTTCCAGCTCATAATGGACTTACTTCCTTTTAAAAGATACCCCTCTGTAAAGGGCTTTTTCCATTTTAAAATTGCACTTTCTTCTTAATACCTTGTACTTAATGCTTTTTGGAGAAAGAAGGCTTAGGATTTTATTCAAAGCAGATTCCTGAAATCCTTGTCTACATAATGTGCACTCTTTAAATTGGAAAGGAGGCTGGCTCTAATACTCACTGGAGATGGAAAGAACCTGACTTTGATTATTATGGTCCTTGCTTCTCAGTAAGTATCTCCTTTCTTTTTAATACTAACAACATCCTACCTTTGATTATCCTTGACTTTGTTTTTCAACTTTTCTTTACCCCAAAGGTAAACACCTAGAGACTGGATTTTATGCCTCAGGATTGAGCTTTATGCTAGTATTACAGATAAAATCCCAGAAAAGACTAGAAGCATGTTAATAGAGAATTCCAACTTAGTTTAATGTTGCCAAAACACCATCCTACACATTTTTGTTTTTCTTGCTATTTAAAGCACTGAGACCTTTCAATTAAACAATTACATAAACAGGCATAAGCTTCTCAATTTAAATATTATATAGTCAAAAATCTGCTCTTGCAGCCTTGAGCTCCCTGGCACTGGTTTTTATTCTTGGTAAAGAAAATACCAGCTGGGAAAATCAGCAGTAAATAGCAGCTCTTAAGGACTGTGGAGTCATCCTGGTACATATCTATCCAGCCATCCCAGTGAGAAGAGTCAGGAATGAAACTTGCGACATGTTCAAAATGTCCCTCTCAGATGCACAAGTTGTTACAGGTCATGGTGTCTCTAACAGTGTTTTGCAGCGCGTAGGATCAGATAGGGTGGGCAAATCCCTATGTAAAACTAGGGAGTCACACTCACTCTGCTCTCACTCAATTCCCATAAATGTTTTCCCAGAGACAAGTGGCCTTTGAGATACTCAGAACATGGAAAAATAGAGCCCTGCTAACCTGATCCAGTTTTGAAGTTTGACAAGATGAATGTCACAGAGACTTTCCAACCTTAATTATTCCCTGTGGAAAATCTCAATAAAGTGTTAATCCATAACTCCACTCAGAAAAATTCAATTTACCTGTTTTGTTTAGAATTCTAATTTTAGGGATCCTAATTTTAAAATAATTGTGGGCATTTTATAATTGAGGGGAGCAATTAAACTCTGAACCTATCAGTTCCTTCTGGAAAATCAGAAACAATAATTAACTATGCTGTAATTTCATCATTAGACCCATAATTTTCCAGACATAAGAGAGCCTTATTAAACAGTTCGGTCAGGGTTGTTAGGTTTTGCAATTTTAGTGCCATTCTGATAATATATAAAGTTTGATTTGATACTCTCAGATACAGCTCCTAATATCTGCTTTTTAGTAAAAAGGATCTCTCATTTGTGCAATGTGTTATGTGTGGGTTAGCAGCAGAAAAAGAAAGACTCTTTCAAAACCACTATGCTTGATATTGAGAATATATTCGTATATGCTGGTATGATTTGAGATGGGCTCTTAATGCCATAACACAGTAAATCCATATGACCATTGGTCACTTAATATTTTCTAGAGACACCATTTATTAAACTACCATACATTTTTCTTTCAGACACCATGTCTTCATCAAGCTTTATCACCTGCATAATATTTGAATTGTGTAACTTGGCTGAAGAGAGAAATACTTATTTTCCTGTTTTAAATCCATTCCAAATTAAGAACTGGTACTTTAAACTATTATTTTACAAATTCTTACATGGAAATACAATAGAGATCAATTGATCCAGAAATAATACATCTAAAGAAGAATTGCTTCCATGTTATCTGCTATAGGCAGCATCATACAAACCTGTTATGCCTTTCCATATGAAATGCAGATTAATGCTGTCAAAACTTGGTAAAAGACTATCATGCCACAAAACACAAGACAGTACAATTTCTATTTGAGAAGAATTAGGTTTCTTGAACATTGATTTGGAAAACTGGGTTATTTCTGAAGAAGTTCTTCCAAGTAGCTATAAATTACAGGTCAAATAAAAATTAATTACTTATTGCTACGTAGTGCCACGGAAACCTGCAAGAACCTGTAGAGCTAAGTACATATTTCATATTTTTCCTGGAAATCTATGTGTATTTGTTAAAAATTATAAAGAAAGTAGCAGAAATGCAGACTCACAGGAAACACAGAAGGGTCTCATTTCAAGTCATAGCTATCAACACCTGTCATTCAATCCTGCCCAGGCTGAGGAGAAGCAGAATGCACTCTGAAATGCTGAACCTCCAGCTGGTGCTTTGGCAACTTTCTCTGACTGACCAGCTTTGTGGCCAATCCTTTTATGACCTATTCTGCAGTGAGGAATTATGCTTAGTTGTGATTATGGTTGCCCAAATTGTCTTAGTTTGCAATGCAAGATGTAACCAGCAATATGTATTCTCTCACCATCTGTTAAAACCAGGTGGGGCACTGTTATCTTTTCCATAACCCAGCCTCCCTCTGAGGGATATCATCTTCTGTTAATGGGCCACTGAGGCTCACTGCATGACTGATAAAATTGTATCACCCCACTGGGAGATGCTCCACCCAGTGGGAGGAGCCAAGCATTCCTACCTGGATATAATCTGAGATTCAGAACACCACAAGCAGCCTTTTTCTGCTGGATTCCTGGAGGAAGACCAGATCCATTTACACCACCACTGGACCTTCAGAGGAAAACTACACCCTACTACAGGATCACTGCTTCAACAGAACTGCATCTGTCACTCCAGGAGAACTGCAGCCACCATTTAATCAGACTGCTACCAAAACTCTCACCAACAGGGTGCCAGGTTGCATTATGACTCTGGCAGTGTTTTTGTACTACAGCATTTTATTTTTGTTTTCCCAATAAATTGTCATCTCCCACTGGTTTGCTTTCAAACCAGCACACCAATAATAAATACAGCAGATAAAATAATCAAGCAATATGAGGACTGGATAACTTAGAGATTTTCAAATTTCAACATTATTGATAATTACTCATGAAGAAAGAAAATGCTTTGCCATTCAGATGTGTCTGTGATTACAGGCATTTAAATTATTTAAGTGAATTTCAGAGTTGCCAGCATTTAAGTTGAATGCCCAGATTTGGGGAATCTTAATGGGATTTCCTTGTCTAGATAGCTGCCTAAAAAGAACAGATACTCTAAATGCTTGTGACAAGAAAAGCAAAATAAGGAATTATTCACCACTGCAATTAGCCATGATCTTCCTCCTAGCCCTTTTGCAATCTGCAGCTCATGACATTTTTACTACTAAAATAAAGTTAAATTGTCATAGCACCTAGGACACGGAACAAACTGCTAAATGCTGAAGAGATGAAGGAAATTGGTGATCCTTGATCAGAAGATTTAAGCACTTCTAACGACTTGCATGTTTAACACCAGCTGCAGATGGTGGTGACGTCTTCTGGCTGTTCCCTATCTTGGAACTTCAGATTAACTAAACTGCACTGAAAGGGAGAGCTTGTTCTGTCACAGCACTCCATCAAAATAGTCAAATATCCAAAACATAGTTTTTGCCTTTACTGAACATCTTACTTTAAACAGCTCTTTGTACATGTAAAAGGAAATTTTATGTGAGAATTTTTACTATTTTTTAAATGCTGATGCTGCAATAGACTGATCGGAAAGAAGTAAAACTCTGCATACAACTGGAAACAGAGAAACTGCAGTGCAGAAAGGGTTTCACCCAGTGGCAGCTTGCCACTGAAATGATGGTAGGCAATTATATGAAATAGACACTCCACCTCAAAGTTCATTGCCCGTTTGCCAGCTCCAAAGGGCTGGCAATTGGCTTTGGCAACATTTACGGATACATGCTCCTGCCTGTATAAAGTTCCTGGACTGGGAAATAAACCTGGGGGGAAAATGGCTGCATGCTGCAGCTTGAAATCATCCATATTCATTTTGCTTTGCCTCCATGCAGACAGAGGATGCTTCAGACGCACATGCTGGCAAGACTGAGAGTATTTAAAAGGCTTTAAAGAAGAGAAGTGACATATTCAAGCAGTGGAAAATATTTCAGAGTTTGCTAGGGGCCTGACTCCTAAATAAGATGGAAAAATACCTGAAACCAGAACCATATTTGCCTGCTGTTCAATATGTTTCCCAGCAGGTTGTACATGAGGAAATAGACTTCAAACTCTGCTTCTGGCTTAAAGTATGGGAAGGTGATAAAACAGATCCACTCAATGGCAAAATACTTCAGGATGAAATCTGAAGAAAAACCAGCATCACTCTAAAATTACACTTTAACTGTGAAACACAGAGTTTTACCCGTGAAGCTTCACATCATTTAAGACCACTCCATCCTGAGATGAAGAGTACAGGCTTCTAAACAACCAGATGGAGAAAAATTAAGTATCAAACCCTGCACTAGTACAGATAATTTCCCTACCCTTTATTTCATGACTTACATGTTGATAGAACTGAAGTCACTGTTTACAGGATGTTTATGGGAAATCTTACTAAAAATACTTCATTAAGCATCTTTAATACCCCCAAGTAAGGCAACAGATACCAGACAATTCAGGGAAAATTCTTAGCCAATGACTTAAGCAAAAAGCAACATGGATGAGTAGTGTACCTGGAATAGAATATCAAACAGTCTTTAGCCTTGAAAGTGTTGCTGAGTTTTTGTTTGAGGTTTTTTTTTTCCGTAATATTTTGTGTGATATGATTGCTGAGATCTCTTTGAAAAGCCAGTCTATTTAGTACAGGGAAGACAAAAAGGGCCAGGTGAAAGAGTTTTCATTTACAAATTTTTACAGGGATTAACAAAATCAGCAGTTTAACTGTTTGATTTGTCCTTAGGGCTTAGAGCAAAACTATTGTAATATTTTACTTCTCAAAAGTCAGCTGTCAGTATCATAATGATTACATGAAGTCACAATTGAACAAAATCAACAGTATTTCAAGGATTTCCAATTGGTATGCAAAACCCCTTCACATTACTGACAGTAAGTGATAGCTCTCTGATAGTAAACAGTTTTCAAAAGACACCCCCTAAATTTCTAGCAATACCGCCTTCATTTTCATGTCAGTTTGATGGATCTCAGTGCACAAAATAAGAAACATATTCAAATAGATAGCCAGCCTGAACAGCCTAATGGAGGAGTAAATAGAGATCAAGGTAGCAATAGTGACTACTAAATCTGACAGATAACTGTCCATGTTATCAGCAGTATCAAACCCAGTATTTGTACCATACACAGGTGAGAGCTTTCCTCAAATGAGATTACTAAAGCAGAAGCAAACAGACAGGAGGATTTGCTAACAGGTCAAGCCAAACCAAGAATATCTCCTTTATCCTTGCGAGTCCCACTCCTGTTTCCTCAGCTGTGCTTCTTCTCATAGATGAGTTTGTTTATAGCAATAAACAAACCTGAGGTACAGCCACCATAAAACATACCACACTATTTTTAGGTGGACTCTAGAGCTGGTTTTGGCTAAGGTAGAATTAATTTTTTCCACAGTGGTATGGTGCTGTGTTTTGGATAATTTGGGGGCATTTCAGTTATTGCTGAGCAGCAGTTACAGAGTCAAGGCATTTTCTGCTTCTCACACGGCCGCAACAAGGAAAAGCTGCAGTGCACAGCAAATTTGGAGGTGACACAGCAGACCCCAGCTGACCCAAGGGCTATTCCACAGCACATGGCATTATGTTCACTGCACAGAGCTGGAGGAGGGAGGAAGAACATTCAGAGCAATGGCACTTATCTTTCCACATCACCATTATGTGAGATGGAGCCCTGCTACCCTTGGGATGGTGGAACACCTGCCTGCCCATGGCAAGCGGTGAATGGATTCCTTGGTTTGCTCCACTTGTGAGTGCAGCTTTTGCTTTACTTACTTAGGTGTTTTTACATCAACCCACAAGTTCTCCCTTTTGCTTCTCTGACCCTCTCCACCACCCCACCAGGATGGAGTGAGGGAGAGGCACTCTGGGGCCAAGTTTCCTGCTGGGGTTAAACCAAGACAGCTCTAAGACTGGACAGTGACTGAAGCTTGTGCTGAGTTTGAATGCATGTCAGAAATAGCTTTCAATACATAGATAATCCAGGCAGTTCACTAGAAGATGTTTTATTTTCATTACAGTAATTTCACTCCATCACACAGTTCTCCAGAGAACCTGGGTGCTGAAGCAGCTCCTGTCTCCAAAAGGTCTTCTCCATGAAACTAAGCTCTGGTTAAATACTCTTAGGCAACCATGGCAGGGATTGAATTTGTCAGAGAAAACTGCCTCTCCCTTCTTATTTTTGAGAGAGAAATAGATATTGGCTTGAAGTAATGCCATGATCAATATATAATATTTCAAGTATGGGAGACAGATGGTGCTTTGGAAACTGAGCCAGAAATGCACAATACTCAGGACACCTACATGCAGATAACATTCTGATTGTTCACTGCCAAGCCTTCTTCAGATATGGCTCATGTTTACAGCTCTACACCTTAGAGCTTGACTGCAAAGCCAACCCCACAGATTAATATCCCAGATCCCAGAAAATGAAACTTCTGTGGAAACCCTAGAATGTGAGTGACATTTTCCAAAGACTTCCTTCTTACGTAAGGTAAAAAAGATGTATGTAACAAGAGAAATTAAAGAAAGTTTTAAAATAATTTGTGCTACCAAAAAAGCAACATTAACCTGAACACCGTGTAGGCTATGAAACTACTTTATAAGCACTAACAGAAATGCCATATTGTCTATTAAAAATTTATCACCAACCCTAAAAATTTATTTCTTCTAGAGCATAAAGCATAATTGAAAGGAATAAACAAAGAAGAGTTAGGTTAATAGTGCACAGCAACAGAACAAACTTGAACTATGAAAAGCAAGATGATGAATACATTTAAAATCATGCTGCACAATAAGAACTTACTCATAAGTGATATCGAAGAAGTGATGCAAGGTTCATTTTCCAGGTGTTTTTATAGATAACTCTGCTTTTTACTGCATTTACTGTATATTTTCTGTATTGCATTTGACTCACTTCCCTTTTTCTTGCTTAGAAAATGGTGGGGGGGTGGTAAATAAATTCTACTGAATTATTTATTATTTTAAACACATCAAGGAACTTTCCTTCTAAGCTTAAGCATTGTGTGAAGGTGTTGAACAAAAATTATATAAGGCTACACAATTAATTTTATTTCAAAGACTGAATTAATTTGAAGCAGTTTGAGGGCAGAAACTGCCTTCAAATCCACATACCAGTTTTCTACCAGGCCTGTGTATACAGTGTTGAAATTATGAAGAAGGAGAACTAATATTTACAGATATAATATCATCTGGGAAAAAAATTGTTTGGTTGTTTAAAATTGTAGTGGTGCAAGATATTTTGCAAAAGATGTTCTGTGGATTAACAGAACATCCTGTTGCAGTAGCAGAATAAAAGATTTACAGGACCTTTTTTAGGACCTTTTTTGAACAAGCCATTCAAATTCATACAATTCACACTTTTTGTGCCACATCTCAGTGCCACATATTCATATACAACACCGTGTATAAGTCACATCATTCTTTCTAAAACAAACCATGGCTGTGGGGAAGAGGGAAAACACTGATGTGAAATGAATTATTCAGCTTCAAGGAGAGTAAAATCACTTTATTCAAATTACATAAGTATTCAAGGACAGAGACCAGACTTGCTCCTCAAGACACCAAGAGATTTCTGATTATACAGAGTGCACTGAAATCTAATGAATCTTCCAAAAACTAGCTGTGGGGAAAACGAGATTGCTCCCATTGACTTCAAAGCACTTTGGACCAAGCCCTAAGGAAGATGGGAATGCCGCACAGATGACAGAAAACTCAGATGATAAAAATTTACCATACTTGTAAATTCTTAAAGAGAGATAACAAGAAGAGAAATTTGAAAACCAGCACAAGAACAACACAACAGTTGAGCGGCACAAGGAGGTTTTAGCAGTTTAAAAAATGTTCTCGTGAAAAGACAGTTACAGATAAAGGATAAGGTACTGAGAAACACAGAGCTACTTCTAGTAAGAGGGAACTGAATTCAGTAATTTGTAGTAGTCCTGATTAGAATTTTAGCATGAATTTTATCCTGAACTAGAAAGAAAAGGAATGTGAAGTATGAATTATCCATGTGTTCCGAATCTAATTTTCATGTTGAATGCCCTAGCATGTGCTGGCTTGTCCTGCTTGTTTCAGTCATTTAAATGTGTTCCACTAAATTAATTTTATTTAAAAGAATCTAATCAGTGTTTGTATTTTGTATTTGCAATATCACACAAACTAAGTCTCACTGTCACATCTCTCATGGTACAATGCAACTGTTTTGTACAAAAAGACCAGACCAAAGCATACAGAGGGCTAAATACCTATTACCTGAAACATCCTGTGTTTCCAACAGATCCTATTTCAAGGTAAATAAAGGCCCATTTAGCAGGACTGGCTTTTAGTTAGCTATACAATTTACCTTGCTGCAGGTCAAAGCTTTCAAGTTGTCACAGAATGATAGCTTGCATGGGCTGTTTACTTCTTAATACAAGATATTACACTGAACAAAGCTGCCTCTTCCTCCAGGTGTCTATCTGCTGCAAAAATATTATTCACACATGATACAACATGGCTTTCAAGGCAGAACAGTCCCATGGGTGCATCCCAGAGCTCTGCTGCTGCACAGGCTGACCAAAGGTCTGGCAATCAAAAAATCTTTGTGTAACAGCTTTATAACAGAAGATATAGGGCGCTGCAGAGAAAGTCTGGATGGAATAGCTATTGATTGAGGCTGTGATCAAAAATGGGGGAGTCTTGAATTTATTTCTTCCTTTTGCGACTGGCTGGTTTTGAAATGCCATGGAAATCCCTTTTGCACCCCCCTAGCTGGGAGGAGTGACTCCTCCAGTGCTTGTGCAGTACCTGACAGGAGGGCTGAGAAGAATGAGTAATTTACTCCTTGAGTAGCAGCAGTTATATCCCAGTGGAGCAAGCTCATGGGATGCCTGTAGCTGCAAAGAGCTGGATTCTTTCATCAGCTACTGTGTGCCAGTACTTACAATTCTATAATAAAATTTTGGCATTCAGCAGTTCAACCATCAAGTCTGTCACCAGCAGTACCTGGTGGGATGCAGCCACGTCTACTAAACATCACTGAGAGAAAAAGTGTGAGCTCTTGGTAGAAGGGCACGGCACAAGGTGCTGCTCACCAACTCCTCAGCTGGTCCCAGTGAAAATGCCAACACACAGCTGGGTTCTGGCTAATGGCACAACATCACCGCCAGAAGGAATATGCAGCTTCTGCCATTCTTAGGAAGTTGGGGAAGCATTGCAGTTCTCAAAGTCTCCTACACACAGGAGATAAAAGATTCCCCAAATGTCTCCACTTGGCATGTTCAGCTTTCATGGCTCTCTGGGTGCAGGAGCTCTCCTCTAAAGCAGCCCAGCATTAAGTCAGCCACTGTGTACCTAATGCCTTTTCCCTCCAGACACCCTCAAGCCATATGCTCATGTGGTGACAGTGGGACAGGGGAGACAGCAATCAGAATAAACACTTGTATCACATATAAAAAAAGAAATGCATAGTCCCAGCAACAGCTGCCGCGATGTATTCACAATACTGCTATGAAATGCCTAATGTAAACAAAGCCACAATTTCACTAACTTCAAACTGTGCTACATGGCAAATTCTGGGCCTCTGTGGCCATTTCAATATTTGCCATTATTGGAGTAATAACAAAAGATGTAAAAGTAATTTATAAGAGCACTTTTTTCCTAAATTGTTCTGATTATTTTGGAGGAGTACTAAGTAACAAATGCAAAAACAAGAATTATTTTTCAGAGATGAGTGGGAAATGCCCATTTGAGTCAAGTACTGAGATCCTGCTTAAGTGGAATACATTTTATTTAACATTGGGACATTTTCTTCTCAGGAGCACCACTTTCAAACTGAAGTCTCACTACTAAGTTATGAGTGACAGCCATCCCTTACGTGCCTTTCTCTTCTGAATATTTTTTCAATGCCTAATCTTTAAAGATTTCACAAAGACTGTTTCCTTCTTTTATGATCTTTTTTGCCTTTCACTGTTCTCTGTAAAACTTCTTTTTGCCCATAGACATTGTCTGGTCTATAAGTTCCAGACTGCTGTAATTTGCCTTGCTGGGACATTCTAATTTTCTGCTCCTTCCTAAGACATCCAGGGCTTTACTTCCATTTAATTCCCAGCAAGTGATAGTGTGGTTAACCAGTTCTAAAGAACTCTGTCATAGTTTATGGAGTGGAATTCTGCACCACTGCATCCATGAACTCACAGTAATAGCTCCCAAGCTGTTGGCTAGATTTTTGGGAGTGCAGTTAGAGAGGTGTCCTTGGGAGCAGAGGGAGGACATCCTGAATCTCTGCTCACCCCATGCACAACTACCACTGACAAAAACAAAGGCTTCAAATTGAAAGGCTAGGAAAAATTAAATAATAGAGACCTGCAGATGGAGATCAGAGGAGGATTCCTATGACTCAATTTTATGAAAGAAGTGAAATATTCCAAAAGTGAACACTTGAAACTAACAGGAAATTTCTAGTCCTTCAGAACATGAGTCCCTTTGCCATCACCCCCCTTCCTGAAAATTTAGCCTCACATTTCCTCTTATTTCACGCAGCCACCAATGTAAGAATGAAAAGCAATTTTTACTTCATAAATTAGGACCTCACCTATGGGTCTGTATTATAAATAAGGAATATGTGAGCTTGCATATTTCTTTCTTCATCCCTATCCTTTGAATCCCTGAGAAGTAGATTTGCAGGGGAATTTATCTATACCCTAAGTCATTCCTTGGACAAGCAGTGAACAGTCTAAAGGTAAAAAATCCCTGACTGCATATAAAATTCATTGAATAGCAAACACAGCCCCAAAAGCAGCGGCATGTTCACAGGCTATTCTTAGTCAAGACAAAGGGTAGGTTCACAACTAGGACAAAGACAACTGGGCACCAGAGTTTGTTCAAGCAGCTGTGCAACAAGGGATGTGTGTAGAGACTGTTTTCACTATTTCGCCAATAAATAAAATACTGCCTGTACTGACACAAGAATGCCAGGGTCAGTGTCTCAGGTCCTTCTGCAGTGGCCTGTACTCATGAAACAAAATGCCAATTGAAAATAATAAGCCCTGGCATAATGTAAGGAAATGAGAATTACGTTCTCTGCAGTTAAGACTGCATCAGTACTGTGGCCAGTTTGGTTTTGCAAACTCATTGCAAATTCCACTGCTTGAAGATGAACAATCAGGGTATAAGTCTAAAAAAAGTTCCTGAAATCAGTTAATGTATATTTATATATTTTAGATATCTTAGTCCATTACACAAAATAAGTTAAATAGTTAAAGAGTTTGAGGTTGATGGAACACATCATTTCCTCTACCACTTTCCTATTTTCTACATTAATGCAAGTCCTCAGATGGCTACTTTTCAATTGAACAAGACTTCAGGAACATTTTATTTAAGAATAAAAATCTTTACATAGAATCACTAAGCTTAGTGGCAATAACAAGACAGAATGGCTATGTACTTGCCAGTCGTCTTTAGTGAATACTGAAGTTTTGAAGGGTCTTAGCAAAGGATCACACATTTGTGTTCATTCAAGTTTCACCCAAGGGAGAGGAGAAGACACTTCTACCTGCTTAACAGCACACCAATGGACCATGGAGGAACCCATCCATTTGTCATTCAGAACTGAGTATGACAGAGAGGAACTTCCATCAGCTTTCTGAAAAGAAGCAGTGTTCCCCAAGGCCCAGATAATATGCCAACCAAACTGCGTGAAAGGAAAATCCTAGCAATTCCCAATGTTCATGCAGTAGCACTGAAATGCTAATCTGGACATTAATTAATACCAAATTAGTTACAGTGAAATGAAATTACATCAACATGAAAATCAAAGGAGCTAAGCATAATTTGCCACATAAGATAAATATTTCTACTTTACATGGGAATTGTAACAAATGATTTTTATGTCAAATTAATTGATGTCAAATAACAGTGAAATTTCATTGGAAGTGAATATCACATTCACATCATTTTCAATAAAAACCCTAATTGCATAGTATGCTGTTAACATAAGAATAAGATTCTCACAGCCTGTACACAGAAAATCAAAATACCATATCACACATTCAGTGTAAAGCCATATTACCACCACTGTCCAGAACAAGGGTGAAATAGGAATTTTAAAAGCTCTGCCTATATTTTATTTGTGAAAGTATTTATCATCCTAAGTGGAGGCTTTCATCTCAGTGAAAAATTTATACTAGTTTAAAGCACCTAGAAACATTCTTGGCAGTTCATACTTGCTTTGATTTAAAGAATCTACTCAAATGGGTATTGGGGTAAAACAATCACTCACTGCTACAATATTTTGACTTCTTCAAGTGAAGAATATTAAGAACACATTCTAGTGAATATCAAAATTAAGAACTGTAATCAAGAGAGATAAGCATTTTGAAATCATCTATATCCTTAACAGCATATATATAACCAGTCTTACAGTCAATATCTAGACCTTACACACTATTTGCTGCTATTATATAAAGAATCCACAACCAGAAATTCTAGCTATGTGCATCTTTGCCTGAATACAAGCTGCATGTCTCCAAAAGAACTTCCCTTGCTAGTATTTGTGCAACAATTATTCATGAAATTCATTAATGGATTTGATGTAATTCTGGGCTAGAATAGGTATCCAAGATACAAGGGGTGAAGCATCACCTTCAGTTCTCAATTGGCTGAAATGGGAGCCTAGCCAGAATTTGAGGAGTTAGATTCCACTTTCACTTTACATTTTCCCAGTAATAGTGAGATGTCCAAGACTATCCCAAGCCCAGTTTTATTAGGGTATATAATTCCTCACTCCTCTTTCAAAAATCTGACTTACATTCCCATTGACTTCAGTAAGCACGAGTGATTAATGAGCCTTAAGGTTCAGGTGGAACAGCAGAATTACCTGGCAGTGGGGCAATCCATCCATCATCAACCGCTTCAAAGAGTTTAAGGTTTGTTGAGAGGAACTGCACACACCTGAGAACACAACACACTGCCTACAAAAACATCCTTATCCACTTCCAATTCAAGAGGTCTCATTTATTTTCCCATTATACAATCAAGAATGAAGAACTGATCTCCTTGAGCCCCTCAAAAATAACTTATAATTTAAAGATTAAGGTTTCTGCTATTTTAATGAAAATAAAAATTACTGAATCCATGATTCAAAAAGCATCACAATATTCCTCATATAGCATTCTGAATAAGACGTTGACCTACAATTCTGACTTGGTTTTTCTCCTTAGTAAATTACTCCTTTCTAGAATCTCTTCTTACCTGGAAATATGAAAATAAGAGCGTAAAGTGACTGGAGCATTCTGTTGAAAATTCTACCATAATGAACTGAAAAAGCATTCTTGAGTGAGATAAAGTTTTTTATCAACCTAGCATATAACTAAAATACATTGGAATGGTACCATTTTTTAGAATAAACCTCATTGGAGGATGTTTTCAAGTCAATATAAGACACTTCTCCTACATCCCATTCTTATGAATTAAATATGCTTTTGAAAAGTGAAACCAATACTTTAGACATGCAAATATATGCTTCTCTTCTTCTTACAGGCTTCCTTTACTCAAACATTTAGACTAGAAAGTATTACAGGTAGTACACAATAGGTACAGTTTTTAACCTTTGCATCTGTCTGTGAGAGGAGATGTGGACTGAGCACCTGCTGAATATTTTCAAAGGAATGTGCAAGCAAGGTTTGCTGTATAATTTTACGATGCAAGCATGAAGATTGCCACATAAAACACTTTCAGTCTCTACATAATTGTGCTTTGAAAATCTACAAACCTCCTTTTACAAATAAAACAAAGGGGCAGATTTTTTTCCATTATTCCCACTACTTCACGTCATTCTAGACCTGCAGAATAGCTATAAACTGGGATTAACAGGTTGGTTAGACAGGTTTATAGCTGCCTTATATCCTTGCAATAGTAGATACCAAGCAAAACATAGTCAAATTTGAGCCTGAGGCTCTAAACATTATTCCAGATACAGAGCTAACCTTTTAAATGTGGTATGTAGAGCATGTCTGCTTAAGGCTGCAGACAGCTTGAAACAGTCATGTGGCAAGGTATATATTATTTCTTTCATCTCAATGCAGTATTAATTCATAAAACTCATCTAGCTGGATATTAGCCCACTTAACTGCTTCAGTACTGATGGTTTCCTTTTCTGGTTTATTTACCTACCAAAAATACAAAAGTAATGAATAAAATCTTCCCAGTTTCTAAGTAACTTGGACAGTTAAGTATATTAACAGGTGCATAAAGTCCTACAATTCAAGCTAAGGTGAAAATAAAGCAAGACTCTCAAACAAAAAATTCAGAGTCAGAATAACTTGTTAAACCCCAATTGTAACAGTGTTTAGAACACCAGAAATGCCACACAAGCACAACACCCTTCACACCCAAAGCAATGTGTGCTCTGGTATCCACTTGGAGTAGACAACACAAAACCCCCGAAATGTATATAAATTCAGTTTGAGTTAATTTCTTCCTGGTGAGGCTGAGTCCAGGAGTATTTGGTGAACCAAGTTCTAACAGACCTTCCTGTCAGAATAACAACTCTACACACACAGCATTTACAGTTAACCAGTTGTATGCCACAGGACATTTCTGATTTGTATAAGTATGTTTGCTCTAAGAAACCATAATCCAGTGGGAAATACTGTGAGAAAAATCAGCAAAGATCTTGGTGTATATGTTCAGGTTTACAATTCCTAGATGAGTAAACCTCTTCCTTCACACCTGTAGTTATTTACCAAACATGAGTGCAGAGCTAATGGATAGAGATATGAGGCTTGCTGGCCCCTACTTTTGAAAAAGCACATCCAGAAATAATGATGGAAACTGCCATGCTTGGCTAGTCTGTTTGCTATCCGACAAAAGCTGGTGTATTAAAAAGACTGAGAACTAAAAGTGTAAAGGACTAGAAGCACATTCTCTCTATTCACCTACCCAAATAACATTCACCAATGTTTCTCTCATCTCCATTCCTAACCTGAAGTAAAATTGAATTTAAAATAGTACTATTAATATTTTTAATAAATATTCATTTTCATTAAATTTCCTGTAGATTGCTCACTTAGTATTCTCTGGGACCAAGCTAAAAGATGTCAGTGTCAAAAGATTAAAAAATATTGTTGACCATTTAGAATGTTTGATATTTCCATAAAATTCTTGCTTCAATCAAACATTGAGGTATTTACTCTGATGTAAAATCACTGGATGCGATAGGAGAGTTTACAAATATCTCCATGCAGTTTTGCTTAGGTCCTAAATGCAGAAATCCAAACAAAGCCCCAGGTAGCACACTTGAAACAAAGTTTAACCTAATACATACATCCCACACACACACCCTGAAAGCTTTGAGCAGTAATAAGCAAGAAATGAACTGCTCTTGGGCAGTCATGATAATTTTTAAAAACTCAAGATGTGTAAATATCTCTAGTAACATTTTTTTGCTGCTTATATGTATTTCAGACCTCGAGTAGGTATTCATTAAATTTACCAGCAGAAGGCAAAGCCAACCACCACGCCTCCTATTTAAGTTCATGTTTTCTGACTAAAAGGTATTTTCAGTCATTTTATGAGAGACAGAGATAGAATTTTATTACTATGAGAGCATACAAAAATATAAAGACAAATTTTATTTGCTCTTAATGCTTCTCCAAGCCAGAGAATTAATAACTGCCTGGGAATATGTCATGCAGGTTACTTTTCTATGCACAAGAACTTTTCGAAAATACATATCTTCAAGCAAAACAGCTTGGGAGGATATATCAGATGTGTCTCAACATTTTTGTCTTCTATAAATGAAACCGTTAATTTTTGCATCTTCTATTTCTTTGCTGTTGCTCAATCTAGAAAGCAAACACAGTGCTTTCTGCTTGAAAGCACTCACGGCTCTTTTGTATTCACGACACGATGTTCCAATTCCAAACCCTTAGTTCTCTCAGGTGGCCTAAATATGTGGATGACATAAATTGTTCCTACTGTCAAGGCAAAACCTGTAATCTGAAAAAAATACATGCCTGAATTCTTGTTAGTGCCATTCAAGTCTCTTGCTTTCCTTCTGCACAGAAAAGCACTTGGAAGGATCTTTTTTGCCATCACAGCTGACCTAAAAGCTACAATATTCACTGTATTACTTTTTTATCTGCCTTGTTCAAAAGCAAAATAAATAATTTATGGTAATTGATCCTACAGATAAGACTGGTAAGTACAGATGGATTATTTAAACCTACCTTATTTCAGGACCATCTTTCTCAGTTATTTACATGTCAAAGTTGAAGTCCTTGAAAATGGGTTTGGAAAACCTGTGGACTACCCCACATGGATTTAAAAATCCCATTCAAGATAGGCCTGAGACAGTATTGCTTTGAAAATCAGATTTGTTTGAAATCTTTCATGACTCCATTCTTATTGCTTTCTTCCAATTCAAAGATTTTTCCAACAAAGTACTTCAAATTTTAAACTGTTTTTCATGTGTAACCAAGTAAATAAAATTAATCAAATGTTAAGAGAAGATCTTAGAAACTCAACTTTAAACTGTGCCAAGTTGATGTCTGTACACTTACCATAATGCACTGAGAGACCTTAAAATGTGCAAGAGAGATAAAGTCACAGAACAGGTGAATATGAAAGCTGTGTTTCTCTAAAACCAAACACAACTCACCTGTGAGGGAATCTGGGTCTCTTTTTTTCAGCGTGCCAAGTAAAAGCCGCATGCTTGCAGTGCCTTTGTCAGATCAAATGAGAAGATTCTCACACTATTCTGAGGCTGATCTGTACTTTGCAGAAAAGGGCTTTAAACGGTATCTGATTCAGCACTCATCCCCACTGAGCAAGGGATTTGGGCACTGCAGAAAACCAGCCACGATTAAATCTGGGTTATGCATCACTGACCACATTTAAACAAGGCTTTTACGCACATTTACACAATGCAAAGCTTTTGATATCTTTCCAAAATAAAAATCACTAAAACTTTGCAGCTGTAAAATTCATTTAATAAACTATAGCTCTGAGAATGGTTGCCAAATTTCCAGCTAGACTGTCAGGTCTGAGCTCGATTGGGTGATTAAAAATGGTCAGGCAGCGTCTGTGAGAAAGCATTAGTGCCTCTCAAAATAATTCTGCTTGTGGTTTAGCTAAGTACTGAGGATGGGACCCAAAACATGGATCTTTAGATAGCCTAACATATGTTTTAAGAAGATTTTAGATGTCCCAAATCTAAAAGTAAGTCACAACACCCAAGGACTAACTTCTGTATGCACATAAATTTTGGCAGAAATCCAGCTTATGGATCCAAAGTCCTGTTCTCCCTTACACAATTTTTTTTTTTTTTTAATGGTGATTTAAAACAAATTTCTAGGCACACCTTGTAAATAGAGAAAGTGAACCCCTGCTATTTTGCCCCTGGTAAAATGTTGTCTACCCTAGCCATACCTAAAACACATGCATGCTGATTTTTTTACAGTCTTTAAATTTTTAATATCCCTCCAGATATGAAAATTTAATTTTGGAAATGCACAGCGAAACTCAATTCTGGGAAGTTTCATGCAGGATTTCAGTGCCCAGATTCTGCCTTAAGCTGATAAACGTACACCTTCTACTCCTGTTGTGAGTGTAGGTAAATCACACCTACACAGTCAGACAAATGCAAGCAAAAACCAGACTTCTTGTGTAATAGGGCTCTGCAGTAAACTTTGGAAAGAGTCAAAGTGCCTACCTACATTGTGCCCAAGGGTGCTCAGATTCCTGTCTCTCTGGTGAGGACTAGGACCAAATATCTTGGGGGTAATTCAACACGGGAGGCAAAGAAAGGCTTTCTCTGGCTCTCGTGCTCAAGCTCTGCTAGAAAAGGTACTACAGCAGGTACAGAAATATATAAAAACTAAGAACAAGAGTGAAAAGGAAGAGGCGATGAAAGCACTAGGGCCACATTTCTGCCAACTTATGCAGTTGTAGCCTAGCTAAAATTTAAAGGGGCCTTACTAAAATTCTCTGACTGAAGAGCACCAAAAGGGTTGCCAAGCAGTGCAACAGGTTGCCTGTGGAATTGGCTGAGCTGTTGTCCCTAGTGGTACTTAAAAGTAGGTGTGGTACTCACCAACATGGTTTAGGGACAGACTTGGCAGTGGCAGGGTAACAGCTGGACTGTCTAAAAGGTCTTTTCCAACATAAACAATTCTGGAAGATCCTGGCAGAGAGGATAATTCAAGCTTTACAGAACTGCTATTTTTAGCTCTGTATTACACTGAGGCATGATCATACCAGCTCTTTAAGGCCAGACCAACAAGAGCTCAGCATTAGACTGAGCTGATGAGCTGATTTTTAAATTCAGGGTATAAAATACATCACTATAAATATTTGGGGGCTTCTGGAACTCACTGCAAATACCAAGTCACGTCTCATGTTGTGCCCTGTATTTAATGATGGTAGAAAAATGCTGAACACTCAGACAGTGCTCTGAAGTAGTTAATATTTAAAAAGAAAACAAAATCCTACCACAAAAACTAATACTAGTCACAGTGATAAATAATGTGAAAATCTCAGCAGCACTAATATCACTTACATGAAATGATCCCCAACTACAGTTCCCAAAGCAATTCCCTCCCAGAGCCATAATTAGGTGCGCTATGAGCGCAGCCTGCTTCTCTCTCTGGAGTGCCCAGTACTGCCTCATGACAAGAGAGAGGATGCCAGTTGTGACCATCTCTTATTCTGCAGTATAATTCACAGAAAATGGATCTGGAATCTTCCAGACCTGATGTGGGTGGTACCCAGAAATATATAGGCATGAAATAATCCATAATACAATTTAGTAAATATGTGCAATACATTTTACATGATGTAAACAAAACTAAACTAAAAAACAATGTAACAAGCAGTGAAAACTCATTTGGTAAACAAGATTCTTCAGAAGGCAGCATTTGCTGTCCTCAGAAAGAGCACACCAATTTGAAGCAGATAAGTAAGGACCATTATCAGTCGGATAATAACCATCTCATATTTATGCATGCAGCATAATGAAGAGAAAAGCACAATAATGCAGATACGTTAGATTAGCATAATTTTATTCCACTATTCAAACGGCTAAGTTGAAAATGGGTTTTGTTTCAATTACTGCTTTCCTCCATGGGTTTTAAACATTTTATTCAGAGCCTAGTCTGTTTTATTTTGGTTTTAGCCCATGATCTGCTATTACCATCTACCTTGCCTCTCTTTTACCAATTAATATAGCTTTTCAACTATCTCAAAAGTCTTAGGAGTACAATAGAACATTAATTACATTGTCTAGTAACATCTTCATGACATTTCAGATAGATTTGGTAAAATCCTATTTCTTTATTTCATTACATATTTAGTGTTTTACTTTGACTGAACATTCCCGCTGTCAGAAATACAGTATTTAGAACCTTGATTTTTTTTTCCCAGAACATTTTACTCCTGTTAAACCTCTGTTCTTTAAAAATTTACATCCACTGAATTAGGCAATTGCATTTAACTTAAAAGTAGGAATCAATAAGTAATTACTGCACATGAAAGTCTAACCTACTGTACATTAATAACTACCTTAACTTAATTCATTTACTTGTATTCAGATTATCAAATTGTTCCTAAACGAAAGCAATCATCCAAAGATGAGTAGTTTAAATTTTAAAAGTGAAGATAATAATTCTCTTGGGGAATTTTTCCAAAGGCTACACCAACACCAACACCCTTACAGAAAACAAAAACACAGAAACCTTGTATGGCTTTTTGTTTCACTTCAAGTACTGACAAGAGTGACATTTTGTTGCAGACAGAGAGTTATAGGATATTTTTCCTACCTCTTACTCTGCTGCTGCAAGAAAAGAAAATACAGTGTCTGAAAGGGAAGTCTCACATGAGGTACTCTATCTATCTAGAAAATAATTCCAGAAGCAGCTTTTTTGGACTGTTCAACTTTTTCTGTACCTTTTCTCAAGCACACCAGAACTACACACACTGCTTAGTTAAAAGGCTAACTGCTGTCATATAGAGAAATATAATGCCCACTGCAGACTCTCACACTCACCTGCTTTCACAGTTAAGGTTGAGAGACAGTCCACTTTGGCCATGATACAACCCTGAGAATTTACTGGTTTAGAACATCAGTGTTTAATTCTGCTAGATCTTCTTGCACCCCAACATTAGCACACAAAGCAGATTTTGACCCCAAATGTAAGCACAACCACCACAACTTTTCTAGTTAGTGGTGTTGGGCTCCAAGAAAGATGCTGAGACACTGGAATGAGTTGGGAGAAGGGCAAAGGAGCTGGGGAACAATTTGGAGCATGAGTCCGATGAGGAGCAGCTGAGAGAGCCAGGGGTGTTTGGCCTTGAGAAAAGGAGGCTCAGAGGAGATCTTACAGGTGCCTACAGCTCCCTGAAAGCATGTTGTGGAAAGAGGGGGGAGTCACTCTCTTCTCTCAAGTAACGATAGGATGAGAGAAAATGGCCTCAAGTTGCAGCAGGGGTGGTTTAGGTGGGATATGAGGGGTAACTTCTTCCCTAAAAGGGCTGTCGAGTACTGTGACAGGTTGTCCAGGGAAGTGGTTGAGTCACCATCCCTGGAGGTGTTTAAAAGACCTTAGATGTGCTTGAGAACATGATTTAGATTTAGTGATGGAGTTGGCAGTGCTGGGTTGCGAATTGGACTCATTGGTCTTGGACGTCTTGTCCAACCTAAACAATTCTGTGATTCTAAATATTGGTCATTCAAGCAATTACAAAACCCTGGGGGGAAAAAAAAAAAAAAAAAACAACCAACACTGCTTTTGCTTTCAAGAGAAAATGGAAGAGCAGCTATCTAGAAGCACTTTGATGATTAAATGCCTTCTATATCAGAACAACAAAATTGTACTGACTGTATTGAACAGACAGGTGATACACTGTGACACATACTTTGTTAGAGGCTCAAACAAAACCTGTTTATTGCAGAGATGCAATTAGGAGGCCGAGGAAACAAGAGTGCAGGATTATTGTAAACATGTGTCTGATAAGATAGGGTACTCAAAACTAACAGTATATAAAGACGAGACAAGTGCCCTCACTGTATCCATGGGACAGGAATTGCTACAACTAGTGTGTGTGTGTATCCTTCCAGAACAAACCAAAAGCTACCACAGTATATGGAGAATATGGATAACAGAGACACCAAAAAGGGAAAAAATAATAAATAATAGCCTGTTTCCTTTCAGTTGAAAGGCTATATGAATAAGATGTTCAAAGCTGTTTATATAATACCTTATTAAAATCACTTCCAGTAACACGAAATAGCTTGTCAGCCAGGGAGTAATAAAACAATTAAACTTATAAACTGAAAAGAAAACTACAATTATTTGGATCATACGTTAGGATATTTTCCCATTTTACTATCTTGACTTGCTTCTATAGTAATGCACTCAAAACAGTTTCCTCATAGACAGCAAGAGATCATCATGTCTACACTGGCTCTCAAGGCAGTTGAGAAAGTAACGGTAATAAGAACAGAAATAGTCATTTAATTACCTAGCTAAACAACATTTTCTGAGCTTCAGTTTTTGGTTTCACACATGCAGCAGCATGGTTTTGTATCAGGTGACTGGAAGTGGCTGCGGATGTTTGGTTTGGCACAGCTCACAGTTGCTGAGACTTCTGTGAAAGCAAAATCCTCCTCTGTAGTCTATATTTGCTTTTGCTCCATTTCACAACTTGATTTGCTGTTAGATGGCAATTTTTACCTAGCATAAATGAATTTATTTCCTTTAGCACAAAACCAGTCTTTGCACAGAAGGTCTGATGCAGTAGCATAAGAACATTGAAATACAGAAAGTATACACCACTTCTCAATGTGGTACTGACCTGTTAAATATATTGTGACTTCTTAAATTAAGCTTTTATTTTATAAAGCCAAGGAATTAGGATTGCTCAAGCCTAATAAGTTTTGAGTTGAAACTCAAAATATCAAACAGCCTCCTGTCTATTTGCATGTTTATATGTATATAAAGTTATTTGTTCAATACTCTGATTTTTAGGAACTACATGCAATTAAATAATCCACAACAAGGTGGAATACAGCCTAGTGCTATTTAATCAAAATACTTAAGGATCTTATCAAGGTTAAACAAATCCAAGGAATTGACTGTCTTTTTACTTGTCATTGTGTTATGGATTTCTTCCTATTTGAAGATGATTTGCAAAGCAACTCTTCTGTGAAAAGCCAAAGCCACAAGGGAATACCTTATTTCTCCACCGCTTTTAATCAGTGCCTCTTTACATACAATGATTTCCTGGACTCTGTCATAACCATTAGTAATTCTGCGATTAATTTAACAGCATAGAACTTCATTAATTGCGCACACTCCTCCCAAGTATCAATACTTTCACTTTCTTGGCAAACCTCAAAGTCAGAGGAATCGAGAAACTAAACCCATCACCTCCTTCTAACAATAAGAATTACTAATATTCATACTCATAATGAAGTCAGTTGACTTACACATTAATTTAAAAACATTGGCTTTCATGTAGAAAAGATGTTGATAAAAATCTGTTTTGGTTAAGTAAAAATAAAAGTCAAAATCAATAATATTTTTTCCCAGGAGTATTTGCTTCAGTTGGTTAGAGTTGGGTTCAATAATTCACCCTTCAAAAACTGAATGTTGAAAACCTTTTCTTACTCTGACAAGTCATCCTATGGGAATGCATGGCCATACTTTGTCTCAGCAAGTAAGAAATCTTCCAAGTCTGGACCAAACGCTTGATATTACTGAAGACTTTGGAAAAAGCCTCTGGCCTGTTTTTCCACTCTGAAGCAGCTCCAGTCAGTACCTCAACAGTGTCATCAGCATTTAGCAAAAATATGCCAGTGCTAGAAGTTAGAAACTAACCAGATACGTGATGGCTGCAGGTATTAGAGTAGAGTACAAGAGAGAAACAATCCTCTGTCTAATGCCACGTATTGATTCTATTATCCAGCACTCATTCAGACTTGTAAAAGCCCTTCTAAATTACCTTTGACAGAAAATATATCCTTCCAAAGATATGTTTACTCACATGGCTCTACATTAATAATCAGCAAGGAAAACAAGAGCATGAGATTAAAATGCTTTTGAAGTTATTAAATATACACCACCATTTTTGATACTAGTGTGCGGGAGGATGAAAAAAGTGTGCACCTTTTACATGATGTGTGAAAATAGATCACTCACAGCTTGCTATAAAAAACACTTGTCATTTGGCGTAGCATGGATATCTAGCTGTTTCACTGGAAGGGAATCCCAGAAACAGTTGTTATACATACTACCATAGCTCCATTAAACTCAGAGGTTCCAAATTAATTGAGTTGGACTGAGATTATGACACAGAATATTTCATTATATTTATGAAGTTCAGAGAAGTAAAAAAGAAGCTCAAAGTACTGTTTGAAAAGCAAGGAAAAAACCCACATTATTTAATGCTTTGAAAAATAATTTGTCCGATCTCTCTAATCTCCGGTCTAAATCTTTCCTTTTCTAGCAGTCATATGGTCCTGTGACATGAAATGCTTTAAATCCAGTGACACATCACATACCTTAAACTCCCCCTCTTGAAAACTTACAAGAGATACTTGGTTGTCTCTCATCTGCTTCACATGATCTTTGGATGGCCATAGCACACCTGGCTTAATTGTCATCACCTCTTCACAGCAGAAGATTTATTCACAGTCTCTTGCAAATACATTATTCACTTGCTCTGGGAAATCTAAAATACCTTTATAAAATGTTTATAAATGTCTGCTTCTGCTGCTTTAATGATGCAAATTTACATAATCATATGAAAATATTAATTTCATATTACAAGGATGACATTTTTGTTGACCAGATCATGCTGAAACTAACATAGGTCTTCTAACTTTTCAATTCATCACAGTGATTCCAATATGATATTCCCAATAATTTAGCTACTAAAAAAACTGTTAACTTACTTTATTCTTATGCTTCCACAAATATCTAAGTTTGCAGTCATCAAAACTTTCTTGAAAGTTTTATGTTGGTTTATTTTCCCTCAGCAACCATTTAATCACTTCTTTCAAAGCTGGACAATTCTTTATCTTTAGATTAGCTGACAGTTTAGTTGCCACATATAAGACTCATGTGCAAATCCACTGATAAATTGTTGAGATTCAGAGTACTCCTATTCCAGTATATTTTTATTTTAAAATAGGAGCATTCATCCCTGTTTCAGCAGATCCTGGGACAGTTCGTGCAAGGCCATGTTAAATTATGCATGACCTCCTTGATTTTAAAGTCCTGATAAGAAAAACTGTTTGTGTTGATGTATTGCAAGATGTACCCACAAGTTAAGAACGAGAGCACCTTAGTGGTGATTTCTTAACATTTAGGAAGTTTGTTATTGTTCCTCCTGAGAATTTAGTTGTTTCTCCTTGTGCACCTCCCAGAGTGAATCCAAAATCCTTCCCCTAAACCAGCCGAGTGAACCAAGGCATAAAAACATGAGAGATGAATAATAATCTTATGCAAACCCCACATCAGAAAGGTATATAATTCACTCAAAAAAAAAAAAAATCTGGTTTAAGAAATTAGCAAAGAAATGTGTATACTCACCAAATTTAAAAAAAAAAAAAAAATAAAAACCAAAATATCAACAAAAAAAACCCAGTAATTTCTTTATTTCAAATCCAGATTATTCACAGATAGATTAGTTCTATTTCTGGTGAAAATCAATCCCTGAAAAATATGTATAATAGTAATAACAGATTCAAAAAACACTATGCAGACAGCTCTTGGAACAAAGACCAGTGTTAAGCGACCTGCATAACTAAGAAGTAACTTTTTCCTTTGAACAGCAAAAATTCTTTTGTCACTATGGTCCTAATTTAGTACTTTATTTAGATATTTTAAGATAGGTGACGATGGTCACAGACAAAAAAAAAAAAAAAAGCATGATAGTGTACTCACATACATTCATTTTCACAGTACTGTCTTCTACCGTGCTTTTTCTGGTACTACCATGAAAATACCAAATCACTACCAGTGCGAGTTCCAGTGAAGTAAAAAATGGATCTTGCCACAGAAATTATAATTAGAGATTTTAAGGATCTGGAGGAAATAAATGCCTGCACAAAGTCAGTGAAAGGTCAATATATCTTTCTGTAATACAGAGATACTACAAATGCTTCCTAAAGAAGAAACATCCCATTTCTGTAGCATAGTGCTTCCCTTCTGAGACAGAAATTCTTTCAGTCTTAAAATGTTCTTTTCCTTATCTACTTCTGACTAATTAACATTCAGAGCTTTGGCTTTGTACTATATTTGCCTTGCATGTCTTTAAATTGGTCAAGTAATAAGATATGACAATGCAAGTCAGGTAGTTATGAGAGAATCATTTTGCCTCTCCAAGAAAATGGATGAGAAGGAGATAAAGCTGAGTCCTTCATGTTAATGGGTGTAATTACTTGCTAGTACCTATTCCCTGTGGAATTCCAGGTTCTTTTAACAAAGCCTGTGTTGCACAGGAGACCCACTGATCTGCACAGTAAGTGCCAAGGTGCACATGCACATTGTCTCTGTGCGTGCACTACACCAGCACACATTTTTCACTGCCCATACGTTTGCACCTGGTTATTATTGATCCTTACAAGTGACCTGACTACTGAACAGCGTTGGTGGTGTTGGGTAAAGCACAGAAACTAAAGCCTCAATATAAAGTAACGTTCTAAAAAACTGAACATGGCAAAGAACTGTTGAACAGAATCAATCAAAAACCCACAAACTTGTTTTCCTCATTTCCTATATCATGTTGAAAGAACAAACTGATATACAGATCTTCAGAACATGGGTGAACTGCTGACTTCTCCTGTAAGTAACTAAATGCAAAGGAAAAAAAAACCAAACAAACAAACAAAAAAAAAACTGTGAAAAAATCATAAAACTTAAGTGTCTTTAACTCCAGAAGCCAATTCTTAAAATATTAAGGTTACAGATTTAAAAGAGAAAATTCTCATTGATGAAAAAAAAATGAACCATGTTAATGATTGGTTTACAGATGGATCTCAGAAACCATAGGGTTTAAAAATAAATTTTTGAAGTATTTTATGCAGGTTTTGTTCAGAGTATGCCCTGAAACCTTCTGAGTAGCCCTTAAATTTTTTTTTTTCACATAATTGGTGGAGAGAGCAAGCTAAAAGAAAAGAGGTTTAGAGCTAGGCACTAAAATAATCTCTGCAAACAGTTAAGAGCTCTGTGACACTGAGCTCTTAACTGAATTCTTAACTCTGACACAGAATCCTTAACTCTGGAACAAAAAACACCCCTCTCTGAGTTTCACCCAGGGAGCTGTGCTAATAGCTTGAGTACTCTATTTCAAAATGATCAGGCTGACTGGTTTCTTGGACATCAGTAGTTTGACCAAAAATATATTCTCAGACTATATTGTGATTTACTTGCTCCTGGGATTAAATGACTTGTCCTTCTATCCTCCTACTGAAATTCCCTTCCCTATAAGATTCAATTCAGCCATTCTCATTGTTAGTTATTATGGAATACCTTTATTTACAGAAATTAACATCCATGAACTTCTGATTTTCTGGGCAATGACCTCTCCTTGAATCATCACTCATAAAACTGAACCTAAATTCTGGTCAGGTTTTAGGTGGGGATTAGAAGAAGGAATTTATGACCAAATACATATCAGAAATACCATACTCAACACTTGAACTGAAGCAACAAAGTATAAACAGACCCTTGTTTCACGTTCAGTGTAAGAACCTATTTCTTTCATCTTTTTAAAGATCTGCTTAAAATGAATCATCCATTGGGATCATGTACTCCTTCATGGACTATACACATTTTTTGTGAATTGAGAGGAAGAAGTTTCCAAAGGAATGAACAGCTGCAGCTCAAAAACTTTACTTGCTTTGCATTTGCAGTAAAGAATCATGGCTCAAGCTGAACTCCTATTCTAAATTACAGTTCTGTGAGTCTCTAAAACCCTTTGAGAGCTCTTTGCTCTCTCTTGGTCCACATGTCTATAACTAAACAGTATAAACAGAATGGAGCTATGATTTCAGTGTTTCCATTTTCTCCAGACTAGAAACAGTTTCTTTTGTGGTTGTTTGCTTTTTTCTGTCAACTAGTTTGTGTCCAGAGGAAGATAAATACTGAGAGCAAGATAAATGAGGAAGACAATGCAAGTTTACAAAATAGGTTGTTTTAAAACAATGTAGAGTGAGATTAGATTATAGAACATGTATATAATTTTTCATATCTATTTCTAATGTTTTTAGGATTTGGTTTACTTTTTATATTAAAAGCATTTAGTTTACTAATAGCTAAGTGTTTGTTTTTATTAATGTAGGTTTTAAGGCACATGGATCACCAGTATGTTTAAACATTAATCTGCAGCAGATAAATCTGTTTACAATCCTTAGTTATAATATTGTGCTAAAATAGCGTATGTAAGTTGACTAATGAAAATGAGGTAATTTTGTAGAATATATTAATTTTACTGTCAAAAAAACATTTCTTAGCACTTATCTACATTTATTCACTGCAGCTCTCTTTCAAAAAGATAATTCAATGTAACTAAAACAGCAGTGGTCATATCATATTTTGGCTGTGATGGTCTAACCTATCAGTTACACAAAAGGCAATATAAGATTCCAGAAAAAAACTTCCAACACCAGCAAGTTCCAAACTTTATCTCCCTCATCGCATTTCCTAAACATATTTTATTTTGTAGCAACACAATTGTCTTGGGCAGTTGAGTAAAGAAATGCAGCATATTTCCTATTGGCTCTGCACTCAAACATTTCAAGCCCATGCATTTTACCCTAAGGCTAGTAACCACCATGTATAATGCTAAAGTACTAATTCCTCTACTGCTCTATTCTAGGAACCCCATCTTTATGAATTGTATGTCTGCTGTGGATATGTAAAGCACCCCACTCTGACTCACATATTCAGTCTTCAAAATGTTAACCCATTTATTCTTTTAATTTAACTGAACTTGTAAAGGGACTTTGCATTTAGATTTTTTCAGGAGTAAGGGGTTCTGTGTTATTTTTTTACTTTTTTTTTTTTAAATACATTAAAGGTGTTTACATTTTGAACTTTACAGACACTTGTATTTAAAACTCTAACTCTTTAATTATTAAACTTTAAATATCCAACATACTGTTAGATACCTGTGTCTACACATCTCTATTTTGCCCAATAAGCCTACATTAGTGATTTACGTTAAACCAGTATTTACATTCTGGAACTGGGTACCACAAGCCTATTTTCGTCGGACCATATCACATTGTCAGGAGAAAAGCTGTACAGTTGCTCCTGCATAGTTTAAAAAAATTTTTACTACGTAACAGTTCCCTGAATTTTGGCATAAGTTTAGTGCCTCACACACACAATCATGGAGTAGCAACAGATTGAGAAAAAAGCCTTCATATTCCTTATCAGCTACAGTTTTACCTAGTCAAATATTCAGGGAAAAAATTAGCAGGAATAGAACTGCAGTAAGACAGAGCTTGGCACCAAGTTGCAAGCCCAGATACGACTGACTTAGATTAAAAAATGCATTTGTGTAGGACACAGGACAAATGAAAGCAAGAAAGGACTTATTCCTACCACTCTTCATAGCCCACTCAGGATGCACTGTGCCATCACATTCATTTTTTTCCACTCCCAGTCCAGGTATCCAAACCATCTCTGCTTTCCTTGCCTTTAGATTGTTATGTACATCCCATCAGAATGAGCCAAGCCTCACTGTACCACCAGTACAAGTCCTCCACATACAGTGTCTTGTCACTTTGGGGCTCATAGGAGGTTAAATTCCTTCAGTGGCATACAATTAACTGCAAATAATTGAGTCTCTTTGCCTTGCATAAGAAGAGTTATATGGAAAAAGCACAAGTTCAATAAGTTAGCAGAAGCCTCAATTTACTTTTGATTTATTTTCAGTGTTGACGCTGTGCTTAATAGATTGTTGTTGGGGAGAGAGACAGTAAAAATTCCTTCTGGTAAACAATTTAGTTTAAGAATTAAAATTAGAGATAAATAATGATCCAATTTTGAGACTGAATGCAACTGAGAAGAATGAAAATTGAAGCATCTTGATGGCAAATTAAGTTGTTTCATTATCTTTCATAAATTGCTTTGGGAGGATTCACTCTTGGCTAATGAATATAAAACTGAAGACCAAATTACTTTTTTTTTCTTCCCTGGGAGTTTCTGTCTTTGAGGTCAAAGGGAGTCTCTCAAAGTAACTCTAACAGAGCCTGGGCCCTTGATAGTTACTAGAAGCAACCATCGTTCTCATGCTAGCGGCACTAAAAATTATGTCAAAACCCAGTAAAAATCGATCCACTTCTAATCCATTTCATGGTCATTTCAATTAGTGTTCTTTCTCTCAGAGGTCTTCACAAAGCATGAGGTTTATTGCTTGCAAAACAATATACACTCACCGTACTACTGAAAGTTCAAATGCACAAAGAAAAACTGTTCCAAAAAAAAAAAAAAAAAAAAAATCAGTCAAGTTGAAAGAGACTTTTGAAAGTCATCTGGCCAGTTTTCCTGCTCTTATCATCATTTTTCACAGGAAAAATGCAAAGAGCATATGATCATATTGAAAATATATCTTAAGAAATAGATACAGTAAGCAACTCCAGAGTCAAATCAAGTATTTGTGTAACAATAAGTGCTGTATCGATGCCATTACTGTATTATCGTTGTCATTATTAACCATGATAGTGTGGGAGGCAGCCAGTGATTACTACTCTATCAAAACCACACAAACTACAGTCATGCCAATTAAAGTTCCTCCCCTCCAGCCCAGTTTAAACCAGCATACCATTGACCCACAGTAATGGGAGCCAGCACTCTTGACCCAGCCCGAACACCTGGGTCTCGGCTGGTGGCCCAGGGCTGCCCATGGCATTTCTATTACAGGCTCAGAGGTGTCAGGAGCATGGGTTTGGATGATGTTGCTTAGGTGCGGGGCACATGCTCATGGCCTTGTCAGTCACATCAGCTCCTGTAATGTTTCATATTTTATGCCTTTCTACACCATCAGCAGAAATTGAAAATGCACAACCATTGCATTTTCAATTCCTGCCCCAGGTGTGTATGAAGGATGTGAAATTTTTCCAAGTACCTGTGCTTTTTTTGCCTCAATAAGGTAAAATATTTCAGCAGGATTGCTGTAGGCTGTAGCTTTCACATATGCCTCCATTGTAACAATGACCTGTGCTTTGCCTGTTCTCCCAGCTCAGTGAGGAGCTGGAGAGGCGCAGACTCTCCTTGCTCAGAGCAGGGCAGGCAACACCCCATGACTGACTCTAAAAGATGATCTCCTCTCCTCCTGCCTTTGGAAATACGGTTTTGTCAAATGAAAGTCTACCTGTGAGTTTTTTCTGATGGTTCTGTAGATCCTCTCTGGTGTATGGATTTGGGGGAAGCAGCAGAGTGTTTTCTGTGGGTGCCTGCCATAGTTGTACACAACTGTGCAGCCAATGAAGGTAACAGCACCTGCAGCTATTGGGAGGAACAAGGCTACCCACAGGCAGGCTGTAAGCAGCACCCATGTGAACAAGGCAGGATGGACTGACAGCCACCATGGAAGGTTCAGCTGCAAGAGCCAAAACTGGCTCTTCCAGCACTTCAGACAAAATTGGTTTTGGCCCACAGAAAAGCCTACATGAACTCCAGAATGTGCCATGGAAATGAGATGCTCGTTTCACTGCTTGCTTCCCTTGTCATGGAGATCTCAGCCCCTCTCTCTCTCAGATATTAAGCACTGTCAGAGACTGATTTCACCAGGGTCACAATGCAGCATCAGACTCCTGACACCTTATTTCTTTGGGATGCTTAGAAGCTCAAGAGAACTTTCCAACTTCATGTGAAATAACAGGAAAAAAACCCTTCAGGTGCGTCATTTCCACATGCTTTGGTCCAGTGTTTCCATATGAAAAATAAATTTTCCAGATTCAAGGAGGCCGTTTTTAAATAAGACACGTAATATCAAAGTATTTCCAAAGTATGTTTTTCTAAACAATTCCATGGATACTGGGGAGTCACAGTAGCTTATTTTTGATCTCACAGTTTGCCAATTTCCGTAATTACAATCTCACAGGCTTTGGTTTTCATCTTAGCAGTTCCACTCAAGTGGCCCTCATTACAATTCTCATCCTACCCCCAGGATGCTGCCAAGATTTTGTGTGTTTGGAACAGCAACATAACCTGTTCTGGAATCCACACTGCTTTCATTTTACTGTGCCCAGTACTGGTATGGTACTGGATACCATTTTGTAGCTTTCTGTAGAGGTACAATTTGGAAGGAGTGTAGCACTGGGTTTACAAGGCTGAATAAAATAACATATGAACTACTAATCTCAGAACCCCATATCTCTCTCAGATTTTCTATTTTTCTACTTTGGTTAAAGAAGCAGTAATTCCTAAGAATCAACAAGTTGATACACTTTGAACAGCAACCAGTGGATAATGACCTGATTCACAATGTATAAATTTGATGTGAAAAAAGAATTTGAGCAACTATTCTGTTTGCTTTGAAACACATTCGTTAGCTGATTGTTATCATTAGATTCAGCCCTCAAAAAAACCACACAGAAGTTGCTGCTGGAAGTTGTGCTACGCAAAGAAAACCAAGCAACTATCCATATTCCATATAAGAAGTTCTAATAAGACAAGATTTCTCGGTTTTGAAATCTCCACATGGTAGAAAAGATAAATGGAGCCTGCCACAGCCTTAACAATGGAAGAGTTAAAGAAATCCATACAAAACCCCACCCTTAAAACTTCTGATATATACAGAGATCTATCAAAACACTGTACACATGATCCTCAAAGTGTACTTTGGCCACCACATTCCATACAGAAGCCTGGCTGATCAAACTGGTTTGCACAACGAGGACAACAGATTAAGAAAGTGAAATACCATTTTATAAGCACATCAATGGGGGCCACTAAGTTTTATGCCCTGTCTTCAAGTGTAACCAGCGCTGCCTTAGATCTCTCGAAGATAAATGAACGGTTTACACGACTGACCTGCACAATTCCCTGTGGGAATGCCAGGAACAGCTCCTTGTGCAATGCATGCAGTGCCCATTCTGAAACTCTCAGCTCTGCAGAGGCTTCCACAGCAACCACAGCAATCACCTCCCCCCAGGCCTGGGGTTAGAAACAGCCTGCACTTGGGCACCTCCACACTCTCCCCTGCTGCAGCAGCAGGTCCCCACACCGTGCAAGGTGTGGGCTGCGTTCCCTAATTGTACTAAAGCAGATTAAATGACAAAAAAACACCAGCTGAATAATGAGCATTCCGTTGACTAATGCTGTTTTTTAGTGACTTTATTAGCTCAAAAGGAAAAGTAGATTTGCACCCAAAAGTTATCATAGTGCTCAAGCTCATATGTATTTAAGTCTTTAGAAGGAGCAGGAAATTCACTATCATTAGTGCCAAGTTGAATTGCTACACCTTAAACTCCTAATTTTTGGATTCAAATCAAGGCTTACAAAATACTGCGTTCCTATAATTTCTGACTCCTGAATCCTCACTGTAGACGGCTTTAAAATAGTCATATGAAATGTGAGTTACAAGCAAATAATTTATTGACCAGAGATCAATCATTCTGAATGGATTTTTGATGATGATATTATTTAATAATTAAATATAATTCAATACAATTTGACTGGCATTTTTCAAATCTGAAGAGCTCAAGGAGCAAGACAGTCTCTTTATACAAAGTACATAGCACAGCCACACAGCAATTAATCAAAAGCTCTTTCCAATTATTTTCACTCATTCTTCACATCCAGAATAGAAATCAACAACAGGAAATACTTACACGAAAGTAGTTTTGAAATCAAGGTAATTATAGAAATTTGTGACATCTTCAGAAAATAAGCAGGGGCAGAGTTTGCCAGATTAAATCACTGTAATGTGAGGTTCATTTATCAATAAACCAAACAGCTTTGTCCTCCCAAACATTCAACAGAAATCCTTCTAAATAATCATTGAGACTTAACATTAATTTGTGTCATAAGTCTTTATAAAATGTATGGGGTTTTTACACTACGCTGCATACAAAAACATCTTCCTTAATTTTTTCCCTTGCATTCTTCATTTATTACTGTTAATTGGATGGAACATCAGAAGTTTAAAATTGCTCCACTATAACATGAAAGAGGATGTAGTTCTGCACTGCAGTATTAAAATTCAGATCTGCATTATTTCTCATTCTCCTCAGTTAAGATTTTTCCCAAAATACTGCCTCTGCAAATGCCAAAGGAAAATAATCAATCTTTAATACAGAAAGATACAAACTTTCTATTGATTTGTTGAAGTCTAATCTGATATCTAAATGTAAATTATTCACTTCAGTAACTTTGTTTTTAAGCCATTAATTAAAAGTGTGTCATATAATAAGCTATTAGTTTTGTTTCTTACTGTTTTCCGCCGTATCTGTATCTGATGTGCTATCAAGAACTACTCAAACCCTGAAGTTTTAGGAGTCCATAGTTGCTAATTTTCTATATTGAACAAAAAAACCCCTCAAGCTTCTAACAGATGATAAAAAGATAAGGATATGGCTCTAAAAAGATGGACAAGACCCTACATTAACAAGATTTTACCATCAAGTAATCGTGGAGGAGGGAGGTGAGTGAATGGGACTTCCAGTGGGAGGAAGTTCACCCCAGTGAGAGCAAAACCAGCCAAGTGTCCTGCTGAGGAAGTGTGTGCTCCATCTTCCAGGAACAACTGCCTGCTTGTGCTACTGGGCCCAAAGGGACACAAGGAACTGGGCAACACTGACAGCAACACTTAACAGTGTGCAGGGGAGGATGTGATGCAAATGAAAGCTCTTCTTCCCAAATCATTTATCCAGGCTAAGATCACTGGAATTTACAGCTGCCTAAAAGTCAGCTTCAGCAGGAAATCTGTGCAGAGAACACAGGACATACAGCACTGCTTGTGACAAGGAGATCCTATAAATTTTGCACGTGATTGCTTCTTCCGGCACAAATGGTGAAGTGCTGGTAGAGCACTGACACACCCTGTTCAGCCTTCTATGAAAGCTGCTTTTCTCATACCTTGACAGACTGAGTGTGTCCAGCTAGGGACACGTCCTGCCCTGAACCTGAGCACTTCACTGAAGGAACACCCCTCACAGCTTTGGTTAGAACCATGCATGGATAGGGCTGGGGCTGTCTCTAACACAGAGCCCAGCAATTTCTCCAAGAGCAAAAGGGGGACTTCCAGCTCTGGGAACCAAGATTGCAAACTCCGTCACACCCAAGGGCTTATGAACAGGAAGCCTGGGGGATTCAGTTTAGTGGAAGAAGAGTTCAAAGGTACTGGTCTAGATACATAATCTATGACTTACAGCAAGTACCCCTCATCTAGAGCTAAGCAGTAAATCCAATTAAATACTTTGATAGTCTAAGCAGAAAAAAAACCAAAAAACTACAGGAAACAGCAAGCTTCCACTGTAAATGTGGGAATAAAAATCAATTCAGTGAACTCTCATTCAGTCACATGGGGAACAATACCCAATTTCACAAAAAATTACAAAGCTTGTTAAGTGATACATTTTGTTATTTACCTAGAGCTTACTCAGGGCTAACAAGGATAAGATGAGATGAGTTTTCATGTTTTGGGAAGTCCAAGATTCATATCAGCATCCCTAATAATAATAATTTCTCTTTCCAATAATGTCCTACAGCAAACATTTTTTAAAATAAAGATCTAGAAATGGTCTTGATTTTCTTAGAGAATCACAGCAGTCAGGAAGGCCAAACTGGTGGTTCAAATTCAGTACTGAAGAACTGTTACTGATTTTTTGGAAGGCACTAACAATAGACACAGGGAAAATAGAGCCATATTAGGTAGTTCCTGAATATGCCAGTTATTTTATATAAATGTATGAACATGCTTTAACTTGAGTCTCTTACTTAGTAGCCCAAGCCCAGATTTTTAAATAAATACTATCCATAGGAACATTGTTTAAAAACCTCATTTATGTTAAATAGTTTAATAATTGTGATTATTACATGTATGTATCACATTTCCAGAGAATACCTGAGGATGATTTTTTGTTAATACCTCTCCACAAAACAGATGAAAAATTAAAACCTTCCATGTTGTTCATGGCACTGTTTGGACTCATTTAGGGACAATGTCAAAAAAACCCCCGAAGTTCAATTAAAGTCTATCTCCCTAAATCTCATTTGCAAAATTATACCTTCAGGCTAAACAATAAAAATAAATAAATAAATTTTTTTTTTTAAAAAAAAAAAAGGGGAAATACTTAAATATTTTAAGTACAAACCACATTAAAGTAATTTTGAAGTTCAGCTGAAATAAAATAGGGCACATACCAATACCACCACTACAAACTCAGCATCAGGTCTCTTGCAGGAAGCATGGTAGCTATGGCATAGATATATTTATAAAACATTAAATAAGAATTCTTGTTTAAAAAACCATTTATTGCAATTTATATGTACGTAACTTTGTAATCCCTTCCTCTCCTGTGGCATTTTCATACATTAAAAAAAGAAATAATTAAAATAATCCTTTAATAATAGTTTTCTCCTGGGTTCCAGTCCCAGCTGCTGGGAATCATTACATGGTAGGATCCATATTAGTTTATTATTTCATCCTCTGGGAGAAAATCTAGCTTTGCGCAGAGAAGCTGCACGAGGTCGGGGTGTGATTTCCATTTGTCCAAATGTTTTGGTTGAACTGCAAGTCTGCAAGCACGACATTTACTCTGCCAGTGGTGTGAGACTGACAGTTTTAAAGACTGCACAGAAAATTTGCATGCAAGAACAAAGGCAAGCCAGAAAAATGTCAAAGGATGTGAAAAGGAACAAGTCGGGCAGCTTGGAAAGCTCTCATTATGAATTTGAGCTGTGCTTGGCTCAAACACATTTGGCACCAGCATCAGCACTCTGTTAGTCTTTATGCTTCTGAAATATTCACAAGTGCTACAAGGACCAAAGTAGTTTATTTTCAATTTGCCAGTTTTCCTAAGCTAATTAAATATCCATGAAAGCAAGTTGTGCTTACTGGAATTCAGCTTTTCATTTTTATACAGATAAAATTACTAGGATTCAAATTATAATTCATATTGCTTTGTTCATCTATATATAGCAAATAAACACCTTTTTTCCTCCATCTAAATAATCTCTAAAAACAAACAATTCAATTAACTTGGTTATGAAATTTGTGCAGTGACATCCCAAGAGCTGAAATGCGAGGTCATTGATACACAATAGTCCCATGGCAGTTTTTTACAAAAGATAAATATTTACATCTGTAGTGGCTCTCCACAGAACAGGATGTAATCTATTGTCACATACTAGATAGGAATAGGGATGCAAACCAGAGGATTGCTACCATGTTCTGTCTAACAAAATTGGTATAAACAGCACACAAATTCTTATAAACAGCAGCTGGCTTTCAGGTTGCTGCTCAAGAACTAGACTAGTGTTGAGTGTTAGTGAGCCCAGGACTCAGGCTGATCATCACATTTTTATTGTTTACCTGGAGTGTTCAAGGTTCACCTTCATTGCAATGGGCAATATCTTATTTCCACTGAACTAGGAGCCAAGCTTTAGGAGTAGAGAAAGTAATCAAGTACTGGTGAGGTGACAAATGTGTGACTTTAGAGCACAGGTGCACACAGCATCAGCTGTCTCCTTTCTTAGCACTGATGACATTACGGACAGGTGCAAACCTCAGTCTCGTGAATATGCAGGAAGGCAGGTGCAGTACTCAATTCAGCTCCTTGGTCAAAGAACAGTTTCAGACTTTCAGATTTCTTTCCACCTAAAAAGTCACTGAAAACTATAGCTTTTATCATAATTTGCAGTCACGGGACTTAAAGAAAAAAAAAACAAACCAAAAAATAACAACAACAAAACACCACAAACCAACCTGTGCAGTTCAGAAGGCGTTATTTCAATGGCTAATGCACTAATGCAAAGGCTACAAACTCTTTCAAACTCCCTAAACTTAGTCCTTCTCAGTAAAACCATAACCAGATCTTCTAACTTACAGCCTCTTCATTTGTTATTAAATAAAATCCAGGGTGGTAGATCTTAAGACTTTGGAAGAAAAGTCATGTGAATTAAATGAGAATGGAGTTTAAGTGACGAATATAGAAAAATTTTGACTGGTTATTCATATCTGCCACAGCTGCCTCTGGTTCCCTGAACACTCACATTCACCATTTTTTTTCTCAAGTTCCCACTAAAAAAATACAGATTTCCACAAATACTAAACAAAGAAACTAACTGCTAAAGAAGCTGATCAGAGCCAAGAATTTTGCAGTCCAGAGAGTCACAGATGAGATTGCTTTCAACTTGCTAATGGAGCCTTACACCTGCTGACACCAAAAGGTGTGACATGGGCTTGCTAGAAAACCAGAAGAGATCTAAGCAGAAGATACAGTCCCAGAAAAGCAGAGCCCTGAGTGAGATGGATTTTGACACAAGTCAATTTCCAGTTCAATATTCCAATGATACAAGGGACAGAAAGAATTATACGGAGCCTTTGCCAAGCCATGGGAGCTGGTAAGCTGAGCAAACCTCATTATAATGGTCTATTATAAGTCCAATAAAATTATTTATTACTAGGACCTATGAACTCAAAGGCTTTTTATAGGAGTGTTCTTTTGCCCTCCATAGATACTGAAGAAACGGAAGCCAAATGTGCCACACATAAAAATTAATAGCAGACAAATTGATTTTCAGCTAGGGAGATTTCTAGCTTTTTGCTTTGTCCATGTCATTGGCATTTTAAATGGGCATTTTCTGTAGGAATGCTGGAAAGTTAAAGCCAAGGTATCACTGCTTCCTGAGGTGATGCCACTATGGAGCACGCACCAGGGAAACTCCCCTGGTCCCACATGCTTCTCCTCGAAACCCTTGATAAGGGTTTTCTACCTTGTCCCTCCATTTCAGTCTAAACAAAAAAAATACTATTAACTTGGGTATTGAGAGCATCTCAACAGCCTCTGAGCTCAGAAAAGCTTTCAGAACACAGTGCTGCCTGTGGGACACAAAGCTCATTTTGTATTGTCAAACTAAAAGGTTATCTGCAACGAGCCAGAGATAACTCCTTGGAAAATAATGTTTTCTTTCCAATAACCCCTCCCCATGAGAGCTATTTCTCTTCATTTCCTTTAACACTTTGCACAGTTTGATCTATTTGTTTCACCTCATTACACTTTTACAGTCGTTGCTGAAATTGTGCTGGCCCCATATTGCAGCAGTGATGCAAAAGAGAATTTACAGTAGAGCTTTTGAAAATTTAAAAAAAAAAAAATACATTTTATCTGGAACAAAAAGTATATTATAAATAAAGAAAAGAATAATCCATGGTAAAGGTCTCTCAAATAAAACTTGACTGAGGCTGTGCATCATGGAAGCTTGGACTTCGGCACTATAGGACCTGCAGGAAACCCGACTGAATTTTGTCATTTCCATCCCATTCCACATCCTAACTGCCAAGCTTTTGCAATAAATACGTGACCCCAGAGAAACCTCACTTTTCTCTCTGCCATTCCTTATCAGGTGTAGGTCATAACCAATGCACTTGAGGTTTGAAAAAAATTAAACATGACTCACATTTAGTAGACTTCAGCCTTGGAGTGCTTTGGGAGGCTCCTGTTCTGCTGTTTGTGTCCAGTTTCTTCATGAAGTCCTCGCTGCTTAAATCTGTGCCCAGCACACACCTCAAGTGAGTTGCTGTTTTCTGGAGAGCATCCACCCGAGCTGTACTTCTCCATACCTGTTAAAAGAAATGGCACTCTTATAGAAGGGGAAACCCAAGCAAAGAGAAACACCGCACTGCAAAAAATCCAAACACAGGGCAAAACAACTGTTAATTTAATTCCCAAAAAACCCCAAACCAATAAAACTGTTTGGTTGGGTTTAAGCTGGGTAAATGGATATTGCCTAAAAGGGTGGCTTGATTGGATAAAAATTTGATCTTTAACTGATGCACATTATAGTTTCTCCCAGGTTATAGTTCAAATGTATAAGCAACATGACAAAATACAAAAAAAAGAGCATTATATTTTAGTCTCCCAGTCCTCAAAATACTTTGGTCCTTCCATGTTCTCAATCTCCTTTTGTTTTGCTTCAGTTTCTTGATAGAAGCAGCAAGACCAGCATTCAATAATAAATTGGTATATTTTAACAACTGGGTTCAAGTATTTGTATAGCCAGCATGCAGATTTGCAATCAGATATTTGAGGAAGATTTTACAGCACATGGCACATTAAAATTATTAAGAATATTCCCAATATAACTAGACTAGAAATCTGTCTTCTGTATAGGACTGCTACAATAAAATCTCTGAATGTCCTATCTTTATAATAAAACGTCACAAATATCACATGTATACATGTTCACTTTTTACCCCCAAGAAAGCAGGACCATCACTTAGGCAGTCAAACAGAAAAATGTGAAGAAAAAGCTTTGCAGAGTTTCTGCTACAAGTGTAATTATTTTGTGTACAACACTTAAGGACAGATGTGGCAGCAAAATGAAATTTGAATCCTGCCTGGAAGTGTGTGTTCATTACTCAGAACTTATTGCCCGCTAACAAAGATGTCTTGATATCATATCATAAATTACAGGTGTTTTTAAGTATCTAAATACCTAGAACTGGATATTTTTAAAAATGCTGAGGCTAGAAAGACAAAAAATATATCTGAAAATTTTATTACAAAAATGAGGACTTTCAAAGTCAACACTAATATTCTACAATATTGATAATTAATGAATATTAAGGATTAAAGACATTTGTTGCTTGCATTCTTATAAAAAAGTAAAAACTTTGAATGCCAAATCCTAATGGTTTTGGAGGACAGAGGTGTTTGGGTAAGAGTGATCTACTATAAATGAATGAATTTTCTCCCAAGTCATTTAATTCTCCTCTGAAGAGCTCCTCCCTCCCTAGCAACTGCTGAGATTTCCATTTACTTAATGTTTACTCTGCGCTCCAGAAAATTACCAACCCACCTCTGAGCCATCCCATTACAACCTTGGGCTTTTCACCTCATGCCCTTACCTTTTCCTTCAGTAATTCTGGCTTGGGAATAAATGTGAAGCACAGAAGAGAAATTAAAAAAAAAAAAAAAAAAAAAGCTTTTACCCCTTCATATTATTAACTAGATATAGGAAAGTATGCAAGACTCTAAACATAGGATTTTAGTAGAAGGACAAAGCCCGCAAAATAGGCCTGCTCTTCTGCTCCTTTTTTTTTTAAATTAATCCACCAATAACATAAACCCCTACATATAGCAAGGGAAAAAACCCTTGGAATATCCCCTGCATTCACATTAGAATCATTGTGTTAAAATTCACAGTACTCTGTGAACACAGTACAAACATAAATAATGATTTCAAAATATCCTGTATTAGAAATCTACTAAAATGTCAAATCTAGACCTTGGATTTTAAGCTTTGCTAAAAGGTTTGAATTTCCCTTTGAAAGTATTCTCTATTTCAAATGTAAAAGTGGGCATTTAGAGACACATGTAAGGAAATTGCACTGTACTAAAAACACATAAACACACTTTTCTACTCAGCCAGAAATCACAAAGAGCACAGAAAAACTAAGATGTTATATGAATACACCAATAACCGGGAAAAAACAGAGCATGGCCAGAAGTGTTCAGTGAGCGGGTAAAACCACCAATACTTGAAAATAAGGCAATGAAGTTGTTTTCTCTTAAACCAGAGATGCACATGAATATTTACTTTCATGAGATTAAACTATCAGTTAATTGCAAATGTTCCCTGTTCTCATCAATAGAAATTACCCAAGTTTCTCTGAATTGCTGAAAAAAAATTTGCAAGTTATTCTCCAGTCAGATGTATGCATAGTTTCTCGTTATATATTTTATTCTGCAATTGGTGGATTTCAAATCTGATTTAGTATAATTTGTGTGAAATTCACCCACCACTTAAGGCTTATTTTAATTTATTAGGTTTTTTAATTGCCAAGCCTCAAAACTTTTTAAAAAGCCAGAACATCTAAATGCAGGAAAGCTGAGTGTATTCCCTCTCACTTTTTCAGTAGTTTCTCCCTGGATATTTACAAATGTGTATTAAAACATGCCGTGCTTATATCACAGAAAATATCAAATTCACGCAGTTGTGGATTTTGTGGGTGACAAAAAAACCTGCTTAGCCCAAGAAGGCATTTATGTTGCTCAGCTCTTTTCTCTGGTGGAAAAGAGGAATAAGAGGGAATAGGAGTTGGAAAGATGGATAAAGCAGAGATAAGGCGTGTGGCTGCTGAGCCACAGTTGTGTTCTGATCACTTCTGCGGAGTTTAGGAAGTTTTCCACATTAGCTACACACTGCAGCAATAGGTAGTTTCAGTGCATCCAGCTTCATTAGAAAGTTAAATAAGAACGGATGAATGCCAGGAGATGAAAGACCAAGTTTAATTCAGAACACTTCTTTCCTCATTCTGAAGTATTTGTGTAAGTTAAATACGTGGGATTATAGAATCCAACAAATACTGACAATCAGCATAAGAAGTAGATGATTAATAGCTTAAGCAGGAAAATGTAATTTTCAAAGGCACAAACATGCCCACCACCCAGTGAACAGCAGCAGTGATACCCAGTCCACTATCAACTACCTCTGCAGCAGACACCCATCCCATACTTCCCCAGCAATTCATGCCTTTTGAAAGGTTGAACAGATTCCTTGGAGCTACAAGGGTAGCTTTCATAACAGAAAGCTACACCTAAATAGGAAAGAGGATTATGTTCACATCAGACAAAGAAAATTATCCTGTTTTTCCTGTATCTTAGCTAGGGAAGCTCCAGCTAGTTTGATGTCAGTGTTCTCAAGCCTTTTCCTCCTCAAAGAAAACAGCCCAACACTGGGGACGAGCAAGTCCAGCCTTCACAGGCTCTTCCTGCAAACACTGCTGCTGATAATGAGGCAGTTTCATGTGCCAACATCTGGAATGACAACACCACAGTTTGGGTGTACACAGGCAACAGATACTTTCTTAGGTGTATAGTAACTCCGGCACAGAAGTACTTCATTTTCTTTTGGATCAGATTGTATTGAAAGGCTTTATGAAAGGCTTCTGGACATCTGTTAAGCAGTTTTCTCCTAATGTTTGTTTTTCTGATTCATATACAAACTAAGCAACATTTGTTGCTCACCATCCTGCAGCAAACAAGCACCTTGGATCTATTCCATATGAGGCTATTTGTTTCACAATCACTGGGTAAATTTCATGTGCTTCAAATAAGTTAAAAAAAAAAAAAAATTAGATTTCATTGGTTGCATTCACACCCCCTATCTAAAAGGTATGCAGATGAGTGTGATGGGCTGCTGAGAATATTAACCAAATTACTCCTTATTTTGACAAATCACATTCATTCTCTCCATTGTAAAACCATGTTCCCCACAAATAAATGCACCAAAGAAGCAGGCTGAGAGAAGCCCAAGCATGAGTCAAGTAATTACTAGAAATCTAGCAAAACACAGAAGTGCCTCTTGGAGTTTTCTGGCCCAGGAAAAAATGCTTGCTCTGTTGTTAACTTCCATGAACATAGATCATAACCTGCCACTGACACACTCATGCATGTCTGCATCTGGAACAGGGTTCTTGAAAAGTAACTTCATTCAGAATACTGAGGCTTTACACAGCAGTCATATAAAATACAATATTTATTGCCTAGAGATTACAACTTAAAGTATTTTGACCCTGGCTTATACAGCAAACTTGTTTTCTTAGTGCCCTAAGAATATTCACATCATTATTAAACTGCACCAAAAAGGGGATCTAAAAACAAAACTAACTCAGAGCTGTGCATCTGCTGGTTTCTAATCAAACGTGCTACAACACTTTATTTCTCATGTGAAACAACTCTGAAGAGACTGAGCTGAGAGCACTGACCACAATACCACACGGAATCATAGGATCAGCCTGTGAAACTGTGCTGAATTTTTAGCTAGTAATCCCTCAATACCCAAACAAGAGGTGGCCCTATTCATCTAAAACAGAGCAATACGTTCACTTCTGGCTCCTCTTGCTCTCCAGCTCCTACTTTGCTTGAAACTAACTTTTAGTACCATGGGTGAAGAGAAATTGTAGCTTTCACAGTAACTAATTTTCCACAGAATGAGTTCTGTTACACTTTTCCTTTTGCACAGAGGAGAATACACATGCCAAGTCTGACCCTCACTATAATTTGGAAGAATTCACGTGGTGAATTCCCTTGATCCAGTCTGCAGCTGAGAGCCCAACCTGCCTTCTGACTGCTGTCAAAGCGCTGAGCTTCCTGGATTCATTAACTTCAGCAGGTGTGTCGAGAAGGTGCCACTGAACAGTTCCCTGTTTGAAAAACCTAAGGTCAGTATCTTTGATACAAATCAATTTTTCCAGTATGTCCCAACTCCTGTGCTTCAGTTTGGTGACAGGGAAGCACAGCGGAGCAGCCTGGCCAGCGCTTGGTGAGAGATCCCTCCGCTGGCAGAGTCTGCGTGCCTCTGTGACCAGCTGCTCTCGCTGCTTCTCTCAAAAGGGGAAACGTGCTTGAACTTGTGGATTCTTTTCTTGCCTTCACACAACTGTCACAGACACGTGCTCTAATTCTACTATTGTCTGTTTGCATGCAGCTGAAAATCTGCCCCACACTTAGGGTGCTTATTATGCTGTCTCACAGTGTATACAGGGATCCACTGCGGATTTTCATTCCATGAATTTAAGGAGGAAGCCTCCCTACTCTTTCTTTTTTTTTAAAGTATATAGAGGCAGGTTATTTCATACCCTTTTACAGTATCTTCTGATGGGCTGATGTTGAATCATGATGGTTTTACACAAACTAACAGCTAGTGCAGCGCAGGCCTCAAGATGTTAGATCAGCCTAACATGTTCTCTGAAAAAAGGCCACTGCCGTATCTCATTGTCAGGAAACAGCAAAGTGTTTAAGAAGAAATAAACTCAGCAAAGTGCTCTTAACAAAACTGATCTGGACTGCACTTACAGTCGCACTACCACAAGAGTTTTAGCTCATTACTCTGTCAACCAGATAAATAATTTGCAGGTATAATTACAGTTAAAATACATGGAATTTAGAATTTTTTTTTTTCTCCTTTATCAAAAACTCCCATCTTCTTTGGAATTGTTTGCTAGTAAGCTCATGAAGAGACTGTGGTTAGCTGAAATCAAATTGAAGTTTATTTAGTGGGAAAAAACCCATAAAACTAATAATCCTTAAGATAAGTTAAAAATTATATATTATATTTTTAAAATATCATTACCTTCCAGATGACAATGTTCAGATGCTTTTAATACAGCTCTGTGCAGGAGTTACAGTTATCTGAATTTTATTCTCTTCTTGTCTGAATATTTGCTTCAGAGGTATTTACTTTATTATTTCTACTTCTTCTGGCCTATATACCTTTACACAATGCCTGCTAGAGACATTAGGCATTATTTCAAAACTGAATGTATCATATGTGAAAGCCATCAGAAAAGCAGAAAACACCCCATCCACACAAATCATTACTGACCTTCCCAAATTCCTCCAGACTGGAAAACACTCCATCCATACAAACTATTCTTGTCCTTCAGAGATTGCCCTGGTAGCACAGCTGTGCTCAGTTTAGCAGAGGCATCTCTCAGGTAGGTATCATTGAGTCTGACAGCAAACCCACCACTAAACCACGTTCCTGAGTGCCACATCTACAAATATCTTAAAAATCTCCAGGGGTGTTGACTCAAACACTGCCAGGAACAGCCTGTTCCAATGCTTGACAACCCACTCAGAGAAGTCTTCCCTAAAATCCAGTCTAAACCTCCCCTGAAGTGACTTAAGACCGTTTCCTCTCAACCAGTCAGTTGTTACCTGGGAGAAGAGAGCAACCCCCACCTGGCTACACCCTCCTTTCAGGTGGCTGTAGAGAGTGCTGGTCTCCCCTGAGCCTCCTTTTCTCCAGGCTGATCCCCCATAACCCCTCAGCCACTCCTCACAGGACTTGTGCTCCAGAGCCTTCCCCAGCTCTGTTGCCCTTCTCTGGACAGGCTCCAGCACCTTGGTGTCCTCATGGCAAGTGGGGAGCGTGGAGCAATTCTTCACTACAGGCACATTCAGCATCCTTAGATTCTAACTTCCTGTTAAGAAACACAGCTCTATTCATCAGATTCTATTCTTGAAATAAATCATTTCCTTGAAATAATAAGTATGGGAGAGCAGCAAAATTTGTCTTTTTCCTCTGGGAATTTTGCAGTTTTGTTGCCTGACCTTGTTTACAATTACACTCTGTTCACATCAATTCATGCTTTGCATTTAAATCTCTTACTGCAATGACTGTAACTCACATCATGTATCTGTGTGTTGTGTTTTTATTCTCACATTGGAAATACAAACTTCTTTGGACAGGGATTAAATCCTCAGGATGTGTTTTTATGCTGTCTGGTACACAGGAGTTCCAGTACCATACCTTAGCAGAACAAATGAATCCCTCCCTTAGTGAAAATGCATGCCCTGACCTTTCACAGCTATTTGTAGCTGACCTCTTGCACTGTGCTGCCTCTGCTCATAATACCTCTCTTCTCTAGTTCTCTCCAAAATTTCCTGCTTATCCGAAAGGCCCCATGGATCCAGGCTGCTGAGGGCTGCATGTTCCTGCAGGGATCTTCGGGAGAAGGAGCTGGAGCTGCTGCAGCTCACAACAGCCGACGACCTCCCTTGCAAGCTGCAGGTCCCTTAGAGCTACCCAGCTGCATTTAGTTACGGAATCCTTCCACTTCCAGGCCACTCGTTTTCATGACATTTATAGGAACTGAGATCTTGGACCCTGAGCTCTTTGAAACTAACGAAACCTTGGGGTTTTTTTGTTTTGATCAATACAGATGGATGGAATTTATGTATTAAAAAAATCTCAAAGGATTACTCTGCTTGCACTGATGATAAGAAAGTTACACTTTATGCAAAACACATGAATATTGTCCAAAACACATAGCTGCAGATAGAAATACTCGTTATTGGCTACACTCAAATATTGAGTAAATATATTAATTTTCATTTTTGTCTATGCCTGGTGCTATTTAAAATGTATCTCTAAGCTTTCAATTTAGTGAATGTACTTAAGTAACCAAAAAGATACTGCAAAATAATTAATAACGTGAGAAAATCAGAGGTCATGATCAAATTAATAGATTAAAGAATATTTATTCAAAATATTACCAAATATATAAGAGTATAACAATATTCTCAAAAGCTGAAGTCATTTCACAGGCTCATGAGCAGAAAATTTCATGCGAATAATAATAATGAATTCTGGCTCAAGTTTTTAAATCTAGGAAATTCATTTCCATAGTCATGATATTCCAATCACAACATACCGTGTGGGTATCATATAACGGTACTGTTTTTTCTTTTCTAAAAGACTCCCACTTTTAATTTTCAGTGAGAGGCACAACACAATTTACACTTCAATGATGTTTCAAAACCCTAAGTCGCCCTCCCTCTGACACTTCCTATTCCCCCATCCTTCCTGTGGTACATTCCCTCTTAACCTCAAAGGAACAGCACTTTACACTCCATCTTTCTGAATTCACTTTGCTTGGTCTTGAGCAACCAGAGACAGGCACAGTATCCCAAGACAAATTCCCACCAACTCTTTGTGCAACTGTGCTTCTTTCTCAGTGAAATCCCCTGCTGAATAGGCAATAAATTTGTCTCTCTCAGTCACCCTATGATCCACTAATACACTTTCTTGTTCCTCTCTCATTTTCTATGAAAACATTGCCACCACTGGTAGGAAACCTGTTGTTAATTTCAAGAACATATGTTTTTATCTAGAAATGAAATGTAACTGTATTTAGGCTGTGATACAGCTCAAGGACATCCAATTTAAAGCAAGCAAACAGAACACTGAGCCTCCTCCTCTGACAGTGCCACTCAATTCACATTAATGAAGAGAAAAGGTACTAAGGACCCAGTGCATCAGACTGTTTTCTTATTATTCCAGCTAAAGAGTAATATGGAACAGGAAAACAAAGCAAAAGGAAGAGTTCAATCCCACTTAAGACGGAAAGGTCATGTCGTGTGTCCCAGTTTCAACACCAATTACAAAAAACAGTATCACTTGGGAAACAGAAATGTTTTTAATACAACTACTAGCAATCCAAATTCCATACACCATCATAAATAATGTTTCCCAGCAGCTTCCTACATCTATTTCTGGTGAAGTCATTACTGCAGTATTGCTCTGCCAGAGCTGTTAGAGGCAATGTGGGCTGACATATCTGTGACAAGAGGCTGCAGCACCCGGGATGTGAGTGACAACGCACAGACTCACCAGGACTGAAATAGAACAGTTCTTGGCACAAATTGCTTCAGATCATACCCCTTGTCTCCCTCCAAGAGTATGCAGCTCTTCCCAGGGCACCTAAAACACTTTCTTATTCATTTTCCTACCAAAATTATTCAGACACAACTGTACTCTCCTGGTAAAGGTCACATATTTAAAGAAGTTAAAAACTTAGACCATTTTTTGTATATCTTGAACCGTCTTTCAGAAAACCTTGAACCAAAAAGGCACAATATAAGTACCACCATGAATGTGGAACAGCAAAGATAAAATTAGGAAGCAATCTGAATAAGCAAAAACATTGTGGCAGATAAAAGCAAGCCCTAACTCTTTATCTCTCAAGAGAAAATCAGGATTTTGGTTCTGTGGTCAAATTTAAAATTCAGAATGTACAAATTTGAATTGAAATAGCAAGTTCTTTTTACTGTCAGAGTGACTGACGCGGTCCCGCCCTCAATATGATCCCTCCCACAAGTCTAAACAGGTACCCTCGTAAAAAGTCTTTTTGTGCCTCTCATTAATTTGGATTAGACTTTTCCTACTTATTCAGTAATAAATTATTCAAGCATTAAACCATCTTGCTGGTTTTTCATGGCAGTTGTCGGGTTGTATTTAACTTTACATTACTTGTCCTCAAGTCACTATGACACCAAATTCACCATTTTTTAAAATAACTTTCACTGAAATTAGTTAAATAAGGAGACATTGACAAGACACATCCTTTACGTTACTAAAACCAGTCGTGTTTTCATCCCTTCCAGTTTATATTACACCACAGGGGATAAACTCAATGCAAGACAAGAACACGTTAAAGTTTTGTGACTGTTTTTTGACTTTCCCTTGAGATAATGTTCTGTGGAGGCAATTGTGTACACTTCTTTACTTTCAGAGCAGAGGCACCAAGAATGCACTTATGAATTCTAAATATTAGTTGTTAAATATTAGCATTAGGTAATAAAATGCTGTGTCATATACAGCAGACTAAAGAAAACGCTGGTATTCAGGTTTCAGATAAGTATACTCCTTTTACAAATTCCAGAGCACTGGAAATAAAGAAGCCATCTTTGATAAAAGAATATTTCAGCCCCAAATTATTTACTTGGGAGTGAATACAGTTACAAGTTCCAACTCAGCAACTACTCTGCCTTTTAAGTATCAACAGCTCATTCCAGTTGAGACGTACATACTTGTTTTTTGTTCTCAAATACACCTTTATTAATAAATATCCATACAGACTTTCTCCCTCAAACTGCTCTTCTGGGAGGACAGTGGAAAAATGTCAACATAAACATTGTTTATATAATGTGATATTATTGGAGATGAGTGTTCTTAGCTGGATCTGCACTCCATCAGTATGATTTCAAAGAACCTTTCAAGTACAGCCCTGGCAACTGCATTTTTGGCAAAAAATGAATGCATTCTATCTGTTCAGAAAACACACCAAAAAATTCTACCAATCCACTATGATTCTGTTTCCATATATATATGCTCTCCCTTGGATTGGCTTTTTCCCAGGCCCATTTCATGAAACAATTTGAAGTATTATTCACACTAGTCAAAAGAAATCAGATTCCTTTTTTTTTTTTTTTTTTTTTTGGGGGGGGGGGGGGGGGGGGAATGTCCTTACATTACCAAAAAATATTTCTAAAAAGCCACTGTGGGACGGTTTGTCCTTGGACAGAGTGTGTAGAGTGTGCAGCTGCAAAGCGAGAGAAAGAGAAAAAAATCAATGCTAGCTGCTACCAATAGAAATCCCAATTAATAGCAGTTTCCTGGCAAGATGTTTGTGACATGGTCATCATTCATTTCCTTGGAGAACAGACTTCAGGATGATGAAGCTGGACAGGAATCCATCTGTCAGGGGGTCAGGAACCAAAGAGAACCACAACTCCACACAAACTTCCTTCCCAGCACAAGCAATTATAATGCAATCTGGTGAGGCAGAACCCTGGCTAGAGTGTGGCAGCTGAAACCAGATAAAAACACTTTGCTGTCTTTAAAAGACGTGTAAGGCCCTTGTTTAATGTGTCCACCTTTATATTTAAGAGGTTGTTTCACATCTCTACAGTTCTCGGATGACATTTCCTATTGACTGCAAACCTGTTCATGTTTCTGGACCCACAATATCCAGTGCTGCTCCTGAATAACTTTTTATGCACCCCATTAAAATCAGCAATTTTAAAATTACTTTCTACCTTTTCTACAACGGCATTCCCATAGAATCCCAAAAGCCAGATGTTAACTCCCCCACAAGACTTTAAATTTCTGTCTTTGGTTAGCAGTGATTTCCTTTTATCCCTCCTTTTTTTCCCCTAGGAGCACATGAGCTAATGCCCCATTTCAGTGCAGGCCAGTGCTGCTGCACCAGCACAATGAGCGCTGTGCCAGGGCACCTCTGGGGAAAGGGTTTGTAATTAACTGCAGTGCCACAGCTGAGAGGGCACAAAGAAAGCTTTTGTGGGGATTTCAGGAACTTTCCAGCTATCTTATAGCCAAAACCCCCTTTTGCTTTCATTCTATGCCAAGTATGTGCATTCAGAGAAACATCCCACTCCATTTTCTCCACTAGAAAATTGTATTAATGCAAATGACAGGACAGAATATGAACTCAGGAGGCCGTCACAGCTTCCACCGTGGTTACAAAACAGTGTTAAGGTGGCTGTTATTGCTGAGATATCCAGGTGTGCATTGAACTTTCTAACACTCAATGTCTATTCAAAAAACAACACAAACCTGTCTGTAAGCATGTCTGTGGAAGACATCGTCTCTTTGTGGTCAAACTACTCATTTGACACTGAAATCTAGTGCATCCACAGTAGGTAGCAGAATTTATTCTCATCCTCTGCTGATGAGGGTTTTTTTTCCAACATACATGATTATGCTTTTTTCACTAAATGGAGGACAGTGAGTAAATAGAGTTGAAAGAAGGAATCCAAATCTTTGTCCCTGCAGTGTGTTATTACAAATATTACACATGAACATATGTGTGCATATCAATGCACACGTTATGTATATTTTCTGCTGATTAGTCAAGTAACCCAGCAAAGAAACATAGTATGACTTTCACAAAAAAAAGCCTTCAGGGTTTTTGCTGTTACCTTATGTCAATCCTGTACTATCAAGTCACACCTATTTGAGTTGTGACTAGGTTTCTAAAAGTCAGGCAAAGTCAAGGAGGGAAATTGCACTGGAATGTTTAGGATTAGTCCCATCATTAGTTTGATTCAAAGATTCTATAAACCAACCATCTCTCTGGATCATTCATTCTGTTTGCTGGTAGGAGGTTCAAGGTCACTCAGGCATATCTGCAAATGTAAATGGGCCCAATTCTAAAGGTTTGTCAAGGCTGGTTCACAGAAGCTGAGGTTCCCCTGCACTTCAGAGAACTACCAAAGCATAAATATTCATGGCTCTCATTATATTTTTAAGTGTAGAAGTTTACATTCAAATTTCCTATATGGGAATCTACAGAACGCCTGAACCAAAGAGCTTTTTATTGCCTGTAAAATTAATAATGACAGGCAAATTGAAGCACAGATCAAATGAGTACTCAATCTTTATGAGCAAATGACAGTGGTGAATTTTGAAAAATATAATTTTAAAGCCAGAATTTAGTGTTCTATGGGTTTTTTTGGAAAGGTGAATTGACACAGGAAAAAAACCAAAATCTAGGTGTTAGAAGATTTTCATAATTTTTATGTCTACTATTAAATTCAAGAAAACTCAAGAAATTATTTTCCCTGCAGACAACATTTTAAAGTATTAGAGGATTTTGTACTATTTACCCAAATCATTTGGTAGTGCTCTTTTCAGTACCTGTAGGCACCCATATAAATCTTACGTATCACGTTCCCTATTTGAATCCCCGTACTCAAGTTAAATGTCAGGATTAAAGGCAGATTTTAAGCACACAAGTAATCTCCTTCACAATGTGGGTATGGAGCCACTAATCTCAAATCTGTAATCGGACATATTCCTAAATCTCTTTAGAAATCAGGTTTAAATACCTCAACTGAAATCTTGGGCAAAGGCTGCAAACCAGAGTATAGGCTCCAAGTTAACCAGAACCAACGTGACCGCATGAGCCCAGCATTAAATGTGAACTAAAATCACTGGTTTATTCTGTGGCCAACTCTTATTGTTCAGGTTCTCACATGAAATCTGTAACAGCAAAGGCTTCTACAGCTTTTGCAGCATCCACAGTACTTGGAAACACGTTCTGAAGAGGCCTGGGTGCTACTTTGGTCATTGTAAGCCCCTGGAGTTCCTGGTAGGCTTAATGGAAAGATTCTCTCTGTCTAGTTCAGGTATCTCTAGAAAATTGCCTGAAAGACAGAATTTATCTCCTTGTCATTTTACATGGAAAAAACTACAAACTTACTATTAGACCCATTGCTACTATGTGACTGCAAGCTGCAAAACATCCTCACAAAGAAGAGTCACTAAGGTTACAGCCAAGGTTAGAGTGAAATCAATTCCGAGTAATTTGAAAAGGTGCTCTGATTCCTATGAAACATTAAATCTGGAGAAACACTCAAATATAAAATATTAAAAATAAATATAAAAGAAAATGTTTTAAGTGTTTAAACAAGTAAATTTTTTCAGAGGTAAGAGCACTTCCGTTTATTTTCATAATACCATAGAAAGAGGCCTTTGAAAAATTATAAATAAAATATTGCAGCAGAAGCCAAAGTCCCTGGTCCCCTTTTGAGGGGGAAACATACTCAATGCAATTCAAACTGAAAACATAACTTCTCAAAAATTGTTTTAGAATAGGTAGATCTGGAAAGAGATCGGGAAAGATCCTGCTTATAGTACCAAATAAATCACAAAGATTTTCATAGCCAACAAAAACAATATTAGGATTTATTTCGCTATATTAGAAAGCAAAAGTAAAGACCTAAACCCTTTTCCATTAACTGACAATTTTCACTCTAAGGGTAACTAAGCCCTGAATTCTGGAATAAACAAGAGCAATGTCCTCAGGCCAAGGCAAGTCCCCCGAGCAGGTTTTCAAACAGAAGCATTTCAGTCTCACATGAAGGCACTGCTCTGCAATAGAACTGCAGTTAATGCAATTAACTTCTTGTGTCACAGGACCCATTCTCCGTATCTTTTTCCCCAGACAAGCTCCTCTCTTGATATTTATTCAAAGACCTGTCACCCTTCAGATCTCGAACAGACAACATTGTTCTTCAGCAAGCTGCAAGCTTGTCTAGAGAAGGGTTTTTGTAGGGTTTTTTCCCAAGTCAGTCCATAAGTAGTTTATACATCCTACACACCAATTAACAAAGCAATGTGCAATCTTGACAGTTCCCCATAAACAACTCTAACTGCAGCACCAGTAGAGCCCCTGCATTTCCTAACAAATCTTTACATGGGAACTCCTTTCTATCCTTCATCAGTATGACTTTCACTGTCTGTCCTGCCTGAAGCTTCTGTTTCAGTCCCCCTCAATGAAACCCCTTCTTGTCCAGTCTCCCCCTGTGAGCTCCTCCTCTCTCGACCAAGGTTGCTGCTGTGATATCTCCTCCAGACTGGTCTCTGCCACCCCCTCTTCTCTCTCCTGCAGTGCTCAGCCAAAAGGCAAAAATTAGTTTCTCATGCCTTTTGAGGTTACCACAATAGAACTGATATCATATTTTTTGTAAAAGACTGCATTTTCTTGTGCTTGCCCAACAAATTCTTAAATTCTAACAGCAAATAACATAATTGGACATAAAATTATGGCAAGCTTATTTACTTTCTACCATGCAAGAGGCATGACCAGGTCCTTGACTTACATTGGAGGGAGAGCACACACATGACAGCAAGTGAACAGAGTGGCTTTTCTTGACCTTCAATTCCAATAACAGTTCCTAACACAGAGGACTTCCTGAGAACAGCTGTTGTTCTGCTGCTTTGCCTCTTCAGGTTTAATAGGTTTTCACTGAATCCTTGGAAGTAAGGATTTACTCAAAAAAAAAAAAAAAAAAAAACAAAAAAAAAAAAAAAAAAAAAAAAAACAAAAAAAAAAAAAAAAAAAAAAAAAAAAAAAAAAACAAAAAACCACCACCCACTTCTCTCATTAAACAAGGGAACTTCTCATCAAAGTCATAGCCTATGTTTATGGCAACATTTTGGTACCAGGACTTCCTCCCACATGTAAATAAAGCCATTAACTACTAAAGCCAGCTGCCTGTTTTGTAGGTGAAGTCCAACAAAACCAGGAGTGTTTTAAATAGAAAACCTTGTAGTAAGCAGCAGTATTTCCCATGTCTTTGATAAGCAAATGTCTCAACCCCACACAGTAAACAAAGTTTTCCTGCATGACTTACTTCTTTAAACAAAGGAAAACGTGACCCAAATGAATTCCAAAACACCAGGAGTCCAAAACTCGGTAGACCAAAAGTTAGACTAGGAACAAGGGCCCGCAAGTCTGTTTCTCTAGTGAGCATTCTTTTTTAGGGTTTGGAGGCTGGGAGCATTTTCTCTGTGTTCTTGAAAGCTTTTATCTTAAGCTGTGAGGAAAATCTTTCCTGTTTGCTTCACCAACTGCAGCTCAGGTGGTTATATTATCAACTTATTTTCCTTTCTTACTTACAAGCTTTTAATAAGAAGTATCTGTTGAGCTCAGTAAAAATCTTGTTTTATAAGCATATATAGTAATGTGTAATAAAAATTTAAACAGAAGATATGATAGACTGAATCATGCATGAAGTATACAATGTAAGATAAAAACATATTCCTGATTAGCACAAGTAATTTCTTGCTTTTGGTCAAGTCTAAAAATTCCAATTATATTCAAATGCCTTGAGTTACACCAAAAACTTGCAGGAAACTATTTTCCATATAGTTCAAATTAAAACAGTTGCAGATTTCTGGTCTAAAGCCTCTCAAAACAGATAAAACAAAATGCAGAAGTCCTACAATGCTTTGTATCCAAGGTGAAAAGTTAAATCCAAATCAGTTGATTTCCCAACTTTGTTCAATACCTGGATTGCATTAACATCCTTCCAGGAAATGCACAGTAAAATCCTGCTGATTTCTGTTCACAAATTTAGTTCCAACTACATTCTGAAGGTGTCCATTTTCAGGTAGATTATGCATATGTTATATGCATAATCTGTGTTATTTAGGTTTCTGTTATCTACCACAGCTAAACCAAAGCTGTAACAAATTTATAAGCACTATCCTTTAAAATGCCCATAGTTTTCCTGTTCCTGTACATCTTTGCTCAGGCTTCACAGGATATTCTCTCTAGTTCTTGCAAATTACTATTGCCCATAAATGTGTCTCAGTACCAGCAATTTCTATGAAATTGAACTGGAATTTAGCAGATTTCCTTTTTTTGTTTCACAAAGGCAGACAGCATTCTCTCAACCCCCAGCATCTCATAATCAAGCAGAGAGCTATTCAAGCTCGTCTCCTCGGTCCTTTGTCTTTGGTGCTGTCTCCACATTTAAATTTTGTGCAAAACAAGCACTGTGTTTGCTTCGGTAATGAAGTTAAGAGAGCATTCTCTATCAAAAGCTCTGAGTAGCTCCAGGAAGCACCACTGAACAGGCAGAGCAGCACTGGGAGATGAACCTACCCGTGATATGAAATAAAATTTGTAACTCGTTAACAGAAATTATTAAGATTAATGTGCATATTTTGGCATATTTGTGAATATAATTATAGAAAGAAGCTACAAAAATCAAGCTAGAAATTAGAATGGATCATTGAACTAAAATGCAGGGTTTTAACAAGTTGACTGAAATCAGGATTTTGTTAGAATGAACTCATACATAGTAAAAACTAATCTATGATTAACATAAAGCTTCCATGGTTACAATACCACCCCAACGGTACTCACAGCACAAGGAATGCCTCTACATCATTCAAATTTTTTGAGACACAAAAAACATCAGGAAGAGTTCCTAAGGCTTTCCTGATTTTTAGTCTGGCACTACTGAGGGTTTACAAAAATGAAATATAATGAAACAAAGCTAGAAAGTGATTGTAGCTTGCAAAACATAGGTTGCAGTGGGATTTGTCATTTTTGGAGAGGTTTTTCATGGTAGGTTAGGGAAAGAGTGAAATGGTTTCGTATTGTTTACATGCTAAGGGAAACATAATACGCATAATATGCATGAGGGCAGAGTGTTGTGAATAAACAGCTTTGGTAACAGGACTGCAAAATGAAGGTCTGAGGAATTATTATAAATTTCTGCTGTTGCTGGAGGAACAGTAGATAGAGAAAAGAGCACTATTGTCATACTCAAATCTAAGATGAATCTTACATCACTGGAGCATTAAAAAATAATTACACTAAATACTTGCAATAATTAATATTAGAATGACAGGACACAGTTCCAGAGCCACCTCCTCTTTAGACAAAAGGCTTCCCTGCCAGCACAGTCCTGTACAGAAACGGCCTCCTTCTGTAGACGGATGCTTTGTCTAAACCAGCCACTTTCCAGATGCACTCGGTTTCCATCTGCATAGCCTTAGAAGGTGCTGCTCATGTATTGCTTACAGGCATTTTGTGAAAAGTTACTCTGGTTTTCTTCTGAAAAAGATAGGATAAGAATAAAGAGAAGCAGCTGGCTTCAAAGCTGGGTAAGCACCTTTTGAAAAGAAGAACACGGCTATTTGTGATGTGAAAGGAAATTACCCCGAGCCAGGGCTGCTCCCCCTTCTGCACGTTCAAAGGTGCGTGAAGAGAATCAAACCAGTGCACCTGGATACGGCTAGGAGAGTACAAGAAATGCAGGATGGACGGAGCCAGAATAGTTAGGCACTGTCTGCCGAAACTAGCTGTTGCAAAGGGAGGAGTGGTGATTAGGGACAGCCATTTCCATCCCTGCTACCTGGAGAAGCCAGCGGGCACCCTGGTTACAGCGTGGGCACTAATTAGAGCGGCGAGGCTGCAGCAGGGCTGCAGCACATCCCCATCACCGCTCAGGGGCAGGATGTGTCTGCTTTGCTGGCCCCAGCCCCTCGGGCGGGCGGCTCAGCCCTGCTCAGGATGCGCTGGGTCTGAGCCGGGCAGGCGCAGCCCGAGACTAATGCTGAGAGCCTTCTGAGGAGACTCTGCTCATGAGGCTGCTGGAACAGGATGGACAACTGCTTCACCCGATTAACTGGGGCAGCCTCACATCAAATTCGAACTGGTCAGACCTGTCAGATTTTCAAGCTGATGCACACAGCTTGTAATGACTAGCAAGTTCTGCTCATTCGTTTTGTGTGAATCTAGATGGAAGCATTAAGTGTCAAACTGATGTGTTGATACATTAGGATAGGGGGATGTCAGAATCTGCTCTTAATCAGTGAACCTTTCTGGTTTCCCTGAAGCAGACTCCTTTTAAGAAACTAATAGCTGGTTCAGCCCTCAACAACTACGATGCCACTCGTCAGCAGACATCCTTCATCTTCAAGAGTGGACAGCTGTATTAAGCTGTTATGCTAGCAGAACAGATGCTACTCATTAACTTTACCCAATTATTAGTCACATAACACTAGAATGCTTTTCAGATACTCATATATCCTTCCTCAAAAAACCAAGCAAAGACAGCTTTATTATTGACCAGGACAAGATTCAAAATCTTTTCTCCAAAGATCTCAAGAAAAAACAAATTGTTTCCATATGAGATAAAGATCATTATACACATCACTGCCTGACATTTTAGGGACTGTTTGTCACTTCAGGAGCTGCAATGTAGACCTCAATTTCCTTCAGAACATGCTGGGAAAACTCCAGCTGATACAGAACGCCTGCAGCAAAATTAATCACCAACAGAGAAAAAGCTGCTGCCATGCTTCCCCTTCTTTACACTCCATACTGACTTCTCAAAGTTTCATAAATACGTTTATCCTTGTACAGAACAATCTCCAGGGCTATGACCTTATTTATCTGAGGAAACATGGGTCCCTTATACTCTCCAATTACGTTCTCAATATAGCTTAATCTATTAATTAAGCAAAATAGAAGTCAGCAGATATCAATATCTTGGTAAATTCTACCTGATGAGGGCTTCCAACTTAGACATCCAGCACCCTGCTCATTACCTAAGAGGAAATAAAATTGGGGGATTTTCTTCAAGATTTCAAGTTCATCCAAAAACATTCTTCCGCACTGTCTCTGTTGCTCTTCCTTGTACTGAAGTTGTTACACATCATTATATAGAGACTGAAGAATATTGCACTTTGATATAGAGAAAAGACTGAACAATAATTTTAAGTAGAAAGCATCACTCCTCTTCACACTTTGAGTGATGGGACTCAAAAGAAGGCGACCATCAAAGCAAAGAAAATGCTCACAAGCTCATTGTAACAATGACAGGATATAGAACAATAAACTGTTAGCAACAATGGTTGTATTTGAAAGTTACAGACTTCCTGACTCAGCACTGGGTCTTTGGACCTTAACACCATAATAATTATCTTGAAATCAAAGCAAGAAAGGAAACCTCCATTAGTTGCATCTTCTCAACTGAAAATATTAGAGGTAACATAACCAGCACATCTAATCGCACTTTAATACTGACCAATTTCCCTGACTCAATGCTTAAAAAAACAAACAAACAAAAAACAACAACTTCTTTGTTACTTTCCCTCTTGTTCTTTGTTCTATGGTACATCCTTGCTTTAATTGCTCCTACCCTGCTTCCTTCTTTTCCCTGTTTTCAGTCTCCTCTTTTCCAAGACCCAGCAATGACATCTCTGGGGAAGACTGTTTTTAAACATGCTCAAGTGAATCATCATACAGCGCTATGATTCTTTTTTCTTCCATTGCTTAACTGAACTGTTTTCTAAATACAAGGCTCTCTTATAGCTATAATGACTAAAAAAGTACTGACCAAATCCAACAATACCTCAAAGGAACAGTTTTACTAAGTTACCTCAGAACAGCCAGCGCTCATCTCCCAGAAATTCACAATACAGCTCCCGCCACGTATCTGCAGTTATAAATAAGTAGTGCTGCAAAAATTTGGAACAACTGCTATTTAATCAATGTGGGAGATTTGGGATTTAAAAGACATTTATGAAATACATAATGTGCATATAAAAGGACTTCATAACTTTAATGTATAAAATTAATAGAGAGAAGTTACAAAGATTTTAAAGCTTGGAGAATATAACAAAGATCAAAGGTCAGGTACAGCACAGGACAAATAAGGCTAAACTGCACTAGCTAAAAGAAAGAGTCACACAGCCCAGAGTGGAAATATGGATTCTGCACAACTTTGAGGTCTCAGTAACTTTTCCTTCAAGTCTCAAACAGGTAAAACTCTACTCCATCCTCAAATTTAGGGCTGGCTACTCTGATGAGATATTCATCAAGTCTTCTGGCCAAAACAGTTTTACTGAATCAAGTTGATCTGAAGGCACCATCCAGTTCGTTCTGAAACATTAACTTTCAACCACACAATACCAAAATTTGATTTTTTACTAGAAACAGTCAGCAAGCACCTGTAATAGAATATAACACATCTGATGCCCAATTACATGCCAATTATGGGTTTTAACATTTCTGACTTAGAGCTCTCCTGAACTTTTAAAACATAAGCAATAATTAACATCAGTCCAAGAATCTCTTCAGTTTGAATAACACCTTTAAAGAGCTAGAGAATTTTATTCAAATAGAAAGGAAAATAAACTGTCTTACAAGCCAAGACTGTTTCCAGACAGTTCAGGTAAGTTAAGAAAAGTCAGGTAAAACATGTCAAGCATCCCACAGGATACCAGCTTTTCTGCAGTTTCTGAACATCAAATATTGCACACGATCATATCTGTGAAAGTGAAAAAAACAGTTTTCTATCTATTTCTATATCCTTAATCTCATTTCTAAACAATCTGTCTGAGAAACCTGAAAGCTTGCAGGTTTTCCAACACCTCGATTTAGCGCACTTCAGATAAGAGATTTGACTACTGGGAGGAAAGAAGAGTTACATTAGGAACAAATGCTCCAGTACTGTCCCTCTTCCAAGGATCCAAAGCCCCAGACTGAGATTTTCTCTGAGACATCTACAAAAAGCTTTGTGCTGTCAGAAAGCTGTAGGGGAGCCTGAGGGGCAGAGCCACACAAAATAATGCAAAACCCACTTCATAGGCAGAGATGTTGGAATGGACATTGGTACCTGCTCTGGGGCCCACAGGGAAAAACAACATGTCAGCATGGGTGAGGTACAAAACCCTAATGAATTAAGAGACAAGCGTAGAAGGGAACAACATCACAAATCTATTTCAGAGTGCAGGAGAGACAACTCTTCCTCTCCTGAGTGATGCCTGCCTGCAAAGCCTCTTTGGGCATCTTACCCACAGCAGGGAGCATACTAATGCTCAGCTTAGGAGATCACTAAATCCCAGCTCTTTTTTGGCTAGCACATCCAAAAGGCAAATATTTTATATCCAAATTGTGCATTTCCTGCTCACAGATTTTCTTTTTCCAGATGCATTCAGCCCTGCCAAAAATTACCCAAAAAAGGGAGGGTAACAACCAACTTTCCTAAGGAGTTAAGGAGATTAAAGCATGTGGGGTGGTTTTTTTGTTTGCTTCGGGTTGGGGTTTTTTTGTTTGTTTGTTTTGTTGTTGTTGTTATTTTTTAATAGATTTAAATCCTCATTGAACTAGGGACTATTAGAAAATTACTTTTTTAGTATCCACGAGGTCCCTACTATAATTCTTACATATCTAACATGGAAAATTCGTCCATAAAGCCACTGTTTTTCAGAAACCAGCAATAAGACCACCACAGGATTATAAAAGAAATACATGTCCAGCTCTAACCATGAATAAGGTCACAATATTGCTGAATCCCACAGACACTGAGAATTTGCCTTTTATCCCTGGTTTCAGAGAGAGTAAAAGAAACACACAAATTAAATACAGGGACACAAAGAGGTACATGGCCTAAAATCACTATGAATTTGTATTACAGCATTGTTTTGACAACTAAGGAGTACAGTACAGTAGAGGAAGAAATTTCTTCCTTTTCTTTCTCTTTCCTGAGGGAAGGAAAATTATTTTGTGAGAGCTGAGTTTGAGGGATCTGGCCCTACCTGGATGACAACAATAGTACAAGAAGTAGAAAAAATTCTAGAAAGTTTTTAGATTTCACAATTAAATTACAACTAACTGTTGCCATATGGCAAAACTACACACAGTGCTCATCCAAAAGTTTTAGATGAGGGCTGAGAACAAGTTTGGAAAACATTAGGGTGATTTTTTCCTTCTTTAGTCTAAACTACTCATTATGCATTTATTTAGGACTGGAAATTTATCAGTTTATTAAGGGCGTTCAGTTGTTTTTCTGAAAGCTTTTTATTCTTTAGATCTGCAAGAGGTTGTAGATAGAATTGTCTGTTATGGCCCAACATTTACATAAGACCCTGCCTTGAACCAAAAGTGTATTAAACATAATGGAACTTTTGCAGAAATTCCAACCCTTAGGTTCTCCTAAGGACCTCACTTATATTCACACTTATATTCACTGGGAGAGCCAGTTTTGTCAAGTCACAAGTATATAGGGCCAGTTTTCCCCAGGTTCTTTTTTACACCTAACCAGTTCACTACATGTGAGCTTACTTTTGCAAAGTAAGAGTTTGCTCTGCACCCTTTTTTACCCTGCACAATTATTTCTTCTTCATGCTTTTTTTATCCCCAGTCAGTGATGTATAGGATTTCTTCGCTGATAAGCTGAAACAAATCAACTGCTGTAATACTGCTGCCATACAGCAAATCAATGTGCAGCAAGGCTTTCTGTGTATTGTCTACTTTGTGGTTTACACAAGTGTGCAAGTGGGCATGAAGTGGTCTGAGGACTAGAACAGGGGTCAGGAGAGATATATGAGGCAGGTTATTGCTACACTAGAAACAAGAACCTGGTAAATAAAGATACAGAAATATCACTGAAGTAGCTTATGGTGACGTTACAGTGAGAACTGTGAGATCACCCATCTATGACCAAAACCAAATCTCACAGCTGCAACTTTTATGATACACAGAATTACTGGTCACACGACATTGAGTACCAATTATCCAATACCACCAGCCCCAATTCTTTCATTTGGCCAGAAGCAGGCAGCCTGCCACCAGGCATGCTAACAGCAGGTCCCTGAAGGTGAGTTCAGCTCTGTAGGATGGACATGGAGAAATGAGATAAGGTTCTCTGCTTCACCTGCACTCTACACCTCATTTTACTATTCTCTTCAGGCTGGATATCTTCTGGCTTTTACTGAGAGAAGATTTAACATACTATCATTAGTCTGGAGCTCTTTTTTAGTACCTTGAAGCACCAGTATGAGTTTGCTGCAAAAGGTTTAGAAGTACAGTCATTATTTAGTTCAGTTCCTTAATACATTTAAAAGCACACCATTAGGACAGCTGAATAGCAGAGATCCCGCTTTTAAGAAAAAATTATTCTTGCTTTCCGGAAGTTATTTCCATATTAAACTCCTTTTCCGCTTTTTAATTTTACTTTAGTTTTAGTTTTCATTATATATTTTAACTTCTTAAGAACACTTAATTATACTCAGCCATTTTGTAAACCTCCTCTTGATTAACAGTAAAAGAGCAAAATACTGTGTAGCACCCTTGGCAGGAAGGAAGAGGAAAGGTCTAACTTCAGAGAGTTCTATTCCTTATATATGAAGCACTCAGTCCTGCTCAATGTGCTCGGTCTGAAGTCTGAATTATAGACATCCTTTTTCATTTTAAAAATTATTTTCTCATTTACATTTAAAAATATGAGAAGGCAAAACCCATTGTAATGGCAAAGAGAAGTTCGGAGCCATTTCACCTCCAAGCAAGCAGCAACAACCGTTGATGCTTAAAGAAGTATCACAGGATATTGTGTGAAGGGCAGAAATGTCTTTTAGAGTCCTAAAACAATATATTCTTTTCCATTTAAGAGGAGAAAAAAACACTTCAGTGCAAATCCAAACCACTTTTCTTCCCTTGCAGAAGCAACCCAGTTACAGTAGTATCTTTTATGTGCTAACTACAGATATTTTACTTCATTTTTTCAGTTTAGATGTTACTCTAACAGAAAAGATGGTTACCCAGCTTTGGGCCCTGATGCGTGTTTAAGTAATTTTTCTTCTGATATTTTCACAGCTGAAAGTGGAGAATGTGAGCTTAGCCAGCAGATAAGTAGGAATGCCTTCTATATTTGTGTCAGTAGAAAAACACCGACAAAGTTTCCATGGGTATACGTTCCTTCCTGAACAGTTTATCAAGAAAAAGGGACTTCAAAATGCAGTGTTGTCATATTTGGGCAAACTTTCTTAAATACAGTGTGCGGTTTTCATCAGCCTCTAGCATTGTTTCTAGTGAAGCGTTTCCCCAATATTTCCCTGTCTGTTTTATTGCTGCTAAGTGAGCTAAGATTCCCAAAATTATTTCCTCAGTTTAGCATCTAAATTAGAGCCTGTTGTTGCAGGCTGTGTTACTGTGACATGAATTTCAAATTTTATGTTTCATATTATTTCCCTATCCTACACTGTAAAAAACTATCATGCAGCTGTAGATAGCATCAGCTTTGACTAACCAGGAAGGGAGACAGCAAACTGGATTATCAATATATTCATTCTTTCCTGCTTCACTGCACGCCAACAGTAAAAGCACATGGTGCTGAAGAACCTGCAGGTACCTCAACTTCCAAGCGAAATCTGCTTAGTACTATATTTCCTCAATCTACTATTAATTCATTTTCTGGAATCTTTCCTCCGGTCAAATACTGCCAAGCAGACACATTTTAACTCTAGAAAATGCTGATTTTTTCTTAGCACTTCCCCACCTGTGGAACAGAAATGACTGTCCCGCAAAGTCACCTAGACAACACCAACATGCTTGGGCTTGAGCAGTTGTTATCTCTGTTTCAAATAATATACTGGATACCTAGTAAGGATTAAATATTAACACTAATATCTCAGTTCTTGAATGGATAAATCTGTTTCAGTCAAGTGCTTCAGAGTCACAGCACAAATTCCTGCAGTCAAGCCACTTTAGTGTTTTTGAAGTTCCTCTGCATGTATCCAGGTGTGTCTTCCCCAAAAGTTTCACACATAACTTCATTTGCTTGAATTTCAACACAAAATCTACAAATCATTTACATGCTGTTGAAATTCAGCAGTAGTATAAATCTGAAAATGAAGTTTGTCTGGTTTATACTGCTCTCTGCACTTTTATTGTCTCTATCTGAATGAATAAGCATTCATAGCACTCCTCATATTATATCCTATGCATGAAGCAGTTCTGTCAGTTAAACAGCAAGCTAAAACCAGATGAAATTGATTAAACATTTTCTAAATTGTAGCACTGCCTGAACTTGAGGGGGGAAAAACTCCCAAAACAATCTGCTGCAAAATACCCCAGCTGTCCAGCAAATTGGGCATATTTTTCATGCATTAGAGAAAGCGACCTGAGTGTTCTGTAAGTAACATAGCATTGCAGTGGGATAACCTCTCTGGCAGGGATGTTGAAACAACCCAGCCCCTCACAGTTGGGTAAAGCTAATTTCATAGGAGGGAAAGGTGCATATTCTCTTGGACATCATTCACCTGATAAAAAGGAGAGGTACATCAGGGCTTGGCCCCTAAATCTGAATGCTAAAAATTCTAGTCCCTCTGATTTCACCAACACTGGACAAGAAATCTAAATGAAAGCTTTTCTAACTCCTCCACAGGAGATTGAGGCTTCGGTTTAGCACTGAACTCTGGTGAGACTTCCTGTGAAATTCTAAGCTTTTCTCTTAAAAATTGAGAAATTTGACTGAACATAAATACCAGAAATTCTTGAGTAGGTTACCTAAAATGCTATGTATGTCCTTCACTCAGTATTACCTCATTTAGCACAAAAGGTCTGTTTAAAATCTTGTGCATAGTATAACACCTCATGAGATCACAGTAAGATATGGAGGGATGTATGTTTAAGATATTTCCCGATTAATACATTTTTACTTATACTACTCCTATTATACATACATAAGTTCTCATTTTTGATTTCTGAAGAAGAAAATTACTTTTACACTGGTTTAAGTTATTTGTTTTAAATAATGTCTACAGAGCAACATTAAATGTTCTTAAATTTACATTCCCCCTTCAACACCTAAAATACTGCCTGGAATAAAGCTTACAGGTCTTTTGGTTAATGACTGTAGTAAATTGTTCCCCTAATGACCACAAGCATTATGGTGGTACCAAAAGTTGCGCCCTGGCTGGGAAGTTGGAATGAGATGGTGTTTAAAGGTCTCTTTCCAACCAAACAGTTCTGTGATTCTGTGAAACTGATTGGAAAATGAAAAGACCAGCAAACCATGAGAGTGTTGCTTGCAATAATCAGAAATATGCAGAAACTGAAAAGCAATTTAGAAGTCCATCAAAAGGACACCATAAACGATGACAAACACGGTTTCCATGATCTCTAACTAAGCATAACACTGATGGCAAAAGATGATGTAAGCAAAATAACACCTTAAATATTTTCCATTTCAGAAAGTTGCTGACCGGGCAAAAGAAGTTAATCTAAGAAGTCAAGTAATTAAGAATACAGGAACTAATTTCAGAAATGAAAATGCAACACTGATTTAATCCACAAGAGGTGGTGCTATACAACACCAGGTATTTGCCTAATACAAATAGAGGCTAAACAATACAGCTGCATGAAACTTCAGCTATCCCATTAAGAATCAATAAAAATTTACACAGATGCTTTTCAGTAAGAAAAATGGAAGAAAGCACTGTAATATTGCTGTGGAATTTCTCCAGCTGTTTCTTTTTTGTATAGATTTGACAAGTTAGTAAAAGAGAGTAATCGATGATGCAAGATTACTGTGTTACTGGAAGTTACACAAAAACACAAAGTAATTCTTTGTCCTTCTCCCCTCAAATAAATATTTTGCATCCTGTATGCATTATTTAGTCTCTTAAGTCTTCAAGCCACTGCTTAGTGAAGCAAGCTCATAAATCATCTCTTCCATATCACCCAGCTACCCTTAGAAAAGCATTTTTAAAAGCCTTTTTTATATAATACCTCTATGTGAGCATAATTATTTTACCATATAAATATATTTCATCTACAGACTAATATGAGTTGAATTTTATATAGCAGTAGATCACCAGCAAATAAATGTTTGTGTCTGAACCTGCTAGAGCTATTTCATGATGAAAATTTATTCATGAGACAAGGCAGACAAAACCAGACTGTCCCAAAGCATGTGGGACCACTTTGGGAAAGTCATGGCTTTTATTTTCTAGTCTCCTAAGATTAAAAAAGGGTCAGGAGCAGCCTCAGGTTCAGCCTGTCACAGACAATTACAACACATCCTGCATAATCTCAAGAAAATTCTTCCTATCCCTCTTTATTTCACCTGTTGTTATCATTGATAAAAGATGACATTTGTTATGGTTAGCTTCCCAGTCTGAAGCAATTACATTATCTTTTGTCTGCAATGTATTCTAGGAAATAGTAATCACTTTCATTCACATCAGGCTTTCTGGAGGAGGGCTGATCCTTCTGATGACAGAGCATCACAAAACATAGCAGTTTGTGACTGAAAGTGCCAATGGAAAAATAATTACACAGTGCTGAGAGAAAACATTCAGTAAACATTCTACCTTCCAATAGCCCTCAGCCCTGTGTTTAAAAAGGACACTGAAGATTACACAGCAAATTGCACTTCATCACAGAAACATAGAATGGTTTGGGCTGATGGGCATCATCTAAACATTATTATTTACAGAGGTGTCCAAATCCAGCTATCAGAAGGGGTGGCACAAGTAGCATATTATTGATTAAAATGGCTTTGTTCACCTCGAAAGCCCAAAAGGCTTTACTCTCACTCAAGTGTTCTTCAAAAAATATAAGAATTATTCCTTTGTATATATCATTAATTATAATTCACTGAGCATTTTTCATTTAAAACTGCATGCAGCTGGACACGTGGTATAAAATCTATATGAGCACTGGCAAGTGTTAGTACTTACACATTAACTGTTCAGTGTGACACCCATGTGCACAAATGAAATGTGTGAAGAAATCCAGATATGGGGACAGACACCAAAGAACAGCCTGACTCCAGTTAGTGCCACTAATGTTGGAGAGAAGAGGCAGCTGGTGCAATAAACCTCCACTCACAGAAATGTCAGACACCAGAATGCACTTGCTGAACTCCAACTCATAGTGAAAAACACCTTGGGAAAGACAAAAGCTTGCTAAAGGAATGCAGAAATCAGCATACATGGATCTAAAGCAGGGCAAAAGCGTTGAGATTATTAAATCTACAGGATGCTTAGAGAAAGGTATTTGCCATTAGAAAAAGAAAGAAGACTGTATTAATGAAAACTCTTACTGGACTCCTAAACTCCTAAACATTGTTGGAACAAATGCAGAATGAGAGGGGAAAAGTAGTAACACACAAGGCTAACTTCTGCTTTTCAGTGAACGGGAAATTACCATCAACTATTTAGAGACTATCACAGAACAAGAGCAGTGCTAGAGACTACAGGAAAATAAACTTTATCACTGCATTTATATTCATGGTATTTTCTTTTGAAATTTCAAAATAAGGATTTTGACATGGATATCAAATATTGTTATCCATTGTGGCACACAACAGAGGAGCTTTGCAGTTAGGCTGAGTTGTTTGAGTTTGGTTTGTTTTTTATAACTTTCCTTGTCTAATTTTATCTGAGTCGAATAAATACAGATGAACTTTAATACAAAGGCAAAGGACACATCTTATCTGGTGTGACAAGCTGAACCACCTCCAGGGTGTCCATCTACTGAGGAAGTCATATTCCATCTTTTCCAATCCAATTCCGAGAAGTGACAATACTCCCCAGAAGACATTCGTGCACATGAGCAGACTGTTGGTCTTGCCATGGCAAAATCTGGTTAAATTACTTTCTCCTGGCTTACATGAGCCAGGACAATGAAAGCAGGTCCTGAAACTCCACTTCCACAGGGTGAGAGCCTGCCTGCTGTGCTAAGAGATAACCTGACCCTTTTCTGCCTTTATATGTATCTTAATATCTGCAAATAGAAGAAAACACACTCGTGGAAGAGCATGATCATACAACACACTGAGCTCAGCTACTATAATTTTACAATGAATAGTTCTATCATTCCTCTCATCCTTCAACATCAGTCATATCACATGTTACTGGATTTTTTTTTTTTTTTTTTTGAGTAACAGCAGCTTGCAAAAAAACCCAAGTTTCCTGTCTTCATGACTTCCATAAAAAGAGATGCTGAAATCAGGGCCATTGTGAAGCCTTTTTGGTACTACATCGATGTAAAAAACCCAACAAATAAAACCCAAGCAAACAAAGAACTAGAAATAAAACCAACAATGAAAAAACACCAGCCAACCAAAGGACCATTTCTGTGTTTCATTTTGTGGTGTGTGTAGAATCTCTCGGGTTTGATAAAGTTCCATTTTATTTACCTCTCAGAAAAGGTGGGCACCCTATAGGGCATCTTCCTGCACAAATCTCTTCTGCTACCTATATTGCTGCATGCGCTGTAACTGCTCATATCTTAAATGTGTTATTTCATTTGTTTACAGTGCTCCTCTTAATGGAGCCTGGTGGAAACAGACAGTATTTCCTATATGTTTTGGCATCATCCTTGGAGTATTCTGTCATTCTCAGCTCCATCCTTCTTCAACATGACTAGAACAGTCAGGTGCTGCTAAAGAACTTTGCACAGGTTCATTGTCTCACGTGAGTTGTAAAGCTTCCTTCCTTTTAGAAAGGGGCTTCCTAGAGATGGCGTAGAACAAACTTATGTTTAACACTGCAGTGGCATTAAAAATGTGTTATTACAAAAATATGAACTGAAATTCAAGCATGACTTCTATTTGAAGATCAAGTATTTTGTCAGCAGGAAAAAACAGAATTATTTATACACACTATAGTACTTTTCAATCTTCTTCACTTATTAAATATTGTTTTATCTAGGTTTTAACATTTTGAAACAAAAGTAACATATCCTCCTTTGCTAGACTGGAGACTGTCCCGTTAAATAGCCTAACTGTATTACCAGAATGCCTGCTGATACATGATTGAGACATTTCAAAATCACCAGCCTTGCTTTTATTTACTATCCTGACAGCTTTGCTGTTAACAAAAGTGGAGTATGCAAGCTTAAAACCAGACTGCTCCCCTGCACTAACACAGCCAACACAACTCTTACTGGGAGACTGCCTCTACTGCAATCACTGCAGTGTCACACAGCACATAGAGTAAAGCAGAGAGTTTATCCCTTTTTGCAAAGGTAGGTGGGACAATGAGGCAAGGAGAATGAGCTTTATTCTAAAAACCACCCCACAGTGGTATTTCTCCTAACACCACTACCTACATTATTAATTTTTCCAAAAGTTACCAGCTGGTGGTCACCTTGACTAAATGTCAGACTCTTTAAAATGTCATTTACAAAGGGGCCTGGCTTTCAATTATGTGTGCAGCTGAACAAAAGGTTCATGGAATCATCTGAAGTAAATCATGCCCCTAACTTATCTCTGACAGGTGTGACTGTATCAATCCAGTGGGTTTTAGTATCAGGACAATACACGGGAGTCCGTATTTGCCTTACGTACCTAATGTAGAGATTGCTCATGAGCGAAGCAGAGATTTAGAGCTCGAAAAGAACCAGAACTCAGCAGAGGAGCAGCAAGGATCAGGTTTCTGTCCCAAATCTAGCACAAGCCACGACCAAGTACCCAGGAGGAGTCAGACCCTGTCCTTCCCACCTGACCCAGCTGGACTCTCATCATCCCTTCAGCCAAATAAATACCTCTTTCCCCCTGTTCCCTGAAACTTGTGCCTGAGAGCCCTTCTGCTCTTTGGAACTGCACAACACTGCTGGAGGATGGTCAGATCAGCATTTTTGCAATTTCTCCAAAACCTGAGAAACCCAAAAAAAATAGTATTTGTCTTGCTTCATTACTCGATTAGAATTAGTAAATCCAATCTCTCTCACAAGTTTGCATAACTGCTTAGAAAATTCAGCTGTCTGCAACCTAATTTTCTGGGAGAGTGAAAATGTGATAGATACCTACTTTTTTCAGTAAAACAAAGAACAAATCATTATCTACCCTAAAACACTGAAAATTGACAATTTTCTCAGCTACTTTTGGCTTAGCACATCACAGACAACTTGCAAGACTCAAGCTAGAAAGATTAGGGGCCAGAGTACAATCACTTCAGAGGCGTAAAGGGTTCTGAAATTATCCTGCAAGACACGTGGGAGTCCTCCAGTCAGACACTGTGGGAGCAGACAGTATCCAATGCAGGGGTGACTCACCAGAATGCCAGCTCTGAGAAAGCCATCAGCTGAGGACAGCACAGCCACCTCCACCCTGCACAACTTGGCATGGTCCTAGGACTGATCAAAATAATGACAGAACACCAAAGAACTTGGAGCTTACAGCCTAAAACACTTACTTCCACTGTGCTTTTTGGTAACTGGACTATTAACAGATTACTGCTATTAGACACATTTTAATTCCTATATGTTGTATCCAAATTTTTGACTCTTATGAACTCTTTCCAAAGCTAGCAATTTACAAGAATTAGCCTGAAAACCAAAAATTTACATGCTATGCTTTTGCTACACAGTCATCTGCCGCTGCACAATCACCACCCAATCTAAGTCCTTGCTGACGTGCCCTTCTGGTGCAGGAAGAAGAGTATTCCATGCTGATCTACCCTTGCAAGGTTGACCTTGGTATCTTCTGGAATTTCCAGTGTTATATTAAAAACAGCTTGGCTAATACTCTACCTGGTCCTCATTAAATTTTTGCAGTGTTCTTAGTTACCTTGGAGCCCGCAGCTCACGTACATCTTGTTTACTATCTAATTTACTACCATTTAAATTTAAAATAGTTCAATGACCAAAAACTGAAGTTTCCAAAATTTGGGACTTGGATTCGTGATTTTTACTCACATTCACTATTAGTGATCAATAACATCTCCCTTTAAATAAAAACTTTCCCGTACTTTTTGATGTAAGGACTAAGTTTTTGAACAAGACAAAACACTGTAACAGAAATGTGTAAAGCAAGGTTCTGCCACAGTAATAGTATGTTTTTAATGATATTACTGCATTTTTTAAATTATAATTAAAGTGCAAAACTGTACGTACATAGTAGCTTTCTTTGCATTAACTATTCTTTACATTAATCACCGCATCCAAAGTCTGTTACAGTAAAAACCTGAAATTTCATGTCACATAATCACATTTTCCTTAGTGACAAAAATAAAACTCTGTGCATAAAGATTGGTGCTAATTTGCAATTGTGAACCTTGAATGTCTAAAATCTGTGCCCTTTCAGTCTGTCCCAAGAGGAGGAGGAGAAGCAGCATGAGTCCCACTTATGGCTTATAAATGGCACACAGTATAAAAAATAGGGAAGGTACTTTTGTAACACACCAGCAAAAATTGTTGCCAGCCAGACATGTTTACTCAGCTTTCTCTGAGAAGTTCTCTCCTATGATAAGTCACCAAAGATAAGCATTCTGACACATCCCGATCCTAATTTTTTGTCAAGGCACGTACTTTTACTAAGTGACATTCGCAGTGAACACCTCTCTCCAGTGTCTGCTCACCTACCCTCCTCTAACACTGAAGACTAATCACAGTTTTAAATTCTAAACATTATTAAATTAATCCTTAGGTTCACTTTAAAGCATAATGAGGGGTGTGGCACCCAGAACAATCACAAGACACAAGGAACACAGACCCATTACTTTTTCTCACCTCAAACCCCTCTCTTCCCCAGGCATTTGCAAGGGGAACTGTCCATTTCAAAAATACATTTCCTCCAGAATTCCACATGTATCCAAGTGCTTGTACAAACATTGCTGCTTGTTAGATTCTAATAAAACAGTCTACTGCTGAAAACAGTTGAGCAGAGGTCAACTGCGGAAGGTCTGATCTTGCATTTCAGCCCCCAGAATCTATTACTAAACTAATTTCTCCCCCTAAGGATGCGAGACAGACTGTAAAATTAAACTTCACAGTTGCCTTAAATTAACCTTTTGACTGAAATCTCCAACGCCTCTTAGAGCATGCATCACAAGGCTCAGCTCTCATTCTTAAACCACTTTGCTTTCTCATCTTTCCTAGCCCATTAGTGCAGGAAAAGGAGCTGTTTAAGCCAGATTTCCCTCTTCCTTACAACTGGTGGAACAGGTCAGTGAAAGTCCAAACTGTTCCTTTGCTCTCTGTGTCATCAGGGCTGATATGCTGGAGAGGTGCTGGCATGTGGCTTCATCACCCTCAGAGGACGGCAGCACCCTGCCAAGGGCCACCCACACTTCTCCCAGGGCAGGATTTTGGCCTCCCAGCATTAAGAGTTTATTCAGCGTGCATTACAGACATCTAAAATTTTTTTAAAGCCTTACTAACTTTCTCCAAGTGAAATTCAACCTCACAAGAAGAATAATCAAATATCTTCCAGAACCCCTAATTAAGTCAGTCATTTAACCTATGCTGAAAACTACACCTTCTAGAGATCACCTATTATTCCATTTGATGACAATATGTCTATTATGTCCTAGTACCATAAACCCTGATCACAAATAGATCCTATTGTGCATGTTACTTTTTTTTTAAATGGAAAAGTCTCTAAAAAATGTATTAGCATCAGGAATTTAAGGAACTTAAATTGAAAAGAACACACGTCTCCCATCAACATATCTGCGTTCCAAAGCTGAAAACAGTAAAGCAAAGCTCTAAAGAACTCAGCTATTACTATCCCACTAGTTTTCTATGTTTTTACAAATATACGCTTCAATTCATATATTATATTCCACTATAGAGTGGAATTTGTGCAGTTTTTATAGGCTCCTTCACCTGGTAAAGCTGCAAGGAGGAAGAGCAAAGGATGTTCCCTCACTGTATAGTTTTAGACTTTGTCTCCAATTTTCTAGGAAAATCCCAGTGAAAATAGAGTGAAAGCATAGGCAGTGCATTGTACTGGAACATTTTTCATCCACTGGCCTATTATTACTTTATTTCAACTATAATTTATCAATTGACCTGAGGCAAAAATCCTACTATATGCTTCTCTGTGTCCAGATAAATATACTCTGAAGGCCACAGAATTCAGAAAAGAGGACTCGACATTGAAAACCACAGCAAAGGAACTACCAGCAGAAGATGAGAAACCATGGACTAAATGGCAGCTATGTATACCAAGGACAGTAAACACAGAAAACCTAAAAAACAGGTACAACACAGAGAAGCAAGAGAATGAATGGCCTTGAATAGAGGAGGTAATGCATCAGGGGAAGAATATTCCTGAAGGGATATTGAAAAAACAAATAAAACAATGGAGGACATCCAGTATGAACAAGGCAACAGAAAGAAAAGTAGGAGGATATTCTTTTGTAGAGTATTCCTGGATAGATCTCTTTAATGTAAGGTTTTTAAAGAGGAAAAAAACCCCTCTCTCTTGCTTGAAGCACATACACTACTGCACTGCCTCAAACTTTTACGGAAGCCTGGAACACTACCCAACATAAAGGGCAAACAACTAAACCACTGCAAAGCCCCGGTGCCAAAACGGGGAAAAAGCCTTACCACAGAACTTGGAAGAACCACCTTGTTCTCAGGTGATTAATCCCCTGTACTTCTTCTTCCATTTATCTAAACACAGCATTCCAGTAACTACAATGTACCTGTGGCAGCACAAAAGATATCTTTCCCTCCATTCCCAGCAAAATTTTAGCTGATGTGCAGTACTAACAAAAAGTCAAATATTCCTGTCTTCCAACAGCTGTTAAAGCTATAATTTAAGGACTTTAACTCAGCAGAGCAACACATCCTTGAGTGCTTCTCTTGAGCAAACACACCTCTGTTGAAATACCCTCCAGTATCTCCATGAGTAAGAAAAAGCACAAACTCATTTCATGTGAAAAGGAATCCAAACTTCTCAGGGTCCTTCAGTTGACACAGATTTCTAATAAAAGTGGTCTCCATTCAGCTCCTGCCATGCCGCTTGAGGAAGCACCTCCCTTTTTGTCTTTTTTTTTAATTATTATTATTATTCTTTGTTTCAAGTAAATAAAACCTTATTACCCTTTATCTGAGGGTGGCTCAGATAACAGTCCAAAGTTACAAATGTACCATTACAGGGCTTTTTTTGTGGTTTAAGAGTTTCTGCAGCTGTGTCACATTCAAAACTCAGTTGTTTGTTCTGCCCCAATGAAAAACAATTTAAAATAGATGACTCTCAAATTTAGATTCATTAAAATTCTATACAGAATGTAGTTTGACAAGACTGCAGTTCTTTTTTGGCACACTTTTCAGAGCTATTCTAGTAATGGAGTTTACTCAATAAGAAGCAATAACTTTACACAATTATTAGGGAAAACAAGTATCAGATAAAACTTGCTTTTGAAAATTGTCTCAATCAGGAAATAATTTTCTAATTCTTTCAATGTATACAAATAATTTTGAATTGTGAGATCATGTAGTTAAAAGAACTACTGTCAAACAGGAAAAAAAAAAAAACCCTAATAGGAGACATTCTTGAAAGAAAAAGTATTTTTTAGTTCTTAACAGTTTAAAAATATATATATTTCAGAAAAGATTGATGTAAAGTACAGAAAGGTCAGCTCTCAATGAATACATTATTTTACCAGTTCTGAAGCTTTGTACGTCCAACACAATCCGAAGAGTAAAGTTTATTAGTTGATTACAGATATTGTCTGAAAATAGCTCAGGTCCAAACAGCTTTTATCCACCATCAAAACTAGTACTAAATCTCATTTGAGTAACCTCAAGGCAAGAGTTTCTTACTTAATTTGTGCAGTTATATTGGAAGTTATTAGAAGCTACAGCTGATATATGGAGACATGCCTGAAACAGTTCACTTTACTCAGGCCCTTGCTCTTAAAGCATTTCTCTCACAAAAAAAAAAATCCTAACACCAAGCCCAAACAACATTATTATCTGGAAAAAAAAACCACAAAAAAAACCAAAAAACAAACAAACAAAAAAACCCCAACAACAACAAAACCACCTCACACTTTTTGTTCTTAATATACAGGAACCATTTTTTCAGCTTGCTCCTGCTACAGGGCTCTTTGATGAAGACCCTCTGACAAGGTATCAGAATTGAAGACCTATGGTGCCACTCTCTGGAGAGCCTGTGTTTAACATCACACCTCTCATGGCTATGAGGATATAATTTTCCATGCAATTGTGTTGCCGCAATGTTATTGGGGTTTGTGTTTTAGAAAGTATTTTGGACTTACAAGAGAATACAGAGTGGACACAATTGACCTGCTTGCTGTCTGGAGACTGTCAAGGGGTTAGCTGGCTAGGAAACCCTGGTGAGAAACATTTCTAGGAAGCTGCCCTGCTCCATCTTAACAGCTTGAGGCTTAGACTGGAGAGAACCATTATAAAACTTCTTTTCTTCCCTAGTTCCTTACACATACTTTTATGTTCAGTTACAGACTCAGAATTACACAATTCACGTTCCAGCGCCAGTTTGTCAATTGGAAAATAACCACAAGCTACAGGGTGTTACAGTATGGCTGAAAAAGTCATAGAAAACTGACTGTAAATGAGTTAATGAGCTGTAAACATCCCAGGGGCTCCAAGACACCCTGAACCAGAAACATTCTAAACAGACTAAAAACTTAAAACCGTCTGCTCTCTTTTCCCCATGCACCACCCTTCACACAGACTTGAAAACCAAATCATGTACTGCCATTAGTGACAAAAAAATACCACAGAATATTTGATCAGATCCCAAGTCAAAACTCACTGTAGTCACTGGAAATTTTCCTGCTGCCTTCTGTAGGTACAAAAATAAGAGACAATGCCAAATGCTAAGTTTCAGCATAACAGGAACTTCCAGCCAGCAATACATACAGAAAAACCACACTCGGAAAGGCTAAACCCATCCAGGAAATTACTTCTGGGGTAATTATCTTTACTTTTATGCAGAAGGGGGCTGTCAGCATCTGATCACTGTAGTCAGTTCAAGCTCATTTACAGGTGCTAATCAGAGCAGATTCAATCTCACCTTTTACAGCTTATTACATCTTTGAAGGCTTCTTTATAAAAAGTGCTTCCTTGCAAAGAACTCAGTACATTTAATTCCAGTTCATTCAGTAGAAACTGAATGGGTTTAGCAACCTTCAGGAGTCAGTAATTTCTTAGATTTTAAAGCCAGAATAGACCCTTGTGACCACTTAGGCAGGCCTTCTGCATGCAATTTCACTGCAGTCCTGAGAGAAGCACCTAGAATGCAGGCAATTACTGACAAAATGAGAAGCAGCTGCCCAAGGCAAGCAGCTGGGTGGGGTTTTGGTGATATTTTCTTCCAAAGTTTGCTACCTAGAAAATATTTTCAGTAATGCTGCAGGGGAGGAGGGTGCGCATGTGTATGTGTGAGGGCTTTGGGGGTTTTTTTAGCACTAATTGCTCATGACAGAAGTACAAATATAATGCAATAACACTTAGCTGATTTATGGACAATGGCTACTTAACTGAATGCCTGTGACGAAGATCTGAAATTTACCTTGCATTCCATGAGGGTCACTAATGAAGTTGGGGTTAGGGAGATTTTTAGCTATGATGTAAAACCAATTAGGAGCAGCCACATGGAATAATGGTAGAGAAGGATCAGCAAACTGGTTTAACTGCAGTTAAACTGCTGCTGGATAACTCCTAAAATTTCTGAATGTGTTAATCAATATTAAGTACCTTGTCTGGAGGAAAGCTACTCAATTCAAAACCTACCAATCAATTCACTATCAAAGCGGTTTGATTTATTAGCAACACAATCAGCAGCACAGGCAGGAAATGTCCAGAATCAATATCAGCAATAACACACATAAACCTCAACATTACAAGGTATTAACACACACCTACTAATTTTCTAAGCACCCTTCAAGAACTAATCCCCAAAAGCTGCAATCCCCTCAAGTTATAAGCAGTTATGGGGCATTCCCATAACTCTGGGAGAGCTGCAGGTTTCCTATTCCCACTCATTCCTTGGAGCTGTGGTTGCTGCAGCTCTCCTGCCGCTGCTTCCTACAACCCCTAACCCACAGGCTGGTGAGAAAGCCAGAAAAGCAAAGGTTAAAGACTCCCAGTAAGAATCTCTTAGCAAGTCTTTACACACACATCAAGGACAGCAATCTCCCATGGATTCTGCATTCCAGCAAATACACCAAGGTAAGAAAGTCATAGGAAGAGTTTGAGATTATTATTACTAAAACATCACTATAAGTATAAAGCATTCGGACAATATAGTAAGACAATATTTCATTCACCAGTGACATTTTCAAATTAAAATGGGTGGTTTTGAAAATAGAAGAATTGCTATAAGGTATCAGGCTAAGTTAGATTCTGACAACATGGAGAGAGCACTAAGAAAAAGAAATTAAATAATAAATACTATAATAACATGAGCTCTGTATTTCTTGAAATGGCAATGAATCAAACTAATCAGATTTTTCCAATGACCTTTCCAAATAGATGTGTAAAAATTCTGAGGCACAAAAATTGGTATTGTACATCATATCATCTTCCAATGTTATATATGGCAGTCCTACAAGCTGGCAAGCACTAATAACAACAAAGGTTTTGGATCTTTTATCCTGTTCATATTCTCAATGAAACGACCACCTGTTACCTGATATAAACACACTCTCTTCAGTACCACTACAAAGGAAGAATTTTCTCAACATCTACAAATTTGGCAGAATTCCTTCATCATCTTCTTCCTAAACTAAGGAACCTGTCTTTGTGAGCTAAAGTGAAAACTACTGTCATTTTTATGTATTAGAGCATAATTTTAATATTTAAACTTTAAGAAGCTGCATAATTACCAATGCCAGTGAGTCACGATTTTTTTATAGCAAGCTGTTTTCATTCTTTTTATAGAAGAAAATTTGCAGGGGCACCACAACTGAATTTTATACAATCTCTGACAATAAAATGTTTGGGTTATTACTGTATGAATAAACCATTTCCCAGAGAGCACAATATAGTTTCTAAAACATATTGCACAAACTCACCAGCTAACACCCCAGAGGAAAACCATCATTAAAAAAGCAATTTGATAAGTCTGATTCCAAGAATTCTACCAGAAGTGCATCATCTAAACAGAATTACTGAAGTCAGTTCTATGATGCAAAGATTGAAATAAAAGCAAAAATCAATACCAAAAATAAACATAGGAAAAAAGAGGTACTGAAGAAATAAATCTGATAACACTAATACTTCATAGCATACTATATTTCTATGTATATGTATTTTACATTGCATACGTTAAAACAGAGATGTTTTTACTGGACTGAAAAAGCAGCTGAGCGTTTCATTGCCACCACTGCTTTGAGATCAACGTACACAAGTAGAGAGAACAGCCCTGGATACGGCAGAGCTCTTTGGTGTCCAACGGCCCAAGGGGCACCGACAGCCTTCCCATTTCTGAAAGAGGGAATCTGCCTCCTTTCATATAGGGACAGCTATCCCCAAAGTTTCACTGCTATTTCACACGATGGGGAACCTTCTCTTCCCAAAGCAGTCAAGTGACTGGGAGAACCTTTCTTTGGGTGGCAAATTTTTTACCTTACAGTAGACCACAGCCATTTCATTTCAAGTTTGATGGAAATCTCTGGATATTATATAGAGCTCTGGCTCCTATTCAGATGAGATTAGCTTTCTTACAAGATAATGTACCTAAGAAGTCAGATTTTAAATCCTTTTACCTTCTAATCATGTGTGCATATAACGCTATTGATGTAATTTAAAAGACTGGCTTTGGGAATGATAGAAAACTCATGATTAAGGTCACAATTAGAGTCTAGCATATCCAATAATTAATTTTTTATTAAGTACATTATACAGTCTTTTAAGGTTTCACAGGAGGAGCTCTGGTTTAGACAACATTTTTGGTTCCAGAATTTAATTAAAGATTTAAAACTCATTCTATTTTTTAAGAAAGACTGATATGAAGATTGTAGAAATACATCTGGAGGTGGTCTGAGTGCCTTTAAGGCGTTTTATGCTCAGGAGTCCAAATGAAAATTGACCACAGGTTTAACAAGTTCCTTCCAGATCCTTATGGCACCACAAAACAAATTTGAGTCAACCCAGACAAGTCCCATAGTAACTGAAAGAAGAGTTTAAGCAATTCCTGCACTCTTCTATACTCAGATTTTCTAGAAAAACATGATGACTGAAATTCACATTTTCAAACTAACTTTTATACTACTGCAAGGTTAAAAACATATTTAAAGTTACTGCTACTGTTTGTATCCTCCCTTGGTAGGCAAGCCCGGGCTCTGGAGTGCAAAGACACGAGTATCTCTTCATATTCCTCATCTTCAAAGCTGTGCAACCAGACACCTGAGCACCATGCCTGAAATCTTTATTTGCTAATAATACTTAAAAGGAGAATTTCTGATTAATTCTATAAGTATCATTCTTTCACTTCCTTGATATAATCACTTACAAATCAATTCTAGGAATAGAACTGAATTAGAAATTAAATCTAGACTATTATTCTCCTGACTGGCCCAATTACATCTTATTTTATTCCTGAACAACCTATGTTGTACATAAGAAAAACAAGCACTTATTTTACCCTTTGTTTTCCAGAAAAGCAAGTCAGGTATCAAGGCACAAACCAAACATGTAACATACATGGAAAACTTTTGGAGATTACAAGCCTACAGATTCCACAGGAATTTCAATTAATTACAAATTTTCATGCAGAGAAAGAAGAATTAGCCATCTGAGAGCTGGAGGTCCTTTTGATCATTTTATTTCTGCTCTTCATGCCTGTGCTCAAGAGGCATTTTGTACTCATTTATACAGGAAATGAAAGGAACTTCAAAGGCACAGATACAATCTCCTTCAGTTGAGAATATTTTACCTGCTTTTGTTTGAAAGTCCAAAAAATATCAATAGCTTTATCTATACAGTCTACTAAGTTCAGGTTTCAGGGGCACCTTATCCCTTTAGAATTGCTAAAAGCCTCAATTTCTCATAAAACAGGGTTTAAAACAGGAAAGCCATATTGTGCCTTTCAGGTCTTTTTGCCACAAAAAGGAATCACCTCAGAAGTCCAAATCCCTAACAAGAATTCAGGAAAAGACAGTTTCAAAGAGAATTCTACACTTCAGTTTGAAATCTACTCCCAACAGCAATGGTGAACTCCATGAAGAGAGGACGGGGGGGAAAAAAGAAGAATCCCTAAAACAAGCCTAACACAGACGTCATTTGTAAGCTGTGGGATACTCACAGTTCCACCTCAAGGTTTCCTATGCTGCTCTGTCTTTAAAAGAGCAAAATACATGACGCAAATCAAGACTGATCAGTCCTTAGATAAGATCTTAAAGGTGGGTCAAGTCTGTGGGTGACATCTTTTTCATTCGCCTCATTTATGAGGTTTGAACTCTCAAGTGTAATAAGCTTTAATCATTAATTCCAAAGTTCAGATAAATCAGAAATGAGAAGTGGTGAAATTATGATTTTCAGAGAACTGGTAACTGAACCACGGGCATTACATCACAGGAATCTCACAGACAACGTATCATGTGAGTATGTGAGCTCAGCAGGGATGTTGAACTGCTATTCCTTCCCTTCAGAAATATCAAATACATTTCATCTTCTGTATTAGTTAACACATATATGATTGAAGAGATAATTCTTTTTCTAACAAAAAAAGTTTATTACTGGTTATGAAATTTGTCTACTGAAGAAAAATACAGGGACAAGGAAGAATATTGACATACCAGATACTCCCCAAAACACAGAAGAACAAAAAACAAATATCAATGAGATTGTATGGATTTTCTGTACATTTCTGTACATCTCTTGCTATTTTCTGTATGAGGGTGTTTCCAGATAACACATGTCAAATCAGCCTCTCAGAAGTTGTTGGCTCAAGTTGCAGGTTATTCATTAAATAGAGGGTACACTAGCACAAACATATCTACTTCGATAGGCTTACACCCTATATTTAAATAAAGCACATTACAATCAGAAGGTAACTTAGAATCTAGTGACACTTCACAGGGGTTTTTTTTACTTCTTCTTGAAATTACAGGGATACAACAAAGGCAAGTCTTTACAAGAAGCAAGGTCACCATTTTATCTCACAGAATGCTGATGGGATCACTGCCTTTATCAGTCTAAAAGTAGTACTGAAGCTCAGGATTTTTGCTGGCACCTTAAAAGCTGAAAATACAACATCTGAAGCATTTAACTCCCTGGTTTCAGGTTCTGCCCAGCTTTCAATCTCCCTCCATTCTATTTCTTTAAACAGAAATTATTCCTTAGAAATTGTTTAATGGCTCTATTCTCTCAAGTAAGATCTAATAATAGTTAAGAGAAAAGATGAGGCAATTTACGCTCCATTACAGACTCTAAATGAGTGTGCTTGCTAAAGCAAATACAAGAGGATGTAAAACCATCAAGTCATATAAGAACAGAGGCAGCAGTGAGTGGAAAATGACTTGAAAACTGAAGTTCATGAAACAAGTCAAAACCACATAAAACCTATAACCCTTTAAATAAAGTTGGGTAATGAGTGCTTAATTACTTTTGTAGTTAAATAAAGTTTCTTAACAGCATTATCAACTTTCAGACCAGGTGTGGCTGAAATCTTGGCACGATCATTATGCTGCTTGAATTAAACAAAGTTCAGAATTCATTAGTTTAGCTGGTTTTCCTTAAGGAAGCTTTTCTTGCATGCAGTAAGGACATCCAGCTTCTCTATTCACCATTCTCTCTTCTTTCATTGAATGTTTTAAGCAGATTTTGGGAATCTTTCATCAACAGCCATTTGTTTCTATTGTAATAATGAAAATCACTGTTATTACAGAGTCTTAACTTAACAAACACTGAATCTTAGAAAAATTCCATTTTCTTCCTGAAAGGCTATCAAAATTGCCCACATTTCTCTTAGCAGTTGCAAGCCTCACCAAATTAGTTATCTTGTAAAAAAAAAAAAAAAAAAGTAATTTCTGTTCTGATTATTGTGCCCTGATTGCTGGGGATGTGCTACCTACAGGGTACTTTGAAATTGGTATTGGGCTTTTCTGCTGGGAAGATTTTCACCAAATACTGAAAGAAATACTTTTAAAAAGCAAGTAAGCTTAAATTAGGTCTGCAAGTTCACTTACAGCAGAAGCAGAGAAATCAGTCCCTTAAGTTCCAGATAACAGGAATCTTGCAAGGAATTTTTCTGAACGTCTACGCAAATGAGCATTCCCAAGGAGATGGGCAAGTCCCATATAAGGGCTCATATTTCACAACTTGAATTTAGGAAACCTCTTCCTTGGAATGCTTCTTCTGTGGCAAACAAATGCACACAGGAAGAGGAGAACACTATCCCCTGGAATGTAAAGATGTCTATACTGGACCTTGTCTGAGCCAAAGGCCATTTTGGCAGTAATATTTGAATAAAGAAAATATTAAATATCCTAATCACCTCTAAATTATTAAAATCTGCCAATTAAAAGTATAATGAATATTGTATGAAACCAACATAAAAGGCACTTCTTGGAATTTTATCTGAAGGACTAATCAAGGTTAGTGGTGACAATATGGAATTGCTCATTACTTTTTACTCTCCTGCAAAAGATAATAATTAGTGCTTCCCAAAGAGCTCTAATTGGAAGAGTGAACCTTTTTTTATTTTCTTTGAAAAAGGAATTCTGAAATTGTCCATGTTTAACCAAAAGCAAGCAATCAGAATAAAGACAATTTTCATTTACTTGACAAATTGGGCTTTTAACTCAACTCCCTCCTTTTTCAAAATAATTAATGACTTTTGTGCTCAGTTCGTCTGGAATATATCACATTAGGATAGACAGATTACAGTGAAATTCAGTGAAAAGGAAGTGAACTGGGAAAACCATACCAGTATCTCCTTTCTGTGTGTGCTGCCATTAGCAACAGTAGCCAGTCAACAGCTATGAGTTACTGGTTGAAGACCAGTCCAGGCTTTTTTTCCCATTTCTGTTCTGTCGTAGGGTATTTTTCTTGCTGCTTGCGTAACATTTACTATACGAAAGCATGTCAGTCCCAGTTTACACTGACTGTGTTCACACTGAAGCTGGGCGGTTGTGACCAGGGACTGCACATCTGCAGCCTCCCCAGCTTGTGGAAAAGGTAGCATTCCCTCTTAGCTCCAAAGGCACAAGAAAATGTTAGTGACAACGTCTATATGAATGCCAGGTTCAATCAGTCGTGCATCCTCCTTGCCTCAGTGCCTGGAGGAAACAGGCAAGATGAGTTCATGTCCTACCTTTTTCCTCATCACAAGGAGTTTATACATCTCTTAGTCCTGATAGCGTCTTGCCAAGTAGCCTCACTTCCACACAGTTTCAGCAGAGGTTTAAAGGAGATTTTTACTTCTTTACTTCCAGTAGTAGATTACTTCCAGTTCAGCTTTACTGAACACTGAGTACCTCCCAGTCACTACATGGTGCAACTGTTAGATTCTCTTTCAAGAAAATGAGATTTTATTTTTTTCCCCCTCATGTTTCATTTCCTGAAATATACAATTTTCTTTTTTCTTTCCTGAAAGGGATGAATAAAACATCAGTTTCATCTCAAACGTTATTCACTTATGGGTAACTGAAGACCACATCAGTGTTATGTATCATTATGTATACCATATGGCTCTCCTACAGAAATGAGCTTTAGGAGCATAATTATCAACAATGCTTAGTGGCAATGTGTTCCACATAGTTAACAGCAGAATATGATCAGTGATGTGAGAAAAGGATTAAGACTCTTTTAGAATATTACGCAGTATAAGCAAGACCAGAAAAATCATTCATATATATACACACACACACAAGCACACCCGCCGGGTGAGGCACTGAAGGCACTTCAAGCACAGAATCTTCCTGTTAAATAAAACACAATTTCCAGTCTGGGATATTAGCTAGACGCTAGGAAGAAACCAAAGAACTGACATGTGAGAAACACGTGCACCCCCGGTGGACACTTGGTAAAATCAGCCTCCCTCCTACCCCAAGACAAACACTTAAGAGCATCTAGGGAAATGTGGGATATTGTTAAATAATTTTTTAGCAGCAAAAGTGAAGATGTGGAAAATTAATTAAAGCCACCTCATCCAGTTTGTTCTGCTCAAGGGCCTGAAGACCACACATCCAGGACCCTGTGTGCACATCCAGCTGCATCCCAGTGTCTTGTCCCGTGGTGCTATACACGGAGGACAGAGGTCAGACACAGGAAATAAAATACTTTCAGAGCTCTGGGATGAAGAACAGTAAATACAGTAAACTGTATTAATAAATACACACACAGAGAAGTAATGAGATGCTACACAGTAGAATTCCACCAAGAAAGAGCTCTCAAGAGGAAAGCAGGCCACACATACATGTCACAAGGGAGTTCACATGTTACCTTTACCTCAAGGTACCTGCATTCTCAATCTCCCAGACTATTTTCTAAAAATATGCTTTGGATTCACGTATTGAAGCTTACTTACTGAAAAAGGTTTCCCAATGAAGCAACTGAGGAAAATACCCTGCTTATCATAACCTTCTTATAAATGAAGAATTACAGATTTAAATAAAGCACCCTTAATACAAAACAAAAGTTAAGTGAATTTTGTTTCATTCTAATTCAGAAAAGTAGCAGGGCAACTATCACAAAGCACAAATTCAACCCTCTCACTAACTGAATGCAAATATTTACTTCCATTATCAAATTACTTTTTACAAAAAATACCAGTTAAAAAATTCACAGCATACCTAGACATTAAGTGTTTTTGAGATACTGTTCTCTAATTTCTCTTGCCAGATTGCAACATAAAATACTCAGCTACTAAAAAAGGACAGCAAAGCTTTTGGATTATTATTAATAGTGAACAGCAAGCAGCATTTTGCATAATAGAGCTTGAATTACCCAGAACTGCTCTTCTGCATAAAAAAATAATACAGTCGCTGGAGATGCAAAAGTTTCCACCAATCAAATAGCAAATGAAAAAATTAAATAGAGGGACAAACTTTTAAAAGCTGTGTTTAAACAAAGCTTGTCCAGTCATTTAAAAAACTTTGAAGGCAATCCAAAGAGCTACATCAAAAGGAGCTTCCCAGCAATTTCATTCAAGTTTCCACAAATGTTCATGTTGTGCTTCCCGCACCCTCTCTCACCCCCCTAAAAGGCGGAGTACAAAGAAGTATTTCAGGAAGCTGGAAATTGCAGTGTGACAAGGATCCCTTATCACAGCTCAGCCCGTGGTGCAGTGTGTTAAAGTGATGGATGAGAATTCACTCTCTGCATTTCCTCCATTCTCATTCACAACGTTTCCTATCAGAACAGAAACAGGCACAGCTGTGCTTGCTTTGATTGGAACAGGACTGCACTGAAGACAGTCCCATGGTAATGGCACCCTTTGCTTAAAATACATACATATGCATTATTACACTCACACTCCTTAAGCTTCTTAATTATTTAAGGTAATAGATGAGTTAACTATGCAATACTCTGACATTTTTCCCCTACTGCACCTACTTTTAATCTTTTCTTAAATGCAATCTAGTTTCCCTTGCTCAAACCTAAGGAAACAGTAGACTACCACAGTGACCAAGTTTCCTCCTTCCTCTTCACAGCAGTAGCTACATACTTCAAAACTGTTAAGTCAGTTGATTTTACATTTAGTCTAGATAACTTCTGGATCTAGTTCAGAGGTCTTATCACTGCTGAGTTAACTATTTGCAAAATCAACCCTTTTTTTGCAAAACAAGTACCCAGTTAGCTGTTCCTTCTCATTCATGAGCACTTCTTTTGATCGAACCGTTTCCAACCTCACTTCCTTCCCCACTGATACTCACCATTTAACAAAGTATTTGTTTTGAGTTTTGAATTCTTGGTATATCCCCCAATATTTTCTGCTTTGAAGGGTTCCTTCAGCCTGGCTTTGACTGAAGACTATATATACCATCACTGATGGAAAAGAATGATAGGGACTGAAACACGAGGGCATCTCCACGCGCTTTTCTTTAAAATATTAAGAGTGTCTTGCAGTTTTCTCACCAGTTCCCTACCATTTCATATTATTTCATTTAGCTGATTTTTTTCCGACACATATTAAGGCCAGGGTTCTCCATCATTTTTCAGAAGATGATGTTGTGTGCACTCCCTGTAAGTTCTGACACCTACAAGCCACACCTGGTATCCACACGCATGTAATGATAGAAATGCACATTATTTCTGGATTAACAGTGAGCTGCTGTAAAAAAAGTCCACAAAAACCTCAGGAACTCTGACCAAGTTCAGTTCTCCAAGTCTGCTCACTGTCTATAGCAGAGCACCAAAAGCAACTCAAGGCAAGGAATCCAGTATGGCAGCAAGACCTCCTCTGTTGTTTTTCAACCACTCAACACAGACCTTCAGCTTTACCAACTGACTTCACGCAGCTCCTACTTTTCCTTCCGTAATGGGAAATGCACTACCCCTAATATAATTAGTTGGAGAGACTGCAACTTTCTTTAGTGCTTCTGAGAAGCCTCTCAGAAGATTTTACTGACCAATTTGAGGAGTTTAAGAGAGTCTGTCATATTGAAATGTATTGTTTTTATTTTGCTATATTTCCTCCTTCCTATCTCAGAGAACACTACTTGCACTGCTGACAGCTGTTCTCAGTATTCCTTTACTCTGACATTTTTAACACTTTTTTTCCCCTTGCCAGTCACAAATAAATCTTCAAAAGTTTTAGCCTGAAATTCTGTCTTCTTTGTAGGAAATATCTTCTGAACATATTTAAGGAATTGTGTTCTGTTTCAACTCCTCATCAACATGTTTCTGGGCAGTTAAAAATCTCCTACAGTCGTCAAGTCCTGCAAATCACATGATGGCTAAAAAAAAATCACTTCCTCATAAAGAGAAGATCAATGTTACTTAATAATTGCTAAGCGTACTTTGAATTAATGGTGCTTTCTGGCGCATAACAAAATTCATAAATACAAAAAAATTCTTGCCACTCTATTGCCACCCCACAAACCAAAATATATAGCTTTATTCATGTTGAATCTGACTTTTGGTGAACTTTCTTGCCTCTAAACCTATTGCAGCTTCATATATTGTGCTAATTACTATGGAAAACTTGAAAGAAGACAGCAATGTAAATTACCTGAATGAAAGTCTCCAAAGGAAATATCAGGAAAATAAAGTAGGCAATTGCTTTAACATTGAAAACAAATTGGGTCTGTGTGTCTTGGAATTAGTGAAACCATGGATTTCTACTAATTCTGTCCTAACTTGGAAAGCTGTGGGATACAACTCCTAAAACATAACCCCCCCATCCCCAGAAACCTCTTAGGTTATTATTTTATACTTTATTACCTTCCTTATTATGTGAAGGAAATCACGTAATAACATCACTTCTGCTGGAACTCCAGAAAAATGTAGGCATTAAAGAGTTTAATATTTCATTAGACTTCATTAGAGAAGGACAGAAATCAGACCATTATCCTAATGTCCATTGACACAGGGCTGAATTAACTCTCACATATATTTAAATTCATGTATTCACTTAGTCTGAATTGATTGGACAAACACACTTTCTCATGCAAGGTTCTGCTTCCAGCAGTGCCAAAGACCTATGGGTAAACTTGTAAAAGGACTAAACTAGAACTACATAAAAATAAACTATCAGTTTCTTAATTGTCAAAGTGCTTAACAGCACATTACCCATTTTTTTGCAGAGACAGTATGTCGAGGAGAACAGTTGTCTCATTGTGGCCCAGCTTGGGTTGTGTTCCAGTTTTTCCAGCTGGTTTATCAGAACACTGAGGTCTAGTCACACTTTCAGCAAGATATTTATGAGTATTCTCACAAGATGGGGAGGCTCTTCAAGAAGAAACTTCATCTGCTCCGAGGATCTTTTTATAGAAGAGCAGAGAGCCACAGCAATACAATCAAGGAATGGTAATGACAAACAGGGCTGGGTTTTCCCTGTTGAATTCCCTTGTATGCTTTACCCACAAGCAAATCGGTAGAGGACAACAGTCACACCTTGCCTCTTGAATAGTACAAAGATGGAGGAAAAACAATTCACTAGTAGTTGGATGTAGTAAAAAACAACTTAGAAAATGCAATTCATGCCTCAAGAAATGGGGTAGGACTCTGCTCATATAAAAATATAAGATACGGCCCTCTATGCAGTAAATACACAGGAGATTCCAGATTATTTTTTTAAAATCTCATTTATAGGTGCAAAATTAATTTTACATTCCAATACTTAATTTTTTAAGACACTTCATGTCATGACTTAAAAAAATTTAAATGTACTTGAGGCAGAAATTCTATGCACCCAGAAATTTACTCAAGACAACTTTCCCTCTTATCCTTTTTTGTTGTCCTAAAGGATTTTCTCACACCATTCTTTAGTAATGTTCAGTGTAAATGTCTATTTAAGTTGTATAAACTGTATTTTATGACACCGGCCTTCCACGATAATCATAGCCCTTTATGGTTCTTAAGTTGAAGCACTACTGCAGCATCTTGGGTTTTACTGGAGTGACAGAAAATATATTGTTTGGTGAAAGAATGTGTTAGGAGTAATATAAGTATGTGACTCATGTAGATATGAGCACAGACAAAGGTACCCTTGATTTAGCAAGAAAAGTAGAAAAATAGCTGATTTGCTTACAGCAGGAGACTGAACTGTGGGAGCAGAAAGTACAAAGGAAAAGCTGAGGGAGTAACTGCAAATAATGATCTATTCAAGTTTACAGGTGTCAGCACAGTTTTCAAATAGTTCCGTAATGGGACTTTCCAGTTTGAGAAGTATAATCTGTCTGACTTGAAAGTGTGGCACCAAATGAAAATTTGTTAGTGCCAGGAGGGAAAGTGTGGGAATTGAAAGTCATTCATCATTGTAAGATTTCACCACAAACTAAACACAGATAAAAGGTTCTGTATAGGCCACAATTTCCAGTACACCAGCCTTTTTGTGAACTTGTTATACTGGAATGTACAAGGTGCTTACACAGAAGTGACAAATTCCAGGAAATAATCTACAACTTTTCCCATTATTTTTACTGTTAAGATATTCTCTATTTATGTCCCCAAGAATGTCAGTACCTACAATTCTTCGCGGGCATAAAACGCTTTTAACACATAACTTGGTGGTTTTTTAAAAAGCTTTAGCTCACTCACTGAAAAAACATTATTGAATTAGTTTGCACCGAGAAGAAACTTCTTAACCACAAAAATATGTCAAAAGGCCTGAATTTCCTGACCATTGTTAACAAAGTGCTCATCTTTTCATCAGTTTTACATTCCAGATGTTCTGTGTTGAAAGGAAGTAGAATTTGAAGGGAAAGAACTTGAGAAAGAGCTAATTCTGTGTCAAGTGTCACTTCAGACAATCAGGGTACCTTTTTACTGCTCAATGTGTCACTGCTGGATAACCAACAGGAATGGAGAATGGAACAGTATCAATCATGTGTATTTCTCAGTACTGGTATGAATATGTAATATGCCATGCAGAGAAATCTCCTGGGAGGTCCAGAGTGACACTACATGAATTAACATCCACTTACAGATTAGCCTCTATATCAGCTAATAACAGAGATTAATTTAAGACACAGGAATCATTTAATGACCCTCATTGAAATATATCTTAAAAATTCAACAAGTATTGATCCTGATATTAGGATTTCTTACAAAAAAATCTTATTCCAATTTTTGGGTCAAGAAAATGCTTAAAGGTAACATGACCATATTTTTTTTAGGTTATAATACTATGAATTTAATACAGAAGCTTTCTAAATTTCATCACATTGAAAATAGAGAATTTAAGAAACAACTTTGCTGGACAAATTAAGATATGACTGTTTATTCATTCCAGGCAAAGTCAGAAAATAGGATTAAATTATAGAGAAATAAATTTAGAATGAATACCACATATGTAACCTGTTTATGTTCGTGGCAAGATTATACAGTTACAGATATTTCAACTCATTATTAGTTTAGAGTTCATTATTAGATTATGAGTTACAACTCATACAGGTGAGACAACTTGATGACATTCAGTAACAGTCCTCCTTTTAGAAATTAATCATATAATGATGTTCTGTAATATTAACAGCTTCCTTATTATCCAGATTTGGCCCATGTCAGGCTAGGGGTACAGAACAATGATTAATCTAAATACTTTAAAACCAGACACTCCATACCCTAAAATGTCTGCCTGCAAGCTTTAGTTTGCACACTGGCATGTTAAGAGCTTAAAGGATTTTGTTTCACCACATAACATGAGAAATGTTGAGGTTTATTTGTCTGTTCATGTTTAATGTTGTGCATAACCGTCTACAGTAAAACAGTTTTGCAGTGAAGACTCAGGTGACTCAGCCCTTTCCTTAGAATGAGGCGTTCTTTGAATTAAAAAAAGCCTAAGTCCATCTTTTCAATTCTCTGAAATATTTCAGAGTATAAACCAGCCTAAGTTTTGTACTGCTATTCACTAAGTACTTGTGTAGATTATAACATCAGCAGGAGTAAATTCAATGTTCAAATCCACTGAAGACTTATTTTTTAACATTTCATATCAACAATTCAAATATTCCTATCCCACACATAGAATAACAATTATAGCCCTATAGGGAATTTTAGGAATCTACAACTTGCTCTACTTGAAGCAAAGGTCATCATGTGGAAGACAACAGGTAATTAAAATTAACAGTAATAATAAAAAAAAAGTAATTTCCTGTATTTATCCAAGTCAACGTTTTCCAAGATAACAAAGTCTGATAAATTTGATTTTCTTATTTATTATTATGTAAATTACAAATGCCTTAGGAGCACTAAGTTTTGTCAGAGCTGCTTAAATTTAATTTGAAAATAGGATTTAAGGTCCTAATTCACATAAAAAATTCATTTGTTAACTGCCATGACTCAAGCTGGCTGCCATCAAATAACAACAGAAGCTGAACTGTCTCAATTGTATTGATTTCCCCCAAACAAATGGCCATAAACTTCAGGCTCTGATTCACCAAAGTCTGCATTTAGCACACATTTGAAACCAGCAACTCAATGGAAATTCAGCAAGAATTCTGCTGCAGCTCCTCTTTTCCTCTGTAACTTTTCACCACCTTCCTTACGCACATTTCGTTCCTAAAAAAAAAAGAGATGCCGCCCACAGGTTGCAACACTGATTCATCATACCTGAAGTAACTAACAGCTGTCTTAGGGCCTTAGCCTTTCTTTGCCTGTATCCAGTGGTTGCAATTCATCATGTAGCAAAATCATCACGTTGCAAATCATCATGTAGCAAAATTTAAAAATTACTTTTTTATTTAGCAAATATTTAGAAAGAACTGCGTGCTACGTACTTTTATTTATATAAAATAAAAATGCTCATATATCACACAATTAGAAATGTGTTTCCTGCCAAATAGATCTCAGTTACTCAATTTAGAATAATGTTGACTCTATAAAGATTATTTTTAGCCCTCCTATCAAAATATTAAGTTCAATTCCTTTACAACTACTAGCTGTACTATGCTTTTGGCTGCATACTAAATCATACAGCTCTGAAACCTAAGGATCTTGCTTTTTCCCCAGTCAGCTACTAAGACACAGAAATGGATAATTCATCAGTGAATTTCTCACCTTGTATTGATGGATAAAGAAAGATTGAAATAAAGAACAGCATCTTGCCCCTACCAAGTTCTCAGTTTGTTAATGGATTTAACTGATGGGGGGATAACTTGAGTTTTGGCTGTATTCTGGACTACTACAGAGTATTCAGATTGTGTTTTACACTCTACCAACTTAGGAGACCTTCTGTTACAGAGAAAAGGGCCAATATTTTGATCTAGAAGTAAAAGGAAAAAAAAAAAAAAAAACCCCACAAACCTGCTACATCTAGAAATATAGCAATAAGCATATATAATAGAAAATAAGAGTTACATATACAAGCTACTAAAATGACATAGGTTTGATGTCTGATATGTACCTAACATCTTTCATTCCAGAGAATCTTCATGGTTTTATGAGTACACAGGGGTCATTTTATCCTGCACCGAATGAAAACACTCCTGCTAAGGGTATATGGTGTAAAACGTGGATATCACCAGGAAAAGGACAACAATCTTACCCAGACTGACATGAGGCAAGCATGGATATCATAAACCAGACAATTGTACCATGGAGTAGAAACTTCTTTCAAGGAGAAATGACAGTAATTTTGTTCTGAATGCATTTTACAGAGTTCTGAAAGAAAGTCTGACTTTTCAAAGCCACTCAAACCCCATCATTGCAGCGCAGTGTTCGCACCATTTCTGCAACATAAGCAACTGAATCACCCTCATCATGTTCCTGTTGTACCTGGTCATTTCCTGGAGATCCTTCACCAGTTAATAAGAAATCCCAACCTTGGTTCAGCAGATGAAAATTCTGCTGCTTCTCAATCTCTTTCCCCCTCCTCCCCATACCAACCCAATCTTTTCACAAATATGAAATTTCTATCCCAGAATTAGAGGTATTTTAAAACCTCACTGACAAGTAGACCAAAGAGAGAGACTACATGTGAATAGGTACAAAAGTGAAAGCAACTGCATCTTTCATGGCTTTTCCTGACAGCCAGAAAAATTCTCTCCCCAGCAATGTTGTTTCCAAAAAAGCAGGCACAACTTTTGATCTAATCAAAGTGGAAGTGTTTTATCTAGGGATGGATACTAAACTGAATAGCTGATTTCTAAGATAAAAAACTTTATCCATATCCAAAAGCAAAGTGCAGTATTTGGGTTTGCTTCAAATGCCAACATGCTGCGATGACAAGGCTCCTGTTTGATTTTTCTACTTGTTAGCTGTACTCCAGTTCTATATTCCCCTTCAGTTCTCCCAACATTTACATCACAGTTTGGAATATGCATTCAGCAAGGCTCAGCCTAGAGCTCTTAGACCCTACTAAGGAGACAAAGGGCACACAGTGGCTTACAAGTGCAAAGTAAATTATTTTACATCTCCTTGCAGCAAAAAGACAGCAAATAGACAGGAACTGGTGCATTAGGGAGCATCATGAGAACGTTTTCCTTGGTCACAGCCTACACATACAGCTTTGGGAATTAGCCTGACACCAACACCTCTCATCTTAATACACGGGATAAAAGAGAAATGTCCCATAGCCCAACAAGCAAGTGAGACAGATACCACTACTTAAAAATCATTCAACATTTATGGTCACTGGTATTGTGCACACTAAGTACAGCCAGATTACTCAATAGCTTCAAAGCTGCTTTTGTCATGACAAGCAAAGCTCCAAATTTTGTTATCCATAACTACATATTCTTTAATCAGAGGAGCTCCCTTCCCTTTCTGCAGAGGTACATCAAACATTAGAACAAAAGGGAACTAAGAACCATCTGTATCATCTACTCACATTTGTACTCCTAATTAATGTCTTTTTTTTTTTTTTTTTTTTTTTTTTTTTAAGTAAGTACCTCAGTGAGTAAAATAAACTGGATACAATGAGCTGGTTGGTTTTGCATAAAAGAGCAGCCTGAAAGTTGTAGGCAATAGAACGTGGAGAGTTACAAGCAGGGAAGATGAGCAATGCTTGCAGAGGTAGAAACAAAGCAGAGCACAGATAACAGCTAGTCAAAGCCATCCCCTACCCTAAGAACAAGCTGGTTCAACACCTCATTAACCAGCAGGAGTGGTGAGGAATGCTGAGGTCTGAAGGTGTACAGCCGACCAGCCAAGATCTGAGGCACATCATGCAGCACTGCACCTCCAAGTTCAGTCACTCTGCTGCTGTACCTTGAACACAGTGCTTTTAGAAGAGATTAAAACACATACTTTCATTCCCCAATAGTCTTTGGAACACATAATTCTGCTCCAGGACTAGAGAGCAAATTTCATTAAGCAACGCTCACATGACACAGGAATTGAAGGAGAAGGGAAAACTACTACCACCTTTAGCTCCTCTCAGGACTGTTTAACTCTCTTTACCAGAAACTGGGTGGGGCTCTCAGGCAGAATTTCACAATAAACCAAAAAATTCAATTGAAGATAACAGAGCTGTTCGAAGGAAATCTAAAAATCACCCAGCTTTGTCAAGGAAAACAAAGACAGACATTGAATCATCAGATACTTCTAATAACTGAAATGATAGCCCCATTTTGAAATAATTTGTTATCTTTTCCTCTGACATTCCAATATTGCTGATTTCCTGGCTATCTACCTGGACCCACTCACTGAAGTAGCAGCAATCTGTACCATTTATAAATACAAACACAGAAATATGTCTGTTTTAACTTCCTCTGAAGCAATTTTTCATTGTAACTAGCTTTACAACAGCAATTCAAGTTGTTTAATAGTGAGTTAATCAAAAGCTCTTAAAAGTTCAGTGATTACATAATTAGTAATTAAAACTACCTTGGAATAATCACATTTAAAATACATTTATGTATTTAGAACAGTTCTGTGAATTTACTTTTTTTTTTTTTTTTTCTCTCTCTCTCCCCTGCTATGGTAGGTTGCATCCATGCTGCAAAAATATTGAGAAGCTGATTGGTTTTGGTACATAGTAACACTACATATTCTGTGCCATGGCTCATATTAGCACTTCTTGCTTCATCTGCCCACAACTGTCCCAGCAGTTAAGCCAGCAAATTTCAGAAGATTGTTTTAGATGTCTTTAAAGGTAACACAGCATGACTAAGATCATTTGAGACATTAACAACTGCATGCAAGAACAAGTGTCTCTACAACTGGGGAACTGTGTCTACAACTTCACCTTTATACTTCCTTTCTCAGCACTTGGGCAGAGACACTTGGGCCACAGAAATAAGCAAAGCTGCTTCTTTCATGTATCTAAAAAATATTATCGGTTGGAGATTTCCTGCATGCATTAAGGAATTAAATACATTCTGTCCCAGCAAATGTAATGCTACTAGAACGCCTTCAAAGCAGTTGTTGGGTGTCTTGCTCAAAATTTAAAATTCTGGATACAACTAAAGAAATTATATAGAGATTTTTAAGTGGCCTGTCATTTGTTCAATATGGAAAAGGTATCAGTACCATTTAGTAATTCTTATACCAAGAGGAGTAATTCTTATACCACTGTATTTTTTCCTCAATTACCACCAAAAATTACATTAAAAGGAAAAAATCATCTCAAAAATAAACTACTATAACTGCAAACAAACAAAAAAAAGTGCTTCCTTAGCATTTCCTTTTATTCAAACTATTATAACTCCAGAATGAAAATGTCTTGATGAAAAGTTTCGGCTGGACAGTACGTTTTTTCAAGAGCAACTGATTCAATATCCAGATAACATGATTAATATTTAAACCTATGTTAGGCATTTTTACAGAAGTCCTCACCACTGTTCTAGTCTGTTGCGCTCTAGTTGGTTGTGCTACAGCAAATAAATACCAACAGCTGGCAACTGCATCAATGACAGTGATTAACTCAGGTCAGGAGGTAGTATTTAGTTTCTATCATCCAGAAGTCAGCTAAGCTGAATAAAGTTTGGAATTGCTCAGGTTTTCCAACCCTAGACTTCAGTTTTTAACTCTCCACCACTTTCCAGATATATTAAAAAATAAACACACGCGTTTTTAAAATCCCTCCAAGGCAAGAATCACTTAGCAACAATCCAAACTCGTGCCCTGAAGTTCATAGTTATTATTTTGCTTTGTGAAATGATGAAAATTCTGACAGACTCACTTCTTTATCATCAGAGATTACGAACTTCCAAAAATTAGCAGCCCATCAGCCAAATAAAGCTGGCTCTGACAAGTATGTTGAGTGATTCCAGTGGATGGTCTGGGCTTAATCAGACTACACATGTGACCTACACAAAGTCATGGAGTTTGATATTTGATTGTTTTTTGTCTTTAAGGCCTAAAATCCAATTTCCTCAACTGCCTGATGAAAAGATAACTAGAGGGAGAAGTTTCACAAAACAAGGGTTTTGGCAGCCCAGCCACTAAGAAATTGTCTTTTCTTATCTGCAGTTACAGATTCTGCAGCTTTCTGCCACCTCATCTTGTGCCAATAAAATTGTTTGTAAGGCTGAATTGAGAAACACATCAGGGTCTGGAGAAAATAAAAAGAAAAGAGCCCATTCTTTATCCACATAGGCACCCTGATTCAGTCCCTGCCAGATCTGCACAAAACACTTGTTCCAGTACACCTGTAAAACATTGTACAGCAGAGTCAGTAACAAACAGGCAAGAACAGAACTCTGTAAAAGCCAGAACTGCTCCATGACAAAACAGCTTCCCTCTCCAGAGCTAATCAGTGAGGAGCTGTCCAAGAAACAATGAAAAGAGGTCTTGCTAAATTCTTCTTCTTTAATTAGAATAGAATGAAGAGAAACAAATGGTCAGAATTTGGAGGCTTCACAAGCCTGCAAAGAATTCCTGTTAATGGTTGGTCCCTACCAGGATTAAAATTAATCTTTAAAACATAATACTTTCATGATCAGTTCTCACAGAACTCTTTCCTTACCCAACAGAAAACCATAAACTTTGCTTCCTAAACTGGGACACACATTAAGCACAGACAGACAGCAATTACCCTACCACAGCAAAGGTTTTGGGCTGACCTAGAACTGGAAATGGCAAGCACAGCACAACGCATTATCAATGAATGGATGATCAAAGGACATCCAGCTGCTAATTTCAAGCTGCTGGGCAGACAGGGACAGAATGACACATTTTTTGTTACCTGTGGAAAATAAAAAATAATTTGTCATAGCCAAATATATACGTCCAGGTTTTTTCCTGATGCCTTCACAATTCCCCGTCATCAATGATAAGACTGTTTTTTAAACTATGTCAGAAGACAACAGCAGAAGCAGTGGGGTAAGAGTGCACAGAAAGAGACAGGGGCTGATCCAGCCAAGAAAGCAAGCTGCATTTTTAAACAGAACTTTCTGCTGCCAATTCTTTTCTTCTGCATCAAAACATATTTCTGAGAGGGCTTAAAAGTTTTGTCAGCTAGAGCATGTTGTTATTCAAAAGCAGAATTTTTCATTTTTACAAGTGGAGGGGGTTAAGCACATATAGTGACTCTCGTGTTTAGAAAATTCTGAGGAAGTCTGATGCCTCTTGATGAATCCCTACCTCTGGCTGAATACGTGCATGGCTGAGGGCAACTGAGCTGCATTAACCGTGGTGTGTGAAGGGATAGTTCAGTCCAAAGCAAGTTGCTGCTATGCTGGCCTGTTTCGGGCTGTGCACAAGAAAAGTGGTGAGAGCCACCATGTGTTCATGCAAAGCATGGAGGCAGATAAACCAAGTGAGCAGCACTGGGGGCTTGCTGAGCAGACTGAGGAGGAGGGTCAGAGAAGGTTAACTGGGCATAGGAGGAATGGGAGTGTTCAACCACAGTGGAGGAAACGCAGTACATCAAACCCATCAAATCACAGGACACTGCAAAATGAGGGCAAATACAAGATCGTTCACCTTGTTTTCTCACTGAAGTGGTCATGTCAGTAGGGGGGAATGGAGGAGGGTGCACTCCTCAGAAGCATCTCAGACAAAGAAACATAATCAACTGCCTCCAAAACCAGACAGGCAGATTAAGGGTGGAATGGGAAAGACCAAAGAATTAGCTAAAAACTGCCCCAAGACATACTACATGGAAAGGTGTCCAGCTTTTCTCATTTCTCACTTTGGCTCTCAGGCTTGCAAAATTCAGTGACTTTTATATCCTTTTTCTGGGGAATAAAAAGATGCAGACCAAGTTAAATATGAATTCATGTTTTCTCGCTTCCTTTTTTTCATAGGTCTCCACATATCCCCCTGGTAGCAGTCCACGGCAGCTATTCCATGACACTGAAATTATATCCGTATTGACAGAATGAATAAAGGTGGAGGGAAATTCACAGAAGCAGATTGGAGATAAAGCCTTCAAGCACAAGCTGCTACTAAAAAAAAAAAAAAGTCATACTAATGGCTGCATAGAGCATTTTTTGCAATGGAACTGCACACTGGAAGCAATCATACAGAGCTCAGCCAGTAGGAGAAAATGAAATGCTGCTCCCTCATGCATTGATTATAGCATTCATATCTGCAGAGACAAAAATCTGACATAAAAGAGAATCCCCAGCTGTAGCGTGGCTCTACAGATAGAATAACAACAGCCTTTCAGAAGGCTCAGTTTTCTTTGCAGATTTTGAAATAAATTCCCTCTTCCTTGGAACAAGCCTCTGTTGAATACATGTTCCGATTCTGTAGTTTACTGTCAGAGTTTTCAGGCCTCCTGTAAGACAATACTGAATCTCACAGCTATAGGACCACTCCTGACATTAACAACGTACTCAATTTAAATAAAGAAAGAAAGAAATAAAACCCCAAACAAACAAAGCAAAACAATACAAAACTTTCTCTAGAATTTGAAAAGTCTTAGCAGGGCAAAGAAAACTGAGGTTGGCATAGATGCATTACTTACCCTAAAAAACAAACTATAATGCTATTTATGTGCCATATGTTATTCCTAATGCATATGGCTATTTTTCTACACTTCTTGCTGGATAACATTGCTATACATACTACACATCATAAAATTAGGATATCTTCCATAAGAGCACCACAAACACAGCTAGAGCAGCTCACAAATCAGCCAGGAAATAAGCTGTGAAACCTCTTGTTTCCAGAATTCCAACATCAAACCATCAACATTTTCCCTGTAAATAACAAGTCTAAATTCAACCCAAAACCAGGAGGTGAAAGATTAGAGCCCCCAGAACTGTTCCACAACTTACTTCAGTATTTTCCCCTCCTCTCTTTCTTAAAAACAGAACTAGGTCTCAATATACCTCCGTCACCAGACATAGGCAGTGCCCTCCTACAGGAACAGCTTTTTATACTATGTAAACTGGAAGACTGCTGGGAAGGAAAGGAGATGGACAATCAGGAATCTCAAAATTATTTCAAATAATGTCAAATTATGTTTGCCTGACTCCTAATAATTTCTGTTCTTGGCCATAGCCTGGAGCCAGTTTTTCTGACAGGAAGTCACTTGTTGCTATATTGCTCAAACTAGATGATCTAATGATAACCTCCGGCCTTAAAAAGCAAGTCTTTGAAAGAGATCTGACTAACTTTATTCATATTTTGGTAAAGTGTTGAAACAGGAAGCTTTAACTTAAAAATTAATTTTCCAGTTGTAAGTCTGGTAAAGAAAGGATTATCTTCCTTTTTTCAGAGTCCCTGAATTTATGCACTGGCAGAATATTAAAAGGGAAATTTTTAACAGAAAAAGAAAAAGCACCTGAAGATTCTATGGAAAAGCAGCTTTTTCAAGTAATATCTTGGACAAATTATTTTTTTTTTTTCTTCATAATTAAAGACACATGAAAGTACAAATGCAGGAGTGTAGAGGACAGATTTAAACGACTAGCAGTCAAATACCTAGCTACAATTGCCCAAATAATTCCTCAAGGAGGTGATAAAAGAAGCTTTTTAATTAAAATTAAACAGACAGAATATAGCTGCAAATATTCATGAAGTTTATTTTATTACTTAAGGTAAGGCCTATTAACTGTTGAGAAAACATATTTTGGTTTTAATTGCCAGAAGAGGATGTGTGTTGTTATTACATAAAGCAAAGAGCACTAAACTCAAGACGTGTTCAACATTTGCTGAATTTTTGTCCTGTTCCACTCTTCCAAAATTCAATTTATGAAGTATTTAGCAATTAAAGGCCAGGACTCTAGATTTTAGCTAAAGGTCATATAAAAGTGGGGGTTTTTCTCTCTGGACACTAGCTAGAAAGTGATTCCTCAAAACAGCTTTTCAGTTTTTCCTTCAAAATTTACAAACATTAGCATTTTTGTGAAGGCATTCTGTTACTTAGAGCAGCATAAATTTACACAGTTTTGCTCACATGCTGTGCTATTTGCTAAAATCTATATTAGATCTAAAAATTAAATTATCTGTGCATCCGTTCCCATGCATTCACAAAATGCCCAAGCAGCACTTAGCAGCTTGGCCATGGCAGTGATTAAACACCAGCGATGGCACTGGATCTATAAATAGACAACTGTGCTTGTTGTGGAAATGGCCTCCTCCATCACCTTGGTTAATTACAGTTAATTACAGTTGGGGGCACAGTCCTGGGTACCTTGGCAGCACCAATCTCATACCCAAGCGTGGACATCAGGAACAGTTATTAAGTACAGCACTACATTAATTCTTTTTGACTCGTAAGCACTGTGTGTTCCCTCACAGATTCACATAAGCAACTAAAAACTAACAAGCCAAATAATGAATCCAACAAATTTTCTCACCAGTGATGCTGCAAACAGGGTGCTCATGAATGAAAGAATATTTGCTTCAACACAATTAAAAATCAGATGGAATTCAGCATGGTTAAAGGGAGCTTTCCCGGGATTTGATGCTAAACTAAACTTTGCGTGCAGGTGTGTTTGCACAGGTCAGTCTCCCCATGTGAGACAGCAGCAGACGCTGGCAGGAGCAGTGCAGTAACACCAGTGGGCCTGGCAGCCCTCAATTTCCCACTTGAATGAAGTGATTTACACCAATATCTCCCATTACTATTTTGACCAGATTCCACGATTTATTTTTTGTTATGAGTGTTTTGCCCAGTTCTTTAAACAATAGGTGTTAACTCTGAGGGAGAAGTTAAGTGCTTACTGAGGGCACAGACTCAAGTCTAATATATAAACAGTCTTATCATTTTTGTCCATGTATTTTGAAAATTTATCCGAGATTTGTCAGAGGACCAAGAAATTTAAAACTAACTTTTCTAACACGCCAGTGAGCTCTGATGAAGACCAAAGCCATTTAAAAATTGTGAGAAGCCCATCACTGCTTCTCACTTTTGTTGTAAAAGCATTTTCTTTGGGGAAAACACATCACTTCATCTTCCATGTAAAGTCTGTTTTTGGTTTTGCCTGTTTGTTTTGCTTGTGTTTGTTCGCTGCGTTTTGGTTTGATTTTTAAGTTTGGTGTTTGTTTCGGTTTGGGGTTTTTGTTTCATTTCACACACCAGGCTTTGACTGCTCTTTAAATATTGTTAAGCCATGCTTGTTTTCTGTAACAGAAGTTATTCCTCATTCTCCACAGTAAACACAGTCAGGTACTTCAATAAAATAGAACAGAAAAAAAAGAAATCTAACTAAAATCTTTCATCGAGCATCATTGATATGTTAGATGGTGTTTGCCAGATACCATCAATTGGTCATTTTATTTCAAATAAATAACAAATGAATCAAGGATTTACGGTGAAATCCTTCATTCAGGAAGACAGACTCTCTAAATTTCAGATCAACATATTTACCCTAAAAACATATTTACCATCAGTTTTGTGTGTAGCAATCTCTTTTTGCTCACACTTATGAGAAGACTCTGGTCAAATTATTTTACAACTAGTAACATACTATTCACAAAGTTATAGGCAACACAGTATCTAATATTAAGGAAAAGAAACCCTATTTCTACTAGAATTTTTTTCCCCATGATTGCTTTTCCTGACAATAATCTTTACACCTTTCCCTTAAAAGTATGATTTTACAAAAATAAGCAGAGCAAAACCTGAAATATAAGTAACACAATATGATTCTATAGCCCTTATTCCCAAAGGAAGACAACGAAAAATCATCCACTGCAACTTAAACAGTCCAAGGTTGTAGAGACTTTTTTTTTTTCCTTAAAGGAGAAAATAGACAAGTGCTACATTTTATTCCATAAGATAAATAAACACAGCCTCAAGTGCAAAGTAATTTATAGATCAGTTGATGAGCTCAAAGAAAATAAACAGTATTGAGACAGGAAGGAAAACTTTTCCAGCTAAGGAGATAAATACGTAAATATTATTGGTTCCTAAAATTTACTCAAGCTGCTCTACCTCATGAAATCTTCTGTTCTGGCTGTGTCAAAGGCTTGCAGGAGCCACTTCCTTTGCTCTGTTTGCTTTTTGCTCATATTCCCACTAAAAGAACACAAACCTCCATCATGACCAGGCTGGACTTGTCCTTCATAGCTGTGGGTGACAGTCAATAGAAAATTTCATGTACCTACTGCGGGGAAATCTAACAAGTTCTGGGCAGTCCTCCAAAATTGCAGGAGATTTTCCTCTGTGGTATTTCGCATCAATTGTTTTAAATCTTTGGTTTTATTTGGTATTTTTTCTGATAAATCCTTTTGAAGTAAAACTTTACAGGATAGATTTATTCTTCAATATTGCCTCCTTATTTATCTTGAGCTATCCTAAAGAGATCATAACAAATTAAGTCCTACTTGCACTGGATTGAAAAGAAGTCACTTCTTCAGTTACAGAAAGAGAAGGCAATAGAGAAGCTCAGTGAGAACCAGAGTGTCTAACAGTTCTGGCGAGGGATTCTTCACTTGCCTTTGTTTTGTCCCAGTTCTTGGACATCAGGAACCCTACCTTGCAATGGAGATCAACCCATGCAGCAACTTCACATCTGCTCACAGAGCCCTGAAAGCACTCAACATCAGGAATGACTCCATTAAATTAATTAAATCATCAATATGGTTAAATTTAAGTCCATGCTTCAAGGGTACTGATGAACTAGATCTTAATTCAAAGCCAATGAAATGCAGCAAGAGTTTTTAATTCCACTTCAGCAAGCTTGTGCTTCAAAGTGCTTAGGGTTTTAAGTGCTCTTACCAATGAATTTTGAATTTTTCCTGACAAAAGAGATGTAATGTTCCATCTTTTTAATGTTTAGCAATTTCGCTTTTGTTTGCCAAAAATTTCAGGTTGGATGACACAATCAATATTTACAGCAGGAATTCCCCCTGGAAATGCAAAGTTAAATCCCTGACAGGGTTTTGGTTTTTTTCCTATAAAGAAAATCAACAAAATGAAACAAAACTCTCACTCCCCTTCCATGAGATACACTATGCTTATTATCTGTGAAGTGGCAAACCCTCAAGCTCACTGGTATCCTATTTAATGTTGGGCCCCTTTGTTTATTATAAATACAAGTCTTTCTACCTCTAACCCATCTCTCCTATAATGAAGCAAATTGCTTGTTGACAGTTTAAGGATTATATCTGTAACTATGTTACAGACTATTAACTATAGGTTAATAGCAATATTAACCAGTTTCTTTTTCACAGTTCTTCCAGAAGACTAAGGACGCTTCCCTTAAAACAAAATTTGAGATTGCCTTAACATTTCTTTCCTTATGTTGGCCGTAAGGCTGTCAATTTAGTCCAATAAAGATGAAAAGGGAGAGAAAGTCTCCCTGTTTTCACTTCTCTGCTATGAATAAGGTACTGAAACACCAAACTTGAACCAAACCATCTTTGAGATTCATTTTCCTGCAATTAAATACCATGAGTCTATGATACTGGCTTGACTTTCAAATCAAATCTTACATAAGTGAAAGCTTTTCACCAGTCCAGGAGTACCCTTTATAATCTGATTAGCTACTCATTATTATGTTTAAGATGCCTTTACACTTGTTACTAGAATAAAGCTTTCTGATCATAACACCTTATGCTTTTCACCATATATATACACAGCCTTCTGATTAGAGATCCACCATTACACTACCCACAATTAATATCAGAAGAACTCAGGTTTCATTTTATGTTATTATTACAAACTCTTGTGCTTCTAAACAAACCTGTTTCCTAATCACATCATCTCTAATGTGTTACCATTCAGAATAGGAATTCTTATCCAAAGGAGACTGACTTTTCAGAGAATGCAGAATATTATCCTATTATTAATATTATCGTATTGAAAGGCCCCCATGGGGATGACAGCATCAGATATATTAATGTAAATAGCCTTTTTTTTCCTTACAAGTGAAATCCTACAATGATACACCACAGAGAAACAAAAATGTGTCCATGTTGCTGTTGAAAGATCAGATCATCCTTTTGAAGTCTCATCTGAGCTCAAACAGTCCCAAAAATCAAGTGCTTTGTATCCATATTTGGTCACTTTTTGTCACACAATAGTGCAGCACTCTTATATGCCAAGCAAGACATCATCAACTCCTTCTCCAGACAGATACCCCATTCAATAAAACCTACTTCTTTAGTAAAACCTGAATAAAAAACCCCAAACCCAAACAACAACAACAACAAAACCAACACACACAAAACAAAACAGTTTCTCCATCAAAAAATTGTTTTCCTCAGGAGGAACAGAACTGAAGTCCTTCCTGTGTAAAATCCCCAGCACTGTGGAATTTATTCCCAAGGTCAAAGACTTTTTTCAAAACTTAGAAGAACCTCCCATGTGTGTTTACAATTTCTTTTCTGACTTACATTTTCTGAATGGAGCAAATTTTTTATTATAACCTAAAAATTTCATTTCTGTTGTCACTATTGTTTCTACAGTTCAGTTCACCTGATGCTTTTCCTAAAAGGCTATTGAAGATAACAGCAAAATCCTACATGACATCACTGGGACAAGGATCAGATTTGAACAGTGGAGGAAAGGACAAATTTAATAAGAGTCTGGTTAAAAAAAAAAGAAAAAATCCAGTATGTTCATAATATAAATTTTCATATAATAGAAATATCACAGCTTATTCCTATTTAAATATTTCAAATTGTCACTATTAAAAAATTATTTCAAAGTGTCAAACACTTCCAAATACACTGATTGTTTCCAAAACTCAGAGTTTCAGCATACAGGGGGTATAAAGGTCTTCTGCTACCAAAAAAAAAAAAAAAAAACCAAACTGCATGCCCGTGCCAGTATTACAAAGGCTCTAACTCAAATGTGTGTGAAACATTTAAATTCCAAAACATAAGCAGTCTGTTTTCCACACAATTACACTGCCCAGTGGCTTTCTTAATGAACATCTAATAACTCAGAGACTCGGCAAACAGCAGTGATTAGTGTTTTGTGGGTATCTCTGTGGGAGAATGTTAATTTCTGTCATCTTTACTGACTTTTGTGGTTATACAGAAGTACCTGGAGTGCTCAGTACCAAAACTGGGAGAGCTCCCTCTCGTGCTGGTTGCAGTTTTGTTTCCAAGTTTAAGCTAAGGTTTTCCATAGCAGACACAAGAAAAGCACCTTTAATCTGTGTTTTCTTGTTATATTCTTCTGAAAACTACAGGTTAATGTCTTAGCCATCATTCAACTGCTAATGTAAATAGCATTGCTTTTAAACTCCACCTAACACAAGCACTCTTTGTAAGGAAAACCAAATAGTGTTTGCAATAAATGAAGAATTAATTCTTTGGGAGCTCTACAATGCACATAGATTTCATTGTAGCATCAATGCTACATTTCCTGAATGACACATTGATCACTGTCAGTAGGTACCTTTAATGGAGTCACTGATTGAAATCAGTTAGGATTTCATATTTAAATTCTATTTCCTGTATCTCAAGGAGGGATTGAAATCTCTAGCCATTACAAGCATCAAGCAATAAAATGTATATTCTGTTTCCCCCATCAGAAAATGTGTCAGTTGTCTAGATCAGTAATAAAATTCCTTATTCCTCCAATTTCCAGACCAGCAATGGGGGACAATCCAAGCGACCTGCATCCTCCACATTTACAGCAATGTCTTAAGTTTATGGATGACAGACAGCTGCAGGAAATGTTATCAGCTCACAGCTTCACTTGCCATGGAATCATAATGTCTTATTATCAGCCTCCAGGGAGATTTCTCTCAACATATAGAAGTTCCTTTCCTAGCTGGAAAAAACCCCTACAACATACAACAAGCAGGGGATCATTAAGGACACAAAAGCTCCAAAATCTAAAAATAAAACAAACAAAAAAAATCAATAGAATGGTAAAAGCTCATCTTGAATTACTGAAATCCACACTGAAAGGATGTCATAAGCAAATAATGTAATAATCTGTGAAGATTTTAAAATATAAATTTGAGTCCTACTTCTATTAGCCTTATTTGAAGTGATAAAAACTAAAGCTGCCCTTACCATCTCCCATTTGTATATTCTACATTCTTTACATGAAGTCTAAAGATCACTATTTTTCCTCTCTGCTTTGCTCTTGACCAATAATCAATTTTTCCATTAAAATCCTGATATTCTTCTGTTGCCACTTCATCTTGACAATATTCTGGAAGACAACTGTAGTACGAGTTACCTTAACAGGTTGATAAGTTGTTTTGCACTGTTATCACTAATGAATTAAGTTTATTTTCTTGGAAGAGCAATGGTAAGAGAGCAAACACCTTAAATAAGCCTTTCTGCTTCATTTGCAACATTATGCATGTTTAATAACTCAGTGTCAAACATCCTGCTGGTGAAACGGCAAGACACCAACACATAATTTCAGTATCATAACTCCTGTAAGTACTAACATGAATTTAACGTACAATCCTGCATAACTCCCCCATTCATATGGTCTACTGATGTCACAGAGCTATGAGAGTAAAAACAGGCATGTTCTCATTAGATTTAAGTAACCCTGTTTTGCTCCTCACACTAAGAAGCATCTCCTCTTATCAGTCCTTATTCAGTCATCAGTCATGCAAAGTTTTGTTTGCTCACAAGAAAAGGATCTTGTGAGCAAAACTCATGGTTTCTACTCAGTAATAATCCTACCACAGATGATCCAGGAGACATAAGGGCAGGCAAGAACTACTCAGAGGAGTCTTGCACATGCAATAAAATATTATTTATATGTTGCATTTATTATGTTATAGCAATTCAGAGTTCTCACTAAGTTCATATCTACTAGCTTTACAGACACTGTATGTAATAGATACCATACACACACAAAAACACCAATCTTAAACAAGAAATGCAAATAAAGTTATTTTCAATACCAAACATACTTGAAATGCAGCCTATAGGGACATATATACAAAATTACCTTCAGAAAAGAGCTGTTATTTAATAGCACTACACCATCTTTTTATATCATATGGCTGAAGTCTGTGGCTACAACACCCAGGCATCAAAATGTCTGTAGGATTCAAACTGAGTACGTACCAAAAAAACAATCCCTGCTACACTTGAAGTGAGTGAGTGAGAAAGTGATGAACATTTGTCCTCATAAGGATGTGCCTGTATCACTACAAACTTACATTGTCAGACTCTCAAAGGTCTTCTCTTTTACAGGGACTAAATCCGTCTGATCCATTACTGCTATGAAACAGGGGGAGCAGCTGTCCAAACAGCCCATCCCAGAGTCTGAATGTCATGACAGTTCTTCCAGCAAAAATAAGACAGAGAGGCCTGCCCCCACCAGCCTACACTTAAGAGGAGCTGTGTGGGGCTTATGCCAGTTTTTATACCATCATAACAAGCTAAATTTCTAAACCTGACAATATCTTGTTTAAATGCTTGATTGGTAAAAACCCAAACAACGATGTGTGCACAAAATAATCACTAAGCGACAACTGACACTCCAGGACACTACCCTAAGTACTCCAGCTGTGACTGCAATCAGATGTAATTATTCACTCTGGGCTATAAACTAGGGATAAATACACATCCCATCTTTATAATCAGCATTTAACATAGCCAGGCTCTGCACCATGCCTTGGCACTGGTCTTAGCAGGAGGAGATAAAGACCAGAAGCTCTTTCAAGATTCTTAGAGATGGCATTCCCCTGGTGAGCATCCCTTAACCCTCTCTAATATACTCCACATTCCAGCTGCATGCACCACTCCAAATCTGAGACTCATTCACAGCAGCCATTGCTCATCCAAACTGAGTACGCTATACTGCAGGTCAGTGGGGCACTGCAATTTCTCAGGTCCTTAAAAACTTAAATTCTGACTCACTCAAGATGACAGTTATAGGCCTTACTCTAATGATGGCAGAAGTATTAACAATCTGTTTCAAAGAGACAGCTAAGTTTCATTTTATTTCTCAGCTTTTCATAGCTAAGATCACAAATTTCCAGCAGAGGGACTGCACTGTGTGTTAATTCTTCAACTGCACAGAAGTGACAGTCACCTTTGACTTTTCTAGTATTGCTACATAATTTTAAAATTATGTTACTATAATAAGAAAAAAAAAATAATTACAAAATTACTTTGAAAGATTATAAACTTGAATCATAAGAGAATCAGGACCATTAATAATTTAAATAAAACCATAGAAATATAGATAACAGGGATAGAAATACTGTCTTCCTACTTGGCTTATTCCAATTCTGCAGGAAGAATTAATGTTTTCTTGTACAAACTAAGGTTAACAGGTGTTTTAGCTAAGAGCTCACAAGATCTGTTCAAATGTCAGACTGAACTGATAAACCTTCATGAGCAGCACTTGAGCTTTCAGGTAAAGCTTTAACTCCTATACTACATCAAAATAAAACTTTTAACATAACTATAAAAAGGTTTGTTTATTTGTTTTCCTGTATCAGTATAATTCTGCAGTAGCCCTCTTGTTAGAGGGTAGAAATGAGCTGGGACACAGTCTTCTTGTTTATCACAGCATGAAAAGGGTCCTGGTTTATTCCTCTTTACAGCTCACCCATCCTGACTCCAGCCATCCACTGACCCTGGCTGCAGCGAGCTCCTGCTGTAGGTTTCCCTTGCAGCCTCTGACTGCTGGTTATTGCCGGCTAAACTCTGACTGCAGGGATCAGTTTGCACCTGGCTAGACCGTGACTACAGGTTCCAACAAGAGGCTCTAAATGCACACCCAGACTGACCTCACAGCAGTGATTCTCTCTCCCTAGGATCCTTCTTCTTCATGATCCTCTTGTTCTCTCTTCCTCCTCCATAATCCTCCCTCCCCTGCTAACCCACCCCCTTTTATCACACTTACCTTTATTGGCTACATCTGTGACTCATCAGGGGTGAAGCTATTGGGTAATTAACAGGTAATTAACAGGGTAAGTAACAGCTGCTACTTATCAGGGGCAAGGTCACCTGGATTCCCTTCTCCTACAAGTATAACATTAAATTCATGGGCCCAGTCCTTGTTAACCAAAGGGAGAAGCAGGACAGGAAACTATCAAGTGCTAACACGTAACACTAAATGTTACCACAGAAACCTTTAATCTTTTTAAGTGTACTTCGTCTTGATGTTCCAACCCTCATGAGCAAGTAGACTCCATTTCATCTAACAGACACTTCTGACTTCCTAAATGCTACCAAAATGCCTCCATACTGAAAAACTCCTGATACTAAAATAGGTCCATAGTATTTCTACAAACTAGTGCATCTTGTTTATTTCTTGCTTTTTTCTAGAAGGTAAAATATGGAACTGACACTGACATCAGCTGTGTACATCCATGTCCAAATCCAGTTTATGTGCATTTATGAAGTTTAAATCCTGAAACACGAACACCTGAAAGTTCCCTATAAACATACTGGTGGCTGCACAACTTCAGTAGCCAGATGAGTGTGGTCATGGTGAGGGTTTTTTGTTTGGTTGGGGGTTTTTGTTTGTTTGGGTTTTGTTTTTTTGGTCTTTTTTTTTTTTTTTTTTTTGGGGGGGGGGGGGGTTGGTTTGTGTTTTTGTTTGTTTGTTTGGGTGTTTTGGGGGTGTTTTTTTAAGAGATATTTGGTTGGTTGGTGTGTTTCCAAGGAGTTGTTTTTGTAGTACATCCTTCACAATGCACATCTTTCTCCTGACATTTTTTCCATAAATGCAGAACAGCCACATTTTTAGTAGCACATAAAGTTATTATTGCTTTATTTCAATTAAAATGTGCGTATGTTTTCTTTGGCAAATTGAAGTTGATAAAAATGCATCCCATCTTTTGAAATTAAGCAGCAGATCATCAGTGAAAAATCCATCAACTCTTAACTAGTAAGTACTCCCAGTTCTGCCAGAAACAGATATTAAGTACAATAAAAGTGCTGCAACTCACTAAATCCATACTAGATTTTCTTCATAAACATTATTTCCAACATGCAAGAGCTATGACCCAATTAATTGCACACAATTAAACAGAATCACAAATATGGTGTGGCTGTTGACTACAAATGCTAAGAGCCCTCTTAGTATTTGTAAGGGATGAAATAGTTTTAAAAGAACCTTAATTTGTTCTGGCAAACTTTATGCCAATGAAAATATCGTTAGAAGTAGTTGTTCAAATCTATAGGCTGAACGGTGATAATTCACACTGAAAGATTTCCTCTAGAACTCCCTGTTTGTAGGATGGGATTGCACACAGGGGGTGTTTCCATGGCCGCAGCACTCACACACTGCCCCACCAGTGAGGAGCTGGGGGTGCACAGCAAACTGGGATGGGACACAGCTGGGACAAGTGACATAACTGACCCAAGGGATATTCCACAGCACACAACATCATACCCAGCATGGAAAGCTAGGGAAGAAGAAGGAACAGGGATGTTCAGAGTGATGAGCATTTGTCTTCCCAAGTCACTGTTGCCAGTGGTGGAGCCTTGCTTCCCTGGGGATGAATGAACATTTCCCTGTCCAGGGGAGGTGGTGAATGGATTCCTGACTTTGTTTTGCTTGTGAGCACAGCTTTTGTTTTGCCTAATAAACTATTTTTGTCTACACCTGCAATTTGTCTTGCTTTTCCAATTCTCTTCTCCATCCCACAGGGGTTTAGGGTGGGGCTGAAGGTAGTGCAGGAGTGAGGGGCTGTGTGGGGCTCAGTTGCCAGCTGGGTTGGAACCACAGCAGCCCTTAAACAATTTGCTATAACCCATTAGTCAGACAGACTGTGACGGGCAGAGTTTAACTTCTCTCTTGCAGAGAGCAGTCTGAGTTCCTACAAACTATTCTAGCAAATAGCACTCACAGATGTCTCAGCTGGCGACACAACAGACAAGATACCTTGGAAAGGTTCGCCTACAGAATTATCCTGGAATTTTGACTAGGACTGCATGCAGAAGCTAGTTTTACATTCAGTTAAATGACCATCAGTGAAAAAAACATAAGGCTTTTAAAACTACAATAAAGACAAATATAATTTACTGTCCGCCAGTATGAACTCAACACAAATATTAAGACTTCAGCTGGGCTGACTACAAAAAAAAATTCTTATGCATTTATTAAATTTTCCTGCCAATCAGGAAAGAAACCCCACATAGTGTATTTCTCAGTAGTGCACTTGTGCCATAAAAAGGAGATCACACATGGTAGTAACTTTCATCAGGCATTCAGTTTCCTGAAGCCTTCAGAAAATAAACAACTATTTTTGCTTAGAAATTAAGCACTAGAAAACAGAACAAAACCAATGGAAGTCTGACACCACAGCTACTATTTATGCAGACATAAGCAGGAACAGTCCAGATAATGAATACTCTAATATAGACACAGTACTGAAAATCACAATTTATTCCCATTTGCCCAATGGGGAAAGAAGTAGTGACAAGCACTGGCAGAGCTGAATAATGATTTAGACTAATATTGTAGGTAGGCATAAAAGTTAACAGTTTCATTAATATCATTTTGTACACTTTCATTAATACCATTTTGTATACTAATGACTGGAATAAAAGAATAACAATGCAAGTGAGAATAAAGCCCCTATTTTTCCTGAGACAGGAAAGCAAAATAACTTCTGCCTCTGATTGGTTTTGCTTCTTGGAAATAATAATAATCAGTAGTTCTTATATTTATCAGTGTTAGTTTTAAGAAAGTTTAAGGAACTGATCAGTGTTCTTTAAGAAAATACTGGACTGCCCCCAGATGAACACACTGGAGCAGATGGACAAAACATTTATTCAGAGGGAGAAAAATCAAGCAACAACTAAGGCCTGAAGGAAATTTGAGGTGAAAGAGAGATATAAGTCGGCAGCCATCCTATTTCATCATCTATCTTGTGATTTTCTGAATTAAATGAGATTAAAAAAATATTTTGCCTACCAACTCCAACCACAAATATTTATCATAGTTTTTCAGCTACAGAAACACAAAGCTTAATACAAGGCAGGTACAGATCATGAAAATACTACTTTGGTTTAAGAAAATAATCAGTGCAATTCAGCAGAAATCATTATTAATCTCTCAAGTGAAAATTAATCATTGATATAATTTACAGATATGGCTAGCATACAGTCCAGATACAATCAGTTTTAAATGTCTCAATTTCCACATGTGCATGTATCTTTTGTGGACTGGAAAAGCACAGATAATTCCTGGTAAATAAGTACAATTCACAGTCTCACAGTTTAAAGTATTGTAAATAATATAAACAAAACATTTTTAAAAGGCAGCATAAAATCATCCAAGACATTTACTTTCTTCTTTGCTTGCATTAAGTGGTCAAGTGGAACCCTCACAGGAGCCAAATTCTCTTCACAGTATCAATGATTCTTTTGCAATTAACTCTTCAAAATCATTGTATTTATAAAATAGGAAGTGGCAATCATGATTCTGATCAGGGGAATCCTTTAAGCTTCATTGTGAATCATTAGAAAATGCTTTCTCATGACCTTGAATTTCCCTACCTCTTTCAAGTTAAAGAAACATTTTAATGAACTACAAAATACCTTTTCTCCCATCATACTTAAAAAGCAGCTATACTTATATTTTTATATATATCAAGGTTGCATGTACCTGGGTGGGGTGGAGGATTCCCCCAAAAAAGGAAAATAATGACCTCTGGGAAAATGTTGGAGTCTTTAGTATACAAAATATGACACATATCAATGGTAGCAAATGTTAAAGTTCAAAGTCTGAGAAACTCAGCTGAGCTGACAACCCTTCTTCTGTCGCAATATATTTTACATATAAATGCACAAAAAATCTGTAAACTCGAGGCATGTTTGACATTTTGGAAGTTAGCAAGATGTAGAAAACAAAGTAAGACACATGAACATATCACTTAGGTCAGCAGAAATTTGATACATGCTTTTAAAAAGTTAAAAACCTGAAATTAAAAAAATGCTGTTTTTCTAAAATACCCACTATCAACGAGATTGATTTACACAGCCACATTATTTCTCTCAGCTTAGACAGCATCCAGGTGAAAGCAGTAAAAGCTATCTAGGAGTCAATGGCTTTACTGCTTTTATTCTCACTGGAAATTCCAGTCTTATGGTCCCAACATCTGCATGAGCCATTTTGAGGGGGGAAAGAAGCGTTTTGTTGATACACTATTTTAATTTGTGTTTCAAAGCAAGTGGCAACAAAAAGCCAATTCTCAATATCAAATGGAAAAAGAAAAGATTTAAAAAAAAATTTTAAAAGCATATTTTAAAATATAGTAAGCTACAACCACTCAAACTAACAAAGTTTACTTTGCATAACAGAAAGGAACAACTACACTAAAACCCTTGCAATACGAAAGAAACAAGTTTGAAAGGAGTCACCAGATAAAACAAAGAAAATAAGAAAATTCATACAGAAATGTATCGACAAAAAACACCTGTTTTTCCAAGAATAAACACAAGCAAATTCCAAGGAGGCTGCCCCTTGCCCCTCCCTATAGGGAGCTCCCACACCCTCAGTTTCACACACCGAGGAAACGCTCATGAGACACAACCCATTCCCGGATTTCCACTTGGCTATTCTTATTCTGAAAGGGAGAAAACTAAACTCACGCTATTTCAACAGTATTTCAACACTATTTCACTGTTGCGTTCAAAATTTGGGAACGCGGCTTTCCTTCCGTGAGTGCGTCACAGGCGAGGGCAGCGCATCTCTCACCTGCGGCGTGCCCGGGAGCGCTGACGGCCCTGGCTGCGCCACGCTGGGAAACTCGCTAAACTCGCAAAACTTACCCCAAAAAATCTCCAACACAGCCAGAAACACGGTGGGAGTTTACACCTTACTCACCGCCAGGAGCAGCGCCGACGCTGGCCGTACCTGAGGCTCCGCGGGTGCACAGGTGACCTGCCCGGTCCGGCGGATGCAGCAGCAGCAGGAGGAGGATGAAGAGGAGGAGGAGGAGGATGAGGGGAGGCCCGCGGAGCTGCCGGGTCCCTCCGGGGCCGGACACGGGCGGGGCAGCGGGAGAAAGGGAGCAGAGCGCCGGGTGTGAGCACCTTCACACCTTCCAGCTCCCCAGGATCCGGCTCTACAGCCGTGCTGCCACAGCAGCCGCTGGGCTGGGTCGGAGCTCGTCCCTCCCGCAGGCTGTGGGAGCCCACAGGTGTGTGCGGGGAGCGCTGATGAGCCGAGCCGAGCCGCCCCAGCTGTGACACCGCGCGGCGCCCGGCCCTGCCCAAACCCCCCTGACCTCCCCGGGAAACAAAACGATGGACCCAGCTACAACAAAGGTCTGCAGCTTTTAAATAACACCTTGGATAAAACTCTCGCTGTGACACATTTGGAAAAGTTCCCGTCAAACACCACGCTGGTGACCTCATGAAAAAGAGAATACACGTGTGGAAAACCTTGTCCAACTCTGTAACCTGACCGTAAAAAACAAATTTTGTTTGGTTCTCAGAGGCAGAAGAAAGCTGAAAAGATAATTTGAGATACTGCCAATATTAGGAAGCCTCATAATTACTTTAATCATCCCTGACAGATACTAGGAATTTTAATTATTATTTAGTAACATAAAAAATAGTTATCACTATGCTGTGACAACAGTTGAAAAAGTGTAACTGATAATCTCTAGGCAGTTGGGAGTTTTGCATTTTTTTCCAGTCTTCATTACATTTAAGTGAATCTCCTCAGCATGAATTTTTTGGCACAGACAGCTTGGATAATTATGAATTGCTGTCATAATGTACCTGAAATCTACAAAAAGCATGTGTTGTGGAAGTGCTCCTGATTTAATAGGACACATATTTACTCAGGAAAGATTGGTTGTAGTTAGTTTCCAATATTCCTAATTATGCAGTGAAACCTTTTTTGAACCCACTGGAGTTTTGTCTTTACCTTCCATGGGGAATGTATTTCACTGATGGTATTGGAAATAATTATGAACTCTGAGCAGTGACAGCATGGTTGGGCACCTGAAAAAGCACCTACAACATGTATCTCCTCTTCAGAGCTGTTGTTTCATTTGGGCACGAGAAAAACAATTTAAAAAAAAATCCATTTGGTTACAAGAAGTAACAAAACACCATGTGCCTTTGAAATAAACTGATGTACAGTTCTGAGGAGTTTTTTAATCACAGGACTCATCTTGTCCAACTAGGGAACGTATCCAAAATGTTCCATGAACTTTCAGCACCAGGACTTAGGCTGTTTCTGTGTAGCTTTACTGTCATGAGGCAAGGGGAACTATCACCCTCATCCCCAGAATGCTTGTCAGCTTTTCATTTCCATCAAAGGAACTTTTTTCCAGCAGTTTACTGAGCCAGCAGTACTTGAGCTGGAGGCACTAAAATTATCAAATTTCCCTTTAAAAGCAGGGAGCTTCACAGGTAAGCCTAACTATTGAAACACCCAATATTTGCCCAGCACTAGCACTGTTAAACACAGGCATCATGTGCTGTGTCAATTTGACCTGTACTTCACAATCTTTAAAATTTGCCACTGTCCCTATCCTCACCTCATGACTTCCTTTTCTGTGTGAATAACATTTCCCGTTTCAATGTGTTTTAATAGCTTGCTAAAAAAATTCTATAAAAAGAAATAATCAATGTTCCATTCTTAAAATAAAATGTGATGGATGGAAATTAGATGAGCAATTATATCTGACATTAACAAATAAATCTGCATGCTATTCACTTGAAGCTTATATGATTTTTACAATGCTACATCAAGCTATTCAGCAAAATTTCAGACTTACATGAGTGTTAAAAGAACTGAAGCCATAAAACTCTTAAATCCAGCATGTAGGGAATGGATTACACTCCAACTTAAATTCTTATTGCTACGTAAAATTGTGATACATCAAAGAAATAGAAGTATCAGTGCTTGGGGGTTTTTTTGTTTTTTTTCTTGTATCCTCCCTTAAATAATATAATGTAGTATTTGTGAAAATCCTGGTTTAACAGTCCCGATAGTGATGCTCCCGAGAAATGGCAAAACTATTACAAGAAGAAAGCAACGAAGTTACACCTTCAAAATAATATACTTTAATAGAGGCTTTACATGAATCTGCCATTCCCTGAGTGAAGTAGATAAAAGGAAGCGGAGAGAAACTTGGAATTTTTTTCTTGTGAATAATTCAATCTAGGACAAAGAAAGAGTGTGGTGGTGCAGAACTGTTTTATTATTCCAAAGACAGAAAAATAATAGTAATTAATAGAAGTAATAGTAACTAATAGAAGTGGGGATTTTTTTCCCCAAAAGGTGAAAACTTTTAATACTGATAAACCCAACCTTTTCTCTTGCAGGGATTGATACCTTTGGAATGATTTGTAAGAAAACAAAATCACTTAAGCACATTCAAAGCACTCTGAATGTCAAAAGGAGCTTGCAGACTAATTATTAAATTCAGTGCTGAAACCCAAAATCACACACTTTAAGATAACACTAAAACACCATATCTTGTTTATCCTACCAACTAGGAAATCTGTTTTGTTTCAGAGAATGTAGATGGAAATTTTGATTTCTATTTTAAGGTCTTCATTTAAGAATAAAACAGTGTATAAGACCTGATTTATCAGTAGGTCTTATAAACAAAAGGACAAACAATAGCAGATGGTATACAATACTTCAGAGGAAAAACAAAGAGGCTGCTAAGCCTCAAAAATCGGGCAGAAATTTATTTCAGATACTTCTAAGGAAGCATTTTAATGCTTTTATAACTTCTGTGGGCTTTGTTCCATGTATTCCTTGTGCAAACCTCCTCTTCAAAATGTACTTCAAAGTCAGCTGGTGTCAGTACACTGAGATGCTTTTTTTGCTTACAACTCTTTTTTTCCCCCTGTGTTTTAGCTCATTTCCTGCCTTCCTTGTCATCATTCTGTCACACTACCTGCCCTCCTAAACACTCCAGCGACAGTTTATCATTATCTTTGTTTATCTGTTCTAACTAACTGGCATTCCAACAGCTGTGAATAAATGTTATTCTCTGTTATCAATATCTGCACAGCTAATTGCTGTGTTCTTCGTGCACATCAAGTGCACACACAACCATAATCTCCCCAATTCCATTTTTTAGCATGGACACCTTTCTTTATTGAGATGAGTTCAGGGGTAAGTATTACATATGGTTTATATATGCTGTTAAACACTGTGGGAGGCTCTCAGCCCATTGCTGCTTTAATCACTTGTCACTCTGAAATTATCATAGTAGCAAGCGAGTAAAAAGCTCCTTCATCTTTCTGAAGAGCTAAAATAGCTTTTCAGTGCTACTTTTGGATCACTTAGATGGAACTTTCCAGGTCTCTCCAGCCTTGCTGAGAGACAGATTTCCTGTACAACATAAGAACACACTGCTTTCCATTGCTCAAAATATATGCTCAGAAATGAACATTCTCCTAGAATTCTGTCAGGAATTCTGTGACCCTTTAATCATTAAAGGATGATAAGACAGATGGAAAGAAAGACACTTCTTTTTACCATGTAAAGGTAAGATAGATAGATAGATAGATAGATAGATAGATAGATAGATAGATAGATAGATAGATAGATAGATAGATAGATAGATAGATAGAATTGTGACTCTGCAAAAGGTCTTTTGGGTATGGTTTCAAAGTCAAGAATTTTTCATGGTCTTTTTACATTTGCATAAAACTCATACAAGTCAGAAGACTAAAAGAGGTATGACTTACATAGTCATACAGTAGCAAACCAGCCCAAAGTATTTTTTATAATCTATATTTACATTACACAAACTGTACTTGAGAGCAGGTCCAGAGATAAAGTAAAAATAGTACACTGAGCAAGTAGCAAAATACTTTAGAGAGAAAATTAACAAGTCATTGCAAAGCAATTTTATCTCCCTGTTTTGTAAGTGGTACAGATGCTCAAAAATTCCGGGTTCTATTTTATGTTTTCTATTTGAATGATGAGACTTTACTCAAAAGGAGAAGTGAATCTCTCCCAAGTGAATGGAGAGAGCTGTTTGATATGGCACATTTTCTGGTGCTTGCTCATTAGGATGGTTTCTTCAGTTAGAAGTAGTAAGACCTTATTGAACTTTTTCTTGCAAAAGCTCTTCTAATCCACTGCTAACCACTGAAAGGAGGTGAGTAACAAGTCATCTCCACAGAAAAGGGAAAAATATAAATTATTAGAATTACATTTACTTAGATTGTCATATCTGGATCAACAGACAAGAAATGAAGGCTCCATAGACTAGGGAGGGAATAAAGAAGAAAAAGAAAAAAGAGAAAAAAAGGATTAGGAAAACATTAAGTTCTCAGTCATGTACACCTCAATTTGCTCTACAAATCCATAGAACTGCATTCATAGGGTAGAAACATAAAAAAACTAAGAGAACGATCATGCTCAGAAAAAATCAGGAATTCTAATACAGGCAAGGAGGGGCAGGCACAGACAGTCTCCACCTGACAAGTGTTCCGATGATGCAGAACTCAGAATAGCTCTGTTAAGCTGCAGTCAAAACAAATATCTAGTTATCTCTAGATAACTGAGTGAAATCTAGCAGGGAACAAGCATTCCTTTTCCACTTCCCTCAGAAACATCACAGGACCATATTTGAACCTCTGGTGCTTTACCACTGTATGCACTTTTGCCTCATTGAAATGTCCTTCTTCCTAGGTTAATATTTTTTCTGCTTATCATTCTCCCCAAGGACAACCTAAGTCACAATCATCCTGTAAATAATGTTTAATACTTGATGTAATTTAAAAATTCAAGTATAAATCACCTGCATAAATTAACTTCTGAAGATATCTTTTGGAGCAGTCTGGATTTGGCTGCAGATTTGTAGTCCTCTCTGCTGTTTCTTTATCCCAGTGTGTCATGATTACTAGTCAGTGTGACATTGTCTTTGTGACTAAATTCTTGCCTTTTCCCTATAATGCACATTCTCCCACCTCAGTCATTTTTATTTCCTTACAAGATCTCTCATTGGCAACATCTCATTGTGCTCATTTATTTACTTAATTGGCATTCACATGACTTTCAGTACCGTGATCTATTCATTTTATTGATTTTTGCTAGGCTGCATTGCTGTATCTCTTGTAAGCATTGATTTGAATACCTGGATGCAACCTTGAAAGTTTTCAGTTTATTAACTACCAACTCCTTCCTGCATTTTCTTCCCACTAATTGAAAAATTTGCATTTTACTTTAATAAAAAGACAGCTGTCACAAACCACAGGCCTTTACTGTTTCAATCACATTTCTAGCATTCCAATGCTCATTGGTCCCAAACACAGGTCTCCTAATGCACATTCTGTAAAGCTTCAGTTTGTTACTTTCTTGAATGACTTTGTTTTAAATTTTTACTCCAAATCACATCAAGAGAATTTCACTTCACTCCTTGAAAAAAGCCAGTGAATTTCCCAGCTATCTTTCTGAGTCCACCATCATCAAAATAACAGGAAAACTATAGAGCATGAGGAGCTTAGTGACTTTTTTTTTTCCTCTCCAGACCTGACTGAATGGATATTGATATTTTTCTATCAATTTTGTCTCCATACAAAAATGAAATACAGCTACTACAGGTTCATGACTGATCTGGACACCCATAGAAGGTTATCAGCTAATATCTAGGGGTAATTCTAAATCTGAAAACTGATATAAGCAATAAGTTCATGCGCTTATACAACAGAGCTATTTGTCTGCCTCTGTCAAATTGCATAATTATGGTATTTTCCTTTTTTTTTTTTTCCAATTCATTGATTATCTCAGATCAGATTGGAATCATGTATTAAGATAGGATCATTGTTAAATGTGCAAACCTGAAAGGACCAAGGAATTAGTGCTGCCAACAGTAATACAATTTGAAGTTCACCAGATCAGAAGAACGTTCTTTATCTTGAGAGCCCACATTAGAGGAAAAGTTGTATATTACACTAAACTCTGTAAAACAGTTAACACAAAATCTCTCAGTGCCATTTTAGATGTGCCTGAGAAAAGAGAATGGCACTTGAAAATAAAGGCAAGGCTGTAAGAAAAAGAATCCCTGTCTTACAAGCACTGAAAACACCATTGCTTACCATTGCTTACCACAGTGTGTCTGCTAAAACAACACAGATTGTACTAAAGATCACAGCACAACCTAATGTAACACCAGAGCACTCCTTTCCCCACTCTGATATAACATGAACTGAGCAAGTAACACTTAGAAGGAGAAGCCCTTACAAGCTCGCATAAATCTTTATTAGGGTGTCCTTTGTATTCTGCCTCTTGTGACCCCACAACATAACTGTTCACAGTCTTCCATTCATTCAGTCATGAAATCCTTTAGGAATCCTGTTTTGGCTTTCTGTTTTTTCCCTTTTTTTTTTTTTTCAGAGAGGACAAAAGCCCAGCACAAATGTGGGTGCACTTTGTCAGGATAAGAAAAAGACAGACTTCCCTGTGTCACATGGAAACCTGCTAAAATGAAATAACTAAACTAGACAAAAAGACCAGGTGAGAATCTTGGGCTGTATAAAGCAAACAAGAGGAAGTTCAGCTTTGTCTCTGAATAAAAGTGTGTGTTTTGTGGTTAACAAATCCACAGAAAAGGCTTGTATGGGCTGTGATATCACTGTCTCATCAATCCTTGCAAACCTGAAAGGGCAATAGCATGGAGATGGATGAAAGAGCCTGTGCTGTTTGCAGTTCCTGTGTCTGCTCCTCACAGCACAGAGTAATACATATGGTTTGGAAACAAAACATTTTAAGAAAGCTATTTCATTTCTTTCTGCAGCCTGCTCTCTGTATTGCCTCAGGGACATGTTATCTGAAGATTATTTTCTAGTTGTCTTTGTTGTTGTTGCCAAAAGACCTCAAAGAATGAAAAGGTGCTTTTCAGTGGTAGGAAAGATATTCTGTGAGGGCATCTCGCTGGCCATTCATTGTTATTCTTTCTTTGCTTTAGGTTTTACAGCCCTTCTCAGGAAGTTGCATTTGAAAGCATTTTTAGAGATACTAAATGTGCTTATGAGAGTTTTACTTTATACAAGTGAAGCCAAGAAGAAAACAGAGTTTGGGGGATTGTTTATCACAACAGTACAATTGTGACCTTACCTAAATCTGGAAATTTTTACATCAATTGTATTGGATTTTGAATTAAGCCCTAGGAAAACACTGATTTCATTAATGAGCTAAAAATATACATACACTTCAAAAGATTAACTGGTTCCTTTTACACAGTTCACAGGCTCAGATTCCACCTGTTTCTGTTGTTCTGTAATAGCTTGACTTTGGTGAGGATTCCAAGGAGAGTCTCATAAGGTTACTAACTCATTCTCACTCTCTAACTCAACTAAGGTAGAAAGCAATTAATTATTAAAACAATCCATTAGCTCACAATGTATGAAGTGAAACAGTGGAAATATTGCAATGACTGAGGGAGGGTTAGAAATTTTATCTACCTAAATTTCTCTATGATTACCCTCAAGTGCTAGTAAATATCAGCAAAGTCTCTTTGGTAAAAATCACTGCAGTCACACACCAAAAAAAACATTCTATTTTAAAGGCCATGCTATAAAATACATTAAGCAGAACTTATGCTGTGACTGAGAGACCTACAACACAAAATGGAAGAGAAAAACTCACCAGCGCCTGCTCACAAGTGACTGAGTTATCTGTGCCCAAACCCGGTTAAACCCAGACCTGTTTGCTGTGCCACTGATGGCCCCTCCTGCCCTGGGACACTTTCTGGTGCAGGAATTCCTATCACACTGCTGGAAGAATGGAGAATGAAAATGAAAGTATGTATCACCAACTCCAACTCTGTTTTTCTATGTTGGCCTCATTAACTCCCACTTTATTAAGTAAAAATAGAATCAGATTCACTGATCTCATATAGAACAAAGAAAATTTTCTCTAGATTTGTTTCACTGGGATTAATTTAGGTCTTTAAAACATGATATTTTTCAGTAGAGTGATTCATGGAAATAAAGTTAGGGGGAGGGTGAATGAAACCTTGAGATGCCAATTAAGTTCTCTGAACTCCATTGAGGTCACTGGGAACGCAGTGGAGGTTTAATCTTAACTCGGCCCGGCTCAACCATTATTTTTTATTATTACCAATTCTCATATTTTACATCTCTAGAAGAGGGTTGCTAGCTGCTGCATATACAGCTATTGTACTACAAAAGCTGGTATAGGACAGAGGACAATTATTCATTTAAATAGATCCATTAATCCTTATAGTTTGTCATTTGGCTCATAAAATGGGCTTGTATTCAATTTTTGCTGCGTGAAGTAGACATTTTAAAATCTTTCACTGTCAAACAAGCCTGTTACACAGCCAGTGCAATCTTTAATACTGTTTATTTATCAAACTTAATGTAATAGGATTCCTTGACACCGTACACTGATGAAGAAGTGAGATTCATTTTCAGAACACTGAAATAAAGCAAAGATTTGGTAGTTGATATTCTTCACACTTTCTGTAATACACATATATACTGCCTCCACCTGCAACAATTTCTACAGCAGCCCACAGATTTTGTAAAATGCAATGAAAAAGCTTGCTGTAAGACCTGTTAATCACTGAAAAGTGATCTTGCAAGCTACAGCTGTGGTCCAGTGATTCACAGATGTGGCTATAAACCAGATGACAGATGAGCCACATAAGAAGTATTAGCAACTCCTGGATTTAGGTAAAATGGTGTATTATATATCATAACTAAGAGACTGGTATGTGAAAACAATTCCCTTGTGCAATGATATGCAACTGTTCTCAGTTTCCAGAGAAAACAAGATCTTTTTCAGCTCATACTGCAATAAAAAACAGACCAACTATAATTCACAAGTTGGTGGTTTGGGTTTTTTTGGGGAGGGAATAAAAAGTATTACAAATCACTGTTACCAGTACAGCAAAACTTTAAATGTTCCATGTGATAAATATTTAATGTAGGTTGTTTGTCTGTGTAATCTGAAACTGCATTTTTTCTATTTGCCAGATGCAATTACTCGTTATGTATTAAAGCACACAAACATAGACACAAAACCCATTTACCCAGTGTTAAGTACATTACTTTTGACAAACAAAAATAAGATGTCCAACCTCTTTCTTTGCCAAGCCCAGCATCCTCTATCTTATAACCTGAGAGTGTTATCAGAGAGATGCAAAGCCTTCAGGTGAAATTCCAGGGCACAGTTCAATCAACAGATATATTAAAATAAAAAAAAGAACATAATATTACGTCAGTGTACACACTCACACAAGGATTCAGGATATTTCTCAAGTGTTGTTGTTAAGAAAGCAGAATTGCAGTGTTTTTCATGGATATAGTGACTTTTGCAAGAACAGACACACTGTTTTGTAGTGTTCCCATCAACAGAGCTTTCCACTTGTAATACAACTCATTAGGGAATGTGTAGGTTCATAAACCACGATTTTAAAAAAGGCAAGTGAAAAGCCACAGAGTACAGAAGGGGTTCTTACATTCATGCAGTATTTATAATGAATCCCAGAACTGCAAAGTAAAAAAGGTTATGACAGGAGCAAGTTCTTCAAATATTGGACAAAACATGAGCAGATCCATCTACCCTTAGCCCTTTTTGCAAGGTATAAGCATGGATAAATGGTGATCTAACCAACAGCAAACAAAAAAAAGCTCCAGATTTTTTTTTCAATAAACATTCTCGTGGGAGAAAATGCAACTTTATCTTTTCTACCTAAAAATGAGAAAAAAAAAAACCAAACAGTTTTTCCCTAGAGCAGCGTGGTGATACAGCATTAGGCTGGGTCTTAAACAGGCACAGGTGGAATCTGAATGTGCCCATCTCACCTGCCAGGCAAAAAACCAAACACTAAAAACCGATACAGACAGGCAAGGACTGCCTCTCTGAAATAACTCTGCAAACCTAGCTCACCCCACACCACTCTTCTAGACTTGGCCATTGAAACACAGAAGGAACTGCTGGAGGAATTACTTTTTCTCCAAACCCCAGACTTTTTCCAGAAAGGAAGGGGTTTTTTTCCCCCAGTCGTCCTTCTTTGAGAACATATGGAGTATGTTAGATATAAGGAAGAGTGCAATATGTTTTGAGAAAATTCACAGTTTTCTAACCAAGATAATGTCAGCAGAAATTTCTTTATTTGCACTGCGTGTTATCAAAGCCAAGAGAAAAAAGTTATCTAAAAAAAAACAACAAAAATGTGTTTTTGTAGAACATACAAGAATAAAAATTAGGGAAGACAAGTGAAAAATTGGAGAAGAACCAAATGCCATTCCTAAATGTTTAAATTTTAATTGAGTCCAAGATGTTGAAGTAAGCCTTTTCTTAAGATACATGTCTCTAATGAATATAATTTAAGAAGAAGTTAGGGAAAAAGTTTGGGTTTTGTCAATCCTAGCTCTAAAACATACACATAGAAAAGCACACACATGCAGGATCCTTAATAGAAAGTAAGGATAAAGAAATTTTTAAAAGCTGTTCAGAATGCCTACAGTATATTTAATCCATTAAATTTATCTTAATTGTGTTTCTGCAAGCCTGAAGGAGAAAAATATAGAATCTCCTGTGGGTGTGAGAAATAATAGAGGGTTCTTCTCCTACCTCCATCTTTTCTTCATTTCTCTCTATCTAGTGGGGAAAATGCACCATAGCATTGTATTGCTCATCCTGAAATCAACAGAAAATTTGATGTTAGACCTGCCAAAACATCATGGTTGGAATATATGACGTGTCAGTGAATGGGGGTTTTTTGGTACCCATGAGGAAAGAATCCAGAAGAAAAAAGAATTTCAAATATGTGGCATCCCCCCCCTTGAAAATGTCTTTCAGTGGCAGTGCTGACCACAGAGCAACAAAGTGCAATTTATCATCCCTTCTGCAAAAAATACAGCCAACAGGTCTAACCAAGAAATGGGGCTTCAAAGTCTTAAGAAAAAAATAAGGAGTTAATGAGAATATAATGTCCATCAGGACTCTGGGAAAACAGAAATAGAAGATTTTAAATCCACTAGTTTAAGTCTTTGCATTGTCCCTTTGTTTATCTCTATATATTTTCATGTAAAATGAAACAACTTGATGCTGGGAAATAGGTACATGGGGTCCTGTTTTCATAGTCAGGGAGTTCTGCTAAAAATGCCCTGTCAAAATAAAGAAACAAAACCAATAAACAAAATAAAGAAACAAAAGATTTTCCTATAAACTGATATTTCATTTTGTTAATTATTACAACAAACTAATAAAAAAACTTTTAAAGTTCTGGACTCTCAAAAAACCCTCTATATCTAGTACTAGTACTAACAGAGACAAAACATTTGCACTTAACTATGGACTAAAATGAAGCTGTTAATTCATTGTCCTTTATTCAATTTCAAAAATTATTTAGAATTCTTTCTATCACAAGAGACTCTTGGTCTGCCACCATTCTAACCAAAGACAGAATTAACTAATATTTTAAGGTATTTTTCAATTTCTCTCCCAGTTTTAGATAAAACTATGAGGAAAAGAACCTTTTCTTTTTAATAACCAGGAATTCTCAAATGAAATAAAATGAGTATGATGTGAACTCTGTGAAAGTTCATATTGGTTCCAATTAAAAATATTAGTTAGCCTATACAAAAAGAAAAATAAATCAGAACTTTACACCAGATTTAGAAACAAAGCGTTATCTTCTAGTTTCAATATCCATAAGACTAAACCATTGACACCTCAGGTCCCAGTATTAGCTTCTAATTACATTTTCTTAATTTGTTGTTTTGTCTTTCAGTAGTGCCATAGCAACCCAACGGAACAAAAAGCAGAATTTATAAGGCAAGGCTTGTGAAGGAAGACTGATGGTGCAATAGCTGACATCAGTCTTTTGTTTGGCACACAGACTCTGTAAAGACAATCAGATTTCCCTTGTTCAAATTGCCCAGAAGACATTTGGTGCCTTGGGTTACAAATATGTTCTTCACCTGAAGCTGGTTTTAGCACAGCAGGTTTCTTTCCTGGAATCAGCAGAGCAGAGATGGACTCCTGTGTTTGCTTTCAGGACTGATTGCTGCTGCTCTGGAGCCATTTCAGAAAAAGAGTACGTGCTTTACCAAAAATGAAGCTGCTGGGATTTTGGGACATTCTTGTGTTTCCCTATTTCATCAGTTTTTGAGATGTTTATTCACTGAAATCTGAAGCATCTAGCATGTTTCCCCTCTTTGCTGGTTAGTTGTCTGTTAATTGATTTTCTTATCCAAAGAAAATATATTATTTTCTCTATATTATTTCCCTTAAAATTGGTAATTGGTCTACAACAGTGTCTCAGTTTTGGAGACAAATTTGAGGAGAAAACACACTGGAATGAACGTTTCCTCTGAAAGGAAAGGGCTTCAATAACTCCCTTTTCTTCTACCAATGAGAGAAATTGAAACCAGTGAGTGAAAGTGAAGAAAAAGAACTGTTTATTAACTAAAAAAAAAAAAAAAAAAAAAAAAAAAAAAAAAAAAAAAAAAAAAAAAAGGCTTGGGGTGCCCACAAGCCACAGAAAAGGACTGAATAAATGCTAGATATGAACTCCCAGAAACTTACCCTCCGTTCACATACACACTCCCACACACAGCAGAACAAAAAGAAACTCAAAAATGCCCAGGGAAGAAAAAATGCATGGGTTGGAAAACAAAATGTGTGGCCTGGAAAACAAAATGGCAACCTGTCCCTTTTGTCTCTGGGAAGGCGAAGAGGAGCTTGCACAGCAGCCTGGAGCGCAGCAGATGGGAAACCTGTTGGTTTTCAACCTCTGGCATTCATTTTGCTCCTCACAGCAGGCAAAACTGGTGGATTTTGATGTCCCTTCTTTTGCTGGCTTGGTTTTTTTCCCAGGGTTCGGGCTGACCGGGGCCATCCCGCAGGCTGCCCAGACAGGAGAGGAAAAAAAAATAAATCAAACAAAACAAAAAGCTACCAAAAGGATTTGCCGGTGAGAAGCCCCCAGGCCAAGGGGAGGGAAAAAACAAACAAATCAACCCAAAAAACCCACAGAAGCTTCTTGCCTAAACCAGCGGAAATGAATCCGGCAAAGGCAACCAAGTACCAATACGTGTAGCCAGCCCACCGCCTCAGAGAGAGAGGTTGAAAACAACCCGTGTCGCAGGCTCCCGGCCTCTCCGCCACCTGGTGCATCCTGAAGATATCACAGACATTTCTGGGCATAAAGCAGATGGTCAGGGAATAAAGTATCATCATAAAATCACATCAACAGCTATTAACAACATAGAGAATCTCCTCTGAAGTTGGACTCAGTTATTGTTTTGTAGGCCTGGATTTGGACTCACAGCACATTCCAAACAATAAATAAACTTCATGCTACCGTCTGCAGCAGTCACATATCAGATTCTATTTAAACACAGCATAAAATGAAGTATTGTACCACAAGATTAAGAAAATAAATATATAAATAAATATATATATAATTAATTAACTAAAAGCAGCAGTCATCTGAACACTTCCTAGCAAACCATTATATAACCATATTATGTTATCGGATTGTAATCAAGTTACAAGAAAAAAGGTATTTAATCCTAAAGCCCAAACAAGTTATAAGCCCAAGAACGTTAAGGGTATCTCGATAGCCCCTCCTTGATACTTTTTCTTAATTAGACTCTTTTTCACTATGATACCAGAAAAGCACTCCAAGAAAATAATCATGATATTATCAGATGCCACGCAGGAGACGGGGAAATTCTGCAAATAATTCCTTGAGATGGAAAGCAAAATTTGTTTCTGTCAAAATGATGGGTTTTCTCATGCAGTGCAGGCTTCCAAAGATGAGCTATACCCAGGAAGAATTAATGTGGAATCTCCAGTAACTGTGGACAGCTCCCAGGTGGCCTCTTGCCAAAATTTCTTGTTGAGTTTACAGAGTGCATCCAATTTGGATTTGTACTTTAGCCCTTGGTAAAGTCATTACGTATATAAGGGAAAAACAATTCTCAAGTTTAAGAAGAGGGAACACACTTGCAAAAAAAACCCTGCTAAATTTGAGCGTGTGTTTGTGTTCTAAGTGACTAATAGGGGGAAATGAGCTCATACAGGGAGAAAGATTGTCTGCCAGCCCTATCTCTAACATCAAGGGGGAACAACAACTGCAGCTCCTCTTTTCTCCTTTTCCAGGGTAACTCTTGAGAGAACTCTGATTCAGACCTTGATAAAGTCTACTAAAAGCAGTCCTCATGGATTGCTTGTTTTCCTTAACATCACTGATTACATGTGTTTGCCTGCTCCTGAACACCTGTCTCTGTCTCGGCAGTGCAACCCCAAATCCACTCCTGACACACACTGTTCCCTGGACCAGTTATTTTGCACCAGCACCTTTCTGCCCCTGGTTTTGGCAAAACGCCTCCTCGATCTTATGATGTCTGTCATCACCCAACAGAAAAAAGACACCTCAGACACCTCAGCTTTAACATAAATGCCCCTACAAATATGAGTTTTCCAGAAAAAGGTTTATAGATAATTTTAGTCCCCGATCCATTGGGAACTGTGTCTAATGTCACTGCACATATGCCTTTCCTGTCTGGCTATGCTGTTTCTTTATTATTTTTCTGCAAAATCTTTGTCTCAGTAAATGTATCATGAAAAACTGAAAGGTATTTTTCTCTGTGAAAACATTGCTGTAGTTTCAACCTTATCTGCCCTCCTAGGTTGGTGGTTAATTTTCCCTCTTCAGGCAAAGTACTTTTAATAGCGCACCTCTGGTAATTTTCTATTCCACCCTATTATATAATCTATCCACATTTTGAGTCTTTCTCCAAAAATCTTTTTGACTGCTAATGGAATTATTCATTGGAAGAAACAACACTTTCCAAATAACTACCTAATTGTGTGCACCCAAATTCATATTTAAGCATACACATTGTTGACCTGATTTTCCCCCAATACCTACACAATGAGGTAAAATGCTTTATCTAAAAAAAAAAAAAAAAAAAAAAAAAAAAAAAAAAAAAAAAAAAAAAAAAAAAAAAAAAAAAAAAATCTAGCTCATTTTAAAACTTAGGGATTTTTTTTCACTGCATTCTCTCTCCAGTGTTCATGAAGGAACAAATACTTGAAAAAGCATAGCAGCCTTAATAAAAAATATGATTTTGGTAGCTGACGCATAGTTTTCTACAGTTTAGTCAGTAAAATCACAGCAGCACTTGAAATAAGTTAGCTCTTCTGAAATACAGGAGCATATAATAAGATAAATGGAATATCTATGAGCAAAATTTCAGTTATAATAAGATACATGGAATATCTATGAACAAAATCTCAGTTATTTCTAATCTGTTCTTTTTCACTAGCAATTTATGTGGAAACCTATGTCAAATGAATAAAATTGTCTATAACCTATAATCCTGTTTTGGTGGGGATAAATAAATTAAAATAGTATTTCAGAAATATTTATCTTCTTATTTGCAACAGAGGCTTGATCCTTTTGTAATGGTATACTAAAACCAAGTAGAGATGAGCGAAATGGATGTAACCTTGCTCCAGGTACACACCTGCTGGAAAATGGTGGTAAAGACTGATGAAAATGCACACATTAAAAAAAAAAAAATCTAAAGAAACAAGTAACTGGAAAATCAATCTGATACTCTATTTTTATAAGAGGAGGTTTTTATCGCCCATGAAAATATTTGCATCATTTTAGCTTACAGATACTTGGCTGGCTGTGGACTTTCAGGGGGAACAGTGGAAGAATGGCAAGTAGCAGGTATTAAAATTTCCAGATGCAGTATGTAAAGGATTCAGGGGAAATTCTAAGGTTCTAAACCCCTTGATTTGCTGTTCTGCAGACTATTTCCCTTATTCCAGATTTGAAGAAAGCATGTTGCTGAAGCACAAAGACAAATGAAGTCCCACTTTATGCAGGAGTTTTACAAAACAAAGAGGGAAATCTGAGTGGATCATAAATATGGGGAAAAAAAAAAAAAAAAAACCAACCAAAAACCACCTAAAAATTTGTTTCCTTTTGAGACATGCCCTGTATCAGAAGCACATTTGATTGAATTGAGGATTTTGGGTGTAGGGTTCAGTGGAAGTGTATGCTGGTAAAGGAAACATTTGTCCTTCCAGAATGACAGACTGTAAATCAAGATGCCAAATCATTAGAGGATAACAGATGTCTTCAGTTGTCTGCTGGCTCTTTGTTTGGAATTTACTGTATTCCAGAGATGGCCAGGAATACCAAAAGATAACACTTCTTTATTGTGATGAATAGGGCAGGTTTGCCCTAGTGAGCAGTCAGAGAACAGGAATGCCCCAAGAAATAAGATTAGCAGAACTGAAGAGGGCATGTCACGTTCTCAGCAGTACAAACCCGACAGCAGGAACCACTTTGCTTACAAGCTTATTATCTGCCTTGCCAGGGGCAGCAACAGGCTGGGTAAACAAAATTCTTCGGTAAAGTTAAAAGCAAAAGTTAAAGACTAAAACAACTGGGAAAAAAAAAAAAAAAATTTAAAAATCCCAACCAACCAACCCAACCCAACCAAACAAAACCACCAGGAACTTAACTGTACCTCTCTTGGACCACCTAATGAATATGGACTAAAATCAGAATACTGAATACTAGATGGAGAAAGCAATGACAGAATGTAATATTTTCCTTATAATATCACTTTTTCTCCTTAAAACCAGTAACTTGTACAAGGAATTATGACATGAAATTCATGAGAATGCACTGAACAAGCATATTGAAGCACTTCTTCCTATATCTCTTTAGCTTCCAGATCACTGAAGACACTTTGGATATGTCAACAGCCCAACCCTGGCCAGTGTCTATCAGGATTTTATATGAAAATATTTTCTGTGTTAATTTTGTATTGTAAAAGCTAACTTTTCATGATATACAAAATTATCCAGCAGATTAGGAATATTACCTGTAAAATTCTTCCAACCATATGTGGATGTGGTCGAGAAGAAAAGCCTAATTAGGCAGTTAGCACAAAATTCTGCCCAACATCTAAGATGTCACAGGAAAATTAATGCTTCAAAAAGCATTTATCACCATGCTTGTAGTTCATGGAATAATGAACAAAACCCTGTTCTTTGCCTGGTTCCCAGCTGCCAGCATGCAAATACCAGTCATTACCAGAGACAAGGATTTCCTCTGAGATACATCTTTTCCATGTTTTTAAATTTGTGTTGTCTTAATCGCAAGGTTGCAAATTAGTAATATTGATAACAGTAGTAGGCTTTTTCAAATAATTTCTGAAGCATAACAATATATTTTACACTTACACCCAACTTTGAATCATTCCCAAAATGTTGTATGGGCAAACAAAAAAGGTGTAAGGAACAAAGTAAAATTAAACTTTCAAGATATGTTCCACATTCAGATATTATTAAAAGAAAGATTATCCAACTAAAACAGATTTTTAAATTAAAAAAAAAAAAACTTCAAAAAACAATCAAAGGTACATCTTGATACGAACTTCATATAAGACATAGGCAGCCAAGATTTGGTGTGTGAGTCAAAATCTTTTGAATCTGAAAAAAAATTCTGAGTCTGAACCTTTTCAGCTGAAGGCTTACTAAGTGAGAGATCAAAATAAACAAATTGGATCCTATGGGCCCATTAATTCCACCAATTTTATTAAAATAACCAAGAAATCTGGTTTTGCTATTCATCAGGCAAAATATACTGTATTCACCTTATCTGTGAGTATAGCTCAGTCTAGCTCCCTAATACAAACTACAAAAGCACTGAAATTGTTCTGGAAGTTTCAAATGCCCACTCAAAAACTAAAGTGGCTTTGGCCACCTGAGCACAGTCAGGGTCTAGCATAGTCAAGGATCTGAAACTCACACTGCAAATATTTAATCCCCACCTATTACATCGTTCTTTAGCTCAAAATATCTTTCTTCTATCTGGATTAAAATTGATGATGCCTTCTGTTTGATGTAGGAAAGAACCCCACTTGGATCCAAAACCTAATTATCTGATGAAAATGGGAATAAAAATTCTGTCACTGACAAACCAAACATATCTGAATTGACGTTTTATGCCAATAAAATTTCACAACACTAATTATGGCACAAATTTCAGTACTTTTGAGGCTGGACTTCTCACTGACATAAACTCGAAGTCATTGCAATGCTTGTGGGTGATGGACAGGAAACAGCATTCTCTCTGCCAAGCTGAGTTTACTCCGTCAGCTGCATCATATTTGAGTAATTTTTTCCATGTGTTAAGTCACACTAAATAACCTCCAGTGAGCTATTCTGTCTTCTGTGGAGTGCAGGTATCCTGCTCCTCATGTATTTATCATTTCTCATGGCAGATTTTGCATCTTTGATAGCAACAGCTGTTAGAAAATTTTATTGATGAGTTTTGGTTTACTGTTGTGATTATTCCTCTAGGAAAACAGAGTCACATTTTCAGCAGAATAAGCATTGTAGACAATAAAAGATACATATTTGTGTAAATGTTTCTATCACCTGCTCTATTACTAGAGCAGCTGATGGTGAATTTTTTTTAATTTTCAGGTAATTAGAAAACATTTCTTTCTCTATCCATATTCCCAGGAAACATTGTCAGTCCCAGGAAACATTATCATCCACTGTTCCCAGTGACTCTTTTATAAAGATTTCAGAAAAAAATTACATCCAAGTAAAAGCTACAAGACATGAGAGTTACAAACATTTCTTCAATCACAATCCCCTAAAGCTGGTCCAGTTAAAGTACAGGAGTAGGAATTCTATTTCCCTGACTTTTGATTTTCATCCCTACAGTCATTTGCAGCAATTGCAACATGATCAAAATCAAAAGTCCTGTCATGCTGAAATCTTTGAGTCTTAAGTATATGTAATTATATTTGAATATATAAAATATTTATTTGCTGACAAGCTGCTGAACAAAACTATAACATTAAAGAACCTCTGCAGAGCACTGGAAAAAACAATACTTAATTCACTGAAGCTTTTTTTTTTTTTTTTTTTTTTTTTTTTTTTTGTCAAAATGGTTTAACTGAATCAGGGATGAATAAATTCCCACAAGAATGGCTAAATACTCTCTGTATCTTCACTAAAGGCAGAGGCTGCAATATTAAAGCACACAACTATTTTCAACTGGATTTTCTTGCTGCTGCTCACTGGTTTATAGCACTTAATGGAACTCCTAGGTTTCATGATATCACTAAGTAACGCTGTTATCATAAGTTTGTTTTTGCTCAGGTAATGACTCAGGATCAGCAGAATAATTTAAAATTAAATCTGAATATAGATTAGAGTAGGCACAGCAGTGAGCCAGGGAGATTTTTTGCCAGATTTACATGATTTCTATAAGAAGAACATTTACTGGAAATATCTAGAAAAATGGTCAGTAATGTTGACAAAAAAAAAAAAAAAAAAAGTGACTGGTGAACAGGACCACAATTTATAAAATATCCATAGCAGATAAATTCAGAGAGCAGATGAATTTAAGAGAGACATGTTCTTCTAGGAGGCCTAAGGCAAGGATCTTCCTATAACAGAATTAACAACAGGGCAAATTGTGCTAACAAGTGTGTTAGACTGTATAAACACATTCTTTTTCTTGTCCCAAACCTAAAAATACAATCTCCTGCAAAGAAAAGGATATCTATGCCTAAAATGGATTTATGATGTAAAACATAAATGTGTTCTATAAATTATTCCAAATTCTAAATTTCCTGACTCATAATATTTCTGATAACATATTTAATCAGATTCTAGTACTGTGGTTCATACTAACACCCTTGATTCAAGCAAACGGAAAAACTCACCATGGCATTAATTACAAAAAAATTTCTCTGCTGAAGAGTATGCAAACCAATATATCCACTTAATTAAACAGATGGGTGTTGAAAGCACAAATGTAATATTTTTGATAAATGTACAGAAAAGTATATCAGAATATTTTAAAACACATCACAACTAGAAGTGATAAAAGGGTGTGATTCATTTTTCTTTTCCTGAAGCCAAATTTGGCTGCTGGTTCCAGTCGCTCCTTGTATTCCCTGGAGTCTCAGATAATACAAACTCCCGTATTCTCAACAGAAAAACCCAAACCAAATAGCCACAGCAACTGTTCGTACATATGCCATCCAAGAGGAAATCCTGCCCCAATGTTCTTAGAGTTAATTATTAAAACCTTAATTCCTTTTTATCTTATTATTCTTTTATCCTTATTATTAGGATATTATTTTAATTATATTTTTAAATACCCAGTTTTACAGCAGCAGCAAAAGATATTTGCCCTTGAATTCAGAGCTGTTTTTTTCAAAGAAAAGAGAATAAATGGAAAAGTTTTATTTCACAAGAAAATCTGGGCTTTTTGTTAAATTTGTTTGTTTAAAGTTGCTGTGATTAAAAGGGGAGAGGGATTTTAATTATATCCCAGGACCTACTGAGCAAATGAGACTACACTATCCGCTAAAGTTTTCTTAGTTATGCCTTTCTTTGCACTACGAATTGCTTCTGCTGCTGATTGCAAATCTGCTCTATCAAGACTTGTCAGTGAAATGCAGCCTGTGGATCCCTGTGCTGCAGCTGACAGACAACCGCTCTTAGCCAGAGTCGTGCAGGATTTTCTCAGCAACATTATTAATATGCAAATTTAGAGAGTCCAGTTCACCACCATAATCTTTTTGCTTTGATTGGCTCTTATGTTCAAAATTTTCAAGATCTGTCCAGCAACAAAGACATATCTCAGCTTCTCATTTCTTGTTAAATGAGCAATAGACTTCAAGGTCAAACCCAGGGTAGTGTAATTACCTCATTAACTGAAAGTACTCTCGAGTTCTCATTTTAACAGTATTAAGGAGAAGAAAGGCTGTGACCCATAAGAGTGAGTGGCTCTGGTTCACATTTTGGCTTTAGCTAAATAAATAACAGAGACTGAAAGCTCTAAATGCTTAATCTCAATCACGAACCAGCGGTTTATTTCTAACAATAAATCTGTCCTGTGGCTTGATCAGGCTGCATTCAAGTTATCCATAAAAGCTGATTGACTTGAATGATTTGGGAAATTTTTCCTCAAAAAAATTTTTCCTCTCCACTGTAGAGACTTAGAACTCTCTTATACAGCATTTAATCCTTGTGATGCAGCAGCAGAGCTCATCATTGATATGTACTAATGACCGTTTCATTCAGTGCAATTTGTTTGAAGTCATACTCTTAAAAAAAATTAATAACACATTGATTTTTCATCCCTCTATTGTGATCGTGGTCCTGCAGGCAGCACAGCCATTTGTGAGCTGATCCCTTCAGAGCAACCTTGGCTCTCTGAGGGCCCAAACCAGCACCACACGGAAAGTCTGAGCCTCTCCCAGCTTTCTGGTGCCTTGACACTCAGGAGAAAGTTGCAAACGTTTCAGTTATAGTAATCATGATCAAAGTAATACAAATCAGTCACTTCAGCACTCACAGAAGAGATCACGGCCCCCAGCAACCCCTCCCCACGCTCCTCTAAGGGCCCAACACTGCAGCATCCTCCTGAGCTGTGCTGGGCACTCCCTGGACAGAGCTTGGCCAAGGGGCTGCTCAGAGACCCCCTCGGCCCTTCACATGGGGGTTGCAGTGTTTGGGCTTGAGGTGGAGCATAGAACAAAATGCTCACTACTCCAGCATCAGAAATATTTATCCTGTGATAAATATTCTTAGATTGCTCAGGTACTGTTACATGCTAATTTAACCAGACAAATGTACTTTGATTCAACAGTGCTTAGTGCAGCAAAGAGATCCTGTCAGTGCATGAATGTAATATTTTAGATGAGATGACAGAGCATGTACTTTCCCCATTCAGTTTATTTATTCCCTCCTTGTTTCAGGAATCGCTCTGCATTATTTTATTTCTGTATTCCTGATAACCTCAGCTATCAAACCATCTGAAATAATAATACCATTTGAAAAACAGAAAAGTTGAAACCTCTGCTTTTCTAACTATTTGCGTATTGCAAAACATGAGGTATTTATTACTGTGCTTATCTCTTCCGATGACATATGGGAAGAGCCAATAACAACACCGTAACATCTGAAATCATTTAAGCCTGGCACTTAAATTTGATTTTAACTTCTACGAATCTTGAACAGTTAACATTAAAGACACATAAATCCCATAAAATCTCATTTAGATGTGAAGCTACTTATGAACCATTATGAACCTTAATAGTGATGTAGTGTTCAGTTACACCAGATTGACTAATCCAGGCTGGGGTGTGTTTTCATTGCTGTGGCTTGCTGGATTTAAATAAACCACATTAGAGAGGTTCTCATGTGCACAGCTCTGCTCATAAAACCCCAGGCTGCAATAGAAAATAGTTGCTATAAAGATGGCAAAGAGCAATTTATCTACTCAGAGTACTGAACTATTAGTCTCTATTGCTGTCTGGGATTTATTTCATAATTAAGAAGAACTTATACATCCTGCTTTATTACGATCAGAGAGTAAAATACTGGAAGGTCTTCCAAACAGAAATGGAGTCAACAATTGCATCTAAGATCCAGAGAAAGTCTCTGGGTTCTACAATAAAAAGGAAATATATAACTAAGCAATTACTTATGGAAAATCATGGAAGCAAATCTTTTTTATTACAGCAGATTTACAAAAGGAAGAAAAGTCTGCAGTCCTCTGTATGCCCCACTTCAGATTAGGGGCATCTCTTCCCCTACAATATTTGTAGGGACAGTTCAGTGCCAAGAGACAGAAACACGAGCTGACCGTGATCTTCATCAGCCTTCTAACAGTTCATTCTATTCCAGTGCATTAAATGAGTTAACACCTCAAATACAAGCAAGAAAATATGAAGCCATCGAAGAGAAGTCTCACAGGCAATGTTTTGCATACTTCTGATGCTCCTCACGTAAGTCCTTGTGAAAAAGGCGCTGTGACTCTGTCTGACCCTTTGCCTGTCCCAGGAAACCACGTTCTGCTCCCTGTACAGAGGAAAGGCATCACAGCTGCTGCAACAAGAGAGCCAGTCTAAGCCTCGTGACTGCAAATAAGCATGATTTCTCCTTATTGACTGCTTCATAAAATTCAGTGATTGCACTGGATATGTCAATTACTGTAAATTAATGGCGCTCTGCAGCGTGTTGCTGCTCTTCACTTCCCGCGCCTTTCATCTGGGGATTCTTAACAATCCCAAATAATAATTAAACATTTATCTGTGGAGTAGTAGTTTCTATGGGAGTCAGTCGCAGTCCAGCCTCTGAAGAGGGAGAGGCAATCACAAGACATTGCTCACTAGGCAATAGTCACGATTTGGCAAACATTACAGCAAACTGGTATTTAGAATAGGACCATTTCCCCTGCTTGAGGCAGAGCTATGATGCCTCTAACAGACATACACAAACTCCTCAATGGAACTGTGGTATACGAAGAAACAGAACCAATTCAGATTTTTCAGACATATGGAATAAAGTGAGCTACAATTAATTTCACATGTCTTCAGTTCTGCATCACTCTTTCAAGGATCTATTAAAATGATCTCTCTTCTCATTTAGTTTTCAATACTTCAATGCCTTCTCACTCTTAACTTTCTATTTCAACATATTATCTTACCATCTTTCTAAAATTCTCTCTCAGGCTGCATTCCTTTTTTGTCCAAACAACATTACAGATATTTCTTTTAAAGCAAGCCTAAGCAGTCAAACGTAAAAATAAGTTTTAATAAGTATGATAAAGCATGAGACAGTAATTTCACAAAATGGGATTTCCTACATTCATTCTGAGATAGAAGTTTTTGCTTACATGGGCATCCTGGACATAAAATCCAGGATCCATAAAATCCATATGCAGATATAGAGATATATAGAGACATATAGAGATAGAGAATTTTTGTTCATAAACAACTGGACAAAGACTTGCAGTGCTGAGCATTCATTCATCCAGAAGTTCCGTGCAGTCCTCAACCCCGACACTCACATTAACAATAGTATTTACTAATAAAAGCTCAGATGTTCCTTAGTGGAAGCTTACCCAGAAACCAAGAGGGACCTCAACACAGGCCATGTCCACTCCAGTGGCTTGGGCAGCACAAGCAGAAGCCAATGGATCCATCACCAGATCTCCTTCCCACTCTTCAGCAGGCACTGGGGGTAGGCAACATTCCAGAGTAGTCCTGTCCTAATGGCAGCGTCGGAGATCAAGTGTCTGAAGACGATCAAAGAAAAGAAGAATTCCATGCCAGCAAGATGATTTGATCTGAGTAAACAGGTTGATATTTCTATTTTCTTGTAACATTTCTGTGTTTCAAAATATCACTCAGTAAAGTAGAGAAGTACCAACACTTTCCACATCTTTTCTATAAACTGGTATTTTACTCTAGCACAGCTCCAGACAAAGGAGAAGCACTGACACCATAGCACAAAATATATGTTATTTTCAACACCAGAAGCAGCATAATGATCTACAAACATGAATTGATTTACAAACATGAATTGATCTGGGGGAAGAAAAACTACAACTACAGTAACCAGCCAGAGGTGAATTTCCTTTTTACACGAGAAACAAAAGTTAATTTTTCTTTTCTCATGGTAGCCAATGATCCAAGAGAAAACTAAATTTATAATCATCACAGAAGCCCTGAGATGACCTTCTGAACAACCTCCCATCCCAAAGTATATTAATGTGTAACACGGTAAACTACCTCCTATATTCAGCAAATAGAGATATTTGTCATTGAAAATTAGGAATAATTGTTTTAAAAGAAAAAAGTCTCAGCTGCTCTAGTTGTAATGAACTTCTGAAATATAAGAAAAATCAAATGAAAATCCAGAAATATAAATGGCAAAAAATATACGTAGGTGTAGTTCTAATATACAGAGTATTTTGATTTCTATCAGACTGTGTGAGCACAGGGATAATTTCCTTAAATAACTGGAGGGACTGCAGTTTTCCTTCCTTGCACAGAGCCCTGGTGGAGAAACCTTGTCACAACTTATAGTACTGCAAATACACATTTTAACTGGGCTTTATTTGCCTCCTTGGCACAATTATGATCGTCAGCTGCTGTAGCCAGCTGCCAATTAGGGATCATCTATCAAAGGCTGACAGGCAAGCGCACCTGATAACAGAAATCACAGCTGCAGGAGGATTCAACACCTAACAGCTTACTCAGAGTGCCATAAACACAGTTTTATTAGGAGAAAATACACTCTTAGTAAGAAGTAATTTTATTAATAATTATGCAAATAGAAACATCAACAAACCCAAGAAACTCTGTTGTCAAACGGTGTCCTCCAGAAGGAAATGTGTCGTACCTGCATAGAGCTGTTTTAGGGTTTCCTTTTACCTGATCTCAAACACGGCCTGAGACACTGTCAGGTGCCTCTTCATGGCCCTTTTCCACTTAGAACAAAGCAATCCACCAGCAAACCCCTTCCTTGGGAGCCAGCAGCCCAGAGCAGCGGGGGATTGTCCCTGCTGGAACATGCCTCTCCTGCTGCAAAGCCTCGTTCCTGCACCTCCTGGCCAACACTTTGCTCTCATTCAGTGGCTCCCAAACCAGCAGTTGTGACCTCAAGAGAGATCACAGCAGTTAAAATAAGCCAAATAATCCCATATTTCACAGTCAGGAGTACAGAACTGCTGCTCCACTCCTCCTTTGTATCGATCTATACTGCTCAGGGACCAGGACATCACAGCATTTCTTCAGGCTCTTTAGTGACAGACTCTTTCAGATCCATCATCAGTAAACGTACAAGAAATTCCTTCCCCAATGCGCCGTTTGCTAAAACAAACCAACAAAGCACCTCAGAGGGTTTGGTATGAAGATTATTCAATTTGAAAGAGGAAGAACTAAAAAATTATTGGCATTATTGTTAGATATATATGCATTAACTTTTCAAAATGAAGGTATCCAAATAATCATTTTTGTTTACATTTATGTCTCCAATGCTTACCAAAAATTTAATTAGGAGCATGTCTTACACGCTTAGGGTTATGAATCTTAAGTTTCCTTCAACAGAAATGAAAACATAGGGAGGAAAAATGATAATTTGAAATTGTGATGTAATTCAAGTTGAGGGTTTTTAATCAATTGTGCTAGTGAAGAAAGGCATCAATTATCGGTGTACTTTTGTACTTACCTACATTAACTCTTCTGTTCTCCTTTGTATTTAATTTAATCTAAACCAGTCAATGTAAAACGTTGGTGAATTCTTCCAGCAAAAGTCATGCTCACTGTCTGTTAGAAAGTACATGTCTACTGTGGAAATAAACTGGGTCTCTGCTTTGCTGCACTTCTGCCTCTTCCTTCTCTCTCTTTCCTCTCTTGTTGTTCTGATTCTGCACTGCCAATACACCTACTCCACTCTGAAGTGTTTCCATTAATTTCACTGCATTAAATGTATATATGAAGTTCATGCATCCAAATGTGTACACTTGGAAATGGAATGAAGTGACTTCCTGAGGACTGAGGATGTGTACAGATCTAGGCCCATTTTTTCAGCAGTTATTACTCATTCCCCTTCAGGCAGAGATCCTTAACCTTTTCCTAGCATAAAACAACTCCCATTGTTAAAAAAATGACTCTCAGCTCCAGAGGGCGTAGCATCGATTTTGTGACTGCAATTCTGCTCAGATTTTTAATCCTATTCACAATGATTTATCAGGAGTATCAGACATGCAGATAAGGAATTCCCAAATTGTGCCCATGAGGCTTTATGCCTTTTCCCTCGAGGTCATGACAAAACCACCACCAGCTTCAGAGATTCACAATGAAGCTTTTCCTTTAGAGTTCAATTAGCTTAAGCTCCCCAAAGCAAAGACATCAGAAAGATGACAGCCTCTCAGTCACTGAAGGAAACCAGCACAGCAATTACTCATTACTGGCTTAATGCACGTGTATAAAGCAATCAGATATGTTTAATCCTGGACTGCTGAGAACTGGTGAGGAAAAGAGAGTCCCTGCAGAAACATACATAGCCCAGGCTCACAGACAGTGATGAAAAGCTGGCTGCAAAGCAACAGGGAGTGAACAGCTGAAGACACTTGCAACTCCTGTTTATAGCAATTTTGAAAACATCTTTCTTCCTGGTGCTGAAGGGGAAGAGTCTCAAGAGTAATTTTTCCCTTGATTATGAAAAGAATTTGTTCGCAGCTATGAATATTTGCTCACAGAGAAATAAATGGATGCCATACTCAAAAAAAAAAAAAAAAAAAAAAAAAAAAGAACTAAAGATAGCCTTTTAAAATGTCAATTTGAGTGGCTCAGTGTAGAACAGATATGACACAATTCCAGTCATATGAAAGAAATATTTCTGAGACCACCCACCTGGTGACCTGTTTTTGGAACTGTGAACCTCAAGCTGAAGTCTGGTGTGTCTTTGAAAAGAGACTTCACACCTGTCTCTCCCAGACACAACTGCAGCTCTCTGTGGTTAGTAAGCATTTTTTTTCTGAACCACAGTGCTCTCAAACTTTCAGAGTGACCGCAAACAACTCTTGATCAATCCCAGGTTCAATCTCAAACCTTGTCTTTTTTTTTCTTTCCCCACCAGAATGGTTCTGGCAGTTAATAGCTTATTCCAGGTTTCAAAGATGTAAATATAAAGTGAACAGAGTGAGATAGGGCTCCTGAAATCTGAAACAAGAAGATTTCACCAGAGATTTCTCAGTTCTGAAGAACTGGCATTTTGACCTTAATAATCAAGCACAAGTGACCACCGCACCTGTGGACCTCATTATTGAATAATCTCAGCCTTGAATGGAGATACATTTCTGCACCTGAAAGAGAAAACAGTCTGATGTGATTAAGGGTGATTTGGTTGTGAGATATAATGGTGCAACATTGTTTTAAAAGCTATTGCAATTCCATTAAGTAATGAGTTCCTTAATTCTAGCAAGAATGAGAGGTGTAAAAACACCAACGGAATGTGAAAAAGGTAGATTGCCAGAGCCTTCTTCAGGAAGCATATTTATCCACTGCTACAAAGGAAAATCTATCTTTGTTGTGGAAGTTAGCAGCAATAAGGTATGACAAGATTAATGAAAATATTCAAGTCCCTATTCCCAAACATGCCTGGCAGAAACATGTTCTGTCTTTCCCAGTGATGCTGCATCTATCAACTCTCACAACAATTTGTCTTCACAGATTTCATTTGCTATGCTCTTCAAGGACAGAGCCAGCCTGTTCCAAAAAAGCCTAAAATTTATTCCAGAAAACTTTTATTTATTTTTATTCTGTTTCCTCTGTGCTGGTATGACTGATCTTTCTTCCAAAGATTTTCCATGAGACCAAGTTACACAAATTACTACTCAAATCACAACATATGTCAGAAATGGGCCTGAATATTAATCATCATTGGGTCTTACAGGCACCATTTAAAAACTAGAAAAATTAAAGAAATGAACAGAGAATTGCTACATATTTTCTGAGGACTGCTTCATTACTTATTTTTGCATTTTACATGCTTATTTTGCCTTTTTCTGATTTATCAGCACAGTTCTCCTAAGAGAGAAATGCTACATGGGCTGTTGTAGTTTTGCTTTAATGACCAAACTTTATAGGGCTCTATTCCAGTAACAAGAATCTCTGGAAGAATCACCAAGGGTAAAGTAAACTCCAAGAACTGCTCATATGAAAAATCAAAACAGCAGAAAGACACAGCACCTGAGGAAAGAAATATGCTTATTTTTGCCTACTTTCTTAGTTTTGTAGGGTTCTGGAGATCTTTAAATCAATTTCCCCATTTTTCTTCTCCTTTAATCAATTTTTATTTGTCCTTCACTAGTTCCACTACCCCACAGTTTTCCATTTGATACTGAAACATAGTGAATCTCCTTTTGCCAGCACAACTCTCTGAATTCAAATACATACATTCTGCAGATGACAAAAGGGGCATAAGTAGATTGATCCTACCACAGAACCCATTGAAACCTATAGGTTTCTCCTTATTTAGGTATTATGTGCATAATGGGATTGACTGTTGAAGATGGAAAGCAGAGACTTCATTTACATACAATTTGTGTTCCTTTCCAGGCTGGTACAGATTTAATCACATCAATTTTTAGAAAATATTTTTCATGCTCAAATGTTATATGCTGAGAAATTATGGGCTAGGAAAATCATACAGCACAAACTTTACAAGGCAAGTGGTTATCGTCCCAAATTAAACCTGAGGCATTTGCTAGAGGGACAGAAGTAGCATTTCAGCCAAAGCCTTTATTTGAAACATAAATTAAACAAATAAATTCACAGAACCTTTCCAGGTTAACAATGAAGAAAAAACTTATTCCTCAGCCACTTATAAGGCCATTATTTGTTCTTAACTTACATGCTGCTAAGGCTACAGACAAAGTGCAGAATTTTATAAACTAACATGAGAGATTGTTTCTGCTTTTAAAAACAACAAACAACATTTTGGCTTCTATTTTTAAATAAAAACCACATTTATAGAAATATGCTGAGCAATTTATGCTATTTTTTCTAGCTCTCCATCTCAAACCATACCTTCAGTCTATTCCAAAGGAAGTCATGGCCATACCAAGTAGATGATCTGTCCAATGTGTAGCTAAGATTTTATACAACTAAACACTTAATTACCACCCATACCATCACCCTGAAGCATAAAATTTATTGAGGTTTTCTTTCTACTCATAATATTCTTTAAAAAATCAAGAGCATCTTCTTCCTAGCAAAGTGTTCCTCTTACATGGCATCAGTCTACTGCCTGGATGATCATAAAAATCAAAATGCATGGGGAAAAAAAAGTAAAATGGCTTTATCTTTAAGAATTTCTAATTCCTTGTTCAGTTATTTCATATTACAACATGCATTGTAATTTGAGAAATATACATCTTCCTGCAAAAATTACTGAACTTGCACTTTATGTATCCAAGTTTAAAAGAATTTTGAAAACCTTCAGTAATTTTAGTTATGTTTGCATTACAGCATTTACAGGATAACACAATTTTATGAATTAGTTTGTAAGTAATGGGAAAACTGTTGTTTAAGCACCTAATAAAGGTGATTCTGATCAAAACACTCCTTTCTGAAGTAAATAGAATTCAATGCGCCTGCTTTTTAATTCCCTAGTTCAATGAAGAATTTCTTTTTAGCCAAAGAAAAATGGTTATTGAGATAACTAAGTGTAAAAATACATCAGCAGTGAGATTCTATTACTGACAAGAAATTCCTCCATGGTGGCCGAGTTAAAAGTGCCTCAGAATTGTGTCCTTGAGACAACGAAAGTCACCTGCACACTGGGTTGCATTAATAAGGCTGCTGAACAAAGCAGTAGGCTGAGCAAAAAAGTTCCTTTGGCTCTGCTGCACTCATAAAACCTCGTGTGTAGAAATAAGCCCACCCCAAGGCTCCCTGGAACAAGGCAGACATTGAAATGCTGCAGGAACTCCACGGAAAGGCCACGAGGCAGGGGGCTGAGAGGAGTGGGGGCAGTCAGAAACTGGATTTCAGTCGGGCTGTGAAATGGCTGTGTTTGGAGATGCTTTAAGACTCACAGATGAGGGGCTGAGAAAGCTGCCAAGTTTGAAGTGTGCCCTATGTTGAGCAGGGTTAGAAGAGATGATGAATAAATCATTGTGCAGTGATTCATCCTCTTTTAAAACAGTTACCTAGGAAGTTACCTAAATCACACTGACTTAGAAGCCAGGTAGAACTAGAGCCTCGACTATTCAAAAGTCAGTTCCCAACCAGATACAAAATGCATCACTTGACTGAAAGAGTAGCCTGGATTTTTCACCTTTGTAGGCAGACCTTTTATTATCAATAAACTGCTTGCCTACCTTTACCCAGCACAGAATTCTTCATCAGGCAATGCCCACTTGAATGTCAGGGTAATCACTGTGGGATGGAAGGATTGCCGCTAATCCTAATTCAGCACTCCTCAGTTCTGATTAGAACATTACTCTTAAATAATATTTTAGGCCAAAATCCTAAATACCAGTTGTCTGTCAGTAACAGTGGCCCCCCTGAACTGTATTTTGTATGGATCTTCCTATAGCTTCTTATTTACTAACACTAAGCTTGTCGAAATGGTATCTGCCACTACAGGAGCCTAACAGGAATTAGTTTATTTATTGTGAATGCAATCCAGTTGAAAACCCAGTCATATCTGTTTATCAAGACCTAATCCAGCCCACTTGAATAAATTCCCCTGGGGATGGAGCATCACAACCAAATTTGTTGCCTTGCTTTAATGAGAAAAGTTTAGCAGACCCATGCTCTCCCCAGTGAGGGATTGCTGTAACAAGATCCCATCCTTCAGTACAAAAGACTGAAAAGAAATTCTTCACTTCTTCCTTTGTTCACCCTGGGGAAAATTACTATGAAAGAGAGACAGCTCTCAGAAATGCTGTTGGAAAGAATTGTCTAAAAACTTTTACAGAGCTTGGGCTAAAGAACCACTGTGACAACTGACATATTTATCATGCACTGCTGCTTCCAAATGTAACCTCCAAGCCTCAGGGGCATGTGGTATCATACCGTGTCATTTACATAAGCTAAAGGATCATGCTTCTAAGTGAAGGTAGGAATCTATTCCTAGTCTAATTAAAGTCTTATTAATTGAACTGATGGCCATTATTAGTCCCACAACTTGTTTCCAATAAAGACAGGTAAACTTGGCATTTGCAAACTTTCTAATATCTATCTTTCTCTGCTATTTCTCTGCTTGCTCTGGGTTTCTACAATCCTTTTCTTTCTTTGCTTTCCTTTCTGTACTCTCCTAGGTTCATCTCTTAATGGGGTTGGCTTACTTCAAGGAGAAAGAGGGACAATAATTTATCAGCATCCCGTATCCTTTGTCAGGAGTATGATGTTCATCATTTATTCCACCTTGCTCCTGGGTGTGCATGGGGTCAGTTTTAGCATTATTTTTAACACAGCACCTACTGCTTCCCTTGTCATAGACTCACAATTCCATATTATGTGTGAATTTACTGTCTATAGTTCTGTATTTTAATGTTGTCCCTGCTATCCCTTACACTGACTTTAACACCTCACAAGGTCACACTAATTTAATGACCATTGATGAGTTATTCATACCTCTGATACCTGCAGTATCAGGCTGTGTTTGTACTTCCAAGACCTTTGCTTTCATTCCACATTTGTGCATTTCAGTAACCTCTGCTTCATCCTTCAAGCTGTGGGTTTATGATAAGGTTTTATTAGCACAGGCTAATCATACATATATCTTTGCTCAAGGGCAGTAATAGTTCAGTCTTCAAAGTATGATATATTTGAATACAGACACATGGAAATGCAGAACTCTGGTAACAACTTGCTGCACCAGTAGCTGCTAGCTGCTGCTATATCTCCAGTACGATATTGAAATTTTCTGACAAGAACATACCCACCACTGACAATGAGCACTAATGAAATTCTCTGCAAGGTGAGCATTTGCTAATTGTAATCCACATTCTTGTGCTCCATTAATATGAATTCATTGAATTAGGGGACTGTCTTCATGAACAAATGCCGAAAACACCAACAAGCACTACTCCAGAGAGATTCTTTCTAAAACTCAATATATTGAGGGATTCAGATGTGAATAGTGAGCAGAATAATGTTGAGATCCAAGCCATTTTAAACAAATAAAACATTCATAGAAATACTTGAGTTGAGATGAAGTCTGTACTTCCTTCCAGACACATCAGCTGAGCCACAGCCAAAATCAGGCTACTATATATATAAAAAATAGTGACAGATGCAGTTGGGGGGCTGGCTATAAAATATCCCTTTGAGATTACTCGTCTGGTTATGGCCAAGTGTCAGGACATATTTGGAATTGTTGGCTGGAGGAGATGCTGCCAGAAGCTGCTGGGACTTTGGGGATCAAGATCCTAAGGAGGAAGGAAGGCATACAGCAAGATCACCACCTCAGACTTGGAGATCGGCGGGTGTAGTCTCTTCTCAAATCAGGGTTACCTTCAAAGCTGATAAGAGGCTAAGCTGCTGATGGGGAAAATCAGCTCTGATTCATTACCACAGCCTTTTCCTGATGCTTTCAGAAAATTAAATTTATTTTGTCTTGGCACTGAGCAGGTAGTATGCGTATGGGGTAGATTAAAATGCCTCAGCTGACAACCTGTAACTTGTCTGAGAACATATGAGCATACCAGAAGTTTCGTCTCTGCACCAGAAAAGTTCCATCAATCTCTGGCAGAAGCAAAGCTGCAAATTGAACAAATATTTGCCAGAGTTCAATCACAATGGACAGAAGTGACATTTGGCAAATTGAAGTTTGTTTGCTAGGTAACTTGCAAAAAGAGGCTAGCAACAAATAATGTCAAGAGAATATTAAACATAAGGACAGGTTTACTTTAAATTTTGCCTCAGATTCCAAAGAAAACTCAGAAGGCCTTTTTGGATTGCAAGCACTGTGATGAGATCAGCAGCGACAGCTCTGTAATTTTAGTTCAAGTGCATTACACGTGAAGGCACAAAGAAGGAGCTGCAGGACTGTGCTAAGGGATAACAGTGGATGAAAAACCAGGCATGAAGGAATTGACCACACAGAGTAACCTACAGAGAGAGGAGACACGGTAGGATAACAAACTGAAGTTATATTTATCATCTGCAGAATATAAAATCTGATTATCAGAGATGTGGTCACATGTTAAAAAGAAAAGAAACCATGACTTGCACAGAAATATTTAGCAGTATTGGTAAAAAAAACCCAAATATTTTGTTTTGAGAGGCTGTGTACAAAAAGGCAGGATCTGAATGTAGAAGGTATCTTCACAATGTAGATATGTGAATACAGGCAGATTGCAGGGAACAAAGAAGTGTGAAGTGAATGAGTAGCAAAGTAACATTGTGGATGATGGGAAATGGCAGGAGAATGCAACACGTATTTCAAGTTCTATTGTATTCAAATTCTCGTGCCTTAGAAAATGTATCAGTAACCCACAAAAGGTTTACTGTTAGAGTGAAAAATGAGAAAACAAGACTAGAAAAGGTATTAGGGTTTTTCAAAATAGATCTCATAAAAACAATCCATAAAAGGATCAGAGGACAAGAATAAAAATAGTAACGTGGAAGGAAGAGCATGACCAAAGTTGACATAATTCTATTCAGTATTGCTATAAACTTTCTTGAAGAATGGGGAGCCTGGGAGAGAACTGAGAATTGCTGAGAAACAATACAAGATTCGGTCACAGCAGATAAGCAGCCAACCATAAGGGAACAGGGGAGAAAATATGTAGGAAACAATAATGCAGAGGGAAATGAACCACTTTGGCAGTGAACTAAGATGTGGCCTGACATAGAAATTACTCAAGAAACACTCAACAATTCTATCACAAAAAGCATATTTGTCAGAAGAAATGTGCAAATATGGACAATGAGATTCACTTTGAACTGCAAGGCACTGGTGCAGCAATCAGGATGTAAACATTGAGACACAGACACTATCCTTGTTTGGGGAAAAGTAGCACGCAATACAAATTTGCTACGAGAGAATTCTCTAGGAGTTCAGGAGAATTAAGCAGGCTCTGCCATTCTTAACTGTGAATTTGTATATATTTTGTAAACCGTTCCAGGCTAAACATGAAGTTTGCTACAAGTTTGTTGTGGGGGGATTTTTTGTGGTTTTTTTGTTTGTTTGTTTGGGGGGTTTGTTTGTTTGTTTTTTGTTTGGTTGGGGGTTTGTTTGTTTTTATGGTGACAATTCTCCTTTCTGCAAAGGAAAGAAGTCAAAGAAAGCAAAATGGAGGAAAACATTATTCCACGTGCTATCCAACAGCTCTGTCGGGTGAAGTTTTCTACATTGAATTTATCCCAAGTAAAATCCTTAAAGATTAACAATGAGAAGAGTCATCAGTACTTCATGTTTTTCATATCACCCACCCAGTTTCTTCAAGGCTATTTAAAAATGAGCTATTCCTTTCAAATATGAATACAGACACACAAACTAACCTTGTGCAGAATACCATACCAGGAAGGTTGCATTCCCAGAACAACGAACTTCTTGCACCAAATTCTTTTCTTTGGGGTTTTTCTAAGCAAATTGTGTATTCCAAGTAGTGCCACACTCTTCCATTTGAGCTGTAGTTCCATCACACATCAAAGATCACTAATTTTGGGGAGAAGAACCTATAGAGGAGACCAGTAGGGTCCACGTTAAACACCTACATCTCTTCTGACCTTTAAAGAGAGGGAGCGGAATAGTTCAGCTGGAAGGGATATACAATAATCATCTAGTTCCAACTGCCTGATCCTTCGTGGCTTCAGAATTAAGGAGCAAATAATGTTTTGCATTCTTTTTATTGGTGTGAATTTACCCAAGTGACTTAACTAAGGAGTCCTGAGCAAGAAGTGAGGTTTGAGTCCCGGTAAAATTTAACTCCATTCCAACTGAGAAAATATTATAATTCATTCTAAACCAGCCCAAATTGCTAACTTCCAGTTCTATTATATTCTCTCTTGAAGCCCAATTACGTTTTGCTGAATTTAATCATTCTTGTGACCACAAGGCAGAAATATCAATATCAAAACAGATGCATTCATCTGTCTTCCCAAGGATTCCCTCTTGTGTTAATTAAATAGCTGTAGTGAGAACACACTATTATGGTGATAACATTTTACAATTCTGTGTGTGCACATTTCCTGTTCCCTCTCTGATACAGTTCTTCTTCAGCATCCCATTCCTGAAAATTCTGTGTGCAGAACACCAATATGCAAGGACGACAAACTAGTTAGTTTTCAAATAGTTTTCTGAAGGCTCTAGGGACTTCTGCTAATTCAATATGGCCATTTCTGCTCTTTCAGAGCTTAATAAAAATTCACCAAAAGGGGGAAAAAATAAAATAAATCTCTTTAGAGTTCCTCTGCAGTGAGTGCATGGTCAAAAAGATAAGTGTGTGTGCAGTCCGATTTTGTTCTGCAAACCCCACCTGTTAACAATGCAAGGATGTCAATTAGCTGGTTCTTGGGTAAACCACACACGCTTTATTTAAGCTGCCTTGGAATGATGGAAGGTTGAAACAACCCAGTCTGGATGTGACCCTCATGTTCTTTCTGGACTTTAATCTAAACATCTGAATAGTAAATAAAAGCTTAGATTTTTAAGTCTATTTAAATGCATAATCTAATAGTCACAGAACTCAGTTGAATAAATCCACAAAGAGCAGCTGAAAAATATTAGTATTAAACAAAGCTGAGTATTATCTATGCAGAACACTAGAAAACCAACTACATTTATTTCTTCTCTCATTTTTCATAAAGCTACAGAGTTCTTCAGCTTCAGAGCTGCCACTCACATCTCCAGACCAATAACCAGCAAAGTCTGTGCTTTCAAAGGCTTTGTTCCAGTATTGTCCAACAATTACAGTATGCAAATATCTTTCTTTACTACACTACAGCCCTAAGAGACATTTGCCATGTTTGACTTAATAAAGTGTCACAGGACGTCTCCAGGCATTTAGCAAGGTCAGTTAATGAAATGACTGCATATGTTAATAACAGCAAAGCAGACTCAACTTACCACAGCAGGACTCAATTAAATACCTCAAGGCAACATAAATCATTTTCTCTATCTGCCTGAGATTCTTCTTCTTCTTACACAAAATTAAATAAATATACCCTTCGTAGTCTTTGGACTTCTGTACTACTTGTTTACTACTTTGTTTTGCTAAAAATCTCCTTCCAACTTATGTCGAACTCATGATTTTAAAAAAGGTCCATCACATTGACTAGGTTTTGTGTTTAATTTCCTTTCTTGCTCATAAAATTTATCAGGAAACTGATTATTTCCATGGCATTCAGCACTGTACAAAAGGTGCCAGTTTTTAATCTCTAATATCTCTTGCTCTGCCAATGATGCCTGCATTTATTTTGCATCTCCTTTCACAGCATTTTTGAAGGATAATATAGTCAGCTCAATTTATGCTTTGGTACTCAAGACCCAGGATAAGAATAAAGTAAATATAACTTAAACAGACTCAAGTGAAAACAAAGCAGGATGGAACAGATGTATCTCCTACATTTCATCATTCCTTATTCAATGCAGGTTTGTAAGCAGAAATCATCTTACTGAGAAAAAGAACATATCCTTTTAAATCATGAGCATTGTGCACAAAAGGATCTCTCTAACCCTTTTGAAGTGCCTGCTACCATTCTTACTTTGTTTGGATAATCAGTGTTACAAAAGCATCAAACCCCTGCAACAGATTAGTGCAAACTTTTTTCCATAACATCATCCCATATCTAATCCATAGGAGCCAGGAAAGAGTCTCTAGAGTTTCTCATAACCTGTGCCTTCGAACATTTCCATTCTGCTTCAGACTATCCAACAATGGATTCCTTTTTTGGGTAATTCTAATTCTGTTTACTTTCATCTTTGTGTTTTGAGCTGCCCCATCATCTCCTTGTGCTCATGCCTTCCTTTACGGACAAGCCTTTTACAACCCAACAAATACTTCTAAAAATATCTTTAGCACAAGTTTTAATGTAGCACAGCACCAGCACAACTGTCAGAAAAGATGGAGATCAACCCATGGAGCACATCTTACTTTGAGCCAAATAAAAAATGAGCTGTGGGCTGGAATCAGCAAATCCTGATTTTCTATTTTGAGCTAACGTCAGATGAGAAAGTCATGATTTTAGCAGGCTTTTTTTTTTTTTTTTCCATAGACCAAACAATATTTTGACTCTCATCTTCTGTTATACACAAAGGATTATTCCCAGATGTGAAAAGGAAAAGGCTAAAGATATTAAAGAAGTTCTAAACAAATATTTAAAAATGTAAGGAAAAAAAACAAAGCCAAAGTTGATATGTTATATTAAAAGATGAAGTTTTACCATTTTTATGTCAGCAAGTCTATAATTTTTTTGATTGGTCAGAGTGGTTAAATGCAGATAATGTATTAAACAAGGCCACACCTTTTTTTTCCATTGAACCTAAAATATGATACAACTGACCTTAGTAGAAACTTTAAAAAAAATACACATAAACTTGATTTTTACTCAAGACTTCAAGCAACTCTTGTTGTTTCTTATGCATTTTATGCTGATGAGTTGCTTCTTCTACTGAGGAATAATTCACAGACAAAAATGGCAAACACTTTAGAGGAAAAGCAACACTGACACAACAGGAAAGGCCCCAATAACCTCACCTCTGAAGGAAGACATGGGTTCAGAGGTTCTGATCAGCGATTTTGAAGAAAGAGCTGAGAAACAGATGGTGAAACAACTCCAGAGCTGCCTCGCTGCTCTCTTCCCTGCTGCAGCAACAAGCACGTGAAAAGTGAGGCAACAAACTTATGAAGGAAAAAAAAACCTGCAGAAAAACAGATAAATGGGAATAAAACTATTTATTTTACCACTGCACTAGATTTACCCTCCTGAACTGCCTCTGAGCTTCTGAATCATACTTCTTAGAGCTATTCCTGGATTATTTTCTATTCTGACCATAAGCAAAGGTACTAAAAGCATGCTCATTTAGGACTTACACACCAATTTGAAAAATACCTCTATTACAGACAGACGGACAGACAGGGGTCCATTCTTTTTGGATTTGCATCTGTTCACTCTTAAACTGCCAATAAATGCTGAGTCCATAATTTTCCATGCTCTGCAAAGTTTGGCTTTTTTTCTAGTTTTAATCACTGTCTACGAATATTTTGGTTTATGAACAAAATATTTTCAAGATTTATGTTTTCATTTCTCTCCCAGCTGACCAACATATGGTTTTTCAGGGAAATAATTTTCTGATGCAGAAAAGTCATAAACACAAACATGGAAGCAGTTGTATTTTGACCGACTCCATCTGCTAAAGCAACAAGTCAAAACTTTTTTTAAAAGTAAAGGAAAGGGAGAATGAACCAGATACTGGTTTCAGAGAGCCAACACAATATTTTAAGAAGTGCTTTCCTTCTTTGCTTGCCTTTGGAGCTCCACTAGCTGATACTATATATCAGTCCTGCGAAGAACACTGAACACAGAGCTCAGTTTTCCATACATGAGATATTTTTTCTCATATCTCAATATTGTCCCAGCAAAAGTCGGTGTTGTGATGATTTGACAGTATCCAATTCCCTGGGGAAGGCTTTGTGTTTATCTCCAGCAAGCCAAGCACACCCAAATTCAGTTAAACTTGCATCTAACACCTGAAGCCTGGGTAATGACCATAAGTTTTACCTGGAGATCAGTACCTGTAGGGAAACGGGGAAAGGATCTGTAGTTGGAGGTCAGGCTGTCACCAGCACAGCCATTAGAGGCAGGAACCATGACAAAGCACAAGACATTTTTGGTTTTTCAGTCAATTCAAGGCACCATTTTTTTCTGTTGTGCACGCATTTAATGTTTAAATTATCTAAAGCCCAAAGACATCTCACATATCAATATTCTGACATGCAGAGACAAATTTATAGTGTTGTCTTTGGAAATAACCAGCAAGGTTACTGCATGAATTTGATTGAGAAATACTCTGGTGATATTGAGGGTTTTTTTTTCTGAAGCAGTTTTCAGATTCACAAAATATATGTCTGTTGCTGAATGTCATTTTCACATGAAAAAATGGTTTTTACTTCATACTGAGGAGTATGTCTAGACTTTTCTACAATAAAGTCATCTTTCAAATCCCTTGTCTTTCTCTTTCAGATGAAAGTGTGGGATCAATTATACCCACGCTGTACAAACTGGTGCTTCCCTCTGACGCTGGAATATCTGCCAATCTGCTCTCCAGGCGCCCCAGCGAGAGAGCCATGCCAGGTGCTCCGAGAGAGTCAGGAAACCAGAGGAGCCAAGAGGGTAACCTGAACATTTGCCATATTCCTGTTAAGAACCTGTCACGTTCATAAAGGGCAGGAAATCAGGCACTGGGCAGGCCTGGCAAGGCAGTTGAAGTATTCCTGGGGTAAGCACTCACATTAATGAATTGTGGCTTGAAACCTTTGAGAAGAGACTTTCTCAAACCCTCCTTTGGGCAGTAGGGGTGGGTGTAGAGCTCCTGCTGAAGAGCAGCAACCACTCCAGACCAAGCAATGCCGGCAGTTCACACACAGCTTCAGCTTTCAGGAACTCACCTGCCCAGTACAAGACATGGTATAGAGCCAGGGAGCTGCAAGGGTTTGTCTGGAAATTAATTTTTCCTGCAGAGCCAGCAAGCAGCCACTTGTTTAACAGTCTCTCAAGATAAAGTCAGAGAAGATTTGGCACTACTACTTTTGTATTTAGGAAAGCAGAGTTAGTTTTCCTATGTTATCCTCTTTTTTTTTATTTTGTTTCCTTTAAACAAAACACTTATCAGAAATTGTCATTCAGTGAGCACATACACATTATAAATTCTTTTATCAAGCTATAACGTATGTATCAAGTAGGATACATAGACCAGTGTTTATTAGTGACCTCCAGAAACTGAACCCACTCTTGGCTGAAGGGTTCCCAAATAAACCTGTAGTCGATGTGAAAAGAAAGTGTGGAAAATCTTTTTGAAACAATTTAATTATTCTAACAAAACCGGTTTGCATGAATAACACTATTTCACCTCAATTTAATTAAATATTTGGTATGACAAATCCCTGTGAAAAAGGTTTGCCATACAAATGTTAATTATGCTGCACTTTAAACATTTACATTGTCTCTATGAAAAAGTGGGGATTTTTTTTCATCAGAATACCAAAAGTGAATGTATATTACAACACACGATTAGAAGTCAGACATTTATGGAAATATAACAAAAGTCACACGTGATACAATATTTTCAGCAGGATCACAGCATCAAATCTTTGCTCACTTAAACTTTGGGAGTTGACACAGCCTATACAGATATCCTGATTTCAGTAGCCCCTGCTCATGAGAGAAATGTTCAACCTGGGTGATAAACTGGCCTAAAAACCCAGCTTTAACAGAGCATTGTAACAGGCTTTAGACCTCGCAGCAGTCAATACCCAGGAAATAATTCAGACAAACCAAAGTTACATCTTCTAGTTCAGGCATGAAACTAGCTCACAGCAAACTGCACTGTTTTGTATTCTCTCCCTGCAATGAATCAGATAAGTGGTTTGAGTTTAGAAGAGATGGGGATTCCAGAATGATCTGCAAGTGACCTCTTGGTTCTGACTGACTGACATTGAATGGAATGGACTCTACTGTAGCCTGGGACCCTCAGAGTGACCCCAGTTTGACATAAATGTTTGAATACAAAGGGAAAGAGGAAAGGAAATAAACAGCAAACCACAAACTCCCAGAAGCAAAAAGCCTATTTGCTCAGCAAAGTCGCAAAATGATCAACATATTTTTCCTTTGCTTATTATTCTTCCAAAATAAAGCAAAACCTTCAACTTGCAAAAAAAAGCAGTACAGTTGAAGTGTTTGTGTGCTTTGCTGAGTGCTGTTAAATCACAAGAGAGACAGAGATTAGCATTCTGATACCCCTGCAGTATCAGAGATTAGCATCCTGATAACACACCCTCCAATGTAGTCCCACTAAAGTACCACCAGCATTTCTCCAAGATCCTTGTGCGTGATCATAGAGGCCAGCCCACCTCCCTGATGCAGGAATACAATTAAAGGCCCTGTTTTATGGATAAACAAGATAGCATCATGCACAAGCATGATGTTTTTCATTGTTTTTAAAACCCCTTTTGCCTATTGGACATGGCACAGGCAGCTTTTCAATGTATGTATCTCATTACCAGGAAACAGTACGTAGCCTTCAAAGATCATACATTAGAAGGGTGTCTTAGAATACATAGTTTGTTCATAAACAGTGCTAATCCATTTCCCAAAAATAATTCCAATACTTGAGGACTTACTCTCAGAGCACCCAAATGGAGGTGAGGTTTACACAAAATTAGCCACTGCTGAACCCCCAATGCAGAGGTTTCAGGAACACCTGCAATCCAATTAAAAGAGATTGATGTGGCTGCTCCTTGAATGACATCGCAGCAGAGCATGAATTCCTACTGATTCTAGATTTGTCCATGAATGATTTATCCTGAATTATTATGCTTTCTGTATTATTTTAATTTGAATTTATTTTCCAAAGAGACAAATACTTATTTCAGAGCCCATTAAAAAACAATACAAACACATAAGAAATTTGTAGTAAACAACTTTTACCTTGTCTTACAGAGAGAGATGTGTTACTACTTCGATTTCCTAGGCTTCATTTAAATTTTGTATAAAATTTCCTCTCTAAGCTATATGCTTCCTTTCAATAAAAGCATTCTTTGTACAGTCTTATAAAACTTAAATTATCACATTTCAATAAGCACTTTGCTCAGCAGAGATACAGGGAATAGACTCTTGTGCCACTGACTGCTGTAAGAGGTTAAATTTTAGCTGAATGTCAGTATTGGTTTAGAGACTGTTTGATGGTGGAGATAGGGCTTTGTCAGATCACAAATTCAATTAACTAGTAGTGATTAATTCTCAGGATAAGGAATCCAAAAGCTTAGTCTGTAATACCCTGATATACATTTGAAATAATTATTGCAACATTTTATTATACTTCTCAGTCTGAGAAATACTAGGTTGTCCTTAATATTGCTGTTCTGTTCATTTTAATTAGAGTATGCACCTGCTGATAAACAGAAAATGCCTTGTCATTACTCAGAACAAGTAAACTAAATGATGCTTTTTATGAGCCTTGGCTGTAACACTGGTTCTTAAACCATGAAGGGGCACTGATTGATACTTCCACTGTAGTGGCAATTTTAATTTGAAATTTGCATTTGAAGTTTATAACGTAAGCATCAGTTATGAAATTATTTGAAACATCGCTTATCTAAAAAGTATGAGCTAAATTTCAGTTCCAACAATGCAGTTCCATAATTGGATGCATCTAAGGGCAAGAGATTTGTATGTGTAAAGAGACTCCTATTTCTCAAACAGAAATGATTCATTTCAATCCCAGTATCTAAATATTTTTGATCACCTGAGTGGAGGATTGTGTATATACACACATGGTTGCCTGTTAAACACATAAGATGCACCAAGGATTTAAGAATTTGTTTTGCAAAAGCAATTTCTCTCATTTTCCTCCAGAAAAGTGTTTTAATACAAACATTTTTAGGGCGCTTAGACAGCCACGCTAGAGACTGCCATTTATAAGTTTTACTTCCTAATCAAAATAAGGGAACCTTAGACAAGCAGACAAGTCTCCCTGCAAAATTCAACTCCTCTTCAGGTCTGCTCTCTGAGTCCGGGATTGCCCAGGAGCAGCACCTTGCACCTGGGCCTATGGAACCCCATTTAGGTTCTCCTGGGCCCATTTCTTAAGCTTTTGACCCAAAGTACCTAATTTCAGGTAATTATCTCACCACAAAGCCTGCAAAAGCAGCAGTATCATGTATTTTAATCAATCTTATCAATCAAGATTTTGTGTGCCTCAGTGTAAAGTCCAGGAGGAAGAAAGCACAGCCCAAACCCTTTCTATGCTTCATGTTCAATTCACTGTTGTTATGGGGTACCACAAGTATAGGAATAAAAGTAAATTTTTTTTTTTCCCTCATTTGCTAGAGGTACAGGCACTGTCTTTTCATAGGTAAAAACAGCAAGAGAAATATATGGTTGCCATAACAACCATATTAAATAATATTGAGGTAAAAACGTCCTTCACAAATGTTTTCAAGTGATAAGCTAATTTAAAAATTTTCACGGAGAGCATTTGAAAAATAAGATATACTGGGATATGAGCATAAAACTACAGAAGAGTTACTATAGTAACCCACGATGTAAAGTACTATGCACGCAGTGATTATCCTGAGCAGATAAATCAGCCTCATTAACAGTGAGAGGTGCATCTCTGCAGTAAGTTGGGACAGTAAATAATGTAACAGACTCTCTAGACATACTCATGTCATTACTGTCTGGAACAAAATTTAAAAAAAACAAAAAAATAACAAGATCCTGAACATATGAAAAAACCCCGGCACAAAGGTTTGGATTAACTCTCTGATTAAGAAATAAAACCTCAGAATCTCAGAAAAGCCGCTCTCCATATTTCTAATATGTTAAACTGAATCTAGGTAGGACATCATGCTTTTTACAAAATTCATTTTCTTCCCCAAAATTATTTAATGCAATCATTAATTTCAATGACTTATCAGTCCAAGATTTGTATTTTGTCTTTGATTTTTTGACAAAAACATATTTTAAGAGTTTCTTGTGTGAAATAGCAACAGCAGAAACCAGCTGTTTTCACAGAATAAGAGAATCCTGGGCTGGAAGGGACCTAAAAGCTGGTCTAGTTCCAACCCCCCTGCCACAGGCAGAGATGCCACTCACTGGATCAGACCCCATCCACCTTGACCTCTTTGCTTGTCTTCATTTTCCTTAGACATGAACTTCATTTCTAATTGAAATACTTCTCCTCAAGAAAAAAAACACAGAAAAGGTCTAAAATAGGTAGGATGATATAGATTTTTGCATTAGCCTCATAAATTAAATATGAAACTGGTGTATGCTCTGGATATTCTTGGAATGTAACAGGTGCTGGAGATCAGGCCTGCACTCCTTTTAGACAGGACACAGAAGCTTTCGAGACTGCTCCTCATCAGTTCATCCTCAAATGTTAGCAATGGCTCCTGGGTGCACAGTACTTTTGTAACGTCACATAAAATAAAAGGCTGCATGAATCACAACCTTCCTCTGTCTAATTAATGCTATAAATTTTAGATAAGTTAGACAAACAGAAAAATGTGCTTGCTTTAAACCTGACTTTGCATGTTGAGACATCGTATGTATAAATAATACATATATGATTAGGAGGCCACACATAAATTTTATGCCCTAAATATTATCTGTTCCAAACACATTTTGGGTTAATATTTAGTAACCACAGACATGAACAATATGTTAATAATATGCAAATATTATATGAATAATATGTTAATAAGCAAAGACTTTGGACAATGAATTGACTCTACCTTGAGAAAGCGAGGGCAGAGCTGAAGCAGTTTAAGACACACGATCTGACTCCTGCAGCAGTCCCTGCTCATCTCTCTGGGACCACATATCATGGCTTAACCTGGTTATCCCACACTTCCCAAAGCACAGCCCAAGTGCAAGCCCTCAGGCAACAGCAAATCCAAGTCAGTGCAAGTCAGATTATCTCCTTACTTCCCACAGTTAGATGTATTAGCATCTAAGTGTGAGATACATCAAGGTGTTTTCCATCAAAATAAAATAATGTGCAGAATTATCAAATTCACAAAAAGCATGTTTGTGGTGAGGGGGATTGTGTGAAGTTTCTTTATCCCCCAAAAATAAGACTGGGATGGATCTCAAAGACCTTAATACAAAATATGAAAAGAGTGGTTGATTTACTTCATGCAGTACTTATCAATGCTATACTTTATAAGCTAAATTTTTGTTCAAGGGCTATTTAAAAGAGCAATTAAATACATTTGAAAACTGACCATTTATAACATACATACTACTAAAGGAAAAACAACCATTCCGCACAACCCTGGGACTTTTGGATTAGCCCACAGTAACAGCACAATTCCAGAATAACAACAAAACTGTATTTCAGGTAGACAGCAGGAAGAGTGCCATCCAGCAGCAGAAGAAATATAGAAATTCACATATTCAATAATGCCTAGAAATTTATTACACAGCCAACTGACAGCTTCAAGTCTCAACAGCTATTACTGGTGATTTTTTTCTGATACCTTAAAGAATATTTTGGCATGCCTTTAAGAATTGCATTATTGCCTAAAACATCAGTTATAATAAGACAACACAGTGAGGCATCATCAATTTGGAACCCTCATCAAGCCCAGTGCTGCTCTCACTCCAATCAGGGTCTATGCATTTATCACAGTTAGTTGGATTTCTATTTATTGGATGCACAGGGGACACTATATATAGGCACCTTGATCTGGAGTGGGAACACCTGGATGTATTTCAGTGACTGCTGTCACTTTCCTTCAACAATGCCCAAGTGTATCCTTGGACCCAAAGGACAGGGTGAAAAATGAGAACTTGATGTTTATCAATGATAAAAGAATCACAAAAAGATTGGTCCTTAAAAGCCCTGCTATTGTTCTACTTTAAAGAGCACTCAATAAATTACATCCTTGGTAAAAATCTCTGTGTTTGCATAGAGCAGATAAGGAAATCAGAAAAACAATTACAAACAAGGTTCTTGCTCACTCCTTGCGCTCCTTCTGCGATGCCAGCTGCACAGGCATTTAGAGAGCTGCACGACTGCTGGCCCTGAGATACAAACTGGCACAACCCAGACAATGCCTTCCCAGTCAGTGCCCAGCAACAGTAAAAGGTAATCTAAAAAGGCAATTTCACTAAGGTAAAAAACTCTTCAAATAGACTAGGGGGGAAAAAAGGAAATAAGGGCAAAAAAAGGGGGCGGGGGGGTGGAAATCTTTCTTACTGACCAAACTTAAATACATTAAATTCCACTTATAATCAAATGGTAGTGTACAGCCCCACCCCCAAAACATCAACCAGAAACGCAACAAGTTTCTGATTGATCAACCAACTGGTTTTTGTAAATGAAGAACACATGACCAAATGATCCATTATGAGAGGAAATATTAAAAGCAAAAAGGTGGCATGGATAAAAATTGCAGTGTATCAGCTGTGTACTAACATAACAATTAAACCTTTCTGTAACAGTATTTCCTTTTCCCTATAAAATCACTCATACCACTTTCAAAGACAGATAGAATTTCTCAGTTCAAATTTTAAATTCAGTTCAAATTAATAAGAAAAAAACCCTAATTTGTTTCCACAGAAAACAAAAAAACCATAAGGCATTACAAGAGAGAACCTATGAAATGTACATGGCCCACTTTTCTGATTTCTCCTAACAGTTTTTTAACATATGAAGCTTTTGAGATGATACCTCTGTATTTTTAAGATCAAGGAAGCAATTTGATTAAACTTCAGAACAGGAAAGCTATCACTTATTACAGCTTTCAATTTATATTTTCTCTACCCCAGGTGTATGCTCAGTAATTTCATTTTGTAAATACACTGCCAAGATTTAAGATGCAACAATTCATAACCAAGAGTAGCTAAATGAGAAATCAATGAAGAAAAGTGCAAAACTCAGTTTGGACGCCCCCTTAAAGCTCGCCTTGCCTTCACAAACAGTAGTTCGCTGCTTTTACAGCTCAGTGTTTGAAATTACTGCAAGAGAGGAAGCAAGGTAGAACTTCTCCTGTGTGACATCCATAGAGCAACAGCTTAAATAAAATCTTGCTGTCATTACAAATAACTACTTAGGTGACTCAGAGAGAGAAATGGAAACTGAAGTAATTTAAGTTTATTCTTTTCAACCAATCAGATTTTAAGTGTTGATAGTCCTTTAGGAGAGGTGAGTGCAGGCTTCATACCCAGGCTATTTCCATTGAGTGTAAAGAGATTCCTACCACCTGCAGACCTGCATTCATCTTGGGAGGAGGGGGGAAAAGGGAGTGTTTACTACAATTTGAATTGCATTTCAGTCCCCCAGAGCCACAGGATATCACATGGCACCGACCACCAAGCAAGCATCAAGGTGTAAAGTCCCCACCTTAGGCTGTTTTCATAACAGAGCAGGCTGTAAGAATTTGAAAATATAAATGATGGCTGAACAAGCAAAATTACTTGCTCAAAGTACAAAAGGCCTTTTTAAAATTTGTCCCACAGAAAGCCAGTGTAATGCTAGCCTTTTGCATGGGAAAGTATTTTTATCTTAATGCTTTCATACATTAAAAAAAAAAATTAATTGGAAAGTGATGTTTCTTGTTCTGTGCTGCCCTTAGGTGAACCGCATGATGCTTTGATAATAAAGACAGTAACTCTCTAAAGAGTGAAGAAAATGACATGCAGCCCAGGGCACTGCTTTCTTTCCCTAAACTTGATTTAGCAGGTGCTGCCTGGTTCTATTTAATGGCAACCTTAATGTTCTTAAGCATTATTGCTTGGTGCTGTAATATTATTTTGGGTTAAGTTTTCACCATTAGCAGGAATGTTTCACATCTACAGTTTCGTGCCACTTGAATTTAATGAATCTTTATAAACAATCTTTCAATAGGAAAAGAAAATGAGAAATCTAGTCAGTGAAATTGCCTAAACATGTAATAAAGATTTGACTGAGAGTGTTTTTGTTTCAAAATTACTATATTTGATAAAAGAAATTGCTAATATAGCTGCTTGTTAGGTCCAAATTCAGTCTTTCACTGAAGTTTTCCCAATGATTTCTTCATGGCTGATTCATACTTATGGACTGGACCCAATTATGCTAGGTTAATTTGTAGAAATCTGAAGGAATTCCATATAGATTTGCTGTACTTTAGCTACTAAGGTTTCAGAAGTTCAGCTGCTGCAACAGGGTGCTGTAAGTAGCACTGTCAAATAAGCAACAGTGATTTTTCTTACAATAATATGAAAACTGGGCTCTTTGAAAGTATATTCTTTCCACTAGCTGAAAAGTCATTCCACTCACCCAAGGGGTTTCAAATCACCTTTACCACTGATAATTCCTTTATAACATTCCCATATGCTGCGTCATGTATTCCAAAGAAAATGTGATCAATTACTCTATCATCCTCAGAAATATTCCTTTCAAGAAAGAGTATGCAGTGAGTGAACAGTGATAAGTGTCTATTTGTCATTGTAAATACCTTGTGATGTTTACAGCTTGCTATTAAAATAAAAGTAATTCCATGTGGATCACAAGGATTTTGTTGATATCTGTGTGGTTGCATCCTCAATAACCATAAGTCAGTATAGTCTATTTTTATGGATGCAATGCATGAGACTGAGCAGGATAAGCATAAATTCCTGTGAAATCTTACCCTTTGCTTTGGAACCATAGAAACAGCTCTACTCTTCCTAGCAATTTGCTGGTGACTTCAAGAATATCAATTATGTAATTGTCTCGTAACTTACTGTCAGCAATAGAAGGTGTTACTGCTGAATTCAGCTACTGAGATAAAACATCACACCCCTGTTAACTCTAATGGCTCTTAATGGCTGCTTGAAAACATTTTCACTTAGAAGTTATTCTAAGTATCTTAAAAGAAAATTATACTTTCAACAGCATAATTATTTTTTTCTGAGAAACTATTTGCTTTTTGAGAGAAATATCACCATTTCATAAAAAACAATCATTTTCTAAACTGTAATTAGAAACCCACTGCTGTAATACTACACGAGAATTCTCACTTTCCAAGCCAGAGGCTCCGGTGAGTTGTGATTTACACTCCAGGGCTTGTCTCAAGGGCTGGAGATTCATGCCTTGCCCTGCACTAAAAAGAAAGAGTATGCATGTGTTCTTCCAGTAGAGGAGCCCTGGCAGCCACAAAGCTGTGGGGGCAGTACTGCGCCTAAGTTATTGCCAGGGTTTTTCTTATATTAGTGCTGAATTTTGGGCAAACCCACTTTACATCTTCACAAAAAATCAGTGTAAATGGAGGGATGGAGAGGAACATAATACTCTGACAAACTAAAGACTGTAAGCAGGATAGTTAAGGGTAATGTACAATTATTAGAGAGTGCAGAATTAAAGCTATTGTTACAGGAAAATACACAAATTGTAGGAAATACTTTTATCCACTATCCAGGACAAAGACTCTCCTTTGCAGCCAACTCAGTACAAGTCACTCTATCAGTGAAAAGATAATTGATTACACACAACATATTCCAAGCTGATGTTGCACGTTCACTAAATTTCCACTTAAGGAGAAATATTTGTGATTCTTCAGCTACAACAAGTTCCTCAGGTGCTGCTCCCTCTCTTATGAGAAAATTGTTGCATGCTGAACTCCTCAAAAGATGAATACCCTAAATTGATCAGACCTCAAAACCCCTGATATTTATACAGCAAATCTCAGTTTACTGAGCCTTTCATGAAAGACAAGGCTGAGCAGTTTTCTTCAAAAACTCGTATTGGAATCCATGGGTATTTTATGTCAGAAAAATCTGATGGGTTTGTCTGACTTAGCTGCAGTTTGTTCAAGACCGGGCTGCTTTTATTTGCAGTCACTGTGGAATATTAATCTGCAAGAATCTGCATTTAACAGATCTATAAATTAAAAAAAAAAAAAAAAATCTCCTAAACAGAGTATTAGCATACAAAAAGTGACCCTACCAAAAAAACTCAAAAGCAATCTATGTAGACAAGCCTTGCATAGAAAGAAACATGTGATTCTGCCAATATTCATAGCTGCTGCTTCTTGCCAAATGAGAACTTCCAGTATTATTTGATGGTCCAAAATGATAGAGGAATAAAACAATTTTAACAACATCCTCAAAAACGTTTTTACATTTTTGTGAATGTGATCAGTGAGAAGTGACGGTGATTTAAAACTTCAACCTGGACAACCATGACAGAATTGCCTTTATTCTTTACCCTGATGCTAAGAGAATATATTAATAATGAACAAAAATACAAAACATTTTAGCAAAATTCACTGTTTCTCTTCTGTGGCTGTACATATAAATGAGCAGGGGCAGGATTATAACATCTGGTCCCCAAAATCCCCTTCTCCATACTGGGGGAATTTGCTTCCCTCTACAAAGGGCTCACTCTCTGTCCCCATTCCCTCCAAACAGAGTTAGCTGCTTGTACTCCAACGATTGTGACCAACTGGAGCAAATGTTTTTACTTCTCAAGCCTTTTTGTTGGAAAAAGAAAATAATCTTCTTTTCAGTTAAGGAGCTGAGGCACATGAATCACTTCCCCTGTTTTTCCCAGCAAACACAAATTTTAAAGCAGAGAACCAAAATCTACTTATATTTTGCTTAAGAGTTTTGCCTGCAACCCACAAAAACTGGTTGCAAAGTCAAAGAGGATTTTGTAGGATTGGAACTGGAAAAACAAATTATTTTTTGTCGTACACTTTGTACGTGTGTGTATCCTTACTTTTCTTTTGCATTAGTCTCACAAACGATTTCTAGTGCAGTATAAAATGATTTTTTTTTTTTTTTTTTAAGTGTGGAGTTTAACTTACTTACAGTGGAAGATCTTTAAGACTTCTAAGTGAAGGATAAGATACACACATCAATAAAATTATTTTAGGAAGGGATGTCAGAGCAAGGACTAAATGAATGTGAGAAGAGAGGGAGGTAGAGGGCTGTATCTGCACCACAGCTACCACCCGGGATGTTTGGGGTCATGGGTCCCACTGAGCTCAGGCTCTCCCCCAGTCACCAGCAATGGACATTCTGTAGATATCACAACACCCATTAACATCTCATCTATCCCTCTTTAACCTTGACATTCTTCACTACACATGGTTGGTACAACTTCCTAGGTGGTTTTCCTTTAGCAGATAATTTACAAGGTGACCGAACAGATGCTTCTCTTTCTTTTTCTATGACATAAGCAAATATTTTCCCATTAAAGACAGAATGCTCACCTGAATGTTTTGCTGCATTTAAAACACAGAAGCAGTAAAGACATAATAAATAAAATCCTCATTATAGCATAAACCTTCTTTGAGTGATTTCTCCTCGTTTGAAAAACAGCTAATTGACTATATCGCTGTAGCAGCTGTTTTGAAGTGATGATTTGCAGAATGCAGATGGGTTATTTAACAACTGGGAAAAAAATAAAATTGGAAAGGCAGCATTACCAACTCTCTGGTAGAGTAACTACAGAATTTTTGTATTTTTTGACACATAGCTAGCACTAAGTGGATGTGTACTCAGTGAAACCCTAAACATGAGGAAAGACACAAGGCAAAGTAATGGCTCAGTTTAAGAGTGAATAAAAAAATGAGGGTAAGGGTGGAGCATAAAGCAAAAATACCTTCACTGGAGGTAATTAAGTTCTGGCATGACACCGATTATTGCTTCTGACAACCATCTTCTATGCCTTCCTTTGAGTATATATACAAGAATGAACTGTGCTAAGCGAAATATTTAACCACTTTGTGTTACTGAAATCCCATTTCTGACCAGGTATTTATTTTCTTTTAAATATATTACTGACAAAAAAAATTGAGGAAAAGCACTGATCTATCCTGGGTAAAAGTGTGTCTCAGCCATACTCATTGAAGCCTGCTAGGGTAAATAGGTGTAATTTTATTGGGATAAATGGAGCTGAACCAATTTTAAGCTTCACTGAAGCTTCTGGAGCTGAGCAAAGAAAATATCCCTTGTTTTGTAAAAGCATTAAAAAATTTAGTAAAGTGGAATAATGATAAATTTAACTGCATCAGGAATTCAAAGTTGCAGTAGAATCACTTATTTCCCAAGTATTCTGTGAAGAGCTGGCAGCATAAAACTAAGTACAGAGTTCTTTTTACTTACAAATGCTGCTTGATTGTTCCCTTTAGTTGATTTTGTTTTAGAAGAGCAAGGCTACAGAGTTAAATTCTTTGCAGGAATTCTTTGGCATTTCTGCAAAAACTATCAATACTCTCAGCTGAAAGACCATCCTTGTAAAACATCAAGAGGCTCCCAAGGTATCTGACTGACTCTCAAAAAAATTAATTGCCTTGTTGCCTTGAATTCTTATAGGTGGAATTATCACCTTAACTCTTGTTTCTGTGGCTACTGTAAAACATCCTTCTCTCAGTCATGGGCAGATGATATGGTTAGTGGTAAAGGCAAAAGGAAAATTACACACACAGTTAATTCAAATTATTCACCAAAAAAATAATGAAACTTGCAGGTTGAGCACTCATTTCTCTGCTAGAGCAGTAGATCAGTAAAAATCTTGTTTACATTGGAACGGTTATGAAAATAAAACTGATGTGAAATTGGCTTCTTTTACTCTAAATAATGAAAATTGCTTTGTATCTATTCAGAAGCCTTTGATCAAGATATACTCTCCAGTAGTATATTCTGGGTTTGTTTCTTTCCTCTCATTGTCTTTTACTGTTGTACTTACTGCAACTGGAATTTTAAATTCACAGGGGAGGGAAAAAAAAATTCAAAACAACAACCCAGTCATCAAGAGCAAGTGACACTGGGTACATCACAGACACAGTGATGGTGCACAAACCAGCCCTTCTATTGTCAGTATGATTTGGGGGCGTTATGACAGAACACAAAGCTACTCCATTCTAGGAGCCACTAAATCTGTGCAGGAGGAACACTGAGGAAATGAGAACAAGGAGAGTAGAATATGTGTTGTCCCATACAGCCATGAACTATGGAAAGGCAGCAAAGGCAACAGCTCAGCCCTGGCTGGAAAGTGCAGTGGATTTCCATGAGCAGGCCATGCAAGGGCCTTGCTCCTGGTCTGGCCTCAGCTGGGCTCTTGGCCAGACCCTTATTCAAACACTGCCAAATTTGTCCAGGAGAATCCTGGAAACACAGAATGGCACTTTTCACTCTTTGCTAATTAGCAATGTAGGAATTTTCACTGCTAAACATTGCATCCTCATCCAGATACAAAATACCAGGAGTTGTTTATCGCAGAATTTAATCTGGACATGTGTCTCTAGAGCAGACTCAACTAAATTTTTGGATGTGACAGGGTTGTCTGTTTAAAATGCAAAATCTGGATGTAAGAGCAAGAGCTGCGACTCATTCTGACCGCTGTCAGCATACCAGAACTGTGCTCCTGCCATTAATCAAATTTACAAAAGCAAAGTAATTTTTATTGATACATGCATTGCTCTGGATTTCTGTGCCATATTGTTACTTCCTCCATACAAATTTTAAAAAGCCTTTAAGAATCGGCCCTTTTTGTCTATTTTGCAAATTCTGACGTATCTCAGCAGTCACACTGAAATCAGCGTGACCGTGCATTCCCCTGAAGATGCGCATTGTTAAAGCTGAACACTTTTATTGCAAAGTGTTCCATTTTCTGATGTCGTCTTCAGATGGGAGGAGGAAGTTTCAGGCACTCGTCCTTTCTCAGTTCCTTTTAGGACTAGAGGCATTGAAGAAGAATTTAAGTACATTTCCAACAGCTCCCTCGAGAACAAATGCTAAAGACTAGTGGTATCTTCCTTTCCACTCACTTACAGAATTTAGCTAGGAGAGATTTTGAAGGAACTGTTTAAGCGCTTAATACCAAAGTTTTAGGGGACAATTCTGGAAAGTATAGATATAGCTGTAAGTCTGTGCTACTCCTACTACATTTTAATTTAGAAACAGATGGCTAATAAAATAGTAAATTCCTTAACAAAGGAAATAAAATGGCTTTTTTAAATAGAATTTTCTCCACTTAAAATTCTTGCACACATTAATTACAAGAGCCCTATCAGGAAGAAGGTTGGTTTAGGATAATATCCTTATTTAACTCAATTCTAAAAAAGACAGATAATTTCCCTCTCCTTATAAACACAGAATTTAAAGGGCAATGTTGTAGTTATTCAAGCTGCCTCAGTGAGGCATGTTATGCTGATTACAAAGTGTAATAATTTCTTTTAAAAAATTTGTAATTCTAATCAGCATTGGCTTTCTCTCAAGCTGTCAATGTCCATCCTATTATTCTCCTTGATAATGAAATTATTTAAACATCAATCAAGCATGAATGTTCTATTTTTGCTTGGAGAACAGCACATTAACATGGAGAGAGTAGTTAAACCCCTCGTAGTGCTTAATAAATGAATCTCATCAACCAAAATTATCTACCTAAATACCTACATGCAGATGTTCATGATTAACAGTTCAGAGAGATAGGTACAGCCATCTTTAGGCAATCTAAAGATTTCTGATTAGTCCTTAAGGTACAGAAGACGTAGAAATGGTGGATAGAACCTTGAAGCAAATCCTCCAAGAACTCTGACACTACAGATGGATTCAAGTGAGACCAAAATGCCTGCGAAAAGACCATGGATGAAGGACAAACCACATGGAGCTCTGGGGTTTTGCTGTACATTTCATTACCTTTTAAAGGCTAACTGAAAGCAGAAGAAAGACATCAGCATATCTCATCCTTTCATACACAAAGTGTCCTGAAAAAACCTAAGATTTCTTCTGCTCCCATTTCTCAGGGTGGTACACACAGTGCTCAGGGTCCCACTACACGGGAACAGCAAGGACCTCCCCGTGCAGGAGGGGAAAGGTAAAAAACCTGCTGCTTTCTGTCCTGCTCTGGCATCTGATGGTGTGCTGAAACTGAAATACTACACAAAGCAGACACAGGAGGTTTACCAAATCGTGTTACAAAGGCAGACTGTACATGTGTGCAAACATACTTTTGCAGTTGGGTAGAGAGGACTCCTAATGGAAAACACAGAAAATGGGAGGAGAAGCAGGAAAATTCTGGCTTCCTCTGCTTAAGAGCTAAGCTAGCCTGAACAGTGTCACCCTGGTTTTTCTGAGTTTTTTAAAGCCTTTTGATTGTTCATAAAATGGAGTCAGACTTTTTAGCTACTGTACAATATTAGGAGCAGTTTCTGCTCTTTCTCACATATGTAACACAAACAAATCCTTTGTTTTTCATTCTCTGTCCTTTGTTTGCATATTTCTAGCCTGAAAACAATTGTAACTGACAGCTGGTTTGGCCATTCGGCTGGAAGGTGAAAACTCCAGAAGCCAATCCACAGCCAGACCCACAAATGTATAAAGAGTAAGAAATAAACAGTCAGAGGGGCTCTGGGCTGGGCTCAGCCTTGGGCTCTCTCAGAGGAACACTCTGCCCTGTGAAATTTCTCGTCTCATCTCTGTGTGATTGCTTTGTGTATCCCGATCACAGAACAGGGTTGTGGAAACACAGCCTGAAAAAATGTCATGCGCATTCGGGGCTTGGATCCTTTGCTAATATCATTTTCAAGTGCATTTGGCTCTGGAAAAATAGGATACACAGAGCTCTAATTTAGTCTTTATGTATGCACTGAATACGCTACTTGAGTTACCACCCACGTTATTTGCAGCTAATTCAATACCTTACAAACAATCTTTCCTCTTTTAATATATTCTAAAGGACATTTAAGTATCTTAAAAATACAAATCAAATCTCTTCAGAGTGCAATAAAAGCACAATAAACAGGTCTAACACATAATCAAACATAATAACCACATATTTAAAGGTGGAAAAGGAGCTCCGATAACACTTGTAAAACTCAGCCAGTGACCAACATTTCAGAATAAGAAAAAAAACTGCAGTCTGAATTCATCCAAGCTATCAAAATTATACTTCCAACTTGCCAGCTCTCTTTTTGTAAAATATACAAAGATGAAAAGCAATGAGACAGAAACCTTGCAATTGCAAGAAACCACAGATTATTCTCAGCCTACCACAACCATGTGTACTCCTGAGTTTCTTCATCATCATTTAGAAATGTAGACATTTATTGGGTAGATGGGATGTGCTTGTCTAAGAAACATCTAGTTCTTAAAATAGATAAAAGGGAAAGACATGTCTGTAAACCAGTCAAAAATTCATAAATATATTTAACTTATCTTTTTAATCACACACTTCTCATTAAAAAATTACTTCAATAGAGAATGAAAACACAATTTTTCAAGAAATATAGCCTAAAAATTATGTCCACTTTGTCTGGATGTTAAAATATATCTTGCTTGTAGAAATTCCTAATAAACAGATTAAGGTACTTTTACTTAGGTAGCACATTCTAATGGCAGATGTAAGGTGACAAATACTGCTGTTCAGTGAATACGCTGACTTTTTTTGGTGGCTTTGTAAAACATAAAAGCACATTCTACACATGACATTCTCCTCTGGATTTCTACAAATATTCAGACAGCTAGGATACACACATTAAATTGGGGCCTTTTAAAGAAAATCACTACCTTTGGTGCGCAAATGACAGGAAGGATGGAAAATGACAGCATTTAAAAATTAAAAAATAACTCCAGTTTCTAAATTTAACAGTAAGAGCTAAAAGGCAGACATTATGCACCATTAAATTCCTCACATATTTTTATAAATAGAAACAGAACTCCAAAGGGGGCAACCTGCTCCAAGGACAGGTACTTAGAGGAGCCAGCTGGGGATTCCAGGGGAGGTGAACACTGAAAAGACTTCTGGGGCCTAATCCAGAATATCTGAGCCTAAACTTCCCTTTTTCCAAATGTTCTATTTGCCTAATCTGACTAGTAAAACAAGACAATGCCACCAACATTTCCAATCCCTTAATCAGAAAGTGTGGTAACTGTTTTATAATAGAAAAATACTTGCAAATCTTTGCCAGGAATATGTTCCCTGTGACAGACTTTTTTTTTCCCCCCCTGGTGTTTCCATAAGGAGTTCTGATTTTCACTCCATCCACAGGAATTAAGAAAAATGGGTTTTACCTAGGTGTTACAAATTTTATAGCAAAACTTATTGTGCAATAAGTACTTAATTTTTGAATGGGTTGTGGAAATATTACACCTGTAGGATAAAATGGACTTAACTTACCTTCTGGACCACCTTTTAAGAAGCACATCTAATTCTCTTTATTTGTCCCCTCTCAGAGTAACGTCAGGAGTGGCTGTTGCAGGAATGGAAGAATCATGCAAAGGCTACAGCTTGACTCCAGATCTGGTGGCTGCTTGGAAAAGCACTGCTCTGGAAATCAGTAAGTTCATGGACAACCCTTTAAGAAAATATAAAATGCAATAAAAATTGATGCATAGGAAAATATTTTTTTTTTCCTTTATTGTGACTGACTGCTGCACACCGACATTCCTACATTTACCATGTATAAATGCTGTGAACAAAAGAAGAGCCTTTGATAAGATCAAAATATTTCTGCTCACAACTGTTACAGTTATTCCTCCAAATCTCATTCTTCTCCCATGTGACCATAAGTCATAAACTTCTTTCTTGTCAATACACTATAGGAAATCTCTAAGCAAACTGACAAATGCCATTTATTCTTTTTCTCGAGTTCTCTCAGGCTGATATTCAGGGCTAGGTATGCTCCTGAAAGAGACTCCAACTTTTAGTCCATTTGATAAGTAGGTGAATGACTTGGCACATCTCTGAACTGGAGGAAACGTAAGTGGAAACTTCCCTCCATTTCTCTGAGCAACACTTGGTTCCACAAACCCCAACCTCATGCTGGGTGACAGGTCAAAACTTCATCCTGATGCTCAAGGATTTCATTAATAGGTCACTGAGCAACACCAAGAAATGACCATGTGTACCAAAGAGTACATAAGGCAAAGATCCAAAGTTCACTGCTACCAACCAAAGACGCCATAAACTTATTACGGATTCCAGTTTAGAAACACAGCAATGACTCCTCCATTTTTTATGTATATGGTATTGTGAGAAACATCACAGTGGAGCAATCACCATTTCACCTGTAAATATTTTTGATGATCATGGAACCCCAGAAATGGCATTTCTGGTGTCAGGAAATCTCACCCTTAGCAGGGGAGCAGAGGTAAAAAGAAATGGGGGGAGAAGCTGCCCTCCTGGAGTGTGCCCATAACTTTTCCTAGCTCGCCCATGGGACAAAGGAAGGAAACATGAAATACCCTTGTGTGCTCTTTGGACAGAGGAGACGAAAAACATTGTCAGAAGCTGCTCAGGGGGAAAAGCTGCCATTGGAGGCAACTGGCTTTAGATCATCTTTCACCTAAACAGACATCACCAAAACATGCATTTCTGCTCAGTGAAGATACACAGTTGACAATTTTGTTTTAAAGTTGTATTTCAAGTTCATAGTATTCCATTACTTTAAAACACAGACAAAACAGAAACAAAACCAAGGTTCAATTCTCTAAAATAAATAATTCAATAAACAGAAATCACTGTCCATCCACATAAAGCATATGGATTTTAGTTGCTTCGACTAAAACAGCAAGGCAATAAAATAAGGCTGTTCTATTGTATGGTGCTAAAGCCAATTGAATTACTATCAGAAAATCTTCCTTTCAAATCATGTTAATAAAGGATTGTTGTAGCATCAGTTTTGCATAATATTTTATGTATGAGCATATAAAGTACAACAATAAAATTCTTAATCAGATAAGACATTTTTGGTATTTAAAGGAAAATACTGCCATAAAAACATAACCCAGTGTTAAATTAGTAACCCACCCCAGAAACCAATGCCATCACTGTGTCAACTCATAAGTAGTTATAATGCTGTTGGGAATAAAACATTTCCAGTACTGCTAATATCACCACTTCAATAGCTCATTTAGAGGCAAAAAGCCTTATTGTTTTATCACTGCTTAAGCTCTTCACATCTGAGAATTTATTACTTTAATTACAAGGAGTCTTCCATGTTATTTCAGGAGTATTGAAAAAATATTTCTCTGCAAAGGTGCAGAGATGCTTTCATATTTATGGGTATATCACAAAAAAAAATAAGAATTTTTGATGGCATAAGTTTGAAAAACACAGATTATCAGACTCATTTTTCAGTTTTCTGCAATTGAACTGCTGCCACTGGGCTGATTTCAGAAAGTCCTTCAAACAAGGAGTCCAATTTAAAAGGTTGCCTTCTAGAAAGTAAAGGGAGGTAATTATTCAAAAGAATGAGAGTGCTTAAAGGGCCTCCTTTTTAGATAGAAAAGAGGCATGCTGTTTCCATCTTTTCAGGCAGAAATACATCAGTGAATGCAATACTTTTGCAAAGATGTATCTGACATAACGAAAAAGGTGTAGGAATAAACCCTGCATTTACCAAAACAAAACCCAAACTGCCACCCACACTAAATATATTATTAAAAACAAAAGAGGAGAGGAAAGCAAGGGAACTAGAGCTGTCAAGTAAAAAAAAAAAAGCAGCAAGAAAACAAAATCACAACTCTGTTTCAAAGGTCTAGGCATTGTCACATCACTGATTACCCATATTCTCATTAATCCGTTAATTAATAGGAAGATAAGACTGGCAGAGAGAATTTCAAGAACAATGACAGGATTCACTGAAGTATTTGTAAAAAGCCACTAAAAAGAGCCACGTAAGTAAAATATCAATATGCTTTTTAAAGGGAAGAAAACAGAAATAAATCTGTAACCCTGGAAAGTACCTGGGAAATGCGAGAAGCTTGTCCCTTATTGCTGTCTGGAAAGAAAAGCTCTTGAGCTGTAGATGCTACAGCCATGCATCGCAGCAGTGGGGGGATTTTTCCTTAAACCCTTAGGAAGGATGTGAAGAACTTTTAACTGTATGCCTTTAAATTCCATCTGATTTCTAGGCCATATTATATACAACTAAAATCGTCTAATGGACTGAGTTTAAAAGGGAAAAATAGATAACAGCTTGGAAATACTGAGAATGACACATCCTAAGGAAGTAATTAAACCTCAAAATTATTTATCATACCTTGAATCATTTCCTCTATTGTCGGGTTCCTTGTGGAATAACTCAATCAAATCTAGCTCCTCACAGTATTTCACAGACTGGCATCTTCCCACACAGAGAACACTGTTCCAAATTGTTTTACTCGCAAAAGATCACAAGAGATTTTGCATTCATTTGCATGTGTCTAGAACTTCTTGCATGACTGATGGCACACTGAAGAGTTTTATTTTTGCAAAGAAGTTATTCTCTGTAATATTGTGCAAATATCACTGCCAGTGATTTTTGCTCGTTCTTGAGTATGACAGTGAACACTGGTCCCCCGGGATAACCAAAGATGAGTCTGGGGTCAATGGAATGCAGATGAAAACAATTCAGTAACTGGATACTTCATTAAGTTCCTTCCCACTTGAAAATAAAGTATTCTGTCACAACAGATCCAAACAGCTGAACAACTAGCCACTTGTAAAATAATATGCAACCAGATTTCTTTTTCAAACAAAAGCTGAATTTCAGAATGGGTTTTGAAGCATAACAGCCTGTAAAATCAGCTCAACCAAGTGTCCCTGGACTGCTCACTCAAGTGGTTATAATGAAGTTCAGCAGTTTACGCAGTGCCTCTGTAGTAAACTCCAGAATCTGACATAAATAAGTAAAAGCTGATATGCAGCTGATGAACTTTTTTTCCCCAAGGACTCTAAGTTTCCAAAATCCATTAAGACTTGTAAAACCACAAGATCTGTCCCAGCCTAATTATCTAAGGGAGTGAGTCATTTGACAAAGCAGCTCTCTGATTCATAAGCTACTTGCATAATTTAAAAGCTGCTACTGCTTATCCAGCCCACACCACTACTGGTGAAACTAATATGTGTAATGGTTGTGTTGGCACACTCTAGAGTAATACATGAGAGGATTATTTTCTCCTGGCTTTACATCATAATTTATGAAGATATGTGTACACATACAGAGAAAGATCAAAACTATCTCACCATATGGTGATTTTAGCATAAGGTACCTTAGCTGTTCCTTATCAAGTTAAAAATGAAGAAAAAAATCCAAATCACTTGCTAATATTAGAATATTGACATGCATATAAAAAGCCTTTTCCTTCTTGGATACCGCCAAAGAATTAATAAGCAAGAGATGCTTATTATGGTGAACTGTAAGAGCTCAAAAATTCATTTCTTGTTTCAAGTTTAAAAATGCTTTTACTAAACAGAGTACTACTGTTTAGCAGTAGTATATACTACTACTTATTCCTTATGAAAATGATCAGGAATAAGATTCTTAATGACTACTCTTTATCTGGACTGATATTACAAGACAATCTTAGATAGTATTAATTGGCTTACAATAAAAAATGGTAAAAATTAATAAATTAATTTTTAAAAGAGGAAGTTCTAAATTAGGGAGCCTAAAAAATAAGAAAAACAGTGACTTAACCCCCAGAATTCTAACACAGGGATATCATACTCTAACACTACATAAATTTATTGGCTGTATCACTAGATTACCAACTAAATTGTAAATATTTATTCTGCTTTACCACAAAGTATTTATTCCCTCCAGTTTGAGCTTAGTGGGATAATCAGTACCCAGAACAGTATTTAGGCTTTCCAAGCTGTGGCAGTCCCAGTCTCCTGTGGCTCTCTCTATCACCACAGTGGATCAGAACTCTTTGAGGGCAAATTCTCTTAACCTCACATCCTCCAGAGCATAATTCAGAGTATCTGCTGTCCCTTCATTGCCTGTCTGAGGTGGCCTGGGAGACTAGAATCTATTAGATACCAACTGGATGTTTAAATATAGAAACAGGAACTGTTTTCTTGCATCCCCAAAAAAAACTCCTAGGAGAGAACATGGGCAAGAAGCAAGGAGGACTTCATCTCTTTAAATTACTGCTCCCAAGAACAAAATAAAACCAAACTGCAAGTGTCTAGTGAAAGGAAACTGTGGGAAATTGTTTTGGGTTAGCACAGTTCAGAAAGCATCTTGGACTTCAAACTATGACTTTTCATTCCTGTGTGCTTTGTACTTACGTCCATTAAGTCTTTATAATTCTTTACAGGTAATAAACATTTAGCCATTTAAAAGCCCTAATATTCCCTATCACTGGGAAAGAATCTCTTTGTAATAAAGATCTGAGTGAATTCTGTCTGTCGATAATCTTCTCCTTTGTTACACAACTTCTTTTCCGTTTGCTTTACTACTTCCTTCGGTACATTGTCAGTACAATAAAAAGTTGAAGTGAATCATGGACTTGGAAAAGCCATCAATGACTTCTAGAATTTCCCAGGACCTGCCTTACTTTACAAGAGTCATCACATTTTAATTTCAAGAGAATGAAACAGGCAAAAATACATCTTTCTAAGTGAAGTATAGCATCCTTTATTCCAAATTAAACCTCAAATGATGAAACTTGCACAGCAGCAATCTCTCATTTTTCTACCACGTGATCTTCCTCTCATAAACCAAACACTTCCAATAGGTGTCTGTACTTCAGACACCTTTCTGTTTTAATTGTCTTCCTCAGTTGTTTTCTATCACCCAGCCCAGTGATCCCGGCAGCTGCTTTAGTGTGGCATGCTGGGAAAACCGGGTAATTCCATGTGCACATTGTAACCATTCCTCAGCACCTGTGGGAGACTTGGATACACCAAACACAACCCCATTTGTATTTGTCTAGAGAGCAGAAAATGGTATTCCAAGCCAGGGGAGAGATTTGTGGAGAAAAAGACTTTTCCTCATCTTTTGTCACCTTTCAGCAGTTTACTCAGAGAGATGATGATCTGTTTGGATTCTGATCTGCCACCAGTTTATATCGTAGAGAAAAATCTGTGACTGCTGAGCTGTTGGGTAAACAAATCTAGCTCAGCCAGAACACACAGCCCTCCTGAACAAACAGATCTATAGATACAGGAAGGTGTTTTAGTTTGGTCTGCAAGTCTATTTGGCCTTCTGAAGGCATTGCAGGGAAACAGAATATCATTTCAAACAGATAACAGCCTTATATCTCAAAGTGGGTCTGAAGGTATTCCCCATTTAAAAATTCAGCAAGTTTTAGCTGAAAATTACTTGAGTGCTCAGGTAGGGATTAAACTAATGATAGATGGAGAAATACTGTCTCACAGGTACCACACATCAGAGACCATCACCACGGCCCCAAGACAGACTTTTGCCTAAGGCTGTGCCCAAATTCACACTCCATACCTTCAACACAAACTAATTTTGGAATGATGGTCCTTAAAGAAATGGATAAATGAAAGGAAGATAACTATGGCTCACCATTTCATACTTTTGTTTTGCATGGAAGAAGCTCTAATCACAGTCAAAGAATGAACAGTCTAGAAAGAATTATTTTCTGTTCCTGAAACCCAATTTAGGTAGGCTAAACTTGTAGGTGTCAATAGCATGCAGTATCATACTTAAATCTTTTAAAATAAAAGCATTTATCTAAATTCTGACAGTCTGAAAAGTGAAAAAAAAAATTGAAAAATAATTGTTCTTGTTAGTTAAAATTTAAAATCATGTGAGGTATTAAGTCCTGCATATAAAAGTTGCAAATCAGATAAAACTCCAGTTATATGTATTTGATTGATATAAAATCAAAAATTTAAGTACCATTATTTCTTGCTTTATTCAAGACAACTGAGCTCCAATTTTTTCCCCTCATGAAAATCAATTCACATGGTACATGTGAAATATTTCAAATCCCTTTATTCTTACTAATATACAAATAAATTCCATTAATGAAATCACCATGGGCAATGTACCTATTAAATTGTAAAAATTAGCCTGATAATATTAATGAAAATTCAGGAAAGTCTCAGAAGGCATCTCCCAAAAACATTTCCCCATTAAAAAATGGCAACATCTAAAAAACATTTTCCAGACAAAAGTATTTTTTTCAATACATGTGCACGCATATGTTATCAGGATGAAGGTGTGGGATTCTACCGCTCATTTTCAGAGAATGGTTTGGGTTGGAAGGGACCTTAAAACTCATCTAGTTCCAAACCCCTTGCCAGGGACAGGGGCACACCTCCACTATTCCAGGTTGCTCAGAACTCCATCAACCTGGCCTTGGCCACATCCAGGGATCCAGGGGCAGCCACAGCTTCTCTGGGCACCCTCTTCCAGGGCCTCCTCACCCTCATAGGGAAGAATTTATTTATCATATCTGCTCTAAACCTCCCTTTTGTCAATGGAAAACCATTCCCCCTTTGGCCTTCTGCTCCAAGCCCTTGTCAAAAACCCTTTTCAGCTCCCATGAAGCTCATTTCGGGACTGGAAGGTGTTTCAGTTCCCAACTTTTTTCCTCCAGGCTGAACAACCCCAACTCCCTCAGCCTGTCTTTTTTGAGGGGATGTTTCCATACAGTACAAACTGTTTTTCCAAGCTCTCTATACAAAGCCTCACATAGCAGAAATGAAGAAATTTCCTTGCTCTTGCTACAGGGGAGAAGTGGCATCAGGCTAAACAGGCAAAGAAAGTCACAAATGCTCTTCCATGTTTACCTCGGGGTAGCTGTGAAAAGTACAAATCTTTGAAGCTGATCACTGTGTTTGTGGATGTGGATTGTGCTGGATTGGTTTAACAAAGCTTAAAGGCAAAGCTTTTGTGACATTATGCTTAGCGTGTCAAGCATTGCCTGATTTGAAACTTTCATACTATTTTCTTTAAAGGAATCCTTTGCATTTCAATTTCTACTTGAATGAGATTCATCCAATCTTGAAAAGGCAAATCAGTTTTTGCCAAGTGACAAGAACATAAACAAGTCTAAAAATCAAAGGGAAAACTTTTATTGCCTACCTTTCTCTCTGTGGAAGTTATGAATATGCTGAGGAGCAGCACATGAAAGAGAAGCAAATTAAAAATATGCTAATATATTGTATTTCTTTTATGATATGGCAGGAAGTGTGCAGCTTGGATAAATCAAACTACACAACATAATTAAAACCCGAATGTAACATTCAAATGATGACTAATAGAAAACGATAAAGAGTTCATAAATAGTAAGCATTAAACACAGTAATTAGTACATCAGAAACAGGAAGGGAGCTGAGTATCTTAAAAGGCAATGCCTGTTCCCCTTCTTTGGTGAGAGAACACTCAAACTAATCAACACAAGCTTATATATGTTAAAAAACAGCTTCTGTTCCTTTAATTGCTAATTAAATAGTTAAATATAAAAGCTTGAGCAAATTATTAATAATCTACCATAACCAAGTTAACAATGCTTTTCTTGGTTGGTGAGCAGCCATCAGGAGCTACATTTAAGGTATGTGTTTAAATTACTTCTGTATCCAGCCCTTCAAACATCCTGAATTGTGTTCAGCCATGGTGATTTCAGGAGAATCTCCCCAAAGTCACAAAGCAGTTTGGGTTTTTCTGGTTTATTCTCCTGAAGGATTGCCCAAATAAGTTCAGATGAGGTTCTGGTTTGAGTTTTATTAGTAACAAAACACTTCAGGGTAAAGGGGAGTACTCTCAAAGTAAATGAGAACTTTGGTTAATACTCTTAGAATACTGACAAATTCTTATTATATACATGTTGCTATTTTAAAGTGCAGAAACAAATCATCAAATTTATTCATATAAGTATTTATTCTACAACTATCTTGTAGAACTTGCAGAACACCAAAACAGAAGTGAAAGCAAGAATCTGTAAAGCATTAAAGCACTTTGTTATACATTAGAAGCCAAAACAAACTTTTTTTTTTTTCTGAAGGACAAAAAAGAACCTGAAATAATAGAAACCCCAAAATCTGAGCATATATTAAATATCCCAGAAAGAAGCTGAACTAGAAAAAGAGCCCCAAAACTATCTAAAGAGAAGCATCACTTTCATCAATTAAAACAAAAACCAGCTGAAGTTCTCTGAATTTTCCACACTGTTATAATGCAGCCCACCCCCATCTCGTAAGCTGTACTCATGCATAATGCACTCATACACAGAGCTGCTACGGAATTGTTTCTGGAAAGCCAACAGCTCTGCATCTAGGGCAGCAGTCCCACCAGGGGTGATATCCAACACTCAGGCTCTGCTCACCTGTGCCCCAGCAGCATTTTCTTACCACAGTCAAGACATTCAAAAACCAAGCACTGAAAAATCACCATACAGAAATACACAGTACAGAGGACTGGAGGACTCAAAAGAGAACATATGACAACATCAGGAGGGATCCCAAATTAATCCCGATCGAGTCTACTTAAAATGGACAATTTGAGGCCTTTAATCTGATCATGTTTCTAGTTTATATATTCAGTGCTTCTTTTTGTGGGTTAATTCTTGCAATTATTTGAAGACGAGCACACAGACAGAGCCAAATGTCTTTTTAAGCAATGACTCCTCAGTAAAGCACAAGTATTATCAGTCTCCTAAGTACTCCTCCTGGTTTAAATCTTTCTGACAATCCTTTTGGAGGCAGGATAAACCCACCTAAATTCATGTAACTCTGCTAAAAACAGTCTTCTTCATTCTCCTGGGGTAAAACCTGTGAGATGATCATAAATACATGGGGGGTTTTAACTACGGGGGGTTTTTCCATGGATATATCAGCTTTATCTACAAAGCAGCAGAGATAATGAAAATCCTGGCAAAGTACACCGCTACATTGGATTAATGTCAAGGACCAGTGCAGTAAGAAATTATGTAATCAAAAAACCAAATATCTCCTTGATACTGCATTGACACTGTTTCAAGACAAGGGCTCTTGCACTTACACTACAATTTTAAAAGCTGTCAAGGACACTGAGCTATAAAATTGTTACCAAAAAGGAACTGTACAACTATGCTCATCATTAACACTAAAATCTTGACCTTCCTCAGGAATATCAGAGAAGGTGCTCATTCTCCTGATGACTAATGTGCTGAGAGTTATCAACAGAAAATACTTGTTCAAAAAAGTCCACTGCTCTACCTGCCCCAAAGAAATAAACATGAAGGTAAAACAGCTTTACAAAGGGAGCACCTGATAGCTTTGGTCAGGACAATCTGTCTTTAAATGTTTCCATTAAAACAGATTCCCCTTTTGTTTTGCTCAGCAGCTTGCCCGGGCAGATGTGCTTGCTCAAACCCAAGAAGACAAAGTTCTGTTTCCTAACCTCATCCTGTACAGAGCAGCTGGGCAGCCATAAGGCACAGGAGCCTCAACTGGTGCCAATTAATTGCCACGTGTTCAAGTTAATACAAAACATTCGACTACTGGTTCATCAGAAATTAAATTCCCCTTGAAATATCACCTGCCAACAAAAGGAAAACCTTCACAACTCTCCATGGCCTCATTACTGTACATCAAAATAGTTTGGGTTTGGAAGAATTAAACACATAAATGAAAAAGCATTCTTAAACAGAGTTCCTTTCAATACGAAAACTAGACAATTCCTTTCTAATGTAGTAAGACAAGTCATTCAAATTTTTTTGTTTTGGATAAACCAGTAAAATCCAGGAATGTGAGAGCTCGCATTCATAATAGCTGCCTGCCAGTTCTCTAGTTTGAATTGCTCCATGAACACACATGCCTGACCACAAAGAAATGTTTCAGTCCTAAACTCAAGCAGCCTATGTCATCTTCTTCAGATGCCTGAAAATAAGAGCAAACATCCTGGAATGTTAAACATCCAGTGACATCTTATTAACATTAATGTCTGAGTCTGCATCCAGAACATGCAGACAATTATAGTTTCCAGTCTGGGAAAAATAGCAAGGGTCATCCCTGCTGAATCTGAGGGCATCTCATCTTCAGTAATGTGAAGCAAGGTAAACCCCCCATGAGTAACACATGGCAGCCAGGAAATTAAACTGATTTTCACACAGGTTACACCTTGGGCATTGGACCAAATTCACTATCAAAAAAAGTAATTATGAATGAAAATTAAGAGCATTGAAATTCTCTTTGTAATTATCACAATTAATGTGAAGGAAGGAAAAGTGAGGGAACAAATACCTCACATGAAAGGTTTTCCTAAACACTAACTTACCAAGGACCGTTTTAAAATAACACAGTACTCTGGGTGTGTGTCCCTCATGGAGATCTCACAGAATCCTGCACAACATCTACCTATTTCTGTTCTTTAAAGATAATGTAATTAAATCAGGTATTGACAGCCTGCCCAACATGGTTGATTTGTTTCTAGTTAACACTGCTGCAACAATGAAGCGCACATGGAGAAAAAAAATAAATAAAAAAAATTAAAAGGCAACAAGTTGGTTTAAAAGAGCAAGGTCAGGGTCTTAACACTGATAATGAGATTTCCTTCCACTTCTTAAGTTTAAAAAGTTACTTCTGGGGAAGTTTATATTACAATAGCAGTCCCTGTTAAGCTGCTGCTTATAGACAGTCTCACAATTAGCCAAGGAACACTAAAAATCTGTTACGTTTTAAATGGTGCTATTAAAAACCCAAAGAAAACCCTGAACAAGAATTTTGCCAGTCAATACAACTTTCTGCTGCAGTCTCCAAGTGCAAATTCTTGTTTAGGTTCCTGAGAATAAGAAGCACATTGAAAATCTTGGCTAAATATTGCTTTCAGTGTTGGTTTTTAGAGCGTGACACTGGCAATGCCAAGGTCATGGATTTAATCCCTGTGTGGACCATTCACTTAAGAGCTGGACTTGGTGGTCTCTGTGGGACCCTTCCAGCTCAAAATATTCTGAGACTCCCTGAAAATGTCTAATATTGAAGAAATCACACAAAAATCTGTCATTTGGGTTTACCAGAATTATACATTTCAATTCTGCTTGAATCAAAATAATTTTTAAAAATAAAAATAAATAATAAAAATAATCCCATTAATTTTAGACACGGGGTGCAAAGCCTCAATTTATAAGCTACAAAATATCTCAGTTCTACCTGAGAGAGCAGAAGATCAGGATATTTGATGTTTGATTTTCAACTAAAGCACTATTTTTCTTTTTCTCCCCACCAGTAAAAGATATATTCACCTGAAAGGTAATGCCGAGAAGACAAAGAGAAAATGCACTATTGAGATGGCAGGTTACAAATCACAGAACCTATCTTTGTGGAAAATCATGTGAGAAATTGCAAAATTTCAAGAGGAAATTAAGTCAGAAAGAAGTATTCTTTGTTTTCATTTGGACATGTTTAGTCCAAAATTTGTCTCAAAATGGGGGTAAGTCCGCAATGCCCATTTAAGAGGAAAAAAAAAAAAAAAAAAAAACTGAAGAATTAATTCATTTTGAGATATTCTGCTGAGAATCAGAAAGTGTGGAGTCCCCTAAAATCCATTCAAAAGATCTTTAGATTCCTACCAGATAAATCAGTGAAAGTGGCCCAATTCATAAAATGTGAACAAAGTTACTTTTGATTGATGGTAGGAGAAAAGACTTCTTTTAGAAAAATTGCAAGTACTTTCAAACTAAAAGTATCCATTTAAAGAATAATTCTCCTTTCAATTCTTGTGACCATTGGTATCGGCTATTCTAACAAAAACTTTCCAGAATGATAACACCACATCATCTCAATCTGCTCATAAGGCAATCAGAATTCTACTAAGACCAGCAAAAATGCCAAATGACAAGACAAAATTCTCCCCTTCAGATCACACTACACATTTCTTGGAGATATATTCTTTTTCTACAACTGACTGTCATCTTGAGCTGGTTTCCTTGTTTTTACACAAATAATCTGTTGCTGGAAAACAAATATCTGAATCACATTGTGTTTACATTTCAGATAAATATGCATTAAAGCCCACAGGAGAAGTTTGATGAAAGCTTTCTGCCATCCTTCACTTTTCGCTGCACAAACCCTCACCTTAAAGTATTGCAAGTCCTTCAGAGTGTGGTGGGGATTTCCAAAGCCCCTCTCTCTCACCTTCCCATTCTGGAATTCTCTGCCTTCCTGGAGAAAGCAGCCTAACGAGGCAATATATTTTAATGGGCCTTTGGAGATCCCATGGCATTGCTAAAATAACACAACTCAATAGGCAGGGGAGGGCTGTGTGAGCTGCATAATGTGGCTTCACAGCAGATGAAGATCCTTCTTCAAGGATGGAACTGTCAAGTTAACAGAGGCCAGGAAAAATCTTATTAGGAGACAGATTTCTTCATACAGGTACTGGATTTCACAGCAGTTGCTCTCCGAGGTGCTGAGTAGAACTACACTTGAAATAATATAATCCCTAAAGGTCCATACTGAACTGCAGGCAGAATGTCTTGAAGGAATGGAAATTGTAGCTCTGCTAAATTTGTTTCTCATACACAGAGCTCATTCTTGGAGCTTAAATCTTTATTATCTTGACAGGATGCATGACAAAGGGAGCTATTTGTTAAGCCAGTGACATTTTAAAACTGCAGCTCAGATTTATACTTTTGCCTAACCACCAGTTAGACAAAAGCAGGACAAAAAAAAAAAAAAAAAAAAAAAAGACTGCCCTTTCCTCACTTTGTCCTAACCCTTTCCTCACTTTGTCCTAAAACTTTCACACTGGGTTTTACAACTTATGGGTCTCAGTCTTCCAACATTTCAGTCTAAGTACAATATAATTTTGTTCAATAGTGTAATAACACTTCCAAAAAGTGGCTCCAAGGCCACTGTTTAATACAGGCATTGGTAGGAGAACAAGATTGTTTTAGTAAAACTGAAGTTATTTCAAAACATGTTTCTCGGTAGACTAGTTAGTCAATGCTATTTTACAGAAAAAAATGGATTTCATTAAAAATATCGTGGTTTCCTCTGTTGCACAACCTCTTTGGAGCTCAGTGAGGCTGAATGTTGCCGCAATATAAGAACAGATACAGGGAAGCTGGACAAAGCCCCTAAGGAGGAGTTACACAGACTTTTGACTCTAAAACAGCACAAGCTCAGGTAGTGCAGAAAATGCAACCCTGGTTTTAGTTAATAGCATGGCAGATCTGGAGAAAGCGTAACACTGGAGACCAGAAATTTCTGCTTCTGCTCCTGTCTGTCCAGTTAATTTGAGCTCTTCTGATATCCCTTAGGGGGAAAAACCCCACCCTTTATTTTAGGTATTTGTGAAAAGTAGTTTAAAATTAGCAGATTGGAAGCATTACTATGAAATCTAGACAATATTCATTTTGAAAAGATGTTTGATATGATGTTTGAAGACTTTTTGCAGAGAGAAGCCTTTCAGTTGTGCTGCTGCATTTGTTTTCTCCAGCATACACACTTATTAAAAATGAAAAGTTTTGATTTGTCTTGAACTAGTTATTTGCCATGTTAGCTTCACAGTCATCATAATATTAAAAAAAATATATAGCCTAACTAATGTATTAGATTTGTGGCTATTAACACAAAGCAGAAGCCACAAGTTTTAAGTGGTTCTGATCCATTCTGTAACCATCACTTGACAACTGTATTAGTCTGTAAAAATGGAAATAAATATGAGATCCTCTAGGAAACTTTTGTTTTCTTTACAAATCATTCAGTCCTAGCTGGTTTTTCAGAACCTGCATCAGTACCTAACATTATTAGGAGCATCCAGTAACACTGACAGGAACCACTGTGCAAACACATTCTGGTGTCCCTGACAGGGTTTCATGGGGAAGAACAGCTTTGCCAACTGAAGCCACTTCAGTGATGTCCTTTCCCAGCAGCTTTCCATGGTTTATTTTATCCTTCAGGGGTATCACTCAGAAGCATCGACAGACTGGCATCCCTATTAAATATATTCAGTCTCAAAGCTGCTTTTTTATGAGAATGATTACAATCAATACATATTCTGCCTTGGAGGTACACTTATATAGCAGTGGTAGAATCTCCACTGCCACCCACACTACCTTGGAGAATCTTTACTTAAAAGATCTCATACTCTTTGCAAGGTGTACGTGACATTTCTAAATTACATACACAGAGAAATTTTTTTTTAGATTATCATTTGTTAGTTCCTCCTCACTCACTTTCTTCCTCCACAGAGTGAGAAATCATCAAGGAGACATATGACGAAGCACACAGGAAACGAATGCCAAAATGTTTCAGTGTGGTTCTAAGTGACAGTTCAGAAAGTGGAAAATCCTTTATACATTTCTTGTGTAGGAAAACTAGTGCATGCATATTAGAGTGCCCCAGTTTCTTTGCCGAGGAAGTTGTCTTCCACCACCTTTTCTTTTTTCCAGATTAGATGCTGCTTTTCTCACTAACACAGAATCCAAAATTCAAACAAGCTTTTAAAAGGATTTTGTTTAGCAATTGAATATAAGATTACTATGTTCATCTGATACTACAAAACTATGCACTCCTTTTTCACACCAAACTCTGTTTACATACTGCTTCCATAACATAGGGAGCATAAACCACAGGCATACAAATGAAATCTAACCCACATCTGATCTGGTTTAATGAACTCTTGATCGCAAATTACATTCCTCAATGCCGTTAAATTAGCAGTAACAAAAAGTAACTGAGGCATAAACCATTAATAGATCTTTAAAATCTCAGTCTGTTTTTTCAGTCTGCTCAAAAGCTTTCCAGGCTGGCAGTGAAGAGACAGACACAGAGACAGCATCTACCTTAAAGAAAAAGCAGGGGAAGCAAAATAATATAAGGCAAAACAAAAAATAACTGAAATTTAGAATACTCTGCATCACATCGAAAGGTAATAACTATTCAGAGAAAGCAAAATACGCTCCACAGTACATGCATTTGATGTGGTCTCCAGCAAGGGTTTGGGTTGCTGGTTTTGCACCTTAGATACAGACACCTACAAAAAGGAAGACAATCTCAAGGAGCAGGAAAAGCAGGCTGGTTTGTAAGGGAAAGTGAGGCAGGAGCCAGTCACAAGAAGACGTTGTGTGCTCAGCAGCAAAGGCATGATCCTGCAGGAGCCTAGCAAGGCAGACAGGGCAGGACCGCATTTTGCACCTGCCCAGACTGTCAGGCACATCTGGTGGTTGGTCTCTTCTCCCAGGCAAGCAGCAACAAGACAAGAGGACACAGCCTCAAGCTGCACCAGGGGAAGTTTAGGCTGGACATTAGGGAAAAATTCTTAGAGTGCGTGGGCATTGGAATGAGCTGCCCAGGGAGGTGGTGGAATCACTGTCCCTGGAAGGGTTTAAAAAAAGATTGGATGTGGCACTCAGTGCCATGATTTATTTGGTAAGGTGGTGGTGGGTTGTAGATTCGACTTTATGATCTCCAAGGTCTTTTTTGACCTAGTTGATTCTGTGATTTTGTGGGTAAAGAGTGAGTTGTAGGCATGAAGGATAAAACAATTTGCCATTTTTATTATCACCTTCAGTGTAGTTTCTCCATCAAGTCTCTTTACTCTTATTTCTTCTCCCTCTCTTTTCCTTTTAAATTCTTCCACTGCCTCATGTTGAGAACCCTTCCCTGTCTACTGAATCCATTGCAGTGGGGTGTGGTGCCGTAAGTAATAATACCATTCCTATCTCACTGCCATCAACCTGGAGCTAAGAAGGATTCATATTCAAAGTACAACTGAAAAAATAGAGCCGCAATTCATCATATGTTCAGAAAAGTCCTTAAGAATTTAATTGCTCCAAAATTAACTTCACGCACCTGAAAGAGTCTAATAGGCAGAGAACAAAGTTCATGACCAGTTTTAAAAAAGATTTCCTGATTATCAGAGTACAAAGAGACAAGGTCAGGTCTGCTGAACCCAAAACTTTTCTCCTAAAGGATAGCACAGTAAATAAAAAGAAACATATAAAACCAATTTCACTTCTGGCCTGAAGATTTACAGAAAGAAATTCCATCTGCAAGGTAAATGTTTCAGAAAACACCAGGCACCAAACTCAAAAATTAAAGTAAAACTTGTCCGTAACAAGAGTGCTAACAAGATGCTCTAACACAGACTAATATTAAACATGGTAAAATTCCAAAGATTTGATTCACATGAAAAGCAAATGAAAATTGTTTGCAAAAAATCCACTAAACTGTGTGAGGGAAGCAAAGAACAAACAGTGTCTAGTGCCTGTCCCTCTTGGAGTATTTAGCTTTTAGTACTTTCCCATATGAAAGCCAGCAAGCATTTGTAAATGTAAATGTAAAATACATTTACAATGTATTGATGAAATACACAAAATCAGATACTTATGCATTTGTCTGCCTGATGGAAGAGGAAAATGATTAAGAAAAATCTCAAGAGGATAAAGTCACAGATGTGAAGGAGCAATCCTGATAGTTTAAGAGAAATAGCTTTGGCACTTAAAATACCCCTTTAGAACAAGGAGAACAGATTTTAAAACTAATTAGAACAAAGATAAAACTTTTTGATTATCAAGCAAGAATGTCAGGTGGTCAATATATCGTAATTCAGTTCATATATAAGAAATGTGAATAAAAAAAGACTTTCATTTGAGTTTCTTCTTAAGTTGCTATCTATCAACTCTTTTGATGTAGATAACTAAAGACACCAATTCAATGAGAAACATATAAAGTGCTCTTTCTGAATGTTTTTTTATCCAAAGTATTCTTGTATCATCTCTGTCTAACAAGACTGAAAGAGCAGGGCTGACTTTGATTGTGTATTTCAAAGCCACCAGCAGTTCCCAAATTTGAAACAAGTGTTGCTCAAGCAATCTCAGCTCCATGCTGGTTGGGGATCAGCCCCCTCTCAGCTCCAAAAGTTTGAAGTTATTCTCAAGTTTTCTTTACATCATTTAAAGGTATGTTACTTTTGAACAAACAACAGACCACTGGAAAAACGGCTGTCAAATTTTATCACAGATCACCACATCCAAATCGTCAACTTTCCAGAGGGAAGATTTTCACTCCTGCTCTGGTATGTGATGAAATTACCTACGTGACATCAAGACACCACAGAGGACTTAGATGTGTGTTAAGGTAATGTTCAGGAAAGAGAGTGGAGCAGGATGACATCAGCTGGGCTCTCAGAATCATTTAGGTTGGAAAGGACCTTGAAGATCACCCAGTCCAAACCAGACCCTAACACTAAAGCTAAGTTCCCACTGCAGCTAATTAACGCAGGGAGAATATCAGGCTAAGGACAAACATGGGAGCACTGCTAGTGAATACAGCTGGGCATTGCCACGCTGACTGTGATGCACAGAGCAGTCCCACAGCACGACTATAACAAAACTGATTCATTGATTTACTTTCCATTAAGCAGAAGACACAAAAGCATTCCTTACCGTTGTTCACCTCTTGATTAATTTTCAAAACAGGAGACCACTGTCATCAGAGACTGAGGGACAAAAAATGTGTTTAGTAGAAGTAAACTTGGGGTGCACGTGTGAAAAATTATATGGTACTTCCACAATGTCACTGAGGATGCACTTCTAATCCTACTGTTCCACCAAGTGATTGTGCAGCCTTGAGTGGCTCATGTAGCAGGTACTCTGTGTGCAAACACTGGGTCTTCTGTGCCTCTCTCATTCTCACCAAAACAATATTCTCTCTAATTACAACTATGTAGGTTAGGAATTTTGTATGTGAGAGTAGCAGCATTAGCCTAAAGGAGGATTTTAGATGGATTATTTTTCTTAAGACTAGCAATTTTCTAGCAATGCTTTGTTCTGTCTGCTTAGACAATATAATCAAATGCTGCTTGCTCAACATGCAAGAATATATCGCAGGCAAAACATTCCTATTCAGCTTAAAAAGGAAGCAAAATTTTTCCACTAGAAAATTTCTTTCAGTCTTTTTTTCACTAGTCTTTGTGAATGGATAAGCCTGTCACTATTTCAAGATGTGAGACACAATTTCAGTCTCAATAAAAGATGCAAGAATTACCATCATAACTACAGTGATTTTTGAAAGGTCTCCTGGGTTCAGTTTTTGGGTGGCATTGTGGAGGGGTGAGGAGGATTTTCTGGGGTCTCATCGGTGGCACCCCCAGTAACCATTTCCAGAGAGTCCTCAGCTACCCTGTAACACAGACTTCCAGCCACCAGTGGACAATCACTCACGTGAATAGCAGGAGTACACAAACCAGAAAAATTACTTTGAGGACTCTGGGACTTACCCTGATTCTTTCTGTTACTCGATAAAATTTCATAGAATGTTATCCAATAATGTCCTATTTCCAGAGGCAGGCAATAAAAGCTAGGCACTACATACCATAATCCAGGTTTTTCTGGTACCGAGCAGCTGCATTTTTATCAGCATCAATAACATTGGCTGTACACATTTCCAGCCTAATCCAAAATTTGACAATCCATGATAAAAATAACTTTCACTTTTTGCTGCTAGAAAATCAACCACTGAAATGGTATAGTTAATTTTAAAGAATAATTTCCTGTGGAAAAAGGTTTCTGAGAAGGCCAGACCTGAATTTCTCAGGCATCTCTGGGGCTTACCTATCAGCTTCCACAGGGGTGAAGCAAGGCCAGCAACTGCTGGTGCTCAACAGTGAGTCCCATGCACAGCAGTTCTAGGAGCTGGGTAGGCAAGAGGTTTTTTGGGTTGCTCGGTTCTGTAAACCAGGATTATACCAAAACTTTTGTTCAATATTGCTAGCACCAGGAAAAGTCACAGGAATCACACAGACCATCCACAAATGTGGCAGAAAAGCAAACACAAAATCTAAAGAGCAACGTGGGGGTGGCGAGCTCATAACAGTGGACTGTAGGTGCTGATGCAAGCAGTGGCTTGCACTGCTTCACACTGTCCTTGGGACTGGCCAGCTGGCAGCATGAACACAGGAATTCTGCTGAGTTTCAAGTCCTTCTGACTGACAGTCAGGCAGTGGCAGAACACAGAAATCTGCCTAGAAAGAAGACAAATATTTTTAGACCTGGCCAGTGATTCCACAGATGGCATGTCTGCCCCTTAGGAGACACTCCACTGAAATGCTTCCGCTTGAATTGTGGCTCTCCAAGAAGGTAGAAATAGGCACCATAACATGCCCACTGCACTGATATTAGCCCAGGAAAGGGAAATACTTCTAGAAGTGGAAAATACAGAGTCTAACCAGGTTAACTTGAATCTGGTTAGAATTGAACTTGGTAGCAATTGTATCCTCAGAGAGGAAGAGAATGAGGAGTCATACTGTGGAAATACTTGCTGAGTATTGTGGATGTGGAAATTATCAATGTGGAAATTGTTGGGTTGATCAAGTACAAAGCTCTGGCTGGCTGGAGAGGTAGAGGCTGGGGAAGCTGTCACAACATGGGAACTTCTCTGCTCCAGAAGGAGATTAAGACCTGTGCCTTAGAGAAGGGTCACCAACCCTCTGCACTGTGCAGACAGAGGACAGACGCAACTCTGAGCTCATGTGCACGATCCACTTCCATGTCAGCCACACAGGGGTGGGAAACCAGTATTTATGAACCTAAGAGAAAATAATGCCTGTTTTTACAACTGTTCACAGAAGGAGATCATGACCATATTAGCAGCCTTCGCAAAGTTCAGTACATGCCCCTTCCTCGTTCATGATAAATTTTGTGGGTGTGCCTCATTTTGGAAAAAATAAACATTCAAAGTGGAGAAAAGTTCTTGTTTTGGTGATCCTGAAGAGGGCACAGGACCTTATAGAGAACTACATCAATCGCTGCCTGCCTTTATTTTGGCCAGGTTTTGGACACATTGTTATGATTAAGGCTAAAACTGTGTGGCATGGTCTATTTTTAATGCTGCCTGTTTCCCCTACACATGTAGGTGTAAGTCTACTTGACTTAGGCAGGAAGAGAAACAGTAATTCATATATTTGGAGAAACAAACAAACAAACAAAAAACCCCCACACCAACAAAACTGGTCTGCAGTTAGTTGAAGGAATCATGACACTAGTGGGCATAACGTGTTAGAATCACAGAACTTGCAATCAAGCAAGAGAATCCAAACCACATATTTCAAACTGTTAAAAATGCCAAAACATCCCCATCTCCAGTCTTGTTCTAAGGTGAATAGTGATGAAATAACCTGATTTTATGAACAATGTGTTGACATCAGTATTGCTTTGGTAATTTCTGACTCATTCTCTCATATACACAACAAATCTTATTGTTCTAAAAGCAAAAAACACCTCAGGTTACTTGGGCTTATTACCCCACAGACTTTCACATTGACTGTGTGACTAATAGTAACAGTCCTTTCTCTAAAAACAACCAAATAAAAAAAAAGCCAAATCCCTAAAAAAAAACCCAAAAAAAAAAACCAAAAAAAAAAAAAACCAAAAAAAAAAAAAAACTTCCCTAAATATATTATTTTGTATTTCTATATCCCTACTGCACACTTTCTTTTGTATTCTACTTTGATATTTCACCTGTGCTCTGAAAGATTCTGATATACTGCATATTTGCACATAGTTTTTTTAAAGGTGTGACAGTGTGATATTTTCAAGGAACTACACTCATCTTTTATGAGAGAACAAATTTAGTTTCCAATGAAACAGATACAAGTAATTCAGAACCATGAAAAATACTTTGTAGGTGTCACTCAGGAGCACTTCCATCCACCTGTTTCAAATCACAACAATCTCTAATCTATCTGAATCTCCCTATCCAGACCTGGGTCTGGAAATTATTAACATGAAACTAGTAGAGCCATCTGTGAACTGCTCCAAATTCCAAACCAGAACAGGTTCCAGTACCTCAGGAAAGTGTTAACAGCCCAGAGAGTCATTCAGACATCAGGCTTGACTTCATTTCAACTCGACAGCAGCAGAGAGTCACCCTGCCATCAAAAGCATATTCTCAAATCCATGCAAAAGTCACACTTATTATTATGCTTCCAGTTCTCTGGACATATATGTATACATTATACAAATTACTCTCACAGATGGTACATTTATTATCCCTTTGGACAGAGGCCACAGAGGTCCTGAATAAACATGATTTCCTATTAGTCACAGTTAAAGGACACTAATGAGTTATGCTGTAAATTGGGTTGTAGCAGAAAGTAACAGCCAAGTGCCTTTCCAAGTGCCTGAAAATACATGGATGTATTCTGCTTCCTTTAATACCAATGCTCATCAAAATATTTTTTAATAACTGATTTTATTTCTTTTTGGTAGATCTACTTTTTAATCCATCACTACAAAGGAAATTCTTTCCTCTTTTTGCAATGCATTGTGTTGTTCATAGGAGCAGCTGTTCGAACACACACATTGTGTCTGTCCCCTGGGCAAAATAAAGGCTAATCTTACAACAAGCAGAGACAGGCTGAAGGCAGTCATATTTGGCTTTTCAACTGCAAGACTTCATTCCTACCGTGATGACAAGCTTTTATAAACCTGAGCTCCATGTCTTACCCTCTCTGCATTTTATAGTTCATATAGTCATTTGTCATGAGCTAACCTAAAAAATCACATGGTATGTGGACTCAGACAGCAAAGAAACCAAATGGCATACTTAGTACAGGAGAAATACCTTGTTAAAAGATGTAAAATTAGATTTTTTTTTTCTTTTTTGTCAAAAATACATGCTGACAGCACTTTTCAGTTATACAGCTACAGATTCTGACAGAAAGTGGCCTTAGACAACACAGGTGACAACAGCATTAACTCATTTACTCACTCTGCAGCTATCTATCTCCCTTCACAAGTCGTTCACTCTGCTGGGTGTTGGTGGAACTGAGGCACAGCTACATAGCTCAGAGTTGATCTCCATAAGACCTTGATGGAAGTTATACTTTTAGCTCCCATTTTCCTTTCTGGCAATTAGTAAAACTGATTTTAACATCTACCGAAGACCTACTGAAATTAACTAAAAGACTTTGATCAGCTCTGGATCAGATGTGGCATATGAGAGAAAGATACATGAAAGCTCCCTCCTCTTTAAACGTTAGAAAAGCTCAAAACAGCAGATGACACGAAGACCTCATTTCTCTTTGAAGTCAGTCTGATTCATCAACCCTGGTGGGAAGACACTCATAAAATTTTAATTTCCTATGCCTTTAAACTTATTCCCTTGTTCTATGCAAAAGTCCATTTGACCTAAACAAAACAGAAGGTAATGAAATCAAGATTTCATATCTCAAAAGTTTGAAGGGCTCAGCTAATTATTCATGTTTACTAAGAACAGAATTCTATCACATGGAGAGATTATGCACTTTTAAAAGATAGGATACTAGAGAAATTGTATCAAAATCTTACTATCTTTTAAGAATACTCTGAAGTTATTCATTACTTCCTGAAGTGGCTTTCAAAGAGAAAAAAATCATCTGGGAAGATGACTAAGATTAACACAATAGTCAGAAGACACAGCTTATCCTTTTCCAGTCCATCTGCTGGCCTAGTGTTCCCCTGACTCACAAGGTTTCTATGTGCAGCTAGTCCATAAAGCTAAAACCTGGGGCACACATGGGAAATATTTACCATAAAAAATAGTATCCAGGAGCATATGCTGACCTGGGTATCAGAACTGCCCTTAGAATTGTATTTCTGTCCTGTAACTAACCTTGTATTCAGAAAAAAACCTTTGCTTTTGGAATGCCATTTTCATCCAAGCTATTTTGCAAACAAATGAGACATCAGGGAACAAGTGGTGCTTAAACAGACTACACAAAAGGCTCTGTTTGAAACTTCATGTTGATTACTTTCATTCTTCTCTCCAACAGAACATTCCAGCACCTTTTAAAAATAAGGCTCAAATAGAAGGTAACAGTTGACTCTGTCAAAAACTCCCTTTCTCAGCTGTTGCTTCAAAATAAAAGACAAATAGAGAGCACTAAATTTAACTCTTGAACCGTACTGAGATGTCTGAAAATTTGTTTGATAGAGCAAGCTAAACCCTGTTAGGCTGCATTGCTGGTAAACCTGCAGAAATTGAGGGGCTGCCCTTAGGGAAAGGCATCACTTCCCCAGGTAAGACAAGCTGTTCCCTCAATTCCTCACCACAGGCTTACAGCTTCTGCCCTAAAAATTTTAGTGGCTCTCTGCTGAACTCCTCAACTCACTTCATTTCTCCTTAACTTTGCTGTATTAGGGGAAGCAAAAACGGTCACTGGACACCAAAAAAACAGTCCCAGTCCATCTTCTTTACACTCTCCCTTCAAGTATTCATTTACATTGATAAGAAGAACATTCCCTTCAGCTGACGGCTTTTTCTTACTGCAGAATCAATTAGATTCTAACCAACGAGCACCATTTCCCTTAGATTAAACATATGCAACAGATGCACAAAGTGCTGAATTTCATACTAAAGCGTTGCTTTCTTTTCGCCAAATTTTTAAACATCAGGAAACTAAGAATTCTAACACTTTTTTTTTTATATACTAAACAGCTACTAAAAAAAATCAACACTATTTTATACATAGATAAAGTATTTGACAACATCCAGTCAGTGTTGCAGCAGCCCTCTTGTTAGGGGGTAGAAATGAGCTGAGACACAAACTTCTTGTTTATCACAGCATGAAAAGGGTCCTTGTTTGTTCCTCTTCACAGCGACTCCAACTATTCACTGACCCTGGCTGCACCAAGCTCCTACTGGAGGTTTCCTTTGCAGCTTCTGACTCCTAGTATCAGCTTGCAGACTCTGACTGCAGGCTTTTACCTGGCTAGACTGTGACTGCAGGTTCCAACAACAGGCTCTGACTGCACACCCAGATTGACCTCACAGCAGAGATTCTCCATCCCAAGATCCTTCTTCTCCATGATCCTCTTGTTCTCTCTTCCTCAATGTTACTCCTCCTCTGTGATACTCCCTCCCCAACTAACCCATTCCCTTTCATCACACTTACCTTTATTGGATACAGCTGTGACTCATCAGGGGTGAGGTTGAATTTGTTAATTAACACAGCTGTTACTTATCAGGGACGAGGTCACCTGGATTCCCTTCTACAAGTCAGAATGTTAACATAACTGAAACAAACTGTTTAATGCTATAGCCAGTTGTTTACAATAAAAACTTCATGCAAAGCTAAACCAGTTGCTGCAAAATTTAAACCATTATGACTACTTGTTGTACAAAATGTAAAATTGTCTTTATCAGCCAGAAAATTTAATAGAAAGTCATATAAAACAGAGAAATAAAGCTTGACCCTACTTTACAGCATAAAACTTTCAAAATATTCGACCTCGTCATGAATAATGTACTCAGATTTGACACATATTTAACATTGAATCTGCAAGAACTAACATTATAAGATCACCCCAGATGACAAAAAAAATCTCTTTGCAGAGCTTCAATATTAAAACATAGAGATTTCCAAAGATACCTGAGGTCTGTTTAGTGAATGGTTCATTCTCAGAAATGTATACATAATTGTTAGATGTTATTTGAACATCTACATGTTGAAAGGCTTAACCTGAACAGGAAATGTAAGAATTTAATGAAGTATCCCTTTAGCTCCATTTGGAACAATAATCCATTTTCTCCGCACCATTTGATGCTCCCCTCTGGCTTAGGTAACACCCACCCACCCACCCCATGAACTCAGATACAATAAGGGAAATCTATACATTTTCCTCCAGCAGCTCTCCTGGACTTCTAAAGGAAGGACAGATGAGAACAGTATAAAAACACCTTTGTTCATAACCTCAACCAGGTATTGTGGACCAGCCACTGGAGAAATTGCACTGCTTTAACAGGATATTGCTAAATATTCCATCTGTTGTTCCCCTGCAAACTATCCCCAATATCAATGGCTCAACAAACCCCACTACTGGACTAAGACTTCCTTTTGTAGGACTCTGCATGTTGGATGGAATCATCATCTACCTCTATCCTAATTTTTACAGTCAGTGATATAAAGACAGCAAGTCCTAAATCTGAATCCCTGCTGCAATGAGCAGGATGAAATTTCTCCAAAGCTCACTAGGATGAATATTGAAGCAAATTCCTTTTAAATGCCAGTAATAGCAGTAAGCAGTTTGACCTAGTTTTCCAAAGAAGTACAAAAGATAGAAATGGAAGATAGAGTCCTGATCTCTTGGAATCCTTTGGAAATCTAAGTCTTTTCTCTACAAAGAAGCCAACACATGAAGCAATTTCCTTTCATCTCAAAGGCACGGCACACTCAAACATTTAATTTCTCTTGAATAGCATCCCCCTTGAAATAATTTATTTGAGACTGCTCTTTCATACAGCTTGTACTGAATTTTTCTGTTTATGTTAAAGGGAGAAGTTTTTAATACAGGGTGATTTATCATGCACTGGGTCTTTCAACATGATATAAACTGGTGTGAATGTTTTTTGAACCAAATTAGTTCCTACATTTAATACAACACTGTAACCATAACTACAGGATCAAGTGGATGTTGCTAATAAAGACAAAGAAATGGAGATTTTTGATTAAACATGCTCAGAGGAAGATCAGCTTCTACTGCTCATGACACCAGTGCAGCTGCTACGAGTCGACAGACCCTGGATGCTTCAGGGAACCTCAGCAGAGCACTTCTGGTGTCACCTAAGTTAGAAAGAGCAGCAAGGCTCAACACCATCACAACAGAGAGAATTGGAATTTTCATATCTATTCAGCCCTGATTTTAAGAGGTGTCCCAAAGCACTCCTCTCACAAACACTCTGACCATGCACTTAGTACATGATAACCAGATTAAATCTGCCTGTTTCAGTCTAATTTAGCTGCTGTTATCCAAAGTCATGCAGTATGGATATCCATACAAGATAATGTCCCCCTCACATTTGTGATTGTCTTTAAGCCACAAAACCAGTAAGGATGAATTCACTCTCTTTACTTCCCAGATTTAGTCCTTTTTTCAGCTCATTAAAGCCTATACCAGAATAAGCCAACCCTACTTTCTGTGAAAAAAAAAAAAAAGAGCAGATGTAATCATGAAACTTAAAGTGAGTTTTTAACAAAGAAAACTGGGGTAAGTGCTAAGCTTTAATGCACCATACTTATTACAGTTCTTCACTGGGAACACAAGTGGTAAAAAATAAAATCGTGTCTGATTTGCAACAAGTTTACCAGATTACATTTTATCCACTCATCTTTTACAAACGCCAAGTTCCTTCTCTATTTCACTCCTTCAGCTGCACTTTCAAGTATCTGATACAGTTTTAATCTTCATTAGTAAGAAGTTGAGGAATCATAAGATTTCTGTATGGTACACTCTGCTGTAAATATCAGGATAATAATCCACAACTATCTTACAGAACAATTGTTAAAATAGATTTTTCTTTAAAAATACACTAAAAACTCTAATAGTGTTCTCCCCATCAAATGTATTTTAATATTTGCACTCATTACATCAGTGGAAAAACAGAGCACAACTATGAAAAAAATTAAGATCTCATCAGCTCTTCTTTTACTGTAGTACTTCAGTTTGAAGATTATAATCTCTGTTCTCACACTTCATTCATTGATTATATAGACGAAATGTTCTAATTCAATTTTGCTCTATTATTTATATGCATTAGGGAAAGTAATTAAACAGAAAATAAATGGCAATAAATGACAGAAAAGGCCCATAATTTTCAGTGTGAACACAGATACTAACCAAAGATGTAATTTTATCAAAGCAGTATCTCTGGAAATTAAAACTATAATGAAAGCAATAACTGAAGCATAGGCAAAACAACATGAAAGCCTCACTATAATTTTTCATTATATTAAAGGTTTAAAACTGTTTTCCTTTCTTAATTCTTCAGTGCACTCAAAGGAAGTTATTAGTTTTTAATATTATTATTCAGTTGTACATACTTGGAGAAAAATCTACACATATAATGTCTCTGGGGAGTAATGCAAGCAACAAACTGTAAAAACTAAAAAAATGATCAGTACAGAATGTGCAAGGGTATTTTAATAACTGGAATGAGGCTTTTTGTTATTAATGAGAGGCATCAAAAGCAATGCTGCTGATTCCCACAATTAGAGCTTTAAGATTCATTTCAGAACTGCTTGGAAGTCTCTTTGCAATTTTTCAAATTAAAAACTCTTCATTTTTGTAATGAACAGCAGGAATTCTCAATGATTGCAGTTTTTCAAAGACTAATATCAAGACGTTCAAGAATCACTTCTGACATAGACATATCCCTGTAATAAATTGGTTATAAAAGAAGAAACAGGAATGCACATTACAATTAACATTTTTATTTCCCTTCGATAAAATTCATCATTTCAATTTGTAAAAACATTAGGCTGAATCCCAAAACATAATGAGTTAGAGCATTTTGCAAGGTAAATGGAGGTTTTCTTTAATTTGTAGCAAACCTGCTCTTCTGAGATTGTCAAGATAGAATGGTTAGTCAGAGATTTTCCAATCCCCCTAAAAGAAACATCCAAACATGTTTTTATTCGTATCAAATCAGCAGCAAATTAACAAGTTTGACATGTCAATTTACTTCCATATAAAATTTTCATTTAATTTTTATCCCTTGGAACAACAAAATGTACTTGAGTTCTGTGTATGAAGGAATCTTAATTTTCTGCAGAACATTCTAAAAACCTATTTTTTTTTTTCTTAACTTAAGCATTTAGGGAAATTAAAATACATGCTTAAGACAGTAGAAAAAAAAAAAAATCAGTTACATCATTTTTAAAAATTGCAGGTTAAAAAGAAAATAAAGCCAAAGCAAATATCATAAGCTCCTGTGAATCACAAATTATCAAGGTGTACCTTATGTCCATAATCAGCAGTAGAACGTGGCAGTCAGCAGAGAAGAGAGGATAATTTAGTGGGAATTACATGTGACTGATAGTGAGACAAAAATGGTATCAATGATGAATGCAAAAAACTTTAAAAGAATCATTATAAACCAAAAATATTAAGTGAGAGCTCAGCAAGCAGAACAATGAAAAACAAGCCCTTAAATTTCTCCAGTGGCTGAAATCTCTCTCCCTTTTCTCTTTCCAACTCATCTCACTGATTTATGTGGCTTAAGGGACTTAGTTCAGTTCATATGGATCAATGAGGGATGCTTGGTTCTCACCAGTCAATTTATTTTGATTCCCTCACACAAACTGCACGTTATACACGTTATACATGTGCACCCTGTGACACCAAGAGAAGATATTCTGCTTTGGAAAAATGACTTTTCCTGCTTTGCTTGCTGTAGATGTTGCTCCAACCTTGCTAAGGCCGCCGTTGACCTGACAGGGTTTATATAATTGCTGGTTACATTTGATTTCTGAGAAAGTTGTGAGAGGATTAATAGTATAGCTTAACAGTATAAGGTGGCTTTGATATGACCAGTATAACAGACTTAGATTGCCTGGTGAGCTTTCTTCTACAGAGAGTACTCTGCTACCACACTAGTTAAGACATACTCTCAAAATCAGAGTTAAATCTGCAACCATTACATAAACATCCTGAATCTGAAGCATTTGCTTCCCTCAGCAGCATTTTGTTATTAAAAAACTTATATGAAGAGCTGAGGATCTCCTATTGTTGAAAGTTTGTTAGCAATTAAGACTTGGACACCTATTGTGTAAGTCTATTAAAACTAACAGGACAGTTGTTCAGTTTGATTTTTTGATTATAAAAGGATATAAAGTGAAACCATTAAGAACTAATGGAAAATTATGCAAAATACTTTCTAATCACCGCTGCTCATTACAAAGAACTGACCGTAGGACATTTGGAATATATCATACTACTAAGGAAATTGTTAAATCCAATCCATCTAAGAGTTTTTGTTGATAATATGTTCTACCATGCAAGAAGTGTGGCCACATAGTAAATTGAATACAAAGAGCCTCAAATTCCATTCTCAAAATCCCTCACTATGTAATCTCACTTACTGAATATGTCCTAAAGGATTTCATTGTGTTTTAAGGTCAACTACATTATCTTATCTTTCCTCATCAATAATCCAGTTTCCTAGCTGTGCTAAATGATAAAGGCAAAGGGCAAATAGTTATACATTTAAGAATCAGATTATCATGCAGGAAAATGAAAAATTATTTACATTCTCATGTAAATTCAGTAGATGTGGCTTTGCTTAATGAATTTGATGGCTTCTGCTCTCCCTATTTTAGATCAAAGGAACACAACACAATCTCAAACTATTCAAAAGGAAATCCTGACTGCTTTTTCAAAAGGTAATTTAGAGAGAAGATAATTTAAACAATAGTAGCAAGGCAACAGCAAGAGTTTTACCTTGTAGCAGGTTTAAGAGAGCAGTGGTTTATCATGTTTTCAAGCAGAAAGCATTTTATTTTTATCTGGGACATGTAATCAGATTTGCTGTCTACCTACAGGTGGCCCTGATTGTGTTGGAGGTGCTAATTTAACTTGGAAGGTGTTATCTCAATGCTATGCCAGGTTCCATGCCTGGACAATGGGATCTATAAACCAACTGCACTCCCTTAGCAAAGCTCTGTGCCCGTCCACAATGCAGATCTGCTTAGAAGAGGACAGGAAATATTTCCAAAAAATTTGAAGGGTTTATATTAAAATGATAATGTTATTTTATTACCTTCCTAAAAGTTGTTTTCCACTTTGAATACAACTATATTTTTTTTATGCCTTTGAAGCAAACAGCCTCAATTTTTGTAATAAGATTCCAAATTTGCTGTCTCCACCAGTAGTGTAGGAAACTGTGTCTCATAACATTTCAAAACCCATTGGTCTTTTCAAGCCTCCAGCCCCAAGTTTTATGGGGCTTTGGGCTGCTTTTTAAACTCTTTCAGTAGCTTTGCTACCATAAGTTAATATTCTAGGCTGCATGGAGCTTTAATTGAAAGTGGTCATCTCTGCACATTACTTGATTTTAACTTTACTAGTTTTTCTATTTTTTTTTTAATAATATATTCCTCTTGGCTACAACCAAGGAAACCAGCTCCATGCGTGACTTCCTAATGCTTTTATATCTGCTTTGAGAACTAAGTATATGCTTAACTCCTTGTCTGGAGTCCAAATCAAATTTTCAGTGGTTGCAAGTAATTCAGGTATTCTTACATATCTCTGCAGACCCTTAAAACACTAAGCTGTACCACTGTTAGGAAATTCAGAGAGATGGAGAAATGGCAAATAAATGTCAGCATTTTTCTGTTCTCACATGCACTGCATGTGCCCTAATTAGATGGGTAAATACACAAAAAACAACCCCAATTTTATGTTCCTTGAACAAAAATCTAAATATCAAGAGTCATATTTAATTGTTGCTTCCAAACAATTATCCTTAACGTTTAAATTCTGGAGTTTTGCAGAACAAATTCTGCGTAGAGGGAGATAATCAGAATAAAAGAGAAGGACACAGCTTGCTGGTCTGAAAATAGCTTCAGTAAAGTTGCATGGATTTGTGCTGATGTATTCTCTGGCAAAGTCTTTCACGTGTGCTTGGGCAAGTCGTATTTCTTCCTTCCCACCTGATTCTTAGATTATTGGGGGTTGTAAACCCTGAGTTACAGGCATTTAAACTCCATCTAACAGGAACTTTAAAAGCTGTTGAGTGACAGTTAAGTTTTAATCAACATCAACTAAAGAGAAAGGTGAGTTAAAATGTTTGAATGGCCCTGGGCCACCATCACTGGGAGCTTCAAAAATCCATCAGGATATGTGCGTGGTACTCTGCAACCTCAACTGGATAATGCAAAGAGAGCAGTGATACCATTTCCTAGTTTAAATGATCCTGCAAATGCAAATTGCAGCTCCAGCTCCTCAACAGCACAATCTCACTGCTCTTTCACTGCAAGATGTTTATGTTTTTTATTTGTAAATTATTGCTTTTGTTGTACAGATCTGGTTAAAAAAAAAAAAAAAAAAAAAAACCTTATAAGTTAAAACAAAACTCATGTAGGAAATATGTGTCCTTTTCCTTTGGATAAAAAGCCACAAAATTTGAATTCTCAAAAAACAGGGATAAGAGAAAGCAGTAACTATTGATTTCATGAGAACTCACTTTTCTTTTGTTAGCTTCTGTAAAAGCTAGACAATATTACATTGCAAAATGCCTTGAAAATGTAGTGGGAGTAAATTGCATAACTCAAAATATAATAATCACATGTGAAGGCTTTATGCTCACTACATTTACCATCACATGAACTCACCATGAAGAGGAAAATTTGAGTGAAAGTAACACTTCCAAAACTTTCAGATGTCACTGAATAAAGCATTCACAAATTTTATACTAAATACCTATATTTTACACTAAATTCTATAGTTCTGCTGCTGCCAAATCTTTCACTGTAATGTAAAGTTCATGAAAAATAAACCAAAGCTTTCTACTGTATCACATCAATAACTTCTCTGAAGCCAGGAAGACTACTCAGAGTGAGAAAGGACTCCTGGATGAAGAATCAGGTAATGGAATTGAGATTCAGCCCTCGCCTGCCTCAAGGGGATAATTGAAAAGAGTCTGTTTGCAGTTTCAGTCTAATCTGAAGGCATCAGCTTTTCAAAAAAGGTATCAGAACAGTCAGTTCCCACCAAGAGGATAAATCCACTCTTCACCCAGCACATTCATTTCACACACCCTTCCACACTACCTGCATTTCCCTGGAAGGGAGCAGAATTGAGAGGGCAAATCCAATCTCTGCACGCCCACAATTTCCAGCCTTCAGTAATCTTCACGCAGAGAGGCTATTTTCCTCTTTCAGCTCCTGCTAGCTCTGTACACACTGACTGAGGGATCACACACAGTTCATGAACACTTTCATCTCCAGTACCTTTGGAAAGCATCTTTTAAACGCATCTTGCAAGGCGGCAAGCAGATAATGCTCATGAATACATGGAACAGCCTCCCGGTGCAGGAAATGTCTCCTGGTGTTGGAAAAGCACCTGCCAGTGCTTTCGTGGCTTAACACCAGCCACTAATGACCATTTTTCACCTTGGACACTCCTAAGAAAGCATACATTTCATGGAAAAACATAGGTAATTAGGCTGATTTAATTAAGGCATAAACCCAGTAACTGTATTAGTTCCATGTCTCATAACTGTTTTGGTTTTGTGTTTGATATTACTGCTGATTCAATGCGTTTGAGCTTGGTTTACTTGGTAGACATTTCTGTAACAATTTTCCTCTTTATTTTCTTTCTGACAAATTCTACAATTGCTTTCTATGAAATTACAATACACTTCATGATTAGGAAAAGTAATTACTTCAACAGATGGATCTTGCAGGAGGAAATGTGTCACAGAAAATCAGAGTTTCTAACTACATTGAAAACTCAGAGGTTGTAGTGTCTGATTATCCTAAGATAATTAAAATCATGATAGTGTCTTGAAAAATAATCTGTCAATCCTACTACTAAATGTTTACATAGGAAGAATATTATGATTTTTTCAACAGATAGCAATGATTTTGAAATTGCTCAGCATGATAAAATTATGGATTCATTTGATTCACTTTGGTGTAAAGTAAATACTAAAGCCAGGACAGAACAAATCAGTGGAAAAGTGCATGTAAGTGGCATACTGAGTGGCTGTAGATTGGTAGTGTAATTACATAAACATATGCATACAATGAAGAAAAGTAATTAAAGAGCAAAATGCTGTAAAAATAATAGAACTGACAGATCCTGGTCACTTTCAGAATAAAACTGAGTTTTGTGTCCTAAATGAAAGTGGTTGCTCCAAAGGAACATCCCATCCCCTAACCTAAACAGCATTTACAGCTGAGGCTGTGGTGAAAACAGAATTATTTCCCAAACAGTGTCACAGCTTCTTCATATTTTGCAGAAATCTAACAAGATTTTTGTATTAACCACCCTCAAGCCTTCTTCATCTGTGATTCAGTAAGAGAACATTCTGTCTCCTGAGTGTATTTGACTCATCACACGAAGCTCAATATGTTTATTTAAGGATAGTTGTGCTTTAGAACAAGCTGTTCGAGACAGGATGATGGCACCTAACCAGAAAAGACACCAAGAGACCTTCAAGCAGGTTGTATCAAGAAATTTGAGGAATGTAAAACTTTGAAATCATCATCTACATGAAACCTGACTTTTTAAAAATCCTTTTTCAACTTTAATATTCTATAAAATATTTCCATCATTATTTCAACAGTTTAGCCTAGAAAAATGCATATTGGCTAATAGTGATAAACAGAGAGCTGGAAGATTTTATTTTACTTTCAAAACTGACATGCTTTTCTCCAGACTAGTGGCTTGACTCACTTGGAATTCCAGAGATTTATTTTATTTTTTCCAAAAAACTGGTTAGGATCATCTACTTGTTTCTGCCATCATACATTTTATGTCAGCCAACATCATGGAAAGAGGTTTCACCTTTTCTTAGATACGTCACACTGCTCCACCAATAAACAAGCCCAGTTACACACAAGTGGGATATGCTGCTGGTTTGAGCAACAGCATGATTTGGTTTTATTTCCCTTACAGAAGAGTTTTTTCACCACAAAAACTTCATCAAGATGTCTCCAGAGATGCCACTAGAGAAAGTGCTTCTTAATAAGCAGCATTTACTGTTACTGCTTGGCTGGTTTTCATGTACCCACCCTACCTCCTGCTTTCCTTGACAGTTATAGATAATAACAGAATTATTAAGTCAAACAGATATCAACTCTGGAAAACAGATGATAGAAATTTGTGGAATAAGAGGAATCACTTGGCATTTTGAACAAAATGAAAATTTTAACAGTCAATCCCATCTCAGAAATTTCTATCTCAAACTCCACCTGGTATTGAACAATGAGCTTAATCCCCCATTCACAGTGGCTGTCACTGCAGTCAACCGCTCAGACCAGCAAGGTCTACACTGTATTTCATATATTTCTATATTATTCTTTGCATAAGTCCCCAGCAGTCACCTATATATTGGTTCCTCAGCCTGTGAGCCTGGCTGCAATCATCTCTACTCCACCTCCATCTCTCATCCATACCTCTGGGGAGTTCCAGAATATAAAATTTATTCTCTGATCCCAACTCTTAGATACTGCTGTAGAAGGCTCCTGCGTCTGCCCTCATCTGCCAAACTGTCTTAATTTCAAACTGTCAGACACCTCCAGTGACCAGTCCTCTCACACACAGCAGAGCAGTTGGCAAGGATCACCACACTGTGCAGAAATGCAACTTCCTCAACAGATGTATGCATTTATTCTTAGCCCTTATTTCAAAATAGCACTTTGACAAGACACAGAGAAATATATCAAGTGTTCATTCTGTGATAGGTCATGCATACAACCCTGCTGAAAATTATAGTAGTTGTAAATTATGAAAAGCTGCAGTCTAGGATCTCATAACTGGGTGCCCTAGATATTAATAAGACTTTACATACTAATGATGATGAAGCAGTTGTCTGTGGAAAAGCTGATTTAAAGAATATTCCGTTTTATCTTTCTGACAGTTCACATGGGAACACATACAGTATTCATCTGTTTCTGTTGCACTAGAGTCAAATTAGAATATTGTTTAAAGATAAGGGGCAGTATCATCTGACTTGTGTGACCTACTTATTTTATTTAATGCTTTTCAATCTTTAGCAATAATTGTTTAGAGACAAGGTAAAATTAAACTCAGAGCAATATAGAATTTCAGTAATTCCATTTCTACAAACAAGATTTATTCTGGTTTTACACCAAAATAACTGAGATCAGATTGTGACCTACAGCAAATGTGTTTCTAGATTTCTCCCTTATCCAAACATGAGAAGAATATGAAGGACAAAGCATTGAATTTGCTGCCCTAGTAGCATTCTAGCTGAATATTTGTATACTGGGTTGTATTAAAGCATTGATACTAATTTATAGCAACATAACTTTGCTGCAATTTGATCATTCATACCCAAGATAGTTTTGGCAACAGAACCCAGACTTCAGCACACAATCCTCACAAAAGCATTGTCATGACCTACTGTGTTTTTACCTTGAAATGTTTCAGACCAGAATTCCTTACTCTACTGTATCAGAGATTTCTTCTTTAAGATGTATCAGAAATAATAGTTTTAATTTACTTTGCACCAGTGACTTAAATTCTTGAGCAGAAGTTCAAGACGTTAAAAATCAGAAGCATTTAAGCCTTAGCGTTCTGTTCCTGAATTTCTTCTCCACCACTGACACATTTGGGCTGATTTCTGGTAAGATCGGGTCAAAAAACATTACTGCACCATATGGCACTGAAAACTCAGGAACAATTTTTTAAATGGCAGATCTTAAGGCTCACCGGCCTAAGAAGAGTTGAAATAAAGTTATTCACCACTTGAAATATGGACAGTAAGCTTGTAGCTTTTCTGCAACAAATCTATGGGGATTCAGACCACCCCAAAGTGCTGTTTGTGAGAGCACAAAAAACTGCTTAGATTTCTGAACTGAACTGGATCTTCTGCTAGTGTGCACTTTACAGCTTAAAGCTCACTGCTCGTAAGGACACCAAGGTAATAAAGCTAAGACAAAAGAACCTGCACTCTTATTTAGCTCACACTGCTTCAATAGAACCAGAGCAACTTCCAGGAGGAGATGTTAAAGATATTAATTTATTTTTAGGGTCTGTTGCTTTCCCCATCATCATCTCAAACAATAAACAGTACATGTGGACGTAGAAAATGAGATACTTGAAATACAAAATGCTGTGACATCCTTCAGCTCCCCAGAAACCGACTCACAGCTTGACCAACATGCCACAAATGAATGCTAAGAACATGTCTCAGTCCATTTGTCATCCCCTTGATACAGAGCTTGAACTTCAGTCAGCAACAAGAAATTGATTGCATTTTAAATACCAGAAGGAAGCCTTTTGTAAGCAAACATGCTGATATATAAAAACCTCTTATTTTCACTCAGATTTGCATAAATTCATTAAAACTGCTGAGAAATAAATTAAACCTTCTCCACCTTTTAAAGACCTTGGTTCAATCATGGACTAAATATATTTCAGTGAGAATACAGCTACAGCAAAAGGAATTAATAAAATACATGTATCAGAAGCAGGATACAGAATCAAGTCACTTTTCTCATTAAAAGTATTTGCTTCTGAAAATTCTAACAAATCCAAGTGCTTGAGGAACAACTACTGCAGGGATTGACACCCTCCTCTGAGATCAGACTATTACTTGAAAGTTATTTGCCAGACTAATGAACAAAGGCAAAGCACAGCAGAATGAATAAACACAAAAGTATTATCTTTATAATGAATGCCTCACCAAATAAAAGTACCTGGTTGCATATCCCATAGGTAGAGTAATAGAGAGAGAGAATTCCCAATCACCCCCAAGATTATCATATATATTATCCTGTACAGTGTATTTAAAACACCATCATTTTATGAAGGAGATGGTAAAAAGATGGCATCACAAAATATTTTTTAATATTCCCTTATTAATAATACCAAAACTTCAATAAGAATATTTGTTGATATGTTTCACTTTCAGTTACTGAGGACTGAGTTACCTGAGATTTGGGAACGATTTAAGAAAGATCAACCCAGAGAACTGTTAAGAAGTCAGCCCGAATTTTGTCCCTGAAACCACATCTCTGGGCCCACAGCCAGTGTGATGACTGGGAACTGGAGTGGACCTGTAAAGGATAAGCCAAACCTGATCAATCTGGTTTCCTTTTAAGATGAAATGACCAAATTTTTGTAGGTGCAGAGAACAGTGAACATAATTTATCCCAAATTTAGCGAGGCTTTCAGTGCTATTGCCCCAGTACCCCTGTGTTTAAGTGAGGCTGCCATGGTCTCCCTGGCAGGGCAGCCAAACAGGTGAAAAGCTGGCAGGAAAGTTGGGTTAGAGGGAAGGGAGGTTTAGTGGCTCCTGCTCCACCTGGATGGTGGCAAGGAGAGCAGGACCACAGGGCTCAGGTTTTTCCCATTTTATATCTTTATCTCTTCCACTGCAAACTGGAGAAAGGCGTGGCTACAAGATGGCACCTCCCTAAAGTTGCAGATGGAACAGAACAAGTGAGAGGAGCAGCTTAAATAAATTCAGCAAATCTGGGAAGCTCTGTTTGCTCTCTCATTCCTCTGTATCTTGCCACAAATAAAACTAAGGCTGATGGAAGAATCAAAATTCCAATACGTGTCCTTTGATCACGTTTCTTGGAAAGTATTTTCCTAAAATCAATCTTTTTTGTTGTTCATGCTCTTCCCTGGTATATATTTCATTTTCTGAATTCCAGCTAGGAAACTAGGCAGTATTTCAATTAAGATTCTTTACAGAAAAGACTCCAACTGGTGAATAAATTACTGAAAAATACCAAAATAATTAAACTCCCCACAGAGTTTAAAATTCAGTTATTATTTTTTCTTTTCACGAGTTAAAAAAAAAAAATAACTAAAAGCTTAATTGAGTCAAAATAATTATGACCAATTTATATGTTGTTAATAATCAAACCAAAATTACAAAGCAGAATTAAAATCAGAGAATATCGGTACTAATTGTCTGTATGTTTTAAAAAATAGAAGAAAATTGCACTGAACAAGCCTATTGCCCTAGTCAGAGGTAGGAGCCAAAACCAAAACATGGGAATAAATCAACAACAGATTTTTATCCAGAGCTATTTTTCACATTAAAAATGTGAGTCTTTATAAAGACTTGGCATAAAACTTCCTATAAGAGAAAATGTCATCTCCTCATACATATTGAAAATACCCCATGGGGTAAATGTATGAGAAAAGTCTCACAACTGAGAATCCACAATGAAAATGGAAATTACATTCAACAGACTCAGTTGAAGAAAAGCTTTTATTTGGACAGACTGAAGTGATTGATCCAAGTGATTAAAAAATAACCACAACATCAGGTCCCTCTCAATCCTATACATGCCAAGCATTATCTGCTCACAGCTATATGGTGCCTATTCAGTATATTAAAAAAACAGATGAGGTTTTATATCCTCATACTTTGGTTGCACACAGAGATAATAGTTCACAAATAACAAGTGCAAAGCTACACACAATGTTTTAACACTTGGATTCTTGTCTGATGAGCCAGAACCTCTGAGCCTCTTTGGCCATATCATAACACACTCCCAGGGCCGCATCCTGCCAGCAATCACAGTAAACCAAAGGAAATGAGCTGATCCTAGCAAAGTTCTGGTTATCAACCTGGACCTCATCATTCTGCCAATTTCACAGTGTTGCTTTGTCAGAGCTGGAATTCTCCAAACAGTGGCCTTTCCTACACAGAGCTGCTTGCTGAAATCATTTGGTGTCACTAAAAACTGGCATCCAAATTTCTTCTTCTAAGAACATAGATTCTGAGAGGTCATATATAGATGAGAAAAATACTATTGATAGAGGATGTTCAGGAGTACAAATGAGATAATTTCTTTCCCGGTGCCTTTTCCTTAAAGCTAGGTAAGTTTCTATGGAAATTATCCTTTATGAAAAAAAGAATTAAAATATATGTGTATGCACATAGGGAAGTCTCCCTCATTCTCCCCTTTTATCCAGTGTTATTCAGAATCATCAGAAAAATACACCCCAGGAGGAGGTCCACTATATATTGATGCTGCCAGAGAAGTGTATCCAAACTAAGAAACTTATACTGGATAATCGAGTTATATTGTATGGTATATATTATTATGGTTATATTGGATACACCTCTTAAAAATGCAAGATAGGAGAAGAAGAATCAAATTCATACATATAGAATTTCACCTTCTTCCTTTTTACAATGTTGAAGATGACAGTGGCAAGACAAACATAACTTGAAATAACTGATGCCAGTTTGGACTTTTCTTAACTCTCAGTCTAATCAATTATGTTAAAGCCTTTCGACAGATTGAGCCAAGTTTCCCATCTCAGTTTTTAAACAAGTTTGATTTAAAACACCAACAGTGAGGTGGATTCTGCCTACAGGAGCAACTCATTTCTTAGGATCTGCTCTGGGATCTGTGGTCCCTGCTCCGTCAAGGTGCCCATCAAGTGTGAGGGCTGTGATGGATTATTGAGAGGTGTCAAGAGTGCACACACACCAGTCACAAACCCAAAGGCCTCCTGGTTTGCACAGGGAGGTCCAGTGGTCTCTCCCTGGACCGGCTGCACACATGGCAGCCTAGAAGGATCTGATTTCCTCACACCTTTGGAGGCAGAGCTGTGTCAGATACACAGGCAGACTTGCCTTGTCCAACACTTACATCACGTGGCAGGGTCTCCAGAGCTCAGCAGGGTACAACGAGCAGCAAAACAAACCCTGCCAGATAAAAAGTTGTGCACAACCTTCACTTAAGGAACTGCCTCATGCAATAATGGGATTTTAAGTTCTGCTCAATGTGTCACATAAGTGAGTTCTCAGAGCAGTTCATGATGAAGGAAAACAAACACACCGGTATTTACACGGCTGTGAGCAGACAGTGGGCACAGACATCGATTCAGTTCTTCTACTAAAACAACAGCTGTAGGTAGTTTGACCTAAGCAAAACAAACTACAAACAGGAAAACAATGGTCACTCTTTTTTTCTTTTTGATAAATATTTTTGAAGATATTTGAGCAACTATGGATAAAAATTCTATTACTGTTTCTGAACGAAAAATTCCTTTTCTTTCTACAGAAAATGCTCAGAGTGGCTCCTCTTGCTTCAGGTCCTTTGGAGGAGACCATGTTGGGGAACAATGCTACAAATTGTGTCTATTGCATCTCAAGACACACCAGCTTTTTTAACATAAAAATTATGGTCATTATTTAACAGTAAAATGTATAAAAAGCAAATCAGGATCAGAACAAAAAGAAAAGAATCCTGCCTACACACACACATACAGGCAGCAGCAATCCTTCTTACTGAGATATCACTGCAAAAATCTGGTATGACAAAAGTTTAACATATTTATAGCAACTTGGATATAGATAACTAATGAATTACCAATTTCATTTTATTAACGGATTCAGTATTCCTCTACTTCACATCAAGACAACCATTATTTTTGTAACTGCTGTGTTGGATCAGATGGCTTGTGCTTCATTTTCTTATTTATCAACTTATTTATGGAGGTTGTTGCCATACACTGTAAAATAATCTTTCTGAATAAGACGTTGTGAGGTGCCAGAAGAATATTTACTCTAAGATCTAGAAATTAGAAAAGTCTGTGCATACTAAAAAACTTAGAGAAAAAAAGGAAAACAAAAGAAATCATGCGTTAAAAATAAAAAACTTACTAAAGAGGAAGACAGCCATGGAGCATTACCAAATCCTTGATCAGTTATATTTTTCCTAAACAAATTCCCGACAACTATACTCATGTTGTCACCCTAATAAAACAGCATGTGCTAAAGTATTTACAGTTACATGTTCAATTAAGAGATACAAATACTAGAATTGATAACTCTGTGGTTTCCTATAGTACAGTAACATCTATCAGTGAGCATCACATTTTTCCTTCAGCTAAAATTGGTTTGAAGTAATTAATACAAGTGTCATGAATGTTGAGGGGTTCGGATATTTGTCTGAGTGTCTATTTTGCCTCTGTAGGCCGATGGATTAAAATTCTCTGGGTTAGGTTTAATTTTCTTTACCATTAAAGAGAACGCTTGGAAATTAATTTTGGCTGGTATTGCAGTGAAATTATGCTAAAGACATTGGGTTATTATTCCAGAAGCAGAAGGGCTGATACTAAATCTCCAATGAAAAAATTCCAACAAAATTGGAACCCCACTGAAATATGTAACCATACCAACAAAAACCAAGAGGCTTTGACATGAACTTTTAAAACGCGTACTAGTAAAAAAGACTGCTGATCGCTGCAAGCAGTTTTCTGCATTCTACTAAAAGGATATATGGTCAACCGTTCATTTAAGCTGCTGTAAGCAAAATGTGCTTCCTTAATTAAGAAGCAAACAAAAAATGCAGTTACATCCCTTTACATCACCTCAAAATATTACCAGTATCTCAGAAAAAGGCTCAAGTGGTGCCTATCCTCATTCTTTGAGTTCTTCACTTTTAGGACAGCATATTTTTCGTACTAAACATTTCCAGCTACAGAATGGGGTTTTTTAGTGATATACTCTTCTTCACCTCCCCAAAACAAATTCAGAACTGCTTCCCTGACTGCTTCTCTTTGTACTCCATCAGCTCTTGAGCTTGTCTGACCTGTTCATTCCCCGCCACATAAATGTGTCACAGTCTCATTTTTCTGTATGTTTAAGGAGGAACAAATTTAACACCTCCATGAACAGGCAGAAAATGAGGTCTTAGCAGCTGAGGGCAGAGGGAGCTGTGTGTGGCCTAAGGATTGCTATGCTGCTGACAAAACAGGCATTTATATCCTTTAGTGTGACACTCCTGAGGCTTTTCTGCTATCAAACTATCAGTGACAATGAAGGAGGGAAGCTAATGGAATACAGTGCATAAACAGATACAGGATCACATCTTAAATCAAAACCAGAATGAATATGGAAAAAAAAATCTGCTCAGATTTTGACCTGAAATAGACTTTAAATTTGTTCTTCATTAGGATTCTCCTGGTACTCAGATTTTAATACAGAATTTGTTCTAGTGTTACAAAAAAGGCTCTTATAGAGGACAAAAGCATTTCCTAATTCATCATATTTTGGAGGTGTGGTAAGGGTGAGAATTAAAAAAAAAAATCAAACTGCTTGAGGGTGGATTTAGTATGAACATCTTCAGTAGATATATCTAAAATATTAATTTACAAGAAATAAAGATTTCCACACAAAACAGGAAAAGTTTCTTCAGTGCAAGAATTAAATATTATACAATTAGTGCAGTACAACCATTTAAGATTTTTTAGGCATAACAGAATATTTTCTTGTTTGGAATTGTAGGCATGAATTGGCAACTACGAATATCTTATTAAATAACTTCTGAATTACTCTCATCATAACAGTCCAACTGTTATTAACTGTACACAGCTGTAACTTCTGCTTTGCCCTAGAAGATGAAAGCGAGACAGAAGTGTGACATAATCCTGCCCTTTACCCTTCACTAACAGGAATAGGTTAGATATACTTCATTAAAGACTCCACTGCAAGCAAAATTTGTCCATGGCTCAACATAATAGAGGGGTGGTGGTGGGGAGTAGAGATATCTGTGTATTCCATTTATTTATATCTGTAAAGTCTCCTAGGAGAGAAGAAGCTTTACAAGCCAATGTTCACAAAGGACACAAAAAATATAGAGGGAAAATATCCAAAGATGGGCTTTGGAGTAAAAACCCAAAGGCATTCACCAGTGTTGTCTCAGAGATTAGGACAAGGTACTTCAGGCTTGAAAAAATATCAACTTCATTTTGGGATGCTAATTATTTTTAAGTGTTTACAATCCAGAATTATGAAACCTGGAAGAATTTCTCCCCTGTGTTAGTTTTGATTTCTATCATCTGAGCAAGGCTGAACAACTTCTGTTCAGTGGAAAATTAGTTTGGGAGCCAGAGGGGAAAGAAACAAAATCCCCAAGAATTAAAAGAACAGGGTTTACTGCTGAAGCTTAAGGCTATGACATTAAATATATCACAAAACTGTTTTCCTGTAAAATTCTGGTTTAGATTTACTTTTGCCTCTTACATTCACTAGATTCATTCTTTGGATTACTAATTATTTTATCCACACTTGCTTGTCCTTACCCCATGTCTCTGGTTTTTTTCAGAAAGTGAACCAAAAAACAAAAATAAAAACAAAAACAAAAACAAAAACAAAAACAAACAAAAAAAAAAAAAGGGGGGGGTGGGTGGGGAGGAAAAACCAGCTGGAAAAGAATGTAACAATGTTAAACATGAAATAACATTAAGATGACAATTTATGGCAGTATTTTGGAATAACTGCCTTGTTCATAAATACAATTTCCCATGTTGTTTTTTTCCCTTGAGGGATAACTGGAAAAATAAAACAGCAGCTCAAGAGCACCGTGGTCCACTAAAGCACAATGAGCTTGCAGGCAGGAAATCTCATTTCAGGTATTTCTGTAACACGCTGTGTTCTAATTCTGGCCATGACCTTTACCTGCAGCAAATCAATGCAGCTGTTTTCCCCAGGTCTAAATCTTGCAAGATTTTATTTTAAACCTGTACTGGGGCAGCCTTACGTTGTTCTTTCACAAAGGACCAAGCTCAACAAGTTTTGATCTCATGTGGGACTATCAAGGTGCTGCAGTACTACAGAGCAGTACAATAACATTTATTTGTGTGGGTATAAATATATAAAGGCGCCAGTATTTTAGACTCATTTTATTTGGGTAAGAGACTGGGGAAGGAAGCAAAAAACTGCATCTCCGAGGGTGGAATTGTTTAGCTTAAGAGACATATGGATGTCTGGAGAAAACCACAACTCAACTACAATATCTAAAAATGACTTTGATAAATTCCCTTATTTTGATAAAATCTCTGTAATGATCACCCACAGTGTTAATTTCCTTGTTCTCATATTAACTATTCAAAAATTTTGTATTACATGTGATATGAAGAAAAACTCCATTTGCAGAGAGGAAAAACTTCCAAGCTCACTCATTTATCTCTGCCCACACGACAGAAATAAAAGCAGCAGTCATTAATGTGCAAAATCCAGAAACCCATAACTATATGCTCTTCACAAACTATCTACACAGCTTCATTTTCTGTTACCTCTCCTCTTTCAAATTAAAAAAGTAAAAAGTTTTAAATTACAATAATAAAATCAGTTTCTTGTTTACTAATTATTTAATTATTTAATATTAATAAAATCGTATTTTGATATTATGACTAATATTTGTCTTTAATTTATTGCCCTGAGTACAGAGCGTCATAGAGTTATTTCAGCTGCCTAAAATTAATGACCCAATGTTGTATTTCTCCACGAGACTAGACGACCACGGATGGCAAAAAGAAAGAGCCTGCTCTTTGTCCGGGGGGAAAATATTGCTTTATTCTCCAGTCCTGCCCTGCCTTGGCTGGAGATCTTCCCCGATCACTTTCCGGTGCCAGAGTGATCGGCCCTGCTCATTTTTGGTCCTTTTCCCCCGGGGGCAGGGCCCAGAGGCAGGGATAAGACACTGCCCAGTAAGGGAGAAGTGGGAGTGAAAGAGTTAGGTTACAGCTGAATAAGGACAAACCATTTGATACAGATTTCAAATCCAATAAAACACAATATAAACCAAATTAATGCATTACAACAACCTGACATCAGAATTGAAGGAGACAGTAAAAAAAGATCAAATGTTCTGAATCAAGGTCTTGAGATTTACTTGTGAGAAGAAACATAAACACTGTGTTTGAACTAAGTTGTCTATCTCTGGTGGCAAATGCTTTATTAGTGCCAGCCTCTACCAAATTCAAACAGATACATCCCAGTTCTGCTTAAGGGGGGATTTATTTTAATAAGCAGTGTTTAACACAAGCCATCCCCTATTTGGAATTTCACACCTGAAGCTGTGAAACCCTCGCTAGCAGTGCTCATTCTCAGCAGTGTGAGGGCATTCACCTTGCAGCCCCTGACCACTGACGGAATTGGCGTCTGAAGCTGCCCCAGTCAGCACTTTGCAGGGGCTGCTGCCCCTGGAGACGGTGCTGGAACAACACTGAATTATTTAGCATCCACTGCACCTCACCAAGTACAAGGAGGAGCAGGCAGCAGCGTCGTGGCCTTTGACTGAAGGCTACGCTGCCTTTTGCATACCAGATTTGATCCTGCTTTTGCTGGGGCAGTGCTGGATGTGAACAGAGGAACATGAAACAAACTCTTCCCTGTGTTGTTCCACGCTGGCACAGCCTCAGTCTCAGCCCTCTCTCGCTGGCTTTCAAAATATTTTGTATAGGGCTGCTGCTTCCCCATACACACAGAGCATGGAATATAAGACAAAAAGAAGTTCAGAATTTTGGGCAGTCAGGTCACTTTATAGAGGAAAATATGAAAAAGCAGAGTCTATTACAAATTTTGTCATTATTAATAATGCATGAAAATTCTACTAACTTTGTCTATGTTAGGTCAGAAACCATCCAAGTTACTTCCATACCTCTTTAATACTGGCTTAAGTGAAAAGTGCACATAAAAGTATTTCAGAAATTATTTTATGTTTCATGTTAAATATTGTAACTTTAATATTGGTTATGCAATATCAATATGAGATATTAGTCTTCAATTCCAAAAGCATTTCTTCTATGAAGTATGTTAAAATAACATAACTATTTATTAGCTATATAGTAACTAGTAACTTACCTCCATTTTCAATCAGACAATCTTACAAGTTTGATATTTCTTTTCCTCTAAAAAACTTTCTCTTATAGTCACGATATTTTTTCTTCATTTTAGCTGCACTTACCAGTATTTCTGTTAGCCAGGCTCTCTGACTGAAATAAAACACTTTTTATTCTGTGTCTCCAATCTTTCACTAAAGTGAAGACAGGATATACTGTGTATTGCGCATATATTCCGTTAATACTTAGAAATGCAGACTACCCTGTAATTAAATTTAATTTAGAATAGAGCTAATACAGAAAGCTACTTTTTTTTTTTTTTTTTTTAAACTCTGAAGGTCCTTGTTTTCTATAAAAGTCCAAGCAAATTGAAAAATTTCAGCACTCCTTAGGACAGAATGTCATGTTTATTATCAAGATACCAAACAGAGCCTTACCGGCCAGGTTACCAGCCTAAATCAACACAATTGGTAATAACTAGAATTTTTCCTTTACTCACATTGATGGTCAATGGAATAAAGAGACCAAAGACAAATTCAAAAGATTTGAAAAGCATGACCAATGCAAGAGAGGAACTGTGAACATGTGCATGCTTCTGTTCTTGGTATTACTCCAGTAAAATGTCCAGCAGTATTTTTTACTGGGTCAATTAAATGGTTACAACACTGCCAACTGTCCTTTTCATTCAACAGAGAGGAAGCCCCAAGTTTTGGAGACATAATAATATTTTTTTACCCCTAATGTTCATAGACAAGAAAAATAAAGCATGACAAAAGCAATCTAAGCAGTGCAAAAGAGTCAGAAAAGGAAGGAGAGGCGGAGACTCAGCTTGGTGAATTAGTTATTTAAAGCACAGATGGTTCATGACCCACATGCTAAAAACTGCCTGCAAGGCACCTTTCCCTCACTCACAGAAGCTGCAGGTCCTGTTTTCACCTCAGCTGAAGAGTCTTGAGTCTCTTCTTCATGTGAGACACAGAAATCTTTTTCCCTTAATAGGAAAGGTGAACCCTGCTGCCTTCTGCTCCCACCTCCAGCCCTTGTTCAGCAGACAGCCTTTGCTCCATCCACTCACCCCCACTACGACTTGGATCCAGCTGGGACTAAACCTCACTTTATTGGGAGAAAGCAGGAAAGGCAGAGGGTAACTCAGGCTGCCTTCACCAGCCCTGGGCAAGCCTCCAGCTGCAGAGGCAGCATCCTGATCCTGCTGATGGAAACTGCTGCCAGGGCAGCATAAGCCTTTGCCCAAATGCCTTGAATTGTTAAAGAAGGCATCTCCTTCCCCCACTTGTCCTGCAGATAAAGTAATTGGTTCCATGTCAGCGTAAAACAACTAAGAGATAAAGAGATTCACCAACATTTATTTTGCCTTTTGCAAAGTTATATTGGGTTCTCAGAGGGGGGCATAGGATGGTATGGATTAAAAAAAATAGCATTCCAAAAGGATAAGAAACTAACACCTGGTTAGCCAAAATTATTTTCCTCCAGTCAGTAACCTGAAAAGCACATTTGACAATATGAAGCCCTCGAAACTCGATTCTTTTACAGATCTTCTGTCCAAACCAGCAGCACACACGAATAATTTCAGTGAGAAATACTGAGAAAGCAGCATGTGAAACAGCCAACTACATGCAACTTTGATGTCTTCCCTTTCTCCACTCTTGAATATTGTAGTCTGCTGAAGTAAAAATCATTTCTCTTCTGGCACAACAGCAGGTTTTTCTGCTGGAAAACATAGAGCTGACAATCTTTCTTGGATTTTTCTCTTGGGTTTTCTTTATCTCTGGGCTTTAAACCTGATGAAGGAGGAAACTCTGCAGGCTTCCCCTTTGTGGCAGAGAGAGTCCTGTAGTCATCTGATTAGGGTGACACTTATTCTGCTGTGGGTGAGTAAGACTGCCAAACAAAACCAGCAGCTGTGGCATTGAGCAAAACCCAGTAGTCCAAATAACAATTTTTTCTGTTGACAACTTATTTAATACCAAAAATAGATTCCTTCTTAGCTGCCTACCAGCTGCCTGTCTCATTCATAGCCCAGTGCAGAATTTGGAAACCAGCTCTGAGTTCTTACCCTGCAAAATGGGCTCTTTAGGAACAGCAGTAAAAAAATATTTGTTGAAGCCATCAGAAGGCACAGTCAATATGTGTTTGGAAAATTACTCCTGTTTTTGATGCAATTTACCTCAGCTCCTATCCTCAGTATTAGGAATGTACAAAACTGGAGAGAAATTAAGTTTTTGAGGGAAGAGGAAGAGTTCAAGGTGAAAATCTTCCCAATTCATAAAAGTATCTGGGGCTTTACAGAATAGTAACATTCTTCAAATACACAAGTCTATATAGTTTAACTTCCAGTATAAATCTGAAATAATTTGCAGTGGTTTTGCTTCCTTTATTAAAAACTTTCAGAATTGAACACCTGAATTTGTTTTGGCTCAATCATATTTTGGAGGCTCAGTCATATTTTGGATGCAGAGTTAAGCTGACAGAACGACATCTTCTGGGGTTTGAAGGAGTAGAATGAACAGCAGGAGGCTGTGGATAAATATGTGATGTCCACAGGTCAGAACCCGTTTAAATTAGTGTGTGATAGATAATTTACATAACCTCAGTGGGTTACTTCAGTTAACACCAAGCAGCTCAGGACAAAGTCTACAAAAATAGTGTACTTACCAGAAGTAGTGCTTCTGGTTTACTTCTTTATATGTGTAAAGACACACTTTTTACTAAAAGAACCCTAATATTAAAGACCTTTTTATGATTTTTATTAACATTTATAATAAAACAAACAAACAAACAAAAAACCCAAAACAAAACAAACAAACAAACAAAACCAAAACAACAACAACAAAAAAAAAACCACCAAACTAGTGCTTTATGGCTAAGAACTACTGTTACTGATAGAAAAGAGTATTGAAAAATTTGGCCCACAGTCAAACCAACTGAACACTGCAAGCATCTTTAAAGCCAACTCTGTCCTTCTGATGTTGGGAGAAAATATGTACCCTTACTTTGGAAAGAAAAAGAAGCCACCTATCAATTGAGCAATGGAAATTATTTACAATACAACTGTGGACAGAAGCTCAGCCACAAAGTAGGATTTCAAATCAGAAAAACAGATTATAACTAGTGAGTAACAACTCACTACACAGCCTCACCTTCATCTAGCAGAATTTCTAAGAGTAGTAGCATAGACTTCCTCAATCTGCAGGAAGTGCATTCATAGAATTCTATTTTTTAATAATGTTTAGTTTTATTTCCAGATAGTTGTTCTAACACCATCTACTAGAGATTATCCTCAGGAGAACAAGAAAATGTAACTGCCTTCTCTTTTTCAACCCCAAACTCCCACTGATAAATTACTTGAGAAGTCTCAGGAGGTTTCTGAAGGATTGTACCAAAAATTGCAGCCACCTTATTAAGACAGAACCGTATCTCTTTCCATATTGAGAATATACAACTATCCAGGCAGCTCTGGCACCAATATCTATCAGGCTCGTAAGAGACACGTCCCATAATTCCAGTCAAGTGCATGGGACAGAATATTTTCCTCACATCAAAGAACATGTTTTTTATGTACCTTGACTCACAGAGCAATGTCATCCTGCAGCACTTCAGCATGAAAGATGAGAAAAACAGCACAAAAGCACACTGAGGCACTGAGAGGAAAAACAAATTCAAAAACACCACTCAAAACAGTAGTAAGTGCTCATGAAAACTAGTGAGGTAGCAGAACACAGCAGAAGGAAGAAAGAGGATTATCTTTAATTAAAGTACTTTTAAAGACTGCAGCTCTAAAGGTGATCTGAAGTAGGCAGGTTTGTTGGCATTAAGTAGACACAGGGTCAGAGCTGCATAACACAACTGGAGAGTGTCTGTGAGTGGAAGTGTGACTATGAAGGGAAAGGAAATACATGTCTATTCTATTTAAAGGACTTTTCTTCCCTTGAAAATCTTTGAGGAATAAAGGATCTGATGTGGGTAGTGAAAAACTAAAGGCAGAATAATGTGTCCATGCACTGTACACCATCACAGAGGAGAGCTGGGCTGAGCACCATTCTGAGGTCTGAGGACCTGTGGTACACAGTTTTTTGGTTTTGTGGTGGGTTTTTTTTGTTTGGTTTTGTTGTTGTTGTTGTCGGGGAGGGGTTGTTGTTTTGTTCAGGTTTTTGGCTTTTGAGTTGTTTGTTGGGGTTTTTTTTGCCACTTGGGAAGTGCTAGTTGATTTGGAGTGCCTGTCTTGTACCAGCTGAGATGAAGCATGGTTGTGTATGCTCAGTTTTCTCCTGGAAAAACTTTGTGTCATGCCTGGAAAGACAGTGCTGTAAACACTTGAATATTTTAGGTTCAGAGGCTCATTGATGGAATATCTCATGTCAGAGCAGCACTCTGGGAATTCCTCCACTAGGCAGAAGTAGAGGCAGCAGAAAATATTGGCCTGCTATGAAAAAGAAGTGTTTGGGCAGAGAGGGAGAGAAATGGTAATAAAAAATGGGCAAAAGAAGTGGAACAATTTGTGTACAGGAAGAAGATAGGACAGAAGAACAGAATGTAGCTGGTGAACAGAAAACAACAGACTTTGTAGATGGCAATTACTGTGTCCAGATGTTGTTAAAGTTTGGCAAAATTCTTCCCCAAATGTTTCCTGAAGGTTTTTAGCACAATCAAAAGTAAATCTTCCATGAAAGCAGGTACTGGACTGGAAAGAACCAAAATACTACCTCCTCTGACCCAATCAAAACACCAATTTAGAACTCAATCATAATCATTGAATTAATTTAGATCAGAAAAAACCTTGTTGAGCATCGAGTCCAAGCTAAGCCTAACACTGCCAAATCCATCACTACACTATGTCCATAAACACCATATCTACATGTTTTTAAATACCTCCAGGGGCAGCAAACAACCTACTTCACTGGGCAGCCTGTTTCAGGCTCAGCAACCCCTCCAGTTAGGGAATTTTTCCATGGTAATCCTCCCTGACACAACTTGAGACTGATTTCCTCTCATCCTGATGATTTGTATGTGGGCTAAGATGCTGACCCCCACCTGGCTACACTCTCCTTGGACTTTTGCCCACTGGCTCTTGTTCATCCACTCTTGACCAGCACTGGCAGGACCTTTTCCACTGGGCAGCTTTCCAGCCACTGCCCCAGCCTGGAGCATTACACGAGGTGCTTGGTTGTGACCAAAGAGCAGAATCAATTCTGTTGCCTCCAGGAAAGGCTGTTTTGTCAAAGCCAAGATGTTTTGTGTAGGTCTAGCTAAAGCCCAAGCAGAAGTCTTTGGAAACCTGCTTTGATTCCTCTAAGAAAAATTTGTGGTCTGCTGCGCAGTGTGGGATTCCAAATCTTGTGCCAAGGGACTGCCCCAGCAGCAGGATATCATCCTAGAGCCCAGTACCAGCCCTGTATTGACAGCATTTCTCTCCTTCATGCTCAGTTCCTAATCATGGAAGGGAGTGGAGAAAAGGATTTGACTGACAGCTGTACTCTTTCCAAACCACTGCCTTTTCCTGTGATTTTTCAGATAGATGTTTGAGAGACTAAGAGGATGGATCACTCTGTGCAATGGAAGTTAGATTTAGTTGCGCTCCTCAGCAAAGTAGTACCTCCATGAGCAAGGACAAAATGTCAGAGGTTTTTCCTTTAACTTGGATCAGTTTCTTTAAGAAGGTGCCTTTGATGTGCTGGGGTTCACCTTCTCAACCTCCCTCTCTTCCTTCCTCGCTGAGGAAAGGAGCTGCTGCTGCAGCTCTCTGCAGTTTAAACACCTACCACAGGAAACTCTTCAGGGTGCAGCTGTGAGCAACACAAACAAAAGGATGCAAATCACAAGTGCCATTCTCAACGGGCATGGTAAGGAAATCTGAAAATGTTAACAATGCTTCAAAACTCTTGCTAAAAATCGGAGCAGGTAGTAGACCTCTTGCTTCCAGAAAATGCATTTAATTAGGTTTACTGAGGTTCTATCCCATGTCACCAGAAATTCTAAAAGTCCCTTGGGCACCTTCCTGGGCTACTGCTTTCTTGGCTTACTTCAAGTTAAAAGAGCAGTGACCATTTTGTCAATCACTCTCTTGTCGAAGAGGACATTCACAGTTACTTACCCAAGCACATCAATTATACATCTGGGCTTTTGAAAGATGATTTCAATTTACCAGAGAGAAATCTTCAAAGTACCACAGCTCTTTTCACAGAAGAGAACAAGAAGGAGGCAGGGCTGCTTTGGAACAAACATCTCCCCCAGGGATTATATAAACAAATATTCTAAATGTTTTCATTTGTTGGGGAACAAGTATTTTCAAAATGTTGCATTTTTCAAAGACCTTGACAGAATAAAATGCTGCAGGAGTTGTATACATATCAGAAAACAACAACAACAACATTATTGTTGTTCAGCACAGGAGCCAATCACTCTGCTCTTCACATGACAATGTTGTTTCATACTCTAGTAATCCCAAAAGACAGGTTTTGAACTAGCCAAGTTTATGACAAAAAGTAACAAGTCTGTTTTCAAAGTACTGTCAATTAGATTTTAAAACATTTGATAATATTAAATTTGTTTATTAAAAAAGAAAAACAAGTCAAGAAGAGCAAAACAACTGGCTGTCACTGAAATGAGTTCCTGAACTGGATGGCACCAAGATTAAGAAAATAATCTCCCACATTCTCCTGCAAGAAGACATACCAATTCTGTCTATAACACAGAGTCAAAACACACTGAACACTGAACATGCAGAGATACAAATTTGTAAAAATCCAAATTATTCCCATGAAGAGAAAAAACATGGCATTTTACAATGTATTCCTGAAATTTTGTCCCACTCTCTGGTAAACGGTAGATCCAATTTTTAAAAATAACTCATTTGTTGTGAAATACATTCATGACAATTTGACATTTTCTGAAAAATTAGTTACTTCCACCTCTGAGAGATGTTAATGGCTTTAATTATGCTGTTTGCACAAGAGCCCTGTAAAAGTCCCAGGTCTGTCCAACACCAGGAACCAATTTAAATAACAGCAAACAACGTCTTGTACTTGGCACCTTTTATCTTGTAGACTGTTGCTGACCAAATACCATTAGTGTCAGTGGAAGTTTGCTTTAGCTTCAGGGCAAACGTATCAGGAGGGCTTAACAAGCATTGCAAATCAGCGTTCAGCTTCTCCTGTCCCTTCCCAAGGCTTGAAATACTGAGCCTTCCCTGCTTGTTCCTAGAGTCAAGATTTCTCTGTAGAGCTAGAGATAAGCATATATCAGGAGAGAGACTGAAATCATTTATCATCCTGTACCCAGCAGAATTTTCCATCAAATGAGTTTTTTCTTTAAAACCAGCTCACATTTGCTGGGGGTTTTTTGTTGTTGGGTTTTTTTGGTGGGGTTTTTTTGTTTTGGTTTGGTTTTTTGTTTGTTTGTTTTTGTTTGGTTTGTTTCTTGTTTGTTTGTTTTGGGGGGGGTTGTTTGTTTTTGTTTGGTTGGTTGGTTTTTTGTTCTTCTCTCTCCAGCAACAGAATTGACTGCTTCCAAAGGTATATTTGCAATTACATAATGCAACAATGTCGTATAATAACATCATGTAACAGAGGTTGTGTTATTACAACCACAGTAGTGTAATTTTCTAGACAAATCATGCAACATTTTCTGCTGAGGGTTTTCTTGATGCATTTTAAAGTCACCTGGGACATTTGAATTTTCCTGTCTAAGTATTTTTAAATTAGTGAATTTTAAGAGTGAAATGTCAGAAAGAAACCGTTGGACAAACACTACAATGATGATCTAAAAAGTCAGGTGTGCCATAGGTGGCTGCAAATCTGTGTATAAAACATCATAACCTACATTTGAATCACAGATGCAGAAAAATACCACAATAGTCAAAATGCTCATTTTTGAAACTTACTTTTAGAAGGATTCTTCTCAAAAGTTACAATTTCTGAAAAATTGTTATCCTTTTACTCCATCACATGTTACATGAAAAAAATTCACACAGCAATATCAAAACCTTGTTTAAAAACCCAGTATTTTGGCCCTTGAGGAAATTCTAGCAATTGCAAATTGATTTCAGGAAGGTAGGAAGTTGACATCCTGAAGCTTATTGCAATAGAAAACTTTCTAGAAGTGATACAGCTGATGTGTGTATATATATATAAAGTAAAAGCTTCATTTAATACACAACCTAATTTTAAAGGTGGCTTAAGTAATGTAACTTGTATGTGAATGGCTTTAAAATAATCATAAATTGTGTAGGATTTGTTGAAGACACTATGACAAAACTCCTAAAGAAAACTCCGTAATTTTTTTACCTTTTTACTCGACCAAGTTGTATAACTTATAAGGTTTTTTAAAAGCCTGGATTTTTTTTTTTTTTTTTTTTTTTTAATTTTGCTTGACCATCTTGACCAGGAACTACTTACTATTAGACAGTGTGAAAAATCTAACTTATTTAGCAAATAATTGAATATTTATTGTATTGCACCTTCTGTACAAGGTTTCCTTCCTCTTATAATCGCTGGTAAACTGCTGGTAAATTCTGTCTATACTTGATACTACTAAATACCAAAACTCAAGATTTTGTGTCCTCTTCTTCAGAGCTGTAGCCAGAAAATGTTGATACTCTTTGCCATAACAGGCAGAGAGAACCAGACAAGGAAATTAGTAGTACAAGACATAAAAATGCTTTTAAAGTAAGAAGAATATTGTAAAATTATAGGTAAATATTTTTTTCCTCCTGCCCTTCCCTTACAATCTTGGGTCTATTGTCTCTCCCAGAGGGGTAAAAATTTTACAAATTCAGCATTCTGAGCAGCATGAGGGACTGCAGTCTTATTTCCCATTCTATTTCTTATTTCAGGAAAAATAGTTCCTCAGGCACAGCAACACAGAAATGAAGGCGAACTCTGAGAGATTAAGAAAAGTTGGACTGTACATCCTTGTTTAGAAGAGCAAGAGGCTGATCAAGGACATGAAGAGTTATTTTTTCACATTTCACAGTATTGCCTTAGGTCAGTAGGAGATGCAAAACTATACAAGAGTTGGATATAAATATTCTCACCAAAAACCAGTGAAAATTTTATCTGCTAATTATTCTTAAAGGTATAATCTGTTGCAATAGATAAATTACCTCTCTTGTTGAGAGCCTCTCACTGGTAAACGTGTGAAGAGTTGACAGCAAGTATATTATTGTCACAAAAATAGCTCGTGTTAGTATTGCTGTCTTATAAAGTCACGGATCAGGGGATATTCTAGTTCCCTGACTTCAACTATTTTAACAGACATTGCCACCAATTAAAACTTTTTTGAAGGTACCTGTGAAATTATTCAGTCTCTTTTTGACCAAGTAACATAAGTGAAATCTACAGCAACAATCAGAAGCGGTACCAATAAAAATAACAGCTGAGGTTGAGGCAGTTACATTAAAGTAAGTGGGCACCTAAATTAATGGAACAATGTAAAAAGAATAACTGAAAGAAGAATATTTCTGATTCATTAAAAAGCAAAATCCACTACCCATCTAGATGTTAGTAATCCTGACCTCACTAACAAGAAAGACAAGCAAGAACGCCCGTGAGAGATTGCAAAGCCACTTTGAACCCATAAAGGAGATGGTAGCCAGCAAGGCTGAAAAAACATGAAAAAACACTACATATTACATGACACTTTAATGAACTGCCCAAGCACCTCAGCTGCTTCTATTTAGCTGTTGTAGGGCACAACTTAACTTTTTATTCATGTTCCTTGTTTAACAGAGTGCAAACCCTCACACAAAATCTCATGCTAAGAATCCTTAATGCAAGCAGATTTTATTTACCTTCCTGCCTAGTACTAGATGGGAAAAATCTGCCTAGAAGGGAAAAATCATCAATACTTTCTCTAGAAACACAAGGAAATGGGTTATTGTATTAGCTTGAATAGTGCTAGTGAAAATATTTCTGGCTAAAGTTTGTGATGATTGACTCCTGTAAGTAAGAGAGATAAAGACATCTCCAAAGAAACACCAACATTAGAAGAAATTTTTAATGACCAGCAGAAAAGTCATGAGCAATTTCACCTTCTGACTTTGGACTGTGAGGCCTTTCTGATGTCTGCTGAAATGAGGTAAATATTGTAAGGTACAACAGAATATAGAGGAGAAATCAAAAAGCCTTACCATGGGCTTCATTCTGAAGTATTCTCCTCTAAGATATTTATCTGCTAAATGAAAAGTAGTCAGAGGTTGACACATTAAAGAAAAAAACCAACGTAACTGAACTTCAGATGTTGTACTTTATAGTGATTTCTTGACTGGTGTCTTTTTATTTTAGCTTCCTTTTGTGCTATCACTTATTTCAGAATCAAAACCATTTTCTATCCTCAGCCAGAACTGCTCTAATGGTTTCAGTATGCAATATTTGTGGGCAACAACCTCTCAGGACTCAATTCCTTCAGTAACTTTTTACTGTAAAAATCCCATAATCTTTGATAGAATTGTTCCCAGTTCATAAAATAAATTATTTATTAGACTACAGGATCAACTATCTTTAGAAATTAAACCAAACAAAAACTACTGCCAAGTGAGATTCTCTTCAAAGCAAGACCTGATCATAATTTGGGAGATCATTACATCCACACAGGGCCCAGTCTTTGGGTTTATGTAGTTGAAGAAGTATTTTTGGTGTGGAGTAAATTAGATTATCAGGACCTGAGCAGGTAATTTCTTTCAAAAGAAAAAAGCCAAAAAAACAACCTTTAAAAGATATTCTGAACTTGACCTCATGTGATGCTCATGAAACTCAGTATAACCTTTGAGGGGAAGATCTAACTTCCTTTTTGGGTAATTCTGCCTCCCTACACTGAGGCTGAGGGGAAGGAAAGAAGAAAGTATGGAAGCACATAAAGTACTTCTTTATGCCTCTTTTCTGCACAAAATGCCAAACTGACAAATGGGACACTTGTAATGAAATTGAAAACCAAATAGAGAGTACTGACATAGATGCAGTTTATGCTAAAAAGTCTCCAGTTTTTCCCAGAATGGCAACCTTGACAGCAATAATGCATGAAGCAGCTATTTGTTCTTTATTGTAGAACCAACGTTATTGACTCTGAGATCAATCGTGTGGCATAATGGGAATTCTATCTCGATCCTCATATGGAAATATCTACAACAACAGTAGCTACTTAACTTTGCTAGAAGAGCCTTTTGGCCTGTAAAGAATGACTACTTGTGAAAAGCAGACTACAGATTAAAACACTTCCAACAAAATAAGCAATGGTCTTTGTGTTTGAATGCAAGTATATTTTTATTCCTCTTGACCAGCAAAGCACTGGTGCCAGGGAAGAATTCTTTAAAAGTATTTGAAAGAAGAGGAAGTAAATAAATAGAATTTTATATAAATTATTGTAGGAAGCTAATTCATGTAGAAAATATGTCTCAAAATATTTAAATAAAAATTATAAAACTTCTTCCAAAGTAACCATGTTTCCACCTGACATAGGAAGAATCTAAAACGTCTTCTACAGTGGAGACTTAACTCCCATTAATTTCTGTAGCAACAGATGATGCAGGAGTTGCTTGTAGGAACCAAGTCCCTCACAAAGCTGAGACTTTTCCATCAGGAATTAATTGAGAAAAGGACCTTTCTAGCAAAGGTTAGGTTCTGACCTCTTTATAAATTAGTACCTTTTTCTGTGACCCAGTAATACTCATCTCACAGGGACTATCACTAAGAATTCTGCCTGCCATAATGATAAAGAATGTCCTGATGCAGAGGTTTTACCGGGAATATGATGTCAGCTACATCCACTGTACTAAGCCTGCATCATAGATAAAACAAAATAATACTGGGAAGATCCATGGGAAAAAAAAAAATGTCTTAAGCTCTTTATTTTTCAGTGAGCTAATGTAAACTTTAATTCAAGGGTGTAAGACTATGGAAGGCATTTTAACTATTTTTCTGATATTTACATAGGAGCTACATAAGCAAGAAACATATGGCTTTCCTGCTAAAGAGAAAAATGCCTGGCATGGCAGTAAACAAAAATATGCAAGGCATGATGAATATTCCTTAAGAATCAAGGGAAGAAAATAGTTCTTTATAGCCATAGGGCAGGCTTCTAAAAGAGAAAAACTTGAACAAAATTGCTAAGAAAGTTTAGACCCAGAGGCAACACAGATCTTAAGACTCTTGCTTTTCATAAATGCCTGTGCTTTTGATAAGCAAGTCATATTGTGTAAACATTTTATCTGTATTATAGAATCTGTCACCGTTTCTCAAGAAGAAAAGCTCCACTGAGTCCTGCTTTTTCATTTGGGAGAAAAGAAAAGCAGGCATGGATGAAAAATTTAGGCTGTTTTGCCTTCTACCACTACAAGGTGCCACAACTGCTATTAAAATATGTTATAATATTTCAATACTTTTTTATCACAGAATCATAAAAATGTATGGTTGGAAAGGACCTTTAAGATCATTGATTCCAACCATAAACTTGACACAGCCAGGTCAGTACAGCACAGTACTTCCAGGAGCAGACTTTATACTGAAACAAAGCAGACTCTAGAGCAAGGAAAAACTTGTAACATCACTGCACACCTACATGGTACAGGTGAAGGACAATTATATCAAATCTAGTCAAACTTTAGAGGTGAAAAACCCTTACCAACACTGGTACATAAAATTTCAGAATAGATTTCATTGAATTTTACCTCAAGTAGTGAAAAATTTCTTACTTAAAAGAAAACTGATTTGTATGGATTTGCTGGGTATTTTTTTCTAATGTTGTACTAGGGAAATTAACTGCCAAATTTGATCTGCACAGGATTAAGCTAATATTTCATGATTAGAACTGAATATCTATCTGCACAGCAAATGGTTATGTACACTAGAACTCTTTCTTAATTCATTTGAGGTTTCAGAGGGACTCAGTGTTTGAGATTTACATGTAATTTCTTTCTAAAATACAAATATTTAAAGTGGTACCATTAGTCTATGAAATGCAAGTACAAGCAGGATTCAAACTCTGCATAGATGAGCGTGTTCTTTATGCAGAAACCACTTCTTAATTGTGTGTAGGAACATGTTTCTACCTGAAATTTTGTTGAAAAAGCAGTAGAAAAATGGCAGGACTGACTGGATATAGATGTCATTGCCCTCTAAAGACATTCCAGGGCAAGTTACCTCAGAAAAGGGAATAAACAGGAGCTTAAGCTTCTCTGAGTAAACAGGAAAATAGGTGTTAGACATCTGAGCAATTTGAAAATAAAACCTCAGTCCTCCTTCAAAACACATAGATGATCTCTACATTATTTGAAAATACTTACTATATAGACTAAAATATGCAGATTAGGTAACAAAAATAGCTCTTAAAAATATAAAAACTAAACATAATGTTTATCGCTGTTCAGGATCCTTGTCACAGTTTCAATCATGATAAAAAGTAACTCACCAAACTGATATAGGGGGACTTCATATGTGAGAGATTGATACCTCCATTTCTTAAGAAAAATAAACACACCCTTATGAACCATATAAATCTGCTTCTCAGTGATTGTTCCAGCTTTTATTATTACATTGAGATGAACAGATTTTGATTTCCAATGCGATGGAAGTCTCCCCGTCATTTCACTGCACAGCTAAAAATTTTTCTCTATCTCCCAGTCTTAGAAAAACTGCCAGGAAAAGTGTCCTATATTCAGCCATTTACTTGTGAAAGACATGCTTTTATTTTACCATAACATTCTACAATTTAGTAACCTAATATTTAATCTTCCTTTATAGTCAAAGGATTCCTGGAGAAGACTTTTGCCACAAGTCATTATCTCCCAGTGCTACTGGCTAAGTGTGGAAGTGATCAGCAGCAACTGGAAGTTGTATCACATTTTCAAAAAAATTCAAACCCATTTAGACACACAAGAGAAGGTCTGTCATCAAAAGGATCCAGTATGCAGTGTCATCACAGACATGGACAAAATCAAGTTTAGACAGACTGGACAAAATCAAGTTTAGACCAGGATTTCCCTCTTTTCTATCACACCAGGAAAAATAACAGGGATTACTGAAGGTGGTTTTCCAGCACATGAGAGCAGTCACACACACTTCACTCCAGCTTACAAGACCAAGCCCAAACAGACTGTTTTAAAAACTCAGCCATGTCCAAGCTGAATTTCCAATAAATACCCTTGTCTCTTGAACTGTGTTGAGGTGGTCTGTACGTGATGCCCAGATTCTCAGTGTGGAGTAGCACTGCCTGGGCAGTACACTTGAGAGAGCTGCAGGACCAGCCAGGCAATCACTTGGATGAGTTACTGGTGTTTAGGAGAGGAAAAGCTACTCCAGACAAATGTAGGAGTTGAGTGATGGCATAAAGTTTACAGTTTGAGATCTCATGTGCCTTACCAGACAAGGTATCCATGCATGAAAGAACTGTGATTTAGCAACTAAATCTACACAAGAGAAGAAACTGAGTGATCTTGAAAGATAACATTCTTGGGGATGCCCAAAACAGTGAAGCTGATTAGTTTCAGGATGTTTTCATAGCTGACTTGATAAGTCTCAGCAAACAAGGAACCACTTTCTGTGAGCTTTAAACTTGTGTTATGTGCAATTTTTGCTACAAAAATTGTTCCTTTGAACAGAGGTCAGAAAACTGCATGTTTATTAGTACATTCCAATTATAAATGCTTACAGATTTGCTAAACAATATCTAATCCTTTTATCTGAGTAACAACATAAGAGGACTAACATCTGAATATCCATAAACTACAATCCTTATTGCTGTGTTGTCTTAGAAAGTTTGTGAGTAATATTTTTGACCCCCCATATCTAAATTAATCAGGAACTTTATAAAGACAAAATTTCCAGAGCACCCATAATAAACACGATGCTATTAAAGGCTCATCCACTACTCTGTCACACTGCAGAAAATACCCTATCTCTTGATACAAGGTCTGTTCCCTAAATTGTCAAGGTCCTCCTGCAGGGCCTCCCTGACAGCAATGAACCTCTAAAGTGTGGGATTCTATGCAGTTTTGGCAACTTTAGTGGAACTAAATTAATTTACATCAGTTGGGTTAAGAAAATAAAAAAATGGAATCCTAAAATATATATATGGCAGCACAAAGAAGCCTGATGCAAGTGAAAAATATCTGCTTCAAATTATTTTACTGTAGAACCAAATTAGCTTTCAAAGCATGATGCACATTCCAGCACATTATTGAGTTAACTGCATAGGAAATACAGTCAGTCTACTAATTCAACCACTAAAACCACTAATGGTGTACATTCTCTTTGGAGTAACGTGTATTGTGAGAAGTCTATCCCCAGGCACTATTTGAATTAGAGAGCTGCCTTTTTTTTGTAGACAAAAACACCTATTTTCACATCCCAAACCACATTATTGACCTTCTTTGGCTTTAAATAGTCCTGCAATAAAGAGGACAAGCAAGCTTATATTGACTGCAAAATAAAAAAAAAAAAACCCACTGGATTAGATTTAGAGACTAAAATCACTCTCTTTAAAAAAGAAAAAAAAAGGCAGCAAATCTTGCTTGCAAATATTTCACTAGCAAAGAGGAAGTACACACTTCTGTCCCTGACAATCTAATATGCCAGAAAAGGGTTCCCCAGGGATGCGTATGATCGGACTGTTCAGGAAATTCTTTCAGCTCCTCAGCCCCTCAGACACAGAGGCCAGCATGACCACAGCACAGTTCAAGATGTGGGGAAGCAGAATAATGTATTGTAGCTGATCTTCCAGCGGAAAACAGTACATCAGAAGCTCAAGATCTCTGGATGACCACTAGAATGATGCTAAAATACTTAATTAAGGATCAGGACAGGCTTCTGCTTCCCAAAAGAAAAAATTAGGCATGAGAATCATCAGCGCAACAAATATATTCAGTAGAAAGGAAAAAGGAATCAGGATATGGAAAACAAACCCAAGCTTGAGAGACACAAAACCCACAGGAGTGGAGGGAGTGGAGAGGTGCATGTGCAAAGGAAACCTTCAAAATGATAGAGGAGTAAATACACCCTTCCAAGGTCCTCATGGAGGATAGACTTTCACATTTCCCTTCCCTTGTCAGAGTGCCACAGACATTATCTAAGCTGAGAGGTAAAATAACATTAGAGTCTAGTCCTACCCTGCACAACCACAGACAGGGTCCCAGATTAAAGCCCTGCAAATGGCATTGCCCTCTTTGGAATAAAAACAGGCAAAGAACCCCAATGGACCCTTTTCACATCTAATTTAAGATGGACTAGAACAGAGCATAACATTTTCAAGAGAAAAAATTAGCAATGGTAGGTATAATATAATTGTCAGTAAGCAAACCTGGTCAATTTACACTCATAAAGCTGTTTCTCTAAACCTGGTTGTTGGAGAGGGGGAAAGCCTTTGGTTCCACAGGGCAGGATGAGGACCATATCCAGTGCTGGAGCTGGCTCAGGTGTGTCCTCAAGAGAATTAACCCTGCAGGTAAGTTAAAGCTGCTTTTGACTCTGTCATGGATGTTTCAAACCAAGCAGCCTCAGGGTTACAGAGCAAACTGCAGAAACCTGCCCAGAGATTTTCCTGAGCATTCATTTTATTTAAATAATCATAGTGAATAACACAAGAATTTGGACTTAATGAATTAAAATATAAATTAGGTGTTAAATACAACCAAGTATTTAAACACTTCTTATCTTTTACAAGGTCCAAATATTTATGACAAATTAAACCTACTTTAAACACTAAACTAAAGCTACTTACTAAACTAAAGCTACTTTAAGCCCTTCTTAGTAGGCTACAACGATTTTTTTTTTTTTTTTTTTTTTTTTTTTTTTTTTTTTTTTATGACCACGAATTTCAGCATTTTCTGAGGAAAGCAAGAATCCAGCTTGCATTCGAAGTTTGCTAAAGAGGATAAAAGGACAAACAGGAACAGCAGTAGCAGAAAATTACTGAATTATCCCCACAGCAACTCAGACACAAAAGTTAAACTCGTTCTGGAAAGTGGAAGTATCTTGTGCTTTTTGTTTTGTTTTCCATGAGAAGTTCTAAAAACATAACTTGCATTAGAAGGAAAAAAAAAGGAGGGGGAGGGGGGAGTTAAAAACAGGCAAGTGGCACTTGGGGCTGCACTTTAGGAAAGGTGAAGACCTGCAGCAGCCACAGGGCCAGTCCATCCCCCTCACAGAGCTGTCCTCCATCTGCCCTTTTCACTGCACAGCATCCTGGGCCCACAGCCTTGACTTCTGCTGCCCCCACCTTTAACTGGAAATAATACTGCTCCTACCCTTCCTGATACCTTCTTTTAGCTGAGCTACCCCCCGTTTGACCACACTCAATCATAATAAAAATGAAGTTCATTCAGCACACCCTCTTGTTTGCCTCTCCCCAAGCCGCTGCCTCGGGTAACAGGGGCCAATCTCCAAGGGAGCCATCTAAAGAGACAGGCAGCTGCAGCCACCTCGAGCTTGGTAAATGGTGCAATAAAACTACACGGCAGAGTCCACAAAAGCTTATTTAAACACTCAGAGGCATCGTTTCTCACCCTCACAGTGAAAAGGGCAGCAAAAGAGCATACCACAAATGCCATCTCTTCTACAGGACACACATCTTTTAAAGAAAGAAAATCTGAAGGACTTCTCTTCCTGAAATACTCATTGAGCCATTTGAGACATCTCAGTTTAAAATGCACAAGATCTAGGGTATAGGCACTCTTGGAAGTGGAAGAAGAATATTCTAATTTTTACAGAATTTCAGAACCTTATTTTTAATTAGGAAGAATGTTCTTTTACATGGGAAAACAGAAGCATGAGCAGTAGCTACACAGCACAGCAGTGCTCAAGTTGGATGTCTAAACAGCAGCAAGGAATGATAATTGAAGAACAGGTATAATGGCAAAGCAATAAAACTGTAATGAAAATTTGTAATATACTACAATACCTCTGAATATGAAAACAGATTAAAGTAATGTTGTTTTCGTGGAGTTCTCCTCTTCTCAATTAACAGTAATTTTTGTTGGTCTACTATAAAAGTCATTGCTGTTCAGGTCTGGAATTTCTTTCCTGTACTACTAGAAATTATTACTTTCTGGTGCTTCATCTCTAACCTTTTGCTAAGTGTATTGCTTAGAGAAAATCCCCTTCCCTCATTTTTCTAGTCCCAGATCCCATAGTCTTGATTAGTTTGAAAATTCATTTTGCTCTTACCAAAACCAAGAAATAAATTGTTCTCTGCATAGGCTTAATTTTAGTGTGTTCTTTAATTTCTTCATTGTACTCACTAGATCACCTTAACAGCTTCTAATAAGAGAATAAATATAAAAATCCCCAAAATCACTTAGAAATAGGTGGGGTTTAATATTGGTGATTAAAATATTTTAAATTAAGGGTTGTAAGCATGAATTTTCTTGAGAAGATGGTGAAAGCTTCTGCATTTCAGCTTTAACAGCATGACAATCTTCACAAAGGACAAATAAGTATAGATTTTTTTCTCAAGTCAAAAGCAAGTCATTAACTAATTTAAGTGAAGCGAGACCACTGAATTTGTGTTAACCAAACGTAATATCTTCTATTCAATCTGTTGCAGAAAACATTAATCTTTGCCTAGGATCTGGCTTTGGAAAAGAAGCTAGGTTGGCTGACATAAGTCATGTAACTCTTTTAACTGTCTGCCTGAAATTAGTGTTCTTACAGTAAGAACATTTTTCTAATTTTGAAATATCAGTAAACTTCAAGGCAGAAACTCTTTTATAATCCCTGAATGGAAAGGCAATAAATTTATGTCTTCTATGCAGAACAGGCCAACAGTGGGAGCATGGCGAGTGATTCCTGGCACGGAACCTGGGCAAGATCAACTCCTCGGCACTGCGGGGTCCTGCGAGGATCTTCAGTTAGTGGAACCTGTTGACAGTGGTACCTACGGGCAGCAGTTTTCCTTCTAGCCAGAGAAGAGGAGGAGGTGAGGACACGTGAGGGAAAACAACATGGCAGCACCAAGGTCAGGGGAAAAGAAGGAGGGGGAGGAGGCGCTTCAAGTGTCAGAGCAGAGATTCCTCTGCAGGCCGTGGTGAGGACTGTGGTGAAACAAACTGTCCTCTTGTAATGCATGGAGTGCATGGGGGATGCAGAGATCCACTCGCGGACTGTGGGAAAAGTGGAGCGGGTGGATGGCAGGGAAAGCTGTGATCTAGTGGGAGACCTGACTAGAGAGAGAAGGTCCTTGCTCCCAGACTAGAGCAGTCTGTCCTTAAAAGACTGCACGCTGTGGACAAGTGACCCCACAGTTTTGGGAAGACTGTTTTCCCAGGGGAGAGACCTCATGGCATAGCAGAAAAAAATGCTCTTTTCCCTTAGTGAACAGAAGGAAATCTTGAGTGACAACTCATATACCATGTCTCCCCCTGCACTGTCGGTGAGAAAGAAAGAAGGGCTGGGCAGAGAAAAGGTGTTTTAAAAGCTTCTTTTACTTCTCATTATCCTCCTTTGACACTGTTAATAAATTTACTTTATATCTTTAAATTTGAACCTGTTTTGCCCTTAGAATTTTTTTCTCCCAATTCTTATCTCACCTCATGAGCCCTTTGTTAATATTTTCCCCTCTACTCTGCTCAGCTGTAGCAGAAGATAAGTGAATGACTTTTGTGGGTATCTGCTGTTTGGTCAGTGTCAAACCATGACAATTTCCAAAGTATAAAATACTTTTGAAATTCCTTTTTCTATTTATTTAAAACCCTTAAAACTATCTACAATATTTTAATAAAGTGAGCTAAAGGCTACCCCTCTGTGTGGTTAAACTTAAATATAAAAAACAAAAGTGGATTCAAAGTTAATAATATAATTAATTAATTATTAAAAAGCCTGACAATACAACCTTTGCATGAGTAAGCTGCAGAACAGCAGGGCAGCTATTAAAATACTAAGCTATAGTCAAGCTTGTGCACAAGTTTACCAACAGAAGTCAAAGAGTTTAAGACATCTTAACACAGGATCCTTAAACTGTAAATATGACAACATGCAGACATTTTCTGGAAGTTTTTCCCATGGTAAGGGGAACTGCAGGAGAGAAAGCATGACATAACCAGAGGAACTGATGAAACATAACAGAAAGATTATTTCATTAAGTTGTGAAATTGAAAAGTAGAATCATAAGAATTTCAAACAACAGCAGTCTTGATTCCTCTCCCAAGTTACCACGTGGCAAGATGTAATATTTTCCTATACTCCAGCAGACTTTGTATTATTCATTCACAGTTTGACCTCCAATAGAGACAGGTTCGTGAAAGAAATATGTGTTAAAAATCAGAAAGCAAGAAAAATTCAGTAATTCCTGTAGAAATTACCCAGCAACGTCAAGGATGACTTAAATGAGGGCAGAGGTCACTACAAGAGTGTTTTTTGCTTAGGATAGCTAAGAACAAAGGTACAGTAAGAGCAGAAGAAAGAAGTGATTTAAACCTTCTCAGTGGGCTATGCAGAGTTGTATCAATTCAGAAATAAATCCAAATTTAGAGACATTTGCATGCATCAGGTTAAATTCATTACAAGAATATAGTGCTGCCTGCAAACCTGACCCTCCATGCAGTTCCATAAGCCAGAAGAAAGCTGAGAAAGATCAGGTGCTCCTCTGTAGACCAATTCTGAAGCACAAGTAAACTGAGATTACCAGGGAGTTAGAAAGATTTTTTTCCTTTTCTTTATTGTTTCTATCTTTATTTTAAATTATTTCACATTAGAGTCATGTGAGATTTAACCTATATTAGACTCTAAACTGCTTGTAGAAAGTTCACTCCCTGTTCTGACCACCCCTAGCACAGTGGTAAACTGTTCTTGGATGGACTCAAGGTGTCATCTTCTGTGTAATTGCTAACAGCTATTCCACACAGGCTGGGAAACAAGTCCTACTTTAATTCTGGGCCACATCCTGCAGATTTTCTTGTCAGCAGGATGTTTACAAACACCATATATTAAATTTTGGCTGCAAATCCCAGATTTATTTGGGGATTTTAAACTAAGTTAGCAACATCATTTTTGACTGCAATTAACAAATTAGCTACATGCAATTGAAAAAACTGTGTTCATCCCTGTCATACTTCATTTGTTATTCCTGGAACAGCATAATCTTTCCTATTTAGCTTTTAAGTTTCTTAACTTAGAGCCTCTGTGCCAATCGAAGTGTTAAAATTTGCGTATGAGAAAATGTAAGACAGACACAGTAATAGCTCAGCCTCAAATCAGCCCTAATAGACAAAAGCATGAAAAATGCACACTGTTTCTAATTTCTCAAAACACCATTTTTCCACCTCAAAGAATCAGGAGCATGCTTAGGTTCTGTCTGGCAGTCCTGAGAGGATGAACTCACTGACACGTGCAAGCAGCACAGATGCATCAACACCTGAATAGAGATACAGTCTTGAAACAGGACTAGCTTTGATTTTGGCTACTGGCATTAAACCAACAGGCTGATTTTGTGCCAGCAACAGAGAAAACACCCCAAAATCCAGTAGTGCTTTGTCTTCAGTTGCCTGAAGTGTGGAAACTCTTATCCCCATCCAACCTGAGAAGAGTGAGGCATGCTTTGAGATGGATTAAAAAATGGATTCCAGATATTTTTTAACAACTATAATTGCTCTTTCATCAGAGCAGAATCAAGCTGACCTCAAGAAGGTTTGGTAAGGACAGGAACTGACAGTTCCTATGAAATTAAGGGACTCTCTAGAGCTCATTTCTGGTGTCACTGTGATTTTTCTTCATGACAGGAAAATTGTAGAATAATTCTGGAAAGGTTGAAGAAATAGGCACCAAAAAAATCCTTTCTTACTTTTCAAAGAGTACTTTCTATATTTTAGATAAAAATTCCAAATTAATACATCAAATAAATAGGGGGTTTTATTATTGTTATAATGATGCTGATGATTAGTAGTAGTAGCAGTAGTAGTGAAACATATGGATGCAGATGGCCTTAGAGAAATAATATCAAAGCTTCATAAAAGTAGCCAGCTCTTTCTTTCAAAGGTCAAAATCCTATCTGCTTCAATAGGAATTTAGGACCATAAGTTAAAATTGTTTTTTCGGAATTTAGCCATAGCCTTGTAGATCCTTATTCCTAAATAGAGAACCATTTACATTAAAAGAAAATTAATCTGTTTCAGACTCTTGGCAGGAATAGTGGAGAGGAATAGGTGTTATGTCTTCTAATTTGAAGATCTGAGGGTTTGAATGAAGGGTATCTGTAAAACCTCAGCTCCTATCTTCACTTAGTTATGACCTTAAAACATGAAATTACTGAAGTTTATGAGTAGTTTGGAAAACTATTTTCCTGCACTGCATGAGATTTCCATCATTCCTTCCCTTGATCTCTGTCCCCTGTAGATCTTCCTCAACAAAACACTCAGTGGTGATCCACATCAGACTTTGAAGAAACTCCATACAAATGGGATTAGGAGAGCCAAGGCTGAATTTCTCTTGCAGCTATTTTTAGTTTTGCCATACCTTGCAAATGAGCTTGTTTAGGAACATCCATTGCTGAACTGCAAGAGAAGTTGTCACAGGAAAGTAAGAAACTCCTGCTGCCAGAATGTTTCAAGGGAGGCTACAGCCTCCATTTAGCAAACAAATAAAAGGCTACAAATTGATTGCTGTTGGATTAGGAAAAATTAGTCAGATGATGGAATATTTGGGCAAAACATCATGCTGCTGCCTCACTTTTTGTACGTTCCCTTTACAGCTGCTTCTTGGCTGCAGCCAGATGTGGGATATTTGGCTAGACGAAGCTGGCTTTACTGTGGATGCCCTTTTGATCTTTACATTTTTAAGAGTATCTCTTTTGCAATTAATGCCCTTCTTTCTTTTTTTTTTTTTTTTTTTTTGTATTGTATTTTGTATTTCCCGGTGTTCAGCAGCCTGCAGTGAACAATGGCACAGCAGAAGTTCAGTTAAATTTTATACAAATCCAGGGGCAGTGTGACTCCAGGTCACAAACACCTGTCTGGTCCACAAATACACTTCTGGCCTGAATTAGGCAACCTCATATTACCACCCCTTATGAAGGGCTCATTACCTGCTATCTTCTTTTTTCCTGTTTACCATGCTGTGTATGTAATTATAATACCCTGTATTAGCTATTTCTATTTACATGAAATACAACAAAACAACACAGTCAAACACTAACAGAGAGGGTAAGTAAAACCTATCAAACTCAATGGACTTAAAAAAAGATAAAAGATGCACTGTAAAAAAAAAACAATATTAAGCTTACAAGACTGGTCTTAGTGAATAATATTTCTATACATCACTTCCTTCTGCTCTAGCTAATGAAAGAAATAACTGCTCCTGCAGACTAATCAATACACTGCACGACATCTAGAAAATAAACATCTATTAGTGCTGAAGAAATATGAACTTTTAATAAGCCGGCTGAAAAGTTCAGAAATGTACTTTCTGTAAATATGACCACAAAGAACAGAATAGAATCATTTAGGCTGGAAGAAACCTCTATGATCATTGGGTCCAATTGTTTACCTGACACTGTCAGGTCCACTATTTAAAACCATGTCCCCAGGTGCCACAGCCGTATAGCTCTTAAATACCGCCAAGGATGGTGACTCCACCACTTCCCCGGGCCACCTGTTCCAGTGCCTGACAGTCTTTTAGGTGAAGACATATATACAATATAATATACAATACAAACCTCCCTGATACAAACATTAGGCCATTTTTCCCTATTCTGTAATTTGTTACCTGGGAGAAGAGACCGACTCCCATCTGCCTACAACCTCCACTTCTCCAGGCTAAACACTTGAGACCCTTCCCCAGCTGTGTTGCCCTTCTCTGGACATGCTCTAAAGCCTTAAAACCTTTCTTGTCGTGAGGAGCCCAGAACAGAATACAGCATCTGAGATGTGGACTCAGCACTGTCAAATACAGAGCAATGATCCCTCCCCTGCTCCTGCTGCCACTCTGTTGCTGACACAGGCCAGGATGCCCTTGGCCTTCTTGGCCCCCTGGACACACTCTTGCCCCAGCATGTAGCATTACATGGGATTGTTGCAACTCAGGACCCAGGACTCAGCCTTGTTGAAACTCAGAATTGGCCTTGGCTCATGGATCCAGCCAGTCCAGATCCCTCTTCAGAGCCTTCCTGCCCTCCAGCAGACTAACATTCCTACCTGCAAATTTTCTGAGGGTGCGCTCAAGACCCACATGCAGATCATCAATCAAGATCCCAAACAGGGCTGGTACTGAGCCCTGGGGAACCCCACTTGTTGCTGGCCACCAGCTGGATTTGACTCCCTTCAGCACCACTCTCTGGGCCTGCAAGCAGTGCACCTGTCCAAGCCATGGGCTCCCAGCTTCTCCAGAGCAATGCTGTGAGAAACAGTGTCTCCTAAAGTCCGGATAGACCGCATCCACAGCCTTTTCCTTATCCACTAAGCAGGCCACCTTGCCTTGGTGTGCAAGTGGAGCAGGCTTCTCAGCTCTGGAGGAGCATCAGGTCACTCAGAGTTTCAGCTGTTTGAGGATAAAACTCAGACTTGTGATCCCTGCCACTTGTAAGTCCACACTTTTGTTGCAATTCACCTTACCTTCTCTACTTCTCCCACCAAATATTAATACCAAAAATTTGAAACAAATTCTCTTTCATTGATGCTACTGTTTTACACTGGAAACACAGACTTAAAGTAGACATTAAATTCTAGTAAAATTCAGAAGTGGTTTAAGTTTAATTTGACATCAGTCACATAGCCCAATCCATGAAGCTAAGCACATAACTCTTCCTAACAAAATTGAGATTTCTGGTTAAAGGGACAAGGAAAAAGAGATTGCACTGAAAGATCAATCTGCCTGCTCAGCCTGAAGAACTATTGTTGTACAGGTTATTCAGGGGTCATTGTGAACGTAATTTCATTAAATATGGGCACTAATAATGCCCCAAAGACAAGGGTGCTAATAAAAATGGTTTTGATAATGTGTTATCAATACAGAGGAACTGAAAATCAAGAGGAATTGAAACATTTGATTTAGTATATAGAAAATGGCCTAGAATAGTATTAATATAGGGTACACTATCATGTATTTCAGGACTGAGAAAATTCCTGTTAAGAAGCCGGTTCTCATCTGCAGCAAATCACTGATATTTCTTCGTCAGTGTGACTATGAATCATCAGTCTAAGTCTGCTTTAGAAAAGGATATTGAGTTTATCAGACAAAATATTTCTAGAAGAGGTAAGGAAGATCAATACTCTTGTATAAGTCAGAGGTGAGATATCATTCAAACTGCACATCTGGACATCAGAAATATTGCTTGGGTCCCCTGTGCTCAAAAATATGGCTTCTAGCTGGAATACATACTGAGAAAAGCAATTGCTATGAGCATAGGAGTGCATTATCTTCTCCACAAACTATATCAAAGTGGTGTGGTTTGCAGAGTCTGACAAAATCAAGACTGATGTTGTGACAATATAAAATTTTCTGTAAAAATGAGTGAGCAAGAAGGGTAAACATAAGGAGGGAATAACAGCTAGAACAAGTAAATGCTGGTGTCCACATCACCACCAAAGGATAAGAAACCAGCCATTGAAACACTGACACTGAAAATTAAAGAAGATAGAAAATTTTGGAGCTCTTTCCTAGCGTTAATAGTAGTTTAAGTAAGAGCTGTTTAAATTTCTGAAAAGGTTTATATGAACACTTACCAGAAACACCATCAGCATCCTTCCTCAAAGACAAGCTTTTCAACTTATTAGGAAAAGTGAGAATGACCATTTTTTAAACTTTATTTTCTTTCTACATGGGTTGTTTCCAACCAAGCCCATACAATATGTGCTTGCACTTTCTTTCACATCTTACTATAAGCACAAACATGAAGTAAGGTACAGCACAACAGATTTCCCTCACGTTTTCTCTAGTCAGAATTAGCCAGTAATTTATCCATTATACATTCCCTCTTATTGAATTTCTAAAGGCAAATCTGTTCATTTTAGAAAGCCCATGAAATCTCAGATTACATAGTTGGTTTGAACATAAGAGCTGCATGGTATATTTATACTCATGGAGGCAAACACTTTAGAACTGGATTTCCCGTTGCAATTACTAATGCAAACTCTTTTGCATCTGAGTCATAGCAAATAATTTTGGCCCATCTTATCCTGTATTCAAGAGACTTTCCTGCTCTATACAGTTTTTTCAGTCCCTCTCATGGATCCCTTGCCTTTATCTAGACACAGATGGCTCCCATTGCCTTCCTTCACATCTCCCCCCTCCTTTCATTGTTTGAATTTCCGGTGGGGGGCTTCTACCCCCTTCTCTGATATTTCCCCAAACATGCCTTCCAATAATCTCACATAGTGCAAAAGTCAGGAAGACAGTTACATAAGCAGCTACAAATGCAAATTAATTACGCTGGTTTTAAAGCAGGAACAAATAGTCTCCAACAACAAAAGGTTTGTGATATTTGTCCCCACTCTCACATCAGTCTAAGTTTCAGTCATGTAAATCCTTGGGAAGGGGACTCTTCCCTATGCCAGAACACATGGTAAACAAAACACCTACTGAGAACTGAGAAACACATGTTTCAGTTAAAGAGAGATAAAACATAACTGAAATTTTTATCTAGAAACTTCGCCTAGAATCTGATGGATTTAAAAAAATATATATTTAAAAGTTATTTGCTGGAAGTTTTTCTGTGTTATACTGCATTAAAAAAAAAAAAAAAAAAAAAAAAAAAACCAAACATTTTTTTCGCTATTCATTCTTCAATAGAAGGATAAAAAAGACGTAAAATTAATATCTGTGCCAGCTCATTAATCTCTCCTAAGCAGTGATGAAATAACATTTTCTTTGCAACAGAAAAGAAGGCTGGCAGCTAACCTTGTACTGACTCTGTAATGAATTTAAGTCTTCCTCAGGCAATGAGGGTTCCCAACAAAATTCCGATGATGCAATGAAAAACTCTTACGGCTTGAATTTTATTCAGGAAAAAAATGTAATACACCACTAAATATTTAGAATTGCAGTTCAGCATTTGTTAATCATTTCAAAAATTCTATCATAGAAGAGACTTTTACAAATGTAGACATGTTCAAAAATAGTATTTGCTATCATTAGTCATTACTATAGGAGCGTAAAGTATCTATTTTTAAATACACAATAATTATTTTTAAATAAATAATGATTAATTATAAAAATATAAAAATGTGAGAACTCCTTTACTCACTTGGGCTTCTGCTTTAGAACTGAGTGAATTAGAGTCTGGAGTCAACTGAAGGAAACCCAGCAAAACAAGTCTGATGGAGATACGCGCAAAACTGGGGCGAATATAGAATGTTATTGTGCTGGTCATACCTTTAAATAAGAGAGAATCTTCTTACTCCTCTTTTAGAAGCATGGATGAAGAAAACACTGAAACTAGGGCCTACTTCACTGCACAAACCATGCATCTCTCCAACATTTTCAAGATAAAAAAAATGATAATACATTACTCCCTGCTCTTACCCTGCATGTAATGTCTGAGAGGTTCTGGAGGATCTTTAAAACTACTTTTCCTTGCAATGGAAAAATGACAATGTAGGTAAATTACTATAGAAAAAATTCAGTAGGAATCTCTTTGTAAATAATTTTGTCTCTTATTGTATCCATTTATCTTTTTAACTTCTCCCTTCTGATAAATTGGGCCAAAGAAATAATTCAAGCTGTAAGAAAATGAGGAATTTGAAAAGAGAGTATGTTCCAAGTATGTTTATGCACTTTCAAAAAACCTATAATGTTCATCATCAGAAAATGAAGGAGCTATTATGTTGATCTTTCGCATTAGCCTAATATGACTAAACTCACAGTGAATGTCTTAATCAGAGATCTTTATGAAATATAATCATTCCTGTATTAGGAGCAGGAAGACTTTTGGTTAGGAAGACAATTATGCTGAGCTTATTTTTCCCTGGGCTATAAAGAAGGTAATCCCTCTTATTAACGGTTCAAATATCAAATGCAGGAGACAAGTTTAATGGAATTATTTTTTAATCTTTTTGCTGTCACCACAAGTGCCACCTGACATTAATCCCCTGGCACCAGTAATAAGATTAAATGAGAAATTTTACCTTTGGCATTGTATGATAGACTAAAGCACAGGAAGAAACCTCATCAACGGTTTAGAAAAGATTTAGTGTCAGTTGTATGACAACCTAGAAGATGTTCCCTATGGAAAAACAGCTACAGCAAAAAATCATTGCTTTTTCTGTCTAGTGATATAGAAAAATATAGCAAAGTATTCCTTCAAACATGGGATCTAGCAATGGATACATTAAGGCCTCGAAACACTAAGCAAATAGAAAAGTGACACCACAGTGAATGAACAGTATAAACAAAAATAATAAAAGCTCTAACAGCACATTTACCAACAACAAATAAAAAACCCTCTATTTTAAGTCCAGATATAGGGAAAAATTGAAAGCTGCAAAAAGCTAGATGATTCGCATCCTATTTAAAAAAAAATAAAATAAAATAGAAAACTGGGAAAGTTGCAGCTTGTTGCTAAGAAAAGAGGGTGTACTGGAGATGAAAGATAATCTAGGTTTGATCTAGAAGTAAATCATATGGGTCTCTGTTTTCAGCAGAATTGTTTAAGTGTAAGACAAAAAAAAAAAAAAAAAAAAAAAAAAAAGCAGCCAAGGCTGACAAAGTGGAAACTACAGTAAAACAGCATTGTGTACCTAGTCACACACTGAGTGAGAATGTCTCAGGCTTTACCAAATTTGTAAAGTCCATGCCATATTGGTGAAAAACAACCATGACCCTTTAAGAATGGGATCTTTAGGTCCAATAGATTCTTAATAACAAGTGAAAATAAAATGTTTGAAGAGCAATTAGTCATAGAGCTGAATGAATAATCAATTCAATGGGAAATCATTTACCAATGATAGTAAATTAGTTAGGCAGGGCAGACTTATGCCCTGCCCAGGTGTAAAGACAAATGCAACCCAGTCTATTTTGGCTTTATAAACCAGCATAAATTACAGACTGGAGAAGACATCATTGAGGAATTGTCTAAAACGGCATGGCAATGTGATTAATGAGAGATTTCCTAACTTAACTCAGTTTCTTATATTTTTATTCAGTCATTAAAATAACATAAAAATATGTGGAAGATTTCTGATGACTCAGATTTGGGAGGAATTAATAAAAGAAGGATCACAAGATGATGGCAGAAAATCCAGATTACTTCAAGGAAAACAGCATTAGAAATGGAACTAAATTAAAGTGCAGGGTCATACTCTTGGGGACCAATAACCAGAATGTTTGCAGTGAGCAGCTTGATAGGAATTGCTAAGGAAGAGTAAGACAAAAACATTTTAGCCACAATACATAAGAGTCCCAAAATAATGGAGCACAGAAAAAATAATTGTAATCCTTACCCTTTTTCAGCCTTTCCAGCAAAGAACACAGAGATGAATAAATGGAAATACTTTTGTTCAAAACACAGGTGAGACCTCACCTGAGCTGTCAGACATCTAAAAAACTATGAATTCAGACTGGGCCCTGGACCAGGTCAGAGAAATAGATATCTCATAAGAAGAGCTGGAGGGCTTTGCTTATTTTGGCCAGCAAAGTAAACACTGTGGAGGAAAAGCTGCTTATCAGGTGGGTAAATGTTAGATTAAATTGCTATATAAAACAAAGGACAACTCTGGATCACTAAAGACACCCACTTATGAGATTTGGAGCCTAAACTCAGCCTTAAAAGCATTGTCTGACATTTTCATCAAAAGTCAGAATAAGAAGATAGGCAGTGTCTGCCCCTGAATGTCAGGCATTTACAGTTCAGCACTAAACAAGACTTCCAATTTATTGAATGTGAACTAGATAATTGGGGAAAACTGGTTTCATGTGTGGGTACAATTTGTCTGAAAACAGTTTGAAAACATTAGACTAGGTGTATTAGTTAATTTCAGTTAATCCCAAATTATTTTCAAAATTTTACCCTAGCAGTACTTAGGATTCAACAGGGTAAAATATGAGAGGGAAAGCTGCTCATTTTAAAACTGACCTTTTATCCTCTGCAAGTCACTTGTGTTCTGCTCAGTTAACAGATTCTTTCAAAATCAGTTTTCTCTCATTTTCAAACCAGAGCAGGTTCTCCAGTTGATGCCATTTTTGTACTCAAGGCAGCAGGTAGCCCGAAGGCTATGAAGGCTCATCTAATTACTTGGCACCTCAATCCAATTAAAGCACACCATAAAGGCAAGGGTGTCAGAGTGAAAATTTGGTGCAACTTACCTAAACCCCTACCTACAGCTGATACACACCACAGAAACCTGTCCATACATTTAAGAAGTTTTATTTACATTTCAGATTACATGAGAATTTTGTTAATTATTTTAAGACTTCAAGGATTTCTTTTCAATAAATCCAAGTCATCATTCACTATAAAGCTAAAAAAAACCCTCTAAAAAAAAAAATATTGTTGCTTTCTCTACATTGGCTAAAGTTATGTGTCCAATAATTTCCCTATGAACATGGGGACAACAGCCATTTTGCTTAGACCATAGCAGAGGGGAAGTGAATGGATTTCTCCTGGAAAGGCTCAACTTTGGGTTTTCAATGTTATTCTGTGACTGTTTTAAATCTGAATTAAAATTTAGTTGGGATGAAAGGTCTGTTCTTATATTTGTGTGTGACACAGTAACAACTCCAAAGGCTAAGTGTTGTCATCTGCATTTTCTTTACATGACTTATCAATGAAAGAAAGGTGTGAAACTCTCAATGTTGTTTTGGATATTTTTAGCATCCCAGGAAAGTAAAAGTTCTTCTAAAGCTGGGAGTGAAATTGGGAAGGAAAGTATCTCCAACTAATTTTTCAAGCCCTGTTCTTGTTTGCACATGAATTCTGCTTATATCTGAAACAACTTCACAAACTGAAGCATTTATCCTTTCACTGAGTACAGTGGGGGGCCCTCTATTTAGGTTCCATGGGCAATGTCCCAGCTGCTCCCTGATTTAGGAATTATATACCGTATATACACAATAGATTTTGAGCTCACCAATGTTTTCTAAGAATCTGGCACAGTGGAAAATCAAGCACAAACATTGCCTTCGAACATTGCCACTAAGTCTGCAGATATGGAAAGGTTAAATGATTACAATCTCTCTTTTAAAATGTTTTAAAATGTATTGTTTTCTGTTCATATATTCCCAGCAATAAGACCAAAGCACACAAATCTAGCCAGAGCTGATTGTAGTCTCTGTCAGTCAGAAGGCTGTAGATTCCAAGTTCACCTTGAGGCTTGCAATTGTTATTCACCAATTAAATTACAATTGCTGTACTGGAATATTAATTACAAGTATGTTATTGGCATCCATGAGATGATTATTTGTCCCACGTATTATGCAGAAAATACTTTTATTAAATCCCTATAATTTTCTTTTTTTTCTGTTTTTTCTTCAAAATCCCCTCAAAATCCTCTTTTAGAATGAAACCTTGTCAAAATGGTTATTCTCTTGGTTTAAACAATCTCTAAATTACAATCATACAGGCTTTTATTATATCTCAAGATAGTGATTTCTTTTTTTTTTTTGCTACCCAAAGCTGAATTCTAACATCTGAAACTGCATAGTGAATTATCTAATTAATAATATCAAAAATGTATCCCAATCCCTTTATTATTAGTTTGAGCAAACCATCCCCTAAAACAAGGATGAATCTAAATTGAAAGAATTGTTCGGCTGAGAAAGCTGCATAAGAATCCTCTGGAATTTTGAAAGTTGTATATCAAATTTGAAAGAAACTGGAGGATTTGTGGAAGAAATTTACTCTTACATGTATTGATAACAAATTGATAACTATGTATTTGATAACCATAAATCAAAGGCAGAAGTGACAGGAGAATGATGTGCCAGAAATTTAAGATAGAATTAAGACCAGAAACAGAAGGTTTGGCTTTACACATTTAAAAAAAAAAAAAAAAGGCAGCTATTCTTTTTTAAAGCCATGATCAGAAAAGCTGCTGTACAGGATGAAAGAAAAGCATTTTGCCTCTGGCAGACTAAATTATAAAAGTTTCAGCTCTCTAAACCAAGCTGGAAGAATATTTATGGATGTTAAATTATTATCATCATAGCTTTTTCTCTAGCAGCTCGACAATGTTAAATCCTTTGGTCATCTCCAGGAAAGATACCTGTACACTAATTTTAAGAAGGAAATCGGAAGGAGAATTCTCTCTGTCAGGAGCCAAAAAAAAAATACAAGGAAACCAGCCAAGGAAAGAAAACCAAAATATATAAGTCTGTCACATACTTTAAAAAAATATTTCAGTGCAACATGTCAGACATTAGAAAAGAATGACCAAGAGATGTAGCTAAAGTTACTCCTTCAAGCTAAGCAAGGTCCAAAGTCTTGCTGTTGCTTTCAGAATTAAAAGTGACCTGGTTTGTAGTTGGTGACTACAAACGTTAGTGCTGTGGGTTCCTTGATGATCTTGAGCTCCTGGTCACATTCTGTTACACGCCAAGAAATTATAAATACCTGTTACTACAGTTCTCCCAAATTCATACTCTCCATCTTGCTTGAGATTCTAGTAGAAAATTTACTTCCTCTTTGTTAGAACTCAGATCAGGATACAGAATATTCTGAAAGCTGATTTCTATCCTGTATGTAAATTACTATTCTCTTTGGAATGAAGCAACAAGGTTTCAGGGGGCAGAAATCACAAGACACAATAAGAGTTAAAGCAGCAATGACTTTACAATACTCCAGGCAAGAAGGTCCCAATGGTTAACTGCTTTAGAGGCAGATGTACAAAAATAAAATTCTGCATTTCATAGATACTCTTTGCTCAATTTCAAAAAAGCCTCTTTCATCCCATCTAAGGTGCCTTAGGATGCTCACATAACTGTTTTATCTGAAATCAAATCCTTTGTGCAGACTCTTTACTTTCTCAAAAAGACAGGCATATTATCATGCTCCTCATTCAGAAACCACCCTTTCACCTTTAAGTATCCCTGAAAAGACTTCTTGTTTTTCATAAACACACGTAGGACAACAATTTCTTTAATTTCTCCTAAAAATACTGCCAGCTCTTGCCTGATCCTAAAATTACTGAAAGTTCTAGAGTCACAGCTGGACAGAGTTAGATTCTAACCAGGCAAGGAAAAGGTATCTTGCCTCTCATGAGACTCCACCGGGAGTACTGTGACCAGTTCTTGGTCCCCTGTACTAGGAAGAGACAGATCTGTACAGTGTAGGGCCACAAAACTGTGGATGGGATGGAACAGCTCTGCTGTGAAGAAAAGCAGTGACAGCTGGGGTTGCAGCTGTCAATACATAAAGGGCGCTTTTAAGACAATTTTTATTTTAATTTTATTGTTACCAAGGCCTCTAGGGCCAGACTCAGGGTCCTGGTTTTTTTTTTTACTGAAAGAGAATAAATTGAGATTGGATATAAGGAAGAAATTCTTCTCTGTGAGGGTGGTGAGGCCCTGGCACAGGTTGCCCAGAGAAGCTGTGGATGCCCCATTTCCCAGGAAGTGTCCAAGGCCAGGTTAGATGGAGCTCTGAGCAACCTGGTCTGCTGGAAGGTGCCCACAGCGGGAGTATTTGAACAGGGTGATTTTTAGCATCCTTTCCAACCCAAACCATATTATCATTTTTTCTGCTCGTCAATCCAGTCCAGCTGTTGGCCAGAATTTATTTGTTAACAAATTGCTGTACCAGCATGGAGGAAGTGTTCAGTACCAATCAGCAGGTAAAGGTCAAACACAGAGCATAATTCTCCATAATTTAATTGAAGATACAATGTGTTTGCAGTACTACCAGTTCCTAAACGGATGTTCTTATTTACTACCAGCTCTTGACAGAAGAGTGTAGCTGAATAATTTCACGAGTGGCACTGCCAGTGGCCTGAACTTGTTGGAACTGGAAAACATGTTTTCTAAAACTAATTTTCACAAACCAATTTCATTTTAAGACAAGGAACAAACATCAAGCTGCTTTCCAGCAGCATAAGAACTCTGAGAAATATAAAGTGACCTGTAAAAGAAATCATCATCAAGCAGTTATGATTCGCCTGCCATCTTTAGGAGCCTTCATTTGCGCTCTGTGCCAGAATAACACAGCTTCCTGTGGAGGCCACAAGAGAGAATTGCTCACGGAGTTTCTCAGCCAAATAGGAGAGAAGAGCTGCTAGATAAGGGCGCAGACAGGGCTTCTCTTGCCCTGGGTAGAACATCCATAGCAGCATAAAGCATGTGGAATCTCTGGCACACTTCTAAGTACAGAAGTCAAGAGCTGAAAAGCAATGCAGTGGAAGCAATAAATGAAAATTACCAGTGTGGATGACAATGTCTAAAGCTGGTGCTGGCTGCCTGGGAGACATGACAGATGCACTCACTTTTGCCCAAAGTTGGCAGGCCAGGGAAAAATACTGTTATTTGCCATAGATTTACACATAAAGCCTCTAGAAGAGAATTAGGTAAACAAATGACATCTGCTGTCTAAAATGGCCTATGAAATAGCTGCTAGAATTCAGAAACAAAACAAGATCTGTGGGAGAGAGAAAATATTCTTAGAAGCTTAGAAACAGGATTTAATGGATTTCTTCTGATTCAAAGAAGACCTTAGATACTGAGCCCAAAAAAAATAGACACCCAAATCTTAATTAAAATACCGGAAAGTGCACATTAGGAAAATTAAAAATTAAATGGATGCACATTCTCTTATATGCTCTGCTTTGGCATCACACAGCTAATATGCAGGATGTGTTAAAAACATGCACTCTTTCAAATTCAAAAATACAGAGCAAAGTTGCTACAGATTTTTCTTTGGTTTTAGTCTTCATTTTGTAAGTAGTAGCACTTAATAAATTATTTAGACCATCAGTTAATTCAGTCTTTCTTGAGAAATATAACCAGGTTTTTTGTTGTTGCACACTCACCATGCTGATTTAACAGGAAAGATCATGTCAGTGTGACAGTTAGAAAAATATACAAATTCCTTGTACTATTACACCCCTCAAAAATATCAAAACAGAGCTGATTTGCTTTGCAAAATATTCTAATTTAGCTGAGAATTGAGAATAAATTCGTTCCAACAGCATAGGCCTGTGAAAGTAGTAACTGCTGCAGAAATAAACTCAAGAAATCTATAGACTGCACAACTCGTGTTAAATCAAGTGTCCAGCAAACATGCACAAATGTGCTTCTGAATGTCTTTGAGAGGGTTTTCTCAAGGCAATATTTTCAAGCAAAAGGATTCAAACCAATGCCCTACTTCACATCATCAACTTTGATTTGGAATGGTAATTTCTGCACCGTAATTTCAAGATGATTTCCCCATTTTATCTGTTAGACACCCTTCAAAAGCCCAGATTTGTTCAACATAGAAAATTGATACATACATTCTCTGCTGGTAATAAAAAACCAATTCTTTCAGTGTAATTTTGTGACAAGATCCCAGTTTGGGTGCATTTTTTACAGGAAAGGACACACTGGCTTGATGTATCAGTGTTATTTCAGTGATTAACAACTGAACACACCAAATTTGGAGGGCGCTCAGCACAAGATTGCCCTCATGACGGATGAAACCTAAACACACTTTCACTGAGGTCCGTGTTTATTTTTTCCCTGTAGCAGCTAGCTCTCTGAATTTAACAGGTTTTAAGTGTTCTGAATTTGTCACTGAATCAATTATTTCAACAGCATTTATTGCCTAAATCTAAGTAAATCTTCACTTTCTACCTCAAACTTTAACTAAGCTATATTTGGCAATATTTCCTGCCTTTGTTTTACAACATTTCCCTACAAAATAACACATCAATTCTATTCCTCCCACAACTGTTGTTTGCTGTTCAGTTTATTCAATAGTGTTGTGAAATATGGAAAGTACTTGAGAAAACACTAAACAAAGAAAAATACAAATATTTTTGTTCATCTCAATAGTCTGTACTTTTGTTGCTGTAAGACACGAATTAGCAGCATGAAGCTGCTGTGTGCTTAGAATTCTCTTCCTGACATCTTTTTCGTTTTCTTGGTAAAAATTGATCATTCAATGCAAGAGAGATATTTCTTATTCCTGTCACCATATCTGTATGACAGCTTTTCTTCAGTACTTTCTGCTTCATCTGAGTAATCAGCCAAACTCACTTAAAACAGCCACCAGCACTGAAATGTTCCATTTTAAACAAACCCTTTGTTTGAAGCCCTTCATTCAACATTTCAGTCCCTTTGGGAAATTTCAGATTCATGCCATTTTGGATTAGTTTCTTTCAGTGATTACATGACAGGTCATATCTGGATCCATCACAAAACTTTCCTGATAAATGCATTTTCACAACTTTCTGGATTTCTTTATATCTCTCTGCTTTAGTAGAGCAAGTAGGAAATTCATACGCCAATTGTGACTAAATCTTGCTTAAATTCAAGTAAATTTTACGAGGACATGTGTCTTCTAAATTTTTTTTAATAAAAGTTCTGCTTCTAGAAATCTACACTGGATTTTAATGAACAGTATAGCTTATTATTTTCTGTATGACAAGTGTAGCAAGCATATTATTTTCCCTTCATTAGGTGCATGCACATGAAGCATAAATTAATGTCTTCCTAATGACAGGTTCACCATATACAATATTTCTGCATTTGCTTTTTTAGCAGTTCACCATTTTCTTAACTTTTAATAGGAAACATTTCTTGCAGAACTTACTAAATATAAACACTCTTGCTATTAGTTACAGTGTAGAGATTGATCTGTCAGGTTTGGGGAGGCTGTGTGTTCCATTTCCTTCCCCCAGATCACAGGGGCTAATTTTCAGACACTGTGCTGTGGGGAATAGATCTCACTCCACACTCCAAATTTGTGTGTCAAGAGGCTCTGACACAAAGGTTAAAAATATGATCTTTGGCCTTAATACAACCTTTGGACTTAGCTCTTTTGGGCTTAGGATACTTTTCCTTTGGCCTCAACATCCTGGAACTGGAGCTCAAGCTAACAGCAGTATCTTGTCAATCCACAGCAAAAGTAGGAAAATGAGTTACCTGAGGTAAAAAGTAAAACTAGTATTTCAAATCTACCATAGATAATAATTTATGTTATTCAAGGGTAGAACCTCTCATGCTCAATTTCTGTTATCATCTTTTAATAAGGAATTGTGAAACAAGAAAAACATGAGTAGCATCACAGCTATCCATGGTCAATATCCATGAAAAACACTACACCTCCAGGTTTAAAGGTATCCCTTTTCACCACAATTCACAAACGTAAAACGCACCAACCCCAAAAAGCTGACATCAGTAGTGGGCAGTTACCTTCAGACTCCTAAAACTGAGAACACGTTTGCACAATTCTCACATACACACAATAATTTCCTATGTTGCAAGTTGAATGTAAGTCTTACAAAAATTTTTTAAAATACAATCTTTATACTGGTCTTCAATTTTTTAATTATTTATTTTTTAATCTATTTGGACAGTTTGTTGTCCAAATCAAAGGCTGCTATTGGTTCTCATATCTGAAAATATTCACAATTATTGCTAGCAGGCTGACACTTGTGACTATGTAAAGTTACATCTGCCAGTTGGAATATGACACCAACAGGCTGTGTGGTTTGTAGTTAACAAAATAAAAGTATATTTGTTCAACATGAAATATCAGAAGATGATACAAATTCCACCACTGGTCTCCTGGGTGTCCTCATAACAATTTCTTCTGCAAAATATATGGAATGTTCTTAATTTAGAAGTGGCTTTCTTAAACATGTCATTAATTCAAGCATGTTATTGCTACAGGTTTAACCTTTAGCTCTACAATCAATAACCTCACGCTTCAGTCCAAACTGATATTTTTATTCTAAGTGCAAAGTCTCCAGCAAACCTCCAGCCTGTGTTTTTCACCCTGTCTCACATGAAAATGAAAAATCAGATCTGTAAAAGCACATTACAGCTGCAGTTATTACATTTCCAGCGTGGCTTTTATGAACCCATGTGCACTCTGTGCCAGGACGCTGCGTACAAGGAAGGAGACAGTCTGGGGCTTGCTGTTAGCAAACTGCAGGCCTCTCTCACATCTGATCTATTCCTACATGTATCACTATCTCATTCACTGAAGTCAAATTTATGAAGTGCTCTCCAATTTTAAAGAATCTTGGTATCTGGATTTTAGAGAAACATATTGCAATTGGTAAAACATTGGGGTTTTTTAAGAGATAAGCGTAGCTGTAATTGTGCTTCTGCCAAAGTGTCTGAAAAGGAGGTAGTAATAACATGATCCTGAACATGTGCACTTATCAGTTGTCTCATGTTAAACAATCCCTTTGCTTTTTTGTGAACAGGCAAGGATGAAAAGATTTAGAGTGCTACTACATCTGGGTGCATCGGTTGAGGTTACTGATCAGTACTGCACCTTACCCAATTTTACATGAACCCATTTCTTGCAAGAACTTTCCTCCAGGGGCAGGTATTTCCAAGCCTGGTCTCCACTCAAAGGTTAATTTGTTTGGAAAGCTTCTGTGAAATATTGTTTAGGTATTCTTCAGAAACAAGGCTTTTGATGGGCTTCGGGAAAGAAAGAATAAAAATAGAAGTTTTCTTGCAATTTGAACATCATTCCTGCGTGCTAAATAAAGTACCTGCTGAGATTTTAGGAGTTTTTAATGAATACTGCCCTCTGCTTAGGAGATTTCAATGATGTGTTCCAGCTTGTCTTGGAAAACCCATGGGACAAAGTGCAGGAGGTTACAAAAAACTCCAAAACAGACATGCCTTATCAAAATTAATTAAAAAATTAAATCCGTCTTTCAAAAATGTAGATTAAAGTCTAAACAGTGTACACTAATACTCATTACTAAGGTTTTGCTCAAATTCTAAGTTGTAATTTTGTAAATTACAAATTGTAAATTACAAAAAAAAAAAAAACACCAGTAAATTCTGGTTGTAAGTAGCCTAAAATCTAGCCTGTAGTGCTTACAGCTGGGAGTAGCCACACTGATTTCTATAGCTAAACAGAAATCAGCTGGGATACTCCCAGCAGTAAGTGCTGCTCTTCACTGTAAGCACCTACAGGCTCAGTCCCTAAGAATCTGTTAACCCTGTCTCAGTGAAACCAGCGAAGTGTGTTCTGTAATATTTTTGTGCCATTTTCTCACCTACATCATCTTTTGCCTTGAAAGGTTCATCCAGGCAAACAGCAGAAGCAGCAGCCATGTACAAAACCCACACTCATGCTGTACCATCCACCTGAAGAGATTATAATTCCCCTGAAAAACTAATTATGTGATGTCAACTTCAAACCAATTCACGATCACAGAAATTATTTCAACTGAGCAACCATGACCACTATTATTCCAGCATACCAGACTACATTAGGAAAATGAGTGGTGCCTTAAAATTCATTTACCTGTGCTGATCATAGCCTGGAACAAGTTACATCCCATGACAGCTCCAGCTGGTCAGTAAGCTGCACAAATAGACCAGCCCTGACAGACACCGGCTCCACCAGCCTGAGCTCATCAGAGAATAGAAGCAAACGAGTCCCTGGGTAAGACAATGACAGGTCAGATTCAAATTCAAACAGGGGACCCCGGCCAATCCCACTGAACTGTGAATGCACCCATGTCATCCGCCAGGGAGCTGGGCAGAGCTGAGACTCAACCAATCAGGTGCGTAAGCACGAAAAATTGGAAACCCCTATAAAAGGGGCTGCCCAACAATAAACTCTGGCTGCTGCTGCATGAACGTGGTGTGTTCTGTTGCATTCCTGTCTCTGAAACTCGTATCACATCATTTTTCATGCAAGTACTAACAAGTTAAGGCAGGATTTTCAAAACCTGAAAAGCTTCTGCCTTGTGGACATGAAAATGAAAGTGTAGCACACAGAAGGAATAAATTTTTAGCCTAAACTGAAGGCTTCATGAGGGACAGATACTTTCAAGACTGCCTTATTGCCAGGCGCTGTTAAAGGTAGAGGTATTACTATTGTACCTGCAATATCTACCGTGAAGTCACCACGGATATGCCAGCTTGAGCTTATACTCACAGGCTGATACACTTTCATTTTGAATAAAGACATCCTGCGATCAAGAAGTTATAAGGAAAGCTCAGGATATAAGGAACCTCAGAAGGTTCCTGTGGCCAACAGGTCAAGGGAAATGATTGTCCAGCTTCCTAGTCTGGGAATGCACAAGACAATTCAACCTGGCATGCTGGATAACAATTTCTTACAATAATAAAATTCAGACTGCATAAGCGCAGCCCATACACGGTGAGAAAGCAGACCAAGGAAGCCACCTCTGAGGTACTGTGTAAAACAGATTCCATTAAGTCTGTTGTCCTGTAAGCTCAAGCTGCTTCCAAGTCTATAAATCCTGAAAATGAAATTTCTCAATTGAGGTTTTCATTGTTCTTAGTGAAATCCACCACCTCCCAGGAGGAAGCCATGGCAAATTCTATACATGAGTTAATACTTTGGAGAAGGGGAGCATGCCTACATAGCTTCATTCGGTTCTGTATTTAGGGTGCTTGGCAGAGCGTCCCATGTTACCTGAAACACCAGTGAGGCACAGGGGAGTATTCTGTGTGCTCTAACTGTAGTTACTAGGTCAGGTCTTGGGAACAGACACTAGTTCTGTCCGTTTGGAGTTCTCCGCAACCATGTGTTATGGAGACGTACATTGTACTCTGAAGCTCTTATATTAGCTGTAGAAATCAGGAGAAGACTGAATCCTAACAGATCCTTCATACAAAATGGCAGACCACACTAACCAGAACTATTTATCTGCTGTATGTAACACTGCCCAAACTGGTGAACAAACTGACTGTGGCTACAACAAACAAGACAAACTTCAGGTCAAAAACTATTTTCATTGATGTCCCTGCCAATGTATTAACAACTACTCCTTTGTAATTATAATAAAAGGACAGAGGAAACACTCCTCTGTGATTAGTTGAGCTGGCCCCACTTTAAGAAGCATGCCTTAATTTCCCATCTTTTATCACTAGCTAAGTGCAATTTTAATGCAAGTCATTTAATCTTATCCCAACCTTTAACTGCTTTGTTTCTGACCATTCAGGCTCAAGATCTTCTCCTCACTCAGGATCTTACAAATTGTTTTGCATAACGCAATTACTCAAGGATTGCTAAAGCATAAAATTGTAAGATGCATTTGAGAGTTCTAGAATGAAGCAATACACAACTTACAGCTAGAGAATGGGAAAATGTATTCCTCTTTTCCCTTACTTAAACCTAAGGATCAGACACTTCATTTTGGGAAACTTAACATTCCCTGCTACACATAAATCAGCGAATACACACAGGGTCTAGCAGGTGAATCAAAATAAGAACCTTCCTCATGACTCAGTCAGAAAGAGCTGTGATAAACTTGTCTAGTGTGGGTCATTTCTTGTAATTTTTACATCCACACGCTGTCAGGATAGATTGAGAGCTCTGGTTTAGTCAAGGGAACAAGAAAAAGATAAATGAGAGAACTGTGCAGATGAAATGTAGTGGCACAGAACACAGGCAGAGATGGCATACATACTGAAAGATATATTCAAAGAAACTGCCAGAGTTATGCAGCTAAACAAGTTCCAATGGATATAAGCAAAATGTTTTACTGTGTGACTTTTATGTCGTATTTTTCCATTTATAGTCAAAATAAGCTTACTGCTATTCCGAGCCTGCAGACAAGAGTAAATCAAGCTGTCTCCAAGCCTTAAATCAGCAACTTGCACACAGCATTTGCATCATTTCCACCATTCCAAATTAAAGCAGCCATTCTGTGCTCTTTTATGATTTCTCATGCAAACCACACCTGGCTAAGCAAGAGTTATTTATAGCTTACATTTGCCCATAAATAATATTTTTAACAGGAAAATAGCCCCACATTTCACGCAATGTCATAGACTTTAGATTAGGCAATCAAACATCTATCTAATCTAGTGTTTTTAATGCAAAATAACTCATTTTCATTAATAAAAGTGAAAGGAAAAACAGTACTGGCTGACTATATTTTTCTATTTATATATATGGATATATATATGGATATATATATGGAGATATATATATATATATATAATGGAATAATTTATATTTGTACTACATTTGCATATATGTGTAGACACACACACACACACAGAGTTTGGTATGTTTATACCAAAGATCAGAAAATGGTGACACAATAAAAAATATGTACTGCAATAAATGCAGCATGGTTGAAGATAAAAGTACCTCCTAGTTTCTATATTGTCTAGTTAAAATATTCTCTTTTTGTGGAAGAAAGCAGTTTCGCTCCATTCTTGCTGTATGCAAAGTTTAAAAAACATATTTCTCTAGCTAGCCACTATGTGACTAGAAGGCTTCTGGCTAGTTAGTTGCTACAAAAGACACATTAGCTTTTGCAAGAATATTATTTATTATTGTCTTAAAAATTCAGCTATTAAAACTGTCAGGAAAAATAGAGCAGAAAGAGCAAACAGGCTTCTGTGCCAAGAACTGTGTCCAAGCAATGACTTTTCTGTGCCCAGTTCCATGGTCATGATTGACACACAGCACACTCCACCTCTTTCCCACATCTCTATTACATGGATTTTCATGTTTTTTAAAGCTATTCTAAGAACTAATATTAATCAATATCCAGGCTGACTTTCTGATTAGTTCTCTTTCAAATCTAGACCAGCCCATTCTAATTAAAAAATTATTTCTGATTGTGTCCAGCAGGGATTTTTTTTTTTTTTTTTAATTGGAATTACATTTTCGTGGAGTACAACTACACAGAGAGATTGTGGAGATATTTGAAAGCTGTCTAAGCACAATCCTGAATAATCCACTCCAGGGGATCCTGCTTGGAGCAGGGAGTTGCACTGCCACCAGTGGTCCCTTCCAAACTCATCCATACTCTGTGATACTATAAGCCACCTATGTGATAAATTTTTTCTTGTTGTGATGAAGTTTCATCATTTTCTTACTGTTTTCAGTGCAATTCACATTCACAATACAGCCATAAAAGAAAAAATGAATGGTATTACCAAAGTAAAGTTGGACAAAATGACAAAAATGTTACCACCTGCTCTATAGTAATTAAGCCTTTGCATTATTCCTAGTGATATACACAAAACTTTCACAGAACATATAAAAACACTGTCAGGAAAATTAGGACCCACTGACTTTAAATGGACATCAAACAGACATAAATCTAAAATGGCTCCATAAGGCAGAGGTTTAAATAAATTGTAGTTAGATCCAACATGTAGCTTTTTTTCAAAATGGAAAGAAATATTGCTGCATGCTCCATGTTACAGACTAACCAGATGGTCACTTGATAGATGCCTTTATTAGAGGAACCACACTGTTTCCTTTCATATAATAAAAAGAGAATGTGTTTCTTTTAGATTTTGATCAATTTTAATTCATTTTTACCAGACAATACATGCTGCTAATGATTACTCAATTAACCTCCGAGCTCCACAGTAACAAGTGAATCTCCAAGAAACTTAATGACATAAATGCATTCTGAACCAAATAACACAGATCAAACCGCATTAAAATAAAATGAAATTAATAGCAGCAAATTCCCAAAGCTTTGTGTCTTCTCAGCTTCTTCTAACAATAATTAGCAAAGAAACTGCAAGCACAAAGAGTATTATTTCATGCTAGTGTCTCCCAAGCAACAAAGAATGCAACGTTTTAAAGAACTGTAACTTTTTTCAGTGTGTAAGGATGCACATAATGAAGATTTAAGATGTTTCTTCCTATACGTAAACTATGAAAATAAAGGAAGTAAAAACCAATTACATTAACAAACTGTCTGCTGGGAAGATTGACAGTAGGTGTAGAACACAACAGACCACATGAGAAAGTAACCTCAGGAGAAGGCTGGAGTGACAGATATTCAGTGTCAATAACAAATTAGATAAAGAGCAGAGATAACCTGAGAGAACTGAAGACTGCACTCAGGGCACATGGTTCTGTGAGCTGGTTAAGACAGAAAGCAGTACAACAGAAGCTTTCTGGTTTTCCATTGCTTAGCGAAACGTGCTAAGGGATAGTGGAAAAAAATCATCAGGTAGCAGAGAATGCATCATAAAGAAATTACATTTTATGCCCATATATGGGTTTGTTCCTTCTATTAACATATGGCAACTTCTGAAAAGTTTACCCATCAGTCTATCATGCAATATACCAGTTCTATGGTAAACTTTTAAATTGATTATTATACAGAGAAACTGTTGCTTAACCAACTTTACTTCCCCCATCCTTACTCTTCAAAACTCTCCTCTAATGGTAAGAGTCTCAAGGCAAATTATGCTAAATTTCAAATAATCTGTAAAGAATGTCACACCGGAGCAGCAACTGTAAAGCAGCCAAAGGTATGGCCAACACATTTACTAACTGGAGTACAAAACATATAATTCCTGCATTATGTGAGGCAGTACAAAATTTACATATCTGTCCTAATGGCACAATCCAAATCAATATGGCTAAACTAGTAAAAATCAGCCATGAAAAATCCTGTTTGAGTGTTTTAAAGTAACTTACTGGGCATGGTATAAAGGGTTTATTTCCATCTATAATGCAGCTGAGACAACATCAAAGCAAGCGAGAACAGATACAGTCATAGGAAGTTAAAGAAGTATTCCAAGGAGCTCAACTCAGGTGAGAGGACTGAGAAGGCCAACAAATCTGCTTGTGGAGTTCAGGACTTTCACACATAGGCTGAAATCAGAGGGGAATGTATCCTCAAAAGGTGACAATACTTCCCAAAACATCTTCAAATATCGAGAGATTTGAAGATATGAAGTGAGAAGTCACACATGTACCTTACAAAGTTTGTTCCCCTACTCATTCCTATCACCATTAGGACTTTAGAATTTGACCAGATTCACAAAAACAACTTAGCTACTTTCCCCAGGTGATGAGACTTTAAATTCCACCCTTCATCAAATATTTCTTGATTCAGATATGAATCATGATCACCACTCCTTAAAGAGCATGCTCTTTTTCCTCATCCTCTTCCCCAATTTTCATGTGACAGCTTCCAAGAATGTATCGCTCATCAGCTGCACAGCACTACTTCAGTAAGTGCATCTTTCAAATATATTTCATAAAAAGACAGCACACATAAAAATGTTCTTACAGCACAAGGAGTTTTCACAATGACGTTCTTCAGAGCAATACTGTCTAGAGGCTTAGGAAAATTAAACAGTACACAGAAAATTACTTACTTTTTGAAGCCTTCCAGACAGAGCAGACACCTCTGAAATTTCTTCCTTCCATTTCAGCAGTTATCAGGTATCCAACTCCCTTGGGGGGTGGAGTATTCTTTAAAAAACCTAAATATCTAGTAATAAACAAAGGTATTTTCAGGCTTTGTAAGTTTCTGTCTGAGTTACAGAGCAGCATTCAATAAAAACAAGTATATCTTCCCATATTTGCAAACACTGGTAAAATTCTCTATTTAAGCTCATTCAGTATTACTGCAGGAATTATATCTAGAGCTCAAAAAAGCTATTAAATATTCACGTTTTCTTCACTTCTGGCAATCAATCTCCAGTCATCTGTTGGCTGTCCCATGACACGTGACTGATCTGTACCATCTGTAACAAAAGAATTGTACCACCACTGCTGGACCCATAACCCATCTCCTGTTCTAGGTGGGGTCAGCTCATCCTTCCCACTCTCCTCCCTCAGTACTCTCCTTTAGAGGACTGTAGCAGTGAAGTAGGAATATCATAGAATGACAGAATCATTTGAGTTGGAAGGGACTTAAAGCTCATCTCATTCCAACCCCTCTGCCATGTGCAGGGAACCTTTGACTATCCCATCTTGCTCAGAGCCCCATCCAGACTGGCCTTGAACATTTCCATGGATGGAGTATCCACAGCTTCTCTGGACAATCTGTCCCATTGCCTCACAGCCCAGTGAACATCCCTCTCTAAGCAGCTTTTAAACATTTCAGACTGGCACTCTCACTGGGACACAGAGTGACAGATTCAGTACTCAGAAAATACCTCTATTTAGCTGCAGTAATTCATGAATTTTCTAATTTGTTAGCAATCATGAAGACAAAGGATATTTTTAAAGTGTTGCGTGACTGTAGGAAATCACAGCAGCAGCTGGGCGGAGTCATAAGTGGATGGAATTCAAGAGGACTTTTTTTCCCTTACCATTTTCTATATACTAAGCTCCTACCTACTACTCCATAGTGCTTGCATTTGAATATTGCTTGTTAAAGAAGAGGAACCTTTTTTAAAACTTTAGAGTTTAACCTTTTTACAGCAGAATAACCTACAGGTTTTGTGCTAACAGATTTAAATTCTAATGTATCTTTAAAATTTTAGGTAAAAAGTGATAAAAACTGTTCTTATCCCTTCCATATGCAAAGCTATAAGACTCAGCATGTCTTCCATTCTGCTTCAAAGATGATTCTGAAGTTGTCACCATGAAAAATTATCACTCTATTCCTTAACCTTATGCCACACGAATACACATTTGAGACTAACTGAATTTCACACTAATTCGATTAAAAACCTTATTTCAGGATCACAATCTCAGCCATGAGTATTCATACTACACCTGTCGAGCAAGTGAGAGAGGGAGCCTATGCCATAATTCAATCCCCTCCAGCCTAGACAGCCAAACAGCATAAAGGTACTTTTGTAATTAAAAAAAACCTCCCTGAAGCCTGCTCTAAATTACAGTCGGAAGGCAGAGGAGCTGTTGTATGAGGTAAAGCTTGCTTCTTACACACTTTATCCAATTCTGCAGTGTTACACAGGGGGACAAAGGTGTCAAACTGGACAGAGAGGACCCAGCCACTCACATCAAGCTGTGCTCCAGCTCTGCAGTGGCCATGCTTTTGGGACAGCAAGCAGTACTCTAAACCTTCAACCCTGGGCTGCAGCTAGAAAGTATTTGACTGAAATTATGCTGCACAGCACACCCAATGCAGTCCTTTTTCATCACTTACATTGGGTAGAGAGATAACTGGAAAAAACCTTTCTCTAAAGTCCATAAGCTGAGCACCAACTCTACTGGAACAGATCTGCACTGTGAGGTGAAACCCCTTGACTTTTGTAGCTCCCCCAGAGCCTGGCTCATCAAAGCAAAAAAGCTGCTTTTTTGTAGGGCATGAATTAAACAGAGCAGCTCACCCATGTTACCAAATGGGAGCACAGAGGATTAATTTACTTCTTTAGTCATCGTTCAAAGCACTTACTGAAAACCATAATTTTTAGTCAGGTCATCCTACTGTATTATTTCCCAGTGTTGTCTTAAAATGTTTGACACAGCAGTTCCTTGCATGACCCAAAGGAATGTAATGAGACCTGACTTCACCAAAAATAAAAGACAAGAGACCTTGTTCTTCTGTGAGATTCCCTAAAGAGAAAAGTGAAGAAATCTGCTCTGTAAATTATTTGCTAATCTAGTGGGCACCACAGCTCAAAATTGACACTTTCTGATAAGATGCAGATAAGCTGTTGGTATGCAGTTCAACAATGACACTACCAGGCAGTATCATCATAAATTTATCAATGCAGTAACTTCTTGAAGAATACCACTTCTCCAGAACTCTGTGGTTTTTGAAACACGCAGGGAGACTGAACAAAACAAAACTCAAAAAAAAATTGTGGAGGTATGGAATTAACTTTTTGTAGGAGCTGTTGCTGGCATTGGAATACCATTACTGGTAATGGGAGTTGGATCTGTGTAGGTATATTCACAGCTGCAACACATGCAAGCTTAAACATGTCATGGGAAAATGACAGCATTCCTTGTGATCTGCTGGTCCACACAGGTGGAGGTGGCCCTGCTAAAACACTGTCACCAATTCAGAGGGGGAAGGGAAAGGTTTGAATAAGTGGGCAAAAAGGAGAGCAAGCCAAGCCAGAGAACAATAGCGCCATTTTGAATGGACCTGAATGTTTTGAGTCAATTAAAAAATTCTGGGCTGAGGCAATCTGAAATTAAACACTTCTTTATCAGCTGGACAATGAACAAAATTAATCTTGAAAATGACAAAACAACATTTAAAAAAATTTTTACCAAATTTTGTTGAATCTGCCACTCTGAGCATGTCTTTTGGCTCTAGGTTTCCTGCACACATAAGCTGAGGGACCCAGATTTTGTCTGTCAACAAATGTGAAAGAAAGTTTTCTTGTGGGTCTTCATTACCCTTGATAGTTTTAGCACAAGGTAAGCTTTGACCTGGGCAACTCCAACTCTGGACACTCAGGGCATGTGTCCAGGCTCTTCCAAGAAAGCCTATCACGGCTTCCTCCTCCTGTGCCCTTCCTGTTCACATTTGAGTGGATTCAAGAATGCCCAGTTTGGTCATCAACCTCCTGGAACATGGATCATTCTTGCCTTCCAAGGAAACTGTCCTTGATTAGCCAGCTCTCCTGGACCCCCTCAAGTCCTGCAGTCCTGCTCACACTGAGGGCCCTGCTAAGATCCCCATGGACTAAAAGTTTCCCTCCTAAAAGCCAGCTTTATTTTTCAGCCAAGTGTCTTGCACTGCCAGTGCCTAACATCCTGTCACAGATCAGTTTCTTAAAAGTGCATTTGTACTAAAGAGACCTGGCTAATGTGAGCTGTTAGATTGAGGAGAGAAAGAAATGTGGAAAGAAAAAGCCTATTCCTTTTTCATTTGCCTTTTCCCCTCTAAGAATCTCAGACATAATTCAATCAAAAAGTGTGATATATGGCTTTTAAATCTCTCATATTTCTTCCCAGTACTACAAAACCTTGCAAAGCAATAGAAAAGGCTTAGGAAAAAAATGTCTTCAAAATCAATTCAAGTCCTGGATGCTGCAGAAGAGTTAAAGTTTCCCAATAAGTCTGTTAAAGAGAGTTGTCTGTCAGTGTCTGTCAGAGTAAACAGCAATTCTGCTTTCTACTACTAATGAGATTCCTTGTTGAAGGCCAGCTTTCTTATGGAAGTTGCTGGGTTTTGTTTAACATCTTAATGCAAGGGCTTAATAATATCAGGGCTTGATATTATAACTATCACACAAATAATTAGAACACCTAAATTACTAGTGCAGGGGAAAAAAAAGAAAATTTTTAAAAGATTTAAATATCTGTAGCCAAAAAGAGTGTGATGTTCATTTCAGAGTAAAACCAGCTCTAGTTTTAAGATAAAACTCCATAAAATATGGATTGACATGTGCAGGGAAAGGAGATCAGAGTGCATTACAAATGCCACCCAAGAGGAACTATATCTTAAAATTTGATTTCTAAGTTAAAAAAAAAAAAAAAAAAAGAGTCATCCTGGGATTAAAGAAGTCCACGCGGCAAACAAAATCTTATTAGGCAGTTACTCAGAAAGAGGATGGTGGCTGTAACTAAAATGCTCATTGCCCCTAATTTTATTTTTTTTTACACATAGAAACATATGATGTTTGTCTACTTCATATGCCACTAAAAACACCCCAACTCTAAAGAGATTAAAACTTACTATTTTTTTCTCTTAGTCCTTTCAAAGAAAGATTAAGATTAGATGTCATTGCGATTTATACATTTGTTGATAAAACAAAACCCAAATCTTTCAAATCCAAAACTGTTTCTGGAAGTGAAAACCTAAACTCACAATAGTAGAAAAAAGAGTTGCAAGGTAAAGCAGAGAGCCTGCAGGGCTCAGCATCAGAGCAGCACGCTGGGTCACAGCTGGTTACTTTGCTTTTTGAAACAGAACAAGAGTCACTGCTGCTCCTGTCCCCCCTCAGAGCTGTGCTGCCCGTGCTTGACACAAGAGCTGCTGCTCCCAGTGCTTGGAATCCAGGCACTGGGGGCTGATACTCCCCCATCATCTCTGGGACCCCACAGGACCTACCCAGAGAGCCAGATCTTGAGTTTAGGAAAAGTCTTAGGTGCAGATATTAACAACAGAGAGACTACATCTTTAAATATGAAAGTGCACATGCATAGGCAAAGAAAGTTGAATGAAAACTTTGTGGAGACAGACAGAGGAAGGTTGGTCCCATTTTCACACTACAGAGGTTTCAGATTTTATACATGTCAGGAACAAAGAGCTTACACCACTTCCTGAAAAGGATTCAATAAAGCACACATAGAAATTTTTTTCTGAAATACCTAAAAACTGCTGATTGCTGCATTGTGGTCCAGAAAATGCTGGTGATTCCTGAGGCTGTGGTAAGAGGCTTTGCAACTTATCTTTGCAATATAGATTTGTTGTTACTCAAATATGAGTTATTCAGGAAAGTTGGTAAATATTGTCCCAAGAGTGAAGTGGTTAAGAGATTAACTGTAGCAGTGTCAGTTAAACTCAACTGTTAGAAAAATGTAATTGCTTAGTATTAGAATAAAAAAATAGCTTTTATTTCCTCCCTCTCCTTAAAGGGAATTAAGCATTTTCAGCTTCAAAATTTCCATACTTCAGCAAAGAAATATTTCCCCCCTTCAGCCACTAAATTTCATTAATATTACTTCACAAAGCTCATCAACCACATCTTTAGTAATTATTCTAAATATATTTTAGTGCACACACAACCCTACAAGGTAAAGATGGAAGATTAATACTTGCAGGAGCAATCTTCTTTCTATTAAAAAAACCAAACCCTACAGTACTTTTAACTGAAAGCATCCCAACACTGATTTGCTTAAGGAGTTGAGAGAATGTCAAAGGTTTCCCCACTCAAAGCAGCTCTCCTGTACCTGAATGGAACTGTTGGGATCGGGAAGTACTTTCACTGACCTTAGAAAAAATCAAGTTATGTTAAAAATAGGGTACCTAGGATACCAAAACAGAGAAAGAGGGATTTTACACTTCCTAACAGTACGTTTGGATGACGGAGAGAAAGCTAGAAAGGTCAATGGATCATAAAAGCTAGTCACAACATAAGCTATTTTTTCAGTTTGAAATAGCATGTGCTGGTAAAGAAATGCTTTGAAAAGTCCTGGCATATTTTGCTTCTCATATCTGTGCTTGCACAATAAGTCTTCCCATAGTTTTCTTTGAGAATAATCTTTTAAAACAGTCATCCGAATTTAGCATAGGAAATAAGTAACCTCTTGCAGAGTTAGGCAGCCACACGACTGAGTATATTTAACACTCAAGCATTTTACAGACTGCTTTCTCATCTTCTGACCTCCAGAAGTTTCTTTTTCTCATCCAGTAAGAGACGTGTGACAATATCTAAGAATAAGACACCTTAGACAAGACTACTTGGGGAACAAAGTAAGGGCAACCTCATTCTCATTATGTTCATTTACTCAGTCCATATCACCACAGTTATAATATTCACTTATTTTAAGCTAACTTATCTAATTGGCTACCGATATTCTTTAATACAAAGGAGTTTCTTTAATGATCTGAAGCCTGAATTATCTTGGCATAAATCAAGGACCAGGTGTTTTACTACTACACATTACCAAGTCATATTTTTACTGATGAGGACCTACTACCAAATGGAGAAAAAACTTATAGGAAACAGGTAATTTTATATTCCTCACAAAAAATATATATTTAAATGAGTCAATTTCTATTCAGACTCTTTCAGGCTCCACACAGGCCACAATCCATCTTGTGGGTGACTGAGTGAGAAAGAAACATTTATGCCTTCCCGTTGCAATTAATTAATGGCATAAATGTTTTAAAAGAGATTTTAACAGTAATTGAGAACAGTAATTGAATGCTGGAACCAAACAAGTGCTGCCACAGATATCTGGGTGTGATGGGCAAGCAGCGGCTGACTTTGTGAGCTACCATTGCAGGGTTCAGGTTGGCCCTCATCCCCTGAGGACTCACCTCCACTGCTCTTGAGGGCTCACCCCTTGCCCTTTTCACCACAACACAGATCTGCTCTATTCTTAACCAAAACAATCCACCCTTACAAAATAACAAACCTGCGGGGGCTCCAGCTATTAACCAGAAACAAGTTTCGTGTCGTTACCTGGACAACAAATCACATCAACACTCTCCCTTCCTTCCTATACAGACACTTCAGAAATAGACAGCCTTGAAGCTTTTCCTTTCATTTGCTCCGACGAGAAGGAGGGAGGTTTCCCTGGGAGACAAAGGGAAGCTGTGGATTATTCAGTGACACTCTGGGCCGTCGGAGGCTGGCAGGGGCGGCTCCGCGGCGGGCGCACCGTGCCCGGGCCGGACACGGCCAGGAGCAGCCGCTCCGGCCAGCGCCCAGCAGACACAGCAGAGCTGAGGGCAAGGCTGCCCGCACAGCCCCCACAGGAGCGGGGTGGGCACAGCCCTGGGGAGAGGAGAGCCCTCACAGCGGAGCTGAGCTGGAGCTGCACCCCGGGGCAGCAGCTGCGGGCCGGGGGAGCCATCAGTGCCCTCGGGGCCGGGCCCTCCCTGCGGCCCAGGCAGAGCATCAAAGCGCCAGATGAGGGGGTTGCATTTACCCTACTGCTGAATAGCAATAAACTTACAAAAATCCCATCCGGAAATAAAATAAAGGAAAGAATTATTCCACGATGGAAGAACCACTGAATGACTGTTATCTGTTCTCCATCAAGAGAGGTGAAACTTGTTAATTTGTCTTATTTTAATCAGGATCAAGTACATCTGACAAACTGTTTCAAATCATTGCTACTCAGGGGGTTGATGACAGTCTCCAAGATACATCTGTTCTGCAGTAAGCTTCCAAAAAAAAATTAAAATAGATCCTCCTTCATTTTCTTAAAAGAATGAGTTTTTCTATCAAGATAGAGAGAGATAAAAATATAGATATATGCAAAAAATGACCCTATCATTTCTTTGTTTGATCCTCAGTTTGTCCAAGGGTAATATTCTGCATGGAAAATCACACTGCAAAGAGCAGATTATGTCTGTCCCTGTCCGTGTGTTAAGACGCAGTATGTAAAAATCAAAGATGTGTAAAACAGCATTGGAAATATCTTCATGGTACCTAAATATAAAATTCCAGATCCCTTCCAAACTACACAGATATAAATCTTGCAACTTCCTGTGGACCAGCCTGAGCAGCATGATAGACATAACCTTCTGCTTTTATTGAAACATCTTCTCTTTCTTATTACCACTTCCCTTGATCCTCATGCTTTCTGTCTGTTCTGAAGTCTCAGCTTAACTGGACTAAATTCACAATCATTTTCTCTTACCCTTTTGTCACTTCTCCTATTTTCTGGTATAATTCAACACATGCCCAAATTCAACGCGTGAAGATTTCTGCCCGTTTCCTCGGAGTCCTGGCTTCTGAAACAGAGGCTGAAGTGAGAGGCAGGAGGCTTTGTGCCTCAGCTGCTATTTGTGAAGCTGAGAAAGGCTGCTGTTATAACTGGCATGGAATTAAGGAAATAAACCATGGAATATTTCCTGAAAAATATTTCCTTGTGTTTATTATATTTATGGTCAGGATTAGAACCCAGGAGACCTGGCTTTTCTTGGATTATGAGACTGCCTGTCTCAAAATAGGATTTCTTCTAGTACTCCCTCCAGTCTCTCACTTTTCTGATACCACATTTTTTTGCTCTGAATTTACAAAAGTGCTTACTATAGCAGGGATGCCAGAGCGGTTTTAAAATAAAGGATGGGGTTTTTTTCAATTACTGCAGGTTGTAAATTGACTGATAAATTACCTCAGAGAAATAAGAATCTTCTGGTCAAAGAAAGAGTTGGATCCCAGAAAGTGGCCTAATTTTTCTGTGAATTTAGGGGTTTCCTGGGCATTTTAAAATAGTCTTTCTGTCGCTCTTCCTATTACAGAATTTCTTCTTTTCTGCTGTCTTTAGTTGCTTTTTAGTTTCTTTTTTATTAGGTAAGCTCTTCAAGGCAAGGACGGTTCATGCAATGTCTAGTACAAAAGGCTGCTGATTTCCCTCCTGGCTTCTGAAGTACTTTGTAATACAAATAATGATGCTAATCATATTGGGTGAGTCTCTGGAAAAGGGGCATTTTAGAAGTCTGATACAAATGAAATGAGGAGGGAAAAAAACCAGCCTTATAAATATGTTCATCTTAAATAAAAAGATATTCATTTTTATTCCTTTTTAGGTGACCCCTTTAGTTGGTACTAACTGGCAAATGAATGGATTTCTTATAAAGGAAATCTTCATATCACTCAATTCTTTGTAAATCTCCAGGCAGATTAGAGGATTTTTGCCTTCTTTTTTCTTTTTCCTTAAAATGTTATAAATACTTCCTTTCCATTTTGCTCTCCCACTGCTTCAGACATTGAGATGGTTATATCACAACCACAGATAAATTAAAATGACTGGTGTGAGGTTATAGATATACACAAGAACAAAAGGACTGATGACTGAAAAGAGAACTGTTTTAAATTATTTAGAGGGATTCTTTTTCTTTCCTTGGGATTTTGAGAGAAAAACGCAATGAATGAATATGAGCACAGCATGAGCAATCTGACACTGTCAGACCTAGCACTTGTGCCATGTGCATTTCCCTCTTTTGATCACTCAGTTCAAAATTTGTTCAGCTGTTTTTAAATAGTTTACCTCTTTCTGTTTAAATGCAGAACTTGAAGATTGTCCAATCTAATTCCTCTTCAGGAATTCTTGCAGCTGTACTTTGGAGTACCTATGTGGTGCATACCCATGAGAATCAATTTTTTCAAAACTTTTTTTTAACCTTGATAGTATCATAAAGGAGAATCTAGGATCTTCAAAGTGCTGCAAAACCCAGGAGTAAATTCAGAGGTTTTCAGTTCCTCCCTTCTACCTCTTGAATTAAAGACAGTGAAGCTATTTTTTCCTTAGATGTACTATCAAAGCAATACAGCAATCAAAAAGATACCCCAAAAAAGTTAATAATGCCCTTAAAGATGTCATCTCAGCCAGAATCCTTGATATTTTGAACAAGTAAAAAAAGTTTATGTATAAAGATATACGGAGTGTGTGCTTACTCAGGTAGAGTTAGGTCACATATTGTGTAAATCAGCTAATTTGTGTAAGCAGCACAGCTAATGATCCCTAATTGCTATGTGCTCACTTGCACGAAAATACTGTGCTTGTTCCTCCTCCTTTTTTTTTGTTGGAGGCAGAGAAACATCACCATATTTTTTTCCCATACAGTGTAGGACCTGCACAACTGAAAAAGTCCTTATTTGTACCTGACTGGGACTGTGCACGGCCCAGGGGTAACAAGAGCAACACATGAACCTGGCTGAAATTAGCAAATCAGAAAACAAATACACTTCAGAGGATGTTTTCCAGAGGTTTAATCTTGCTGAGGCTCTCAATTCTCCCTGGTTTTGGGAATCAGCTGTTCGTAAGTTGTTCTAAATTATTTCAAATAGAATGACAGAAAGACGCCTGTTCACAAAAAGCGGGATTATAAAAATATAATTCCTGCCAGCCATACAAAAATGCCATTTTCTGTATTACAAAACCTTACAAAAAGACACCCCAAAAAACTCTTACCAGTAGATTACAGTGAGTAGAGGGCAAATGATGAAAACTGAAATAAATAAATAAATAAATAAATAAATAAAGTTATGTAAATGACTGTGTATAACTGAACATACATTTTTTCAAAAAGGCAATAAAATGCTACTTGCTTTTACTGATGCTGCCAAGGTCACACAAGCTTAGTGAAGATGGCTTGATTTATATTCCAGGTGTTTCTCCTTGGAGGCTGAAAGTTTCAGCTTTATTCCCAACATTGCTGAAGCTTAATAATGGAGGATGGGAGGGAAGTTTTCTATGTCTTTCCATTCTTTTTATAATATTGAGAGCTGAAAAGGGTTCTGTTTTCTTTTTAGATCAGCACATAAGTTGACAAAGAACATGATGAAATTACTTCGACTATCCAATTGTTTAATAAGTGTAATTTTTTTCAGTGTTATATTGACACTGTTGGTTTTGATTTTCCCTTTATGCTCTTTAATTGTTTGACATGGAAGTTTGTAAGTCAGACAGCTCCTAATATCAACTTTCTACCTAGTTTGCACAGATTTACCCACTTAAGATGCAAAGAGGTTCAAAGTCAGTCCTTCAGTGACCCTTGAGATGCCTCCAGAGTTGTACATTGGTTTGCATTCCTCCTTAGGAATTTTGGACTGTTCTCTGTTTCTACTCTGCCTTGCGGTTTCCTCCCTCCTGTAGCTGTAATTGTGCTGTGAAGCAGAGCAGTGTAGTGATGCTAGCCTAGGAAAAGCTCTGTCAGCACTGGAGAGTGATTTAGAATTCCCCTGGGAACTTCCCTCCAGTGCCATGTGTACCTCTAAAGTTTACCAGATGAGAGCCTAATGCAAAGGAGATCATGCGTGTATAATAGACAGCCCCAGGACTGCATGTTAGAAAGGATATTCTATGGAGACAAACTGTGGCCATGAATAAATTGTTGGCCTGTGTCTCTTCCTTGTCACACAAGAACCATACAGTTGTCTGGTTTTCCCATTATCAATTCCCAGTACTCATCGCTAACAGGAACTTTCTATTAATCTTATTTAATGTGACTTCGGATCCAGTGCTCAGTGAAAACAAAGAAAATAATTACCTATACTTCCATGGGTTTGGCTAAGACCCTCTCAGCTGGAAAATAAGATATATCTCATAAAGTAGGAAGTACCAGAAGCTTATCCTGCAGCAATACTCTGCCTGTATTTGTTGAACTGGTTGTTTTGGGGCTCTGGTTTAACTCTGATGCTAATACTCTGTTCCTTCTGGAAAAAATGGGAACCAAATCCCACTACAATGAATGAAAACACTGCTGTCTAAAATAACTATCATTTCATACTATTGCTCATTGATAAATCAGTGTAATTACCTTTATTTTCCAGGGCAAAAAGAAAGACAAAGTGAAGAGATGTGATTTATCCAAAAGGCTAACAGCAATATAAGGAATTCCAGAGTCTAAATCCAGGGCTGGACAGATTGTTTCCACAGTTAGGGATAATCTGTCAATCATGTATTCTGTTTTATGTTTTACATACTCTGTTTTCTAGCATAGATTTCATTCATGTTTATGCAATAACCTATATACTATTGCAGCATAAATTATCAGACTACTTGTGACTTTTTCCCTGGTGCATGTTCTCCTGAAAAATTCTGCCAGAAGATTGATTTTCCACAAAGAATATCAAATACTACCTCCTGAGGAGGCTGTGAAGACAAAGCTACTCTGGAGCCCAGACTGGGAGTATTCAGTCCCAAACTGGCAAAGTACAGATGTTTCTATTCACACTTTTTCCCTCTCACTCTCTTGGATTATTTTTGCTACCCAATGTGTACTTTTGATCAGTAAAGCAGTTAAAAACGGATGGTTGCTCGTTTTCCTCCTGCGTGTAGGATACACACATATATTTCCCTGGGCACATCACTCACAGCTAATGTCTAACTCAGGGGTTTGGATAGGCTCTATGTAAACAGAAACATCTCATGGTGCACATTTCTCAAGATATAAAATATAATTAAAACAGGGGCTCTCCACACAACTATTTAATCATAAAGTGATTGAAGTGAGTAGTGGAGTGAAGTTTGCTCATCCTGGCAGCCAGGGATTCCCATCACTGTCACTCACTTCACAAAAATGATTTGTCTGTTTCACAGAGCATGATTTCAGTTCCATGGATATCTAAGTGTGATGACCCCTGTTTCTGTCCTTTCAGAGATTTGCTTTACTTTAGGCATTGCATTATTCTTTTCTATTTCATGTTTACTTTTAGTATATATCATTATCCTTTTTGCAACAACACAAAATCATGCTTGATTTACTTTTCTCCTGGCTTCTGAAATGATTGCCTGGTGGATCCAATCAGGTTGAGGGCATTGAGAAGGTCAAAGCCATGACAGCCTTCAGGGCTGTGTCAGTGGATGCTAAATCGCCTACTCAGCTCAGCACTACCACAGGCTCATCCACAAAATACAACCAGACCCTGATGGAAGCAGTGCATGAATAAGCCTCAAACCTTCTTTTCATGACTCAAAGCTTTCCAAATTTTACAGTTAAGACCTGATTTTCTCATCAGTAAGCATCTTCCCCTTGCCTTGACTTTCAGAGAAATTGCCATTTGAGAATACAGCTTCTGTAATTCCTACTTCTCCCCGCACAGCAAGAAAGGCCTGTTACTGCACACATGGCAGTCAGCAGCAAAGCTGGAGAAGCAGAATGTTTCTAGGGTGAGGGAAAGTAATTTATGGCTACCAGGCTCCAAAACAAATTCACTGTTTTACTCATGCCCTGGCAGCAGCAATTAGACACCTATTAGAGTCCCCTACCAGCACATAAGAGAATTCTTATAATTGTTTTCTCTCAAGCTTAGGCTGGTGAAACTAAGTCTGCAGGTACTGTGAAGGGCTGTCATTCCCTTCCATTGTTTTGTTTCCTTTATTATGAAAACAAGGAATGCTGCTTATTGTTTAGGTGTTCATTACATAAATAAAGGGTTCCATTAACTACCTTTTACTTTCCTGTGTTGGAAGTGCCTAGAAGAGGCAGGTTATAGCAGCACAGATAAATTGCTTTAACAGGACCTTTATGTCTTTTAGGTTTGTGCTTACACTCTCCTAACTGCAGTCTGTTGGAAACAAATACATGTGAGATGACACGTGTATCTCTGGTTTCTATCACTTCCATCCACTTTGGGCCTTCTAACACTTTATTTCATTGAGCAGAACCTCACCTCACTCAGGTAAGTGAGATATTGCCCAGTTTGGGTGTACATTTCAGAATCCAGCTATTTATAAACAATGTTTTCCCTTCAGCTATGAGTACAACAAAAGTAACCAGACTCTGACAACTGAGATGAGCCTTCACCATCTACTGCATATTTACCAGCTTCAAAAATGTTGTCACACAGTTTTCATTCTACAGTGCAGCAGAGAAATCCCACTTGCTTCAGCAGCTGCTCCTGGTGACAGTGACCTGTGGTACTGGAAGGCTAATGGAATTGCACAGGTGGCACTCCAGACATCATCTCTACTAAGTGAAGTTGTGCAGGTGAAGCTGATACCGTGATTTAGTGCTTGTTAGGGGTGAGCTGTATGTGATGGAAAGAACCCAGTATGATAGCAAGGATCTAAGCTGAGTTTGAAGTCCTGATATTTGGGGAAAAAACAATTTTCAAAAGAATTTGCTGACATAAGGTGTGGAAATTCCTGAGATTCAGTGATCCACATCTTTCTATGTCAATATGTATGCCCTTTTGTGCCTCTTTCCATAGTAGAACTGTTTTTCAAACAACTGAAGATTTGAAATGTCAAACATGATCATTCCACCAAACCCATAAAAACATTCCTTAAATTAGGAATCAATCAACAATTTTCTTTATCTGTTCATATTTAGAACAGTGCTACTTCCATAATGGCCTATTATCAGTTTTCACCATGCTTTTGGATACTTGTTGAAATCTATCTCTCCTTGAACATACATTTATTAAAACACAAGCATATATTCAACTTAATTTTTAAAGAAGTTCTTGTTCTGGTCAGTAGTTCAGGCTCTGTTCTACTACCAGTTAATATCCTTAATTACAATATCATTATAGGTTGTTATAATTATTTTATCACTTATGAAGATTACAGTCGTTGGATAAAGGCATTTAAAGTTTTTAAGTGTGAAACATATAAGTGTAAGAATACAAAGGACTTAATTCAGTTAAAAGAATCACATGGTTGAGGTTTGTTCTTTTCAGTCAGTACTATGAAACTATGTTAGTATTTAATGCTGAAGAAAACTGACACAGGACAAGGTCAGCTCCTAAGCCTCAAAGCCTAGGAAAAGTTAGAAGAAAAACCTTCTCTCACTGATACTGCTTTTAACAAACTCCATCCCTCCTTTCATTTCCAGCTCCATTAGGTGGCCAAGAGCTATAAATATGCAAATCTGAGAGAACCTGAACAGCAAACCCAAACCTCCACGGTCTCCTCAGGCACAGCACCATTGATCGGCTCCAGAGAGCAACACAAACAGACCACACATCCCTTCCATGCTGCAGGTCATCCTGCTGGCATGCTGGGGTGATCCTGGCAGGCCTGCTGCTCTCTGGTTTTCTCTCTCCTTCCCTCTGCCCCAGCATTTAACTGTTGGCTCTGCACTGTAACACAGTCATCAAACTCAAGTTCCTCTATGGGCGGTTTTCCTTCGCCGATAATAAACGTTCTGCAATAGCCGCCACTGTATAATTGATGTCACAGGAAACAGCACATGTGTGCCATGTGAAAGAGAAGTCCCAGAAATTTCCTTTTGAAAGGAACAGGGCAGACCCTCCTCCCACACAAACTAATAAAGCAGTCATCAAAATAAGTGGGGTTTTAAGTTCTTCATCTCACAGTATCAACTAATTTGCACTAAATCTCATTAATATTTCACTTAGTGTTCAAAACTGTAATTTTTGGTTGGGGAGAGGGCTGTCACTTCAATAAAGATTTTTTTTCAAAATGAAGGTTCAAAGCTGCTCCATACATTGAACATTTTAATGCAGCCTCTGCACTGTAGCAAGTTGAAAGGAAATCTCATTAGGAGAGGATTCCAGGACAAAAAAAAAAGCACCGTCACTGTTAGTACTAATTAGCTGCTTTTTCAAATTAAGTTTCCAAAAACTGAATGAGTAGATGGATTTTTTTCCCTCCCCAGATGTATTCCTTCAGGTCAAGGGTGAGGCACCCTGGAGGGTAGTGTTACTCCATGTTCTGATCCAGCAGCTGAAAAACCTGCCAATTTCTTAATCCAGCAAGAGACAGAAATTCCGGTCTGCAATAACAATATCACAAAGCAAAAAGAAATGTAATTTCTGCCAGAAACGATGGAGTTCTTTCTTTCAAAATTAACTGAACAATAATTTAAATGTGTGCAAATTTGGCAGTGCTTTAAAAACAGTCCACGTGATATCCTAGGGCATTAATCCATTTTAACCATACTAACAATTACCATGACAGGTACACAGGCAGAACCTACATCTTGTAGTCATGGAACAACCAAAAAATTTTTCTGCACGCTGAATTCAGAAGAGTCAAGGAATGAAGGAGCCAGTGAGTCAGTGCAAAGGAAAATCTCATATGAGTTGGAAAAAAAATTAATAGGATTTCTGCAGCAGGCTATGACTTTAAAACATCATCAACTCTTCCTCTGATTTAATTCAGCTTGAGTTAGAGAAAGGCATTGACAAGTAATGAAATTCACAGCATCTACAAAACCACCCACAAAAATCAGAAAGTACCTAATCCCTGCAGCCTAGGCGGGTGTGTAATCACCTGTACCCTGATGGTACATTAAGAATTTATTCATCTCATCTGTTGACACCTATTTATGTTTTCTTTAGCCATGCACAAGAAAGCCTAAAGTAATCCACAGCTCCTGATTTGAAAATAATACACTAACAGAACCTCAGAAGTTAAGTTCTCCCTGGACTCAGCACATTTAAGAAGCACACTCCAATGCACCCAGATGATCATCCTGCACAGGATCTTCAAGTGAAAAACAGTCTTATTCTGCAAGAAAATACCTGCAGTACTTTGAGAGATAAAACTAGTGTACCAATGGACCATGGTATTTAATCAGGGGTGTTTGTTTAAAGGAAGTTATGTACTTAGTACACTTGTAGGTCTCACATCTGAGAGGAGGGGAAAAAAAAAAAGGGGGGGGGGGGGGTTGGGTTGGGATGCAGGAAACTGAAAACATTTTAAGTTCTAGTTTAATTCCTTTAGATGCCCTTCCTGTGAACACAAGTCCTTTTCAACTCGACCATAACTCCACTTCTTAGGTGGTAGTGTTGTTTTCTATCAGGTTATCTAGATGGAAAGCCCCTGAAGGGAATTCTTGCCTTAAACATGCCTAATGGGAAATGAGAAAGTAGAACTGGTTTTTACAGTTGTTGTATTTTGTTGCCAAACCCTTGAAAATCATCTGTTGCTATATGGGGAAAAAAAAAAAAAAAAATTAATACCCATTCAAAACAGGTAACCCACAGTCTACTGGAAATCTTTACTAGTGGTATCTAAATGCTCCAGTAAATTTTTGGTTCTTTTTCACCTGGACTCAAGCTGTCAGAGACCTTTCAAGGGCAGCCACTCTAAATTAAGTTTACTGGAACTTATTTTACGTCAATGTTTATTTAAAAGAAAACAAAATCTAGCGATCAGAAGCAAAAGAATAGTCCAAGTTTGACTGAAGTTGACAAAAAACCTTTGACTGGGCTGAAGAAAGGAGAGTGGACAATGAGATCCCCATGGGGGCTGAAAAGTACAAACGTTTTCCTCTGAGCAGGTGTCACTGTAGGACACAAAAGAAAGACAAGACTCCAAATATTTCCGAAGATAAAGAGTATCGAAAAGCTTTATTGTGTAATTCTTACTACCTTTTATGAGTTGTTCTGATACAGACTTAACATGATTGGTGACTGGAAACGACACCTCTCTAATCCCATTGGTTAAAGTAGAGAAACAGTAAAACGCCTAGAAAAAGATTGTTTTTTAGAAAAGATAGTTGTTTGCCAAGAATGTTTTGAGAAGAAGCGTTCTTGAGAGACTTTTCCCTTGGGAAAAATTAGCAGCTGCTAGCAGGCTAAAGTCTCTTAGACTTAGAAATTTCAGGCCCACAAGTAGGTCTCATTTTTTAAAAGCTCTAAGCTATTTTTTAATGGGATTCATCTTTATCAGGGTCTCTAAACTCTGTCATGTGTTTCACAAAATGCAACATATTTGCAGGCATATGTGGTTCTGAATAATGAATTCATTTAACTCTGCCTTTCATTACTGCCTTTTGACTGTCCCAGTAGCCAGCACAACCACGCTCACTCCTGAGTGCTGGAGCAGGAGAAAGAATAGGTGTGAACACTTGAAAGACTCGAGACATGAGTGCATTGGTTTTAACAGAGACATAATCAGTGGGGGCAATAGAATGCCAATTTGGATTAGGATCTTGAAAGCCTGCTGAGGCAAGCTGTGTATTTCTAGCACTCATGCTGCAACATAGCACTTGTGCTTGGTGAGAGGTGAGTAGGGAGGATTAGCATGACCTTTGCTTAATGAACAGCACTAAAAACCTTTAGGGATAGAATGGTAAACAAAGTGAAGAGCTGGAAAATAACAGGAATCACATAACTTTTATTAAAGATTGTCTTGTTTCTCTTCAATTTTTAAATCTGTAATTTTCCTATCACTGACTTTTGTGTATCCCAAAGCAAATTTATCGTGGGACCTCATTCAAACTGCTTAGGCTGAACTTGTTTCATTTTTATCTACTGAAAAAGTAAAAGCAGAAAACTCAATGCACATTGTCACCACAGAATATGAAAATACCTTAGAAAGTGACACCACTGATTATGAAATCTGACACAAAATTTTGGTGCTCCAGATACTTTAAGATCTGGAGAAGTTGATTGTACCTGTGTCATTTTACTCCTTATGTTATCTTGATTGGTCTTGAGGTCTTTGTAACTACTAAAACTCAAATGAGAAAATAAAAGTGATATCTTGTGTCTTCTCTGTAAGATTTTGATGCTTCCGTGTTTCATCCTGCTCTGTTGTCACAGGCAGCACAGCATCTGAGCCACTGCACTGGGGCATGTAGCAAACAAATTTTTTGTGCTTCCAAGAGAAAACTGGTTTCAGGGCTATTTAATAACAATATCCTCCATGTCTCCAATTTTCTGCAGCCCTCCTTCCTGAGCCAAAGAAGAATTTGTTTCCTGTCTGTCTACTCCACATTTGACCCAGCTACTTATGACACTCAAGGGGAATATTTGCCCTTCGCAGAAATGTGCTCTTTGGGCAGAGACAACCAGTATTGCCAAAGTTATTGCAGAACGTGGTTGGAAAATTATCTGGTGGAGAGATTGTTATTGCCGTGCCTTTTGGCATCGTAGCAGTTTATTTGTCATATTCATTACTAACTAAAGAAACACTTTTAAAGGAGTGAATCAGATGCATGGGACTGCTTTTGTAAAAGGAGCAACAGAGCAGGTTAGTATTTCTCTGTTTGAAAAAGACAACTGGAGGCTGGTTAGAGGGAGTCCTGTAATATTATGACGGGAAAGGAGACAGTGAACAGACATTAATCATTCACTACTGCTTCCAATACAAAGGGGGAAGAAAGAGGGGGAAGAAATCAAATAAATTTGCAGAGCTGGGATCAGATGAAGCATCTTTGCACAGAGTAGAATGGTGAGATATTTCTTCATATAATACATATATAAGCTATGTAGAAGTTAAGTTATGAATTTCATTCCAAAAAAGTCAGAAAAAGCTATAATACTAAATGGGTTGAAAAAGAATGGACAAAATGACTAAATAAATTCCCACTAAAGTGAGTCCCACTAAAACCAAAGATCTCTGCTTCAGGACATAGCTAACACAGACATTTTTTAGCTTTGAGAAATCACTCAAAAGTAGAAGAATATTCAGAAGACACTGCAGTATGCCTGCTCAGGCCTCTAGTCTGTCCTGTGTTCCTACAGAGGTTGGGCACCACCATCACAACCACAAGGTGCTGGACCACACTGACCTTGCTCTGACTCCATCCTTGTTTCTAGACAGAAACATCTTCCAAAAGCCAGAGACATCACTCAACTAGGAGCTTTCTAGGTCTGCTTTTCTCACACCCGAGATTTCTGACTATTCTCTTAGTCTTTTAGAGTAAATTAGGTGAATAGAAAAATATTCAGTAGAACAGCTTTTTTTTTTATCATTGTTTGTGTATATGTAAGAGAGCAAAATGAAGAGAAAGAGAGAGATACAAGTTGTGGACATTTTCAATACAATAAAAGCATCTGTGATCCCTTTAGCAGAAAAAAGCTGCAAGTCAGTGGGTAAACCAGAATAGTCCCATTGCAACCAATGGAACTGCACCATTTAGCCTAGTAGAAGATTTAACCTGAGTTTCTTAGAAATGAATGGCTCTCAGATTTGCAAAAGGAGGTTGCTGACACACAGAGCACTGCAAATTCCTTCAATTTGTTCAGCTGGTTATACATTTCACTGTAAGCCAGATCTCAGATCCGCCTCCTCTCTCACCCATTAATTCTCCTCTAAACCTGACCTTGTTTGTTCTTTGACCCCGTTTTGCCACAGTTCATAGTAATCCTTTTATTTCTGCAGCTCCATCTATCTTACAATCTCTGCCTCCTTTCTTATTTGGGTCCTGTGTACTATAAAATATCCACTGAATTTTCATGTGCTGCGTAGTGTGCCAAATTGCCTCATGAAGGACACTCCATAAAATGCTGTTCTTAAAACACTATCAAATATACTACACAGTTTATATAAAACTAACTTTGTGCTTCAACATGTGAGCATCAATTCTTACAAACAAGATTATTGTAATTAAAATTCCAACTCAAGTAAAAAAAATAAATAAACCACCACCACCACAAAAAAAAAAAAAAAAAAAAAAAAAAAAAAAAAAAAAAAAAAAAAGGGATGGTCAGTGTTGGTGCTGTACAGAAGTCCTGGGAATAATCAAGAGAACACTACATTAATGGTTTTGCAAACAAGAAGTTCACAGCAGAAGGCACTAAAGCAGATTTCAGACAGTGTCAGTTTACAGCTTAAGCTCTCCTATATTTCCAATTGTCTTTATGTGTCAGCATGTTTTTTACATCTATTTATCATATTTGTTTTTGAGGGAAGGTAGCAGCTGGAAAGTTTTGTTGATTTGAAATATTTATTTCACATCTTTCCTAATGTAGGCGATACCACTACAGACAAACAGACTAAGATTTTACACCTGCTACATGAAGTTCTATAAGGTGAGTTAAGCAAACCAAATTGCTGGCAACTTCACCTTAATGCTCCTTGTTCTAATTACATTTTTAATAAGGTACTTAAAATTAACGTAAAGTTAATTTACTCTTGGTATGTAAAAAATGTTTGAGTAGTGGTCTTAACTTAGGTTCATTGATATTTCCATCTTCAGTGGATACCATTAGGTTTGGTGGTTCAGAAGTTTTTGGAAAGACATAGGATTTACTGTTCTAGTAGGCACCAAGAGTGCAACATGGCCAGCACAGGAGTGAGAGAATAGGGTGGCAAGAGGAGAGGGGTGGGACAGCAAACTGCATGTGTGCACAGCTCCAGAAAATGCAATCCCTGATCTAAGAAAGCCCTTGATCCTGGGGCTGTCAGAGTTACCAGGACAATGGCATTGCTGTCTTTTCCAAAGCCCTGCAGTGCACCCCCACATCAGACCTCAAAGTCCCCTCCTTCTGCTGTGAAAATTCAGTTATCCACTCTCTTGTGAATTCATTTTCTACTAAGTGCAGCCCTGCAACATGCCCGGCTGTGTCCTACAGGGAAGCACACACACTACCAGCAGTAGTTCAGATAACAGAAATTGTCCCTGCATCAGCAGCAAGAAATGTGTGAGCTAATTAATGCTGTTGCCTCTCAGCAGGATAAATGAGCCTTTGCAGAGCTCTGGCAGCTTTCCTGCCCCTCGTTCCAGGATAGCTGGGGCGTGTAAAGCTTGATCAGCAGGTCCTACACAGGCTCGGACCTGGAACAGATTCATTGTGATTTCTAGTGATATGAGCCAGCTTTTCTGAAACACAAAGACTCATTTCTTTAAAATACTAAACCTGGTATAAAATCATTGAAGCAAGCATAGCTTATTATTCTGCTAAGGGCTCACCAACCCATCTAAACACAGTGGTAAGCATCCCATGCTGATTGTAGTCATCTTCAGTTCTGAGGGGTAGGTGAACCATCCTACCTAATCCTTGCTATTTTAGGCCAGGATTTGCCTTCCCATTTTATGTTGCTGTTTTCCCCTTTTATGTTCTGTAACTATGTTTTATGAGCTCCTTTTCATTGAAATACACACTACAGCGCGCTGGTTGCATTACATGTCAGTTGAAAATTTGTTACATTTCCAGATATAATCCAGGCACTCAATACCCTGGACAAATTGACAGTTGTCACTTCTTCCAAAATCTGGTCGGAAGGGGCAATCATGTTCACAAAAATCCAATCATATGGTACCCATCTGGCACTATTATCCTTTCTGTACTTACTGGAAACACTCCCATCAGCAAAAAAACCCCAAACATCGGTCTCTCAGAAGCAGGCTGCTACTAGCTGGTGAGGAAGAGCAGCAAACCAGTGAAGAAAATCAAGCAGTTTTCCCTCAGTAGTTTACCACGTAGCCCATGCATTTCAGAATCATTCTAAAGAATATCAAAGGTGCAAATGTAAACTTAGACTTCTGTGGCTGCCCGCCCTTGTGAGTCTTTAGAAGATCACGTTAGAGAACGCTTTGTGAGGTTTAGCACATTGCAAAACAGCTTCTGCAAATTGCAGCAACATGGCAGCTGGGCTAACCCCCAGGTAGCTGTGCTAATGACCCCTGCTGCGTTTACTGTACGTTATCATTGCCCCTGAAATTAAATTACGGTTTTACAAGAGTTTCTGCAGATTGACAGCCTTTAGCGGTTACTAAATTCAATGGATGCTTGGAACAAGGAATAATGGAATTAAATTTACATCTCAGAAAGTGCCGTATTTTATAAACCCGTGATGATTATAGCTTAACAAAAATAACAGCAGATTTCAATTAATTTTAAACACAACTGTGTTGTTTCCATAGGATTTTGTTTACCTTTCACTATGTTATCCTGGGTTCACAGAGGAAAAAAATATTACAAACGAGTGCAGGGATTTTAGTTAGATTTGCCATGCCAGTGCTAACCTGGCAGAGATTTGTTTCTGTACCAAGTCTCCTTGACAGAGGAGGGGCTGCAAGGGCAGGAAAACCTCCCAAAATCTATCCCACTTGGGCTGGATTGCAAGTTCAGCTCAAGACATGTGTAGTGATTTTAGCAAATCCTGTGTGAAGCATCAGTTTTATTACACAATTGAATCATGAGATAAAATGGGATTTAGCTTTGGTGTTTTGTTTTGGTTTTTTTTCAATAAACTGATGAAAATTCCTGGAGCCAGGTAAATTTTAAAGCCATTTCCACCTGCAGTAAGAAGATTCGTACTCATTCAGACAGTGCCCCAGAGATTTGACGGTATTGTTATATGTAAGTTGTCAAGAAGAAAAAGGAAAAAAAAATATTATACTTGAGAGTTTAACCTCTGGGTCAGATTATAGGAGAGAAGGAGAAAAAAAATCTACTTCAGCAGGTTTAAACAGTACAATAAATCTGTTCTGACAGATATTTGACAGCCATGTTTTTACTGCCCTCTTTCTGTTTGAGTAGATGGAAAGGAAAGCAATGCTTATTGAAGGTCATTTTGGAACAAATAAGCAATCAATACAATCAGAAAATTGATATGATTTTGTTGGAGCAGCTAAGGGCCTGTGTGAGTTTAATAGAACAGGAATGTAGCTTGCTATTTACTTACATTAATTATAAATCAAGACACTAAAATATATATTTTCAAGAAATTCTTTCTCTACTAATTAATATGAATATTAATATACTCCTGGAAATACAGTGCCTGGAAGCAATTCCAAGATGCCTTTTCTATGTCAAGCGATTACCAACAGAAGTAATTTTAAGACAAAGTAATTCTTACTGAATATCATTCATGAACATTTCAACAGGATGGAAACAACCATGGCATTCAGAGCAGAAGAGACTCTCCTCCTGCAAGTTGTACATCCCATAAAGCAAACATAAACAGATGTGCCTGTCTATTGGTTCATATCTGTGGAAGACTATGGAGCTGTAAGGATTTACATCAGCTGATGGTAATCCAGGTCCTGATCCAGATCCCTAGCAGTGTGTTGTTATTTTAGGTTTTACTGGCTGCATGCTTTTAGGTGGGGGAAAAACAAAACATTGCCACCAAAGAAAGAAATATTAAATTATTACAGGAGAGAGAAAATTTGAAAGTCATGGTGAATGCCTTCTTTTAGTACTTCAGGTAACACTCTGGGCCTACAGTGTCTGTTATAAGGATGGTGGATTAAACAGCCAGGAAGAAATGCTCCATATAAAAATTATTAGTATTAGTAGATGCAAAAAGAACAAAAAGGAGGAAGACATTAATAATCCCACTGGGCCAAAACAAAGGTTCAGTTAACATCAAAAACCATCTCTTTGCAGTTACAAGAAAAATTCCCAGAAGATAAAACAATGGAAGAACTATTTTTAATACATAGGTGTGCTCCAACTTCCAACAATTTTCATCTCAAGGACTTCCTAATTTGAATATTGTAGATTTTTCAAAAATGCAATCCCAATAGTGCTGCAACACTGACTTTTCCTTGGTAACAGGAAATAAGAAAAACTTATCTAAGATACTGTACATAAAGAGATTTAAAATTTTACAAGAGTCCAGGAAAATTAGATGTCCAGATCACTCTGGATTTCAGAGAGATTTAGGACACCGACCTGCTTTGAATGTTTTAATAGTGTTTCTGATATTTTGGGATATTTCCTCAGGACAAGGACATGCACATTAGACTCTGCTGATGATTTCCCAATCACTTTGCTAGTGTAATGGAAGTTTCTGCAGACATGTCAAAAGATAAGTGGATGTGGAGAAGGGGACAACCTATTTTTCTTAGTACTTGTCCTTCCTGCTTCAGTTTGTGTGTGTTCTTTATCTTACCCAGGGTTCCAACAAGTGTGGAACTCATCAGTAGGATAGTGTAGCCAAGTTTCCACTACAGTGACCATTTGAGAATTTTTAAGTAAAAATGTGATTTCCGATGTTACCAAGCCATCACTTATACACAGAAACCAACATTTAGGTACCAGGAGACCAGAGAATCAACAGAACAGCACAGAGCAATGCAGTCAGAAGTCTCAAAGGTGAGAGAGTCTGTTGTCAGTATTGTTCCTAAACTGTGATCACAGAATCATTTAGGTTGGAAAAATAGAATTCCAAGGCCATCGAGTCCAACAATTAACACAGCCCTGCCACATCCTCCACTAAACCATGTTTATATGTCTATATAATAAGTGCTGGTTTTGTCTCCTAATTAAATATGGACTAATATTACCATTTCTTTTCATCTTAATGCCACTCCTTTAATATGTATATCTCAAATTCCTCTACGGCCTATCACTTTTGAGTCAGGAAAACAAAGAAAGAATTAAGAATAGCAAATTATGTTGTAATTTGTCTTGCTTGTTTGAAGAAGCAAAAAGAATTAGTTTATATAGAGTTAGAAAATTGATATCTAAAACTTACTCATCAGACTTGGATACAGAGAAGACATTAATTCACATCTGAAAAATTCCATATTTAGAATTGTTTTGTCACTATCACAATGATGTATCTGTATCACAATCAGTCACTTAACAACAGAAATAATTCTTGATTTTTCAAAATTATGTTTTCAAACTCACTGCATATGTTTCCTCAAAGACTCATTAGGGGATTTGTGATGGAGACAATTTCATTTTGCTGTACCCCAAAGGCTGAAAATTTTATACAAGAGCTCCGTGTGCCATATTTCAAAGAATGATGGAACACTTTAGGGGGGCTATTCTGGATCAGACTGCAGTTTATTGTACAATTGTAGCTTGTCAACTTTTTGTCATCATGTCCAGTATTTAATTTTAAGCTTGCACATTTCCTTATGAACAGCTTACTGTAACCTTGATAACTCTATTCACTTTCTGTTGATGGCTCTTGAGCAGCTAACAGCACAACCAAATCCAGAGCGAACAATTAATATTTTATAAAGATATCTACTGTCACCTATTTAACATTCATAACATTCCATGAATGCATCTTAAAATGCATATTAACATTTTACAGATGTTGTGCTACTTGTAACGTATATTTATATGCATTTTTTGATCCTTCTTAAGTCGTAGAACATTGTGCCGGTATTACCAAAACATATGCAGAAAGTTGGTACATGTTCAAAAGATCACATCACAAAGCCATTCATCACTTGAACCTCCCATGCATATCACATTTTGGTTGATAACTAAGTCACAGCATAAGGGAATGGTAAATTCATACAGTGAGGCTTGCTGGAAGGTCTGATTCTATTTTATAATGTCCTGGCTAACAGATTCCATGGAGCTCTGTCAGGTTGGGAAACTGCAGTGAGCCTGTGAAAAACAAGACCTAAATCAAATGATCAACCATGGAGAATTTTTGTTGTTTGTTTTCCCCCATTAAAGAAACTTTTTATAAGGTTTGATTTAGTTCAGATTCAAAACTTTGTTTTAAGTCAACCACACGGTTAAATTTGAAATGTCTATAACTGACATGACAAGGAAACAATCCCTAATTATTAAGTGATGTGCAGAAATTTGGGAAATGAGCAGTCAGCATAGGAAGGCTTAATATTATTAAGAATAAAAGAGAGCAAAAAATACATTTATGGGAAGAGTGGAGAAAATGACGATACCAACTATCTTTACTATATGATCTTTCCTTTTTTTCTCCAAAAAATGAGATAATTTTCACATCTAATATATGCAATTAGGACAAAGATATGAAAAAGTTAATCCTTGAGAAAATTTTATCAAAAACTTTTGACTACTATTCACCTCTTAACTCAAAGTCATGGGATCTAAAGTTGCATGAATAATTGATGCTTCAGTTCAGAGTTCTTACTTTCTCTATTTTTCTTGTCCAATGAATAATTCATTATTTTTTGCAAAGTGGAGCACTTTAAATAGGAAAGATTAAGAGAAAGCCATTTTCAAATGCTCCATATCATTTGATTTGGAAAAGCAATATATCTAAGTTCATGTCCCCCATCTGAATATGGCAGGCAGCAGAGCTGAAACCTTCTCAGATGCTCAGAAGGTGTGTGAGTAGGAGGAACATCAGTACCTCTGCTGCAGTCCTCATCATTGTGCCTGAGCCTCTTGAACTAAAACTGTCAAACATTACATTTTGATTGTTTTCTAGCTCTATCATCTTCTCGCCAATTTTTGTTTCCTTGCAGTTGGGTCAAGATAGCAAAGTTTGCACTGCATTCAACATTTTAATGCTGTAATCTTTAGCAGTAATTCATAAATAGTGATTTTACACATGTTAGTATATCATCTATCCACTTTCTAATATTTCTTATGAGACATTCTTGTCAGAATGACTAAATGTTTGCAGCCCTTAGACTACAAGTATTCATTATTACTTGAAATGTCAATAAATCCATAAGATGCATTAATTTATAGGGCATTCAGAAAGATAAGAGAGAAGATATTGCCTCTTAGATCAGACCCTACATTGACTGAACTCTTCTCAAGTTCTTCAGAAATAGTTTGTTTTAATTAGAAGTTTTAATTTTGATTCCATTTTTAAAATACTTACTTGGATCTTCCATTCCTCAGACCTCTATCATCTTTATATATTTTCCTTTTGATAGTAAAGCTGAGTTATCCCCAGATAACTGAAACTTGAGCCACTTAGCATAAGCTATAATTATGTGTTCTATTTATACACAGAGAAACAGTTTGAACAGGAAAAAGTTGAAAGACCCATCCCAGATTACTTAGAGGGCACAGGCTGTACATTATTTTTAATGAACACGCAACAGTGGCTTCAATTAAGTATCTATATAAATTTAATGATGGTTTAAAATACTCATAGCATTCATTATCTGATAGGCAATCAGCCTCAATTCTATAAAATTGTCAGCATATTCCTTTTTATGGTGACAGAGAGCATCCTTATTATCTGCAGCTTTTCATTGCAGTCATACTGAGGTTTAAGAGACTGTATTGTCACAATACTACAACTGATAATGGTTTTTATCACTGCTTTAAAACTTCCTCGATCTTATCTAAATGGGGAGCAAGGGAATTTTTTTCCTCTTCTTTTTTCCCTATTTACTATGCAGCAAAAACTTGCAAATCTTCAATTTTTTTTTTTTAGTAAATGCAGAACTAAAATATTCCATATAACTCAAGCAAACTTTTAACTTGGTTCAAAGTTTCACAGTCCACAATGAGCTCTGGAGCACCAATAACAGGCTGCTGTACCCAGAATCCAGGAAGAGAATTTAAGAAAGGAAAGCCTCTGTGACACCAGACTTTACTGCTCAGGTGTCCAAAATAACAAACATTGCACTTGCACTTGAATTAGCTTGTCCAGTTAACACATGCTCTTAATTTTTCACCCATGGCAAATCACCTCAACAGCTCCCCTCCCGTCCGCCCCTGAGACAAATCACTGCAAGGCTGCTGTTGAGTTTGAGCTTGACATTAATATTCATCTCCTGGATGGTTCTTTATGAAGATTCCCAGCAGCCAACCTGCACAAGGAACTGCCCCAAGCCCTCAAGTACTATTGTACTGAAAAAAGTTTACACACTTCATTCGTAATGTGAAAATATGAGGGGAAGGAAAATGAGCAGGAAAAGTTACAAGTTTCTGAAATGTGACTGCTTGTTAATTGAGGGCTAAATAAAAATCCACTTGATGAAACCCTTTTTATTAAGTTCAACAGACTGATTATAAAATGCCCTCAAAATCTACACAATCGTGCTTTTCCTGATGTGACCATCTTTCATCCCCCTTTACAGCAGATTCCCGTTAAACACATCTGTAATTTGAAAGAATGGAGAGCATACAAAGAAAATAAAAAGCTTTTTTTTTTTTTTTTCCTGCTTTCCTCTCCCTTCCTTCTTTGAAGAGCTCACTGAATAGGAAAGTAAATTCAATTTTCTTTCCATTATTCCATAGCATTACACAGTGCTTTACCATTATAGTATGTACACACGTTTCCATTAACAGGAAACTCTTCCAAGGCATGAAAAAATGGAGCTACATTTGTTTTAGGGTACCCCTAAGCTCACCTAAACTGCCCTAAATATTGGAGTGCCTCAGGAGATATAATATATTTCTTTTTTAGCATCCTGTTTACTAGGGTTACATCCTTTACATAGAGGAACTGTTTTAAATTGAAGTTCTTGTAGCATAAAGGAAATCTGGGACAGAACAGACTTCTGTTCTGCTTTATAAGTTTATGGCAGATTCCAGCCATAACAGACTTAATTAACAACCATTTATCATAAAGATTTTATTATGAAATCGGAGCTTCAGGCTTCTAACTTCATCATTTAGTTTACATATTACTGCCTGTTATTATCTAACACTTATTAAATACCTCTGCTAAACCGAACACCTGACAATCTATAAAAATCCCAGACTCAGATTCTCCTTATGTCCCCAAGAGGAAATGTGAGCAATGTAACAAATGCTACTCTTTAAAAAAATAAACAAAACAAGCCTCAGTTCATCTGACCCAGGCTACAAAAAGCTCAGAGGAGGAAGACACATCCTTTACTTTAAAATTAAGCTAGTGGTGATAAATGTGCATTGAAAATACACCTATGCACAAGTTTCAGAATAGGTGAGTTTTCCATGTCTCCCTATGTTGCAGCAGCCCTCTCACTAGAGGATAGAAATGAGCTGAGACACAGACTTCTTGTTTATCACAGCATGAAAAGGGTCCTGGTTTGTTCCTCTTTACAGCTCAGCCATCCTGACTCCAACCATTCACTGACCCTGGCTGCAGCATGCGCCTGCTGTAGGTTTCCCTTGCAGCCTCTGACTGCTGGTTATTGCCGGCTAAACTCTGACTGCAGGGATCAGTTTGCAGACTCTGACTGCAGGCTTTTACCTGGCTAGACTGTGACTGCAGGTTCCAACAACAGGCTCTGACTGCAGACCCAGACTGACCTCACAGCAGTGATCCTCTCTCCTAAGGTTCCTTCTTCTTCGTGATCCTCACGTTCCTGATCCTCCATGATCATTCTCCTTTACCAACTAGCTCATTCCGTTTTATCACACTTATCTTTATTGGCTACAGCTGTGACTCATCGGGGTGAGGCTGTATTGGGTAATTAACACAGCTGTTACTTATCACATCAAGGTCACCTGGATTCCCTTCTGCATGCCTACTTTTCTTTCTGAGTATTAAATGAGTATCTGAGTCCTCTTTCACTACAGAATCATCTAAGGATCCTATCTACGAGTCTGTTGATTCCATCAGTTAACCTGGGAGTCCTCTTTGGGGAAATACAGTCTCTACACCAATGCCTATTTCCTCATATACATAATTAATACCTGGTAGGATCCTTTCTGCCCCCTCTGCATACTCCATTGCAGATGGGGCTTTTTCCATTCTACTGTAACACAAATTTTTGGGAAGAGTGATGAATGTGGTGGGTTTCACAGCGCTGCTCTGTCAGACTGTACATCTCCACATTCTCCACATTCATTTACAAAGGACAAAAATCCTGTTACTATAGAAACAGCAGTTTTACATGCCCTGACTGCTCTGTCTTTCAAAGCTTTGCCACAATGCTGTTACAAGATTCTTTTCTCTTTCTTTAATGTTATAAACCATTTGATCTTCACCAAGAAGTCACATACAAACATTTCCAAATATTCCTCTCATAAAAAATCCTAATTTTTATTCCTCTCTGTCCTGAAAGACCCAAAAGAGTAGGGGAGTAAATTGAATCAGTGATTTTAAATTGCTTGATTTAAAATTGTTAGATCTGAGCTTGATAAAAATAAAGTGGAAAAAAATTGCTACCACAATTTGAAATTTTAATTTATAATGTAAAAAATTATAATTCTAACATAACACAATTGATATCTTATTTAAATTTTTTAAACTGCCATAGGCAAGACCCACTGTATGAAAAAAATAAGATCTAAATCCTTCACAACCTTAAGCTAGAATAATTGCATGTTGCTTTATCTTTCTTATGGAGAGATAAGACTCTCCATAAGTCTTAGGAACAAACTTCTTTTTACCAGTAATTTTTTGAAGTCTAAAATGGGTGCACTTCAAAAAAAAAAAAAAAATCCTTGAGTGTTAAGATTGTTAAGATTGTTGACTTTTTTCCTTTTTTATTTATGTATATTATAATGCAGGTGACCAGGACTCTGCTCTGTGCCAGGAGCTCAATAATCATTAGATTTGCAAAGTGTGAACACATGTGACATTTACCTGGGAATTCTCCAGGAATCCTCTGGCTTCCTGATCCCACTATGTAGGAGTATTGACAAATACTGTGCAACAGTCTCTGCTGCTGCTGCTCAGCAATGAACAAGTGGAGAAACTGCTTCACATATAGAAAGTGACAAAATTGCTAAAATCAAAAGACCCATCCCAGAACAGAACTCCAGGTTCTCATTCATCTAATTTTCATCTCCTTGCTCTTCCTCAACACTTTCTTCACTGATCTGTCATTTAGTCAGTCTGTGTATCTGACACTGGACAAACATTCCAAGCTTGAGGATGCCCTCCTGTTTTCATGCCTTTTTCACTGGTTGCCACTCAGACCCCTTTTCCATCTCCTTTTCAGCATTCCACAGAAGCTAGGCAGCAGCACAACACTTTTATCTGAACACAGAAACTCAAACCATGGCGACCTAAAATCAAATGGGAGCCCCTCACTTCTACATCACACTTCTGATTCAAGAGAAAGTTTAGCAGGACTTAAAAGTGCCTGACATTTAAGCATTTAAGGGGGAGCTGCAGAGGAAAAGGTTTTTTCCAATTATCAAACTCTCTACTCAAACGCCTCTGAATAATGTCTGTTCTCAGGCAGTTGTATCTAACTTGTAAATACAGTCCTCATTTCATTGCAGAACACTCTGCCACCTGATGTGAGGCATGCATTTACATCATGATTTCTGCCGAGGTTACTGCCTGGTCTGCATCAAAGAAATCCTCATTTCTCACAAATCAATTTAGTGCCAAATTCACCACATGCTGTTAGCGGGGGCTTTGTCTCTTTGCCTGGAGCACATAGTGGGGAACCTGGAGTGGCTCCTCAGATACTCAGAAGTGACAAGATCATAGATCTTACTTTCTCTGGAAGGTGGAAGTTGGACATTTTTTCCTTTGGCAAGTGATTTTCCTCTCATCACAATACAATACTCCCCAAAACTACAATGTGGTCAGTTGGATTTACTCAGCAGAGGCATTCACAACATGCATCCTGCTAACTTGGGATGAGGCTGCACTGTCACCATATCCCCAGAACAGCTCAACTTGTCCCACTCCAAAGAGCATGACCAGGCACAATTTCAGCTCAGCACAGCTGTGTTTGGTACGTCTCAGGGCCTCACTTGAAAAATGCCAATTCTGTATCAGTGTTTCTTCCAGGCTGTCTCCTTAGGCATTGCTCTACTGTCAGTCAAAAACTCTGTAAGTTTGAAATACTTTCTGACTGATAATTTGTATACTATTTCTTCACTCCTATAATGTTGGTTTTGGGGTCTGTATATTTGAATACTCTCTCTGGTTTCTCACTTATGAATGCAGAATTCAGACAAAGAGATGACTACCATTTAAAGTTTCTGATCTTCTTTCATAACTGTAGCTTAGAAAAATTATTATTTTGAGGCTCTTGGTACATGTCTGAAGTCCCTCAAAAAGCATCAGATAAAGGATACCTGTTCAATATTCCAGATGCTGTTCTTACACCAGGATCTAATCACTGACCAACTGTGACAGATTTTTGATACTGCCAGGTGGTTTTGGATCAGAGGTTACTTCTGTGCTGCCTGAAATTTCTTTTCCTACCACAAAGCAATTGACCTAGCTTACAGGTGTTACAGAAGGTAAAATTAGGACATTTATTTTCTGAAATATTCTGTCTTTTGCTCTGGAATAAAGTTTAATCGTCATTTTAGGATAATTTAGGACCCCTGTCTTATTTTATTATGGCCTATAGAAATCTATCTGTTCTTCATACAACCTTATACCTTGCTAAAACTTTAGAAAAGCCCAACAGGGATTCCTCATCTTCCTTCTTGCTGAGATTATTCTGGAGACAGTACAATCAAGAGCATTGTTGTGCACGGGAATGGTTGATTCTGTGTCTATATCAACCACTGCAAGCTCTCAGTGCAAATGTCTTGTAGTTTCTTGGGCTGTCTCCTCAGTTGCACAAAATAAACGAATTTACTGTGAAACAGACCTAGCCCAGATGGCACTTTTTGCATGGCACTGGATTTGCAAACACAGGGTCTAATTTTGAAGTTTTGCTCTAAAGCTGAACAGATGCTGCGGCTGACGGGAGTTTTGCTTGCTCGCTTGCACTGCTTAGCAATGACAAGAGACAAATACACAATAGTTCATAAATTCTATCCATGATATCATCATAGCTGCGGTAACTTTCCTTGGCTAGAAGGCTATAATATCTTATTTCTGAGCCAGCTACCCCTGCCTCCCAGGCAGGCAGCATAGCCACCTCCAGCTTTGCTATTGGGATGGAAGAAAGAGCCATTTAGTGCTTCTGGTCTCTCAGAGAAGTTTCTGGGGACACAAATGGGGCAAAGTGGAGTAGATGAAAGCCCTGGTGCCGTCTCAAGTTTTTTCTCTAATAATTGTAACAAATGAAAGGTGTGAAAAAAATAAAAAAATATAAGCACTTCTGAATGTGGGAATTCTGGTCACTATCCAAATTGTGAGAGATAGTGCCCTCTAACTTTATGAATTCTACCTATTTTCCACAGCAATTAAAAAAAAAAAAAAAAAAAAAAAAAAAAAAAAAAAAAGTAGATTGCAGATAGTGAGATAGTGGCATAGATAGGAGCAGAACAATTAACCCAACGTTTGTGCAGGATCCTGTGGCACATAGTGTAATTTCCAGATATCACCAACCTCCTATAAAGCTCATATACCAATGTTTACTGCAAATAAAACGTTCACAAAGTCTCAAGTGAAGAAAGACTTTTCTTTCACCCAGTTTAGAAACATGAATATGAAACTTGAGTGAAGAAAGAACAAGGTGAATGAGTCATAAACACCTCCCTCCCTTTCTCCTCTCATTTCCTCAGAAAAATCTTAAATGTTGAAACTCATTTTAGGAATAGAATTCTTATTTTTCTTCTCATAAACCTTCCCACATGTCAGCTAGGGATAACTGAGTGCACGCAGGACTAACTTGGTAATTTTCATTCCAATGTAGGACAAAACTAACTAAAGGAAAAAAGCAAGTTTGTTTAGGTTAATGATTCTTTCTAAGATCCTTTCATCCAAGTTTCTACTCAGAGTGTCCAGTTAACTGGGGATGAGAAAACTACATGAGATAAAAGAAGCTGCAGCAGTCTTCACTAATTCTTCCCAATGAATCCAGACCAAATCATTTAAGAAGAATCTAGTTCCTTTTTTTTAGTATCTAAACTATGTTTTTACTTTTTGTTTTCAGACAATCACTTGCAAAAGTTACTTCTTCTAGCAGTAATCATGGAAACCAAGTATGAATAAAAATGTGTGCATGAGCTGGCCAGGTAGGGCATCTCCACAATAACTTAGACCTTTATGTAATTTAGGTGTAGAAAAATGCGTATTTCTACATGCAAATTTCTTATCATTTTATAAATTAAGGTATAGTTAAATGGAAGGTAACATTTGTTTTATAACTGCCTCCTAAAAGAAGTTATCATTTATATTTAGAAAGACAAAATCAAGGCCTGGAACTGAAGACAAAACAGGTAGGTTTGACTTGATAACGAGAAAGTTTGTGGAAAATATATTTTTATGTTTTCTTTGATGAAATGCCTTCCAACTAGCATGTGGAAAATAAAGGTATGTAAAAATTTATCTGATATTCATGCATATTTCCCCAAATGGAATACTAGTAATTCATAAGGTTTTAGTGGATGGACATTTTAAACTTTTAAAGTTTTACCTAATCAGGGCATATATCTGGCTGTCTATCAATTCAGAGTAGGGATTCCACAACATCAGCTTCACTAGAGCAGTTTAAGGCTTTCAGGATGTGTATTCTAGGACTCGCAATATAATGTTCACCTCAGTTTGTCTGCTTTGCAGACTATTCTTCCAGTACTTCATAAAAGGGCAGAAAGATCACTCTCCAGCACAAAGATTCTTTATATCCACTTTAATCATTCTTTGAAAGCTCTGGAGACTTACTCTTGAATCGAGCTAAACAGAAAACCTCCACTTCAACAGTTCATTCAGAGAGATGAAATTCTGCCTACTACATCATTGAACAAATTCCCAATCAAAAAGTAGCAATTACTGAATACATCAGTGAACAATGACATTGGGGAGGGCCCTGCTCTTCGTTCTGTCCAATAGACCATGGCAAAACACCTCTTTCATATCAGAGATTGCCACTGAATGAGACAGCCTCAGAAAAGCATCCAGTCCTGTACTCTTTTTTTTTCCTACATTTAAAAAACAATTATTTTAAAAAAACAAACCAACAAGGTTCTGCCTTAAAAGTAGGAAATTAATTTAAAATCCCATTACATTTTACATGGCATTAATGTTCTTTAATTTGTGACAATTATTATTCTGTAGCCATACCATTATAGTTCTCTGAAACTGTGCCCACAGGGGAAGTTTGGCATGACACCCTAAAGCAGCTTCTCTCACATATACTTGTAGTCACAGAATTTATAAATAGATAAATCAATAATTGTAAGTTTGTGTTGACCTTATATAGACATCCTCAGGACTGTTCTCTGCTAAAAAACATCACCATATATTATGTGTTTACAGATCCAGGGGGTTGAAAAAGCCAAATTATGACATTTGGCTTTTGCAGATGAAAGGGTATTGGACACAAGCAACACAAAATTCTTACCTTGCTGTGGTCCTAGCTTTGAGATATGGCAAATGCTGGGGTGGTCAGGAGCTGGAATAGGAAAGGCTGAGAGAACTGGGTTTGCTCCGCCTTAAAGACAGTAAACCTTAAGGGGATCCCTAAGGGCACAGGGAAGAGGGTGCCAGACTCTTCTCAGACCTGCACAGTGATGCTTCGCAGGATGAAAAGAGAAAACAAACACAAGCTGATAGACGTGGGAAATTCCAACTCAACACAAAAATAATTTTCAATTTATTTTTGAAACATATGGGTGTTCAAAATTGGAACAGGTCACCCAGAGAAGTAAACTATGACCTTGGAGAAGCTCAGAATTTGACCAGATGAGGCCCTGAACAGCCCTGCTCTTTTTAGCCCTACTCTGAGTGGGAAGTTAGAAGAGGTAAGCTTTGGAGGTTTCTTCCTAGCTGGTGATTCTGTGCCTGGCTTTCAGATTTGCTACATTTCACGCACATTGGATGTCCCCTCAGTTTTATCACTGAGCACTGATCATCCCACAAATAAAGACTGATGCTATTAAGGTTGCTGACAGAGAATAATCTATACAAAAAGAATGGAAAGCTTGCATTTGTCTGGATTTCTCACCTTTCAGGTAAATTATAGGAACTGCATTTCACTCTGGAGTCTTGGCAAGGATATGGGCGAATACTTGAAACTCAAACCTTTTCTGACCAGCTGTATTCAGTAACTCTCTGCTGCAGTGTATCCCACTGTGCAGAAGGCCAGAATAATAATAGTGTCTTTTCCATTCCTCAGATATCATTTCCTGCCACTGAAGGACCCTTAACAGAGTTCCATCCCTGTGTGTCTCTTAGCATTCAAGACAGACAATAAGCCTTAAATTGCAAAAAGTTGGCTTGATTATCTCGGCTTTCTTGAGTTACTAAGCACAAGTTAGCAACTCAAAGACATAGGGAAAGATGATGTATCAATATGACAGTATTAGAAGTGCTCCTATCTAGCAATGGCTCAAAACATAGTTAAATCTGGCTACTAAAATTTATTATTTTTATTGTTATTTTCCAGTCTGTTAAATTGGAAATGGAGATGGTTTAGCTCCAATGCAATAATATCAACATACAAAAAAATAATTTTAAAAAAATTTCACCTTCTCTTCTAAAGCCCTCATTTTCTGTGGCTGAATAACTTAACTTGCTACACATGAATTATGCAGCTCTCACTGGTATATGGGAAGAGGCAACAGCCACCAAATTATTTAATGCTTCTTTTGCTATGACTAAAGAATAGTAATAAAGGTTTTTTGCTTCTTTCTTAAAGGATGGAAGAAGAAACAGCAACAGAAAAAAAACACTCAGCATCTCAATTTTGTCTAAAGCATAATAATTTAATTTCCTTAGATATGCTTTTAGAAAATGAGAAACTTTAAAAAAACTAAAATCAAACAAACAAAAACCCCTTTCCTCCAAGTAGCAGAGAGGAAGATAAAGCAGTGTAGATGCGACATGAAAACAAAAATGTTTTGCAGCAGATTCCAGATCACATCTTCCCCTATAGAAACAATTGTCAGTGCAGCAAAGGAAGCTGCTCCAGTTGACTTTACCAAAGGATACAGTTCTGTCTTTTCATGGTACTTGTTACCTTCACCTCAACTCAGGCCAAAGAAGTGACAAGTGACATGGCTACAGAAACCTCAGCTATAGCAAAAGGGCAGTGTTCTGACCCTCTGGCGAATTAGCTTGTGTTTATTGCTTTGCCTGACATTTGAAAGCTGATTTTAGTGAAAACATTAACTGACTTATTAAATTAATATACACACTGCTGATGCATATATCCCAGGTGGTATATGACATCTATTAAATATATATGTACAGATGTTACCCCTATGTTTTCTTAGGAGACACTGTAATTGATCAAGTGGGAATAAACTAAGTCATTTTCATGGCTTTACTGGACATCTTAATGCTCATAGGTATAAATTAGAGTGGCAGATATACTGGAGCTTTTCCAAATTTGTCTTTGAAATCATGAGCTGCTCAGCAAAAGTTATGCTGCTACTGCTTTGGAACAGAATATATTGGGGGGGGGGGGGAGGGGGGAGTGGGGCAGGGAGAAAGACCAAAAAATTCCAAAAGCTTGAAAACAACCATATGTGAGTCCACCTTCTCCGCTGTCCTCTCACTCAGTCATACACATTGCAGTCTTAATTTTAGTGCCTTTATTTTTGCTTACTTTCCACTAAGCAAAGCTCACAAAGTCTATTAAGAGCACAGTGAAACTGAGAACTAGTTTGCTATATCACCTTCTATTTTTGCCTAGTAAATAAAGCCTCCCATGAAAATTAAAAAAAAAAAAAAAAAAAGGCAGAAAAATTTGTCTTAGAGAAGTTTTTGGATAAGTGAGGGCCCTACTTACACGGAGCTTTCAAACTTCATGTTAAATCTGTAAGAGCAACACTAGCCTTAAGGGGAGAAAAGAGGCACAGGGGAAAAAAAAAAAAAAGAGCAGCTAAATTGGGCAATGCCTCCACCACTCTCTCATAGCCCATTTGTGGAAAAAGAAAGCTCCAGTTGCAGCAATGAAAGCCCTAAGCGCAGAAAAGGAACCATTGTTCTAAAGTCCTGAGCTGATGTTTTAAGCTGCACCTTGACTCATACACCTGTTTATATCCTACTTGATTATGGGTCCTGTAATTCTGCCTGGTGCAATTGTTGTTGCTTGCATTCAAAACAATCAATCAAAGACACAACAAAATGTTTAATGAAAGGATGAGAAGTAAACCTTACATGGCTTATTTTTTGAATTGCACTGAAATGCATCCATGCTATTTACATCCCGCTTCTGTGCTGGGCACTAGCAGGCAAAAAGGTACTCAGAAATAATTACGAGGCAATTAACTCGCAATTCTCTATTCAGGTGTAGAAAATCTGGAATTTAACATCAGTCACTTGTGGACGCTTGTGCTGAAAGTATAATTCCCAAAGAGTTTACAAAACTTCTACAAAGGCATGGGATATAAACCAACATTTTTAAAGGATATCAAGGAGAAATATCACTGCTTAGATGGACAAAGACACAGTCCTTTCTTATTAGAAGAGAAAAGACATGATTAAAAGCTTTAAAAATGCCAGTATATCTTGCCCATCACATGGATAAGAAACAGCTGAGGAAACAACATGCAAAATGTTTTCTTTATGGTTGCAACTGACTTTAAGTGACAGATTTTAAAACTGATATATAGGGAAGAGATGCTTAGAAAAGCTGAAACACTGAATTCTGTGAAAACTGCAGAGAAGCCCAGTTAGTACTCATTCATGTGGCTAAATTTCAACTTCTCAGGTTCAGGAAGAACTGCCAGACACATGAGGGATTCTTGGCATATGAAATGCTTAAAATACAGTGCTTCTTCTCCTTTATGCCCATCCCTAAAACTGCAGAAAAGCTTATCCAATGTAAACACTCCATGCTCCACACATCCACTCACAAGGCACCATGGGCACTGTTGGTATTTAGTCTGGCTTGAGCTCCCAAGGATTATACACACCTAAAGGGAAGCTCTACCAGCACTGTAATGCAGCACAAGTGAGGCATGTTTGTGTATATAAATCTCAAATACCCATCCAGCTCCACACTCTGCTCCACAGAACTGAATTAGTCACAGAGTGCAGATGAAGTTCAGATGAGTGTCCTTTCACAGGGACAGGACAGCTCTGCCCAAAGGCCTGTGCAGCACAGAGCAGCAATTTTAACACACCAACACTCTTCCTATTTGTAGGCTAAGTCAAGTCAAGACAGAAATCTGGATAGTTTGACTTGTGAACAAATTATCGTTTGTCCCAAATTTCCTGTTGTTTCAGTAAATATCTGAGAGGTAATAATGCGCTTGGTTAGTTAGATTTGATTGTTAAAAATCCTCACATAAGTGAGCAAAAAGCATCCTTCAGAGCAAAGAGCGTGAAGTTTGGATGTTGAGCACATAACTCTGTTTCCTCTGGGCCCCAACCCATAGCAGAACCAGCGCACACAGCTGCCCTGGGGCTGAGAATTGCTGACAAAACAGCTGCCCATGGTGCTGCTGCTCCTGGAGCCGATCCCGAGGAGGAACCAGAGCTAAAACCTCCTCCCTGTAGCCAATAACACTGCAAGTCAGGAACCATGACAAGAATTCATTTATCGTCTTTGTTTAGGTCCAATTCCTACACACGAATTTCTCAATTAATTTAGTGTTAAAGGATATTTATGTGCAAAAGAAAAATGCTGCAAAGGTCTCAAAAGTAACAGTAGGCATATCTACATTTTAACAAGTGCTAGAAATGTTTTGCTGGTGAGAACTAACTTAAGAGTAATTAATTTATATTTTGAGGGGAAGAGGAGAGTAGCTGCTGATTTTGCAGCTCCTGCGTGTAACCCAATTTTGAAGAAATATCTAAAGCAGGATTTCACTTGAATTAACTGAGAGTATTTGGCTTAGTTACTGCTGAAGTGTTACTATCACGGCCAGACAAGGTTGCTGGTTTTCCTTTTCCTAGTGAAGCTTTTCAAATCATCATATGAAATAGAGATTATAATGTCTCCAACAGTGTTAATTTAATGGTAAATTTAATCCTAAATATACAGAGCAGTGCAGTTCCACAGGAAAAAAAAAAAAATCCCTAGAGCTCTTCCTCATGTGTTTCTTTGAAAATATTATTATTTTTCATTTTAAAGTTGCTAGAAAATTAACATAAATGGACCCACAGATAAACAAAGACACAAATGCAAGCCTGTGTCAACAGAGTGCCCGAAACCCATACATATCACATGTTTTGGTGAATGCAAATAGATTATTGTATTGAACAGTGTCAGTTTGAGCAATATTATATACTTCACAAGCTGGCTTTTTGACACACTGCTATTTTATATACTTCACAAGCTGGCTTTTTGACACACTGCTATTTTATATGCTGTTCCTATCAACATATGAAAATCACTCTGAATATAAATAAAGACTAAAGCATGCAATCTCATTAAACACCTCACCCATGAAATTGTAAGGATAATTAGCCTTGTAAAGCAAAGTGAATAAAAATTGTATTAATTTTGCATCCATTTTTGTGTACCAAAACAGGTCCATGAGCACAGGACCAATGTGTAAAATACCAATATCTGTTTCTTCATCACCTTGTGCTCCTAGGAGCCAAAAATTCCCCCCAGCTGGTTTGGTCAAGGCTTATCAGAAGTTCCTGAGATTGTAAAGAAGGTCCAGGGTGGGAGAGGTGGGGAGGGTGCACCACTAAAATCTGGAGAAATCTGGAAGCATCGGGGTAGAAGTGGGAGATCTTTCCACACACACATTTAGTACCGCTACTTTTGAGAACATAAAACCCCTAAAACTGTACAAACCATAAAATATCTAAATATTTTATATACGTTGATGCGGGAGACAAGAAATCCTGTTCACTCTAGCTCAACAGACAGCATTCTGGGAAAGTTTCAGTAAGATAAAAACCAGAGACCTGGTGGTGCGTGCCGCGTGCATAAGGCAGTGATTGGCTGGGGAGGCGCATGGACACCGCGTGATCAGAGAGCTGATTGGCTAAAGGGACGCGTGAACAGTGACACCGCTCTGGCAGGCAGCCAATGAGTGCTTGTTTTGGGTTAAGAGTAGAACCAAGGAGGTGATATGGAGGATATTTATGAATATAAAAATACAGGATTTTAGAAACAGCTTTTGGTGACTTTGTAGAAGTAGAGAAACAGCTTGTACTGTAAACACATAGAAGATTAGCTATTAAGATTAGTTGTTAAGAAGTTATGAAGTAAAAGTCATATAGGTAAGATATATAATGTTGAAACTCAGCAAAGCAGGAATAGATATTTGTCAAAAATCAATAAAGCGAAACTTTGTGGCTTGAATCCAACAAAATCAAGCTCCTAATCTTTGGCAAGAGCAAAACAACCTGAAAAATAGCCAAACCTCCACTGTGCCTGCCCAGAAGCAAAGATCAACCTGAGTAAGACATTGGCCATCCTCCCAAAACCCCAGCTCAGGACCACCAGGAGGTGTGACAGCTAATTAGAATGCAAAGAGAGAGAAGGTCAGGGGTGGGTGGTGGGGGAGGTGTGGGTTTGTGGGATTAATATGTATTTAAACCTGGACCTTGTCTTGACCAGGTGCACATGGTTTGGAGGAGATATCCCCCCGTATGTCCCAGCCGGAAATAAAACATATCTACTTTACAATTTCTAATTCTAAAGTCCTTATTCTACTCTTCAGAGGTCTGTCTTGGTTCCCCATTGCTACCATGGTGAGATCTTTTTAGTTACATTTCTTGAAGAACGGGAGTTCTTTCGGGTACCACAAACTCAGGGGTTCTCCACTGTAGATTAAACTGTACATTATCCATCTGTTTATTTGTTTAGAACATGCCGTGTACAAATCCCACAGCAAGTAATGCTTCTGAAAGATTGAAAAAAATTTTGGTTCTAAAGGAATTTGGTAAATTCCTTTTTCAGAAAAATACTAAAATTATAATAATAAAAATTGTTTTTAATAAGAAAGGTATTTTAAATTGTTAAATTCAATACAAAATTCAAAATCTCAGAATTTCATAGCCCTAGCAGTTTCTTCCAGGTGGAGTACTGGGTTTAAAAACCCAGTCTGCCCCAGAACTTTGCATGCACCACCCGTATCAGAGGTATTTCTTACAGAGCATGGATTTCCAGGAAAGCAAACACGGCCATGAAAACTGCAACATGCATTCCCAAAATAATTCTATCAGTTAGTGGGATGAAAGTTGCAGAGTAGTTTAAAATGATATATAGTCCAGAAAACTTTGGTAAATCAAAGAATATGTCAAATAGCCTCCCTTAAAAGAAATCATTCAAACTGATTTTTTCTTGGGCACAGACTGCAAACTGACTAAGGAACTATAAACAAAGAGAATGACAAACAACAGAGTATCGGTATTTAGGTACCCAGGCACTTTTAGACTGGTTTTATGGCTGGACTTCTTTTACCTCCTTAAGCCAAGAGAGTAAACTGGATGAAAAACATTATTATATAGAGAAGAGTCGGGGGGGAGGGTGGGGGATCCTGCTTACCTGGAGAGCCCTGTAACACAAAGCATAGCAAACAGTTCCTTTAAAAAGCATAGAAAATCATGGGATGCATTTGTGAACAGAGTTAAAAACAAGAGGCAGCGTGTCTGCAGTGACATGCGACAACCTCCTCTGCCTTCAGACCGCTTCAGCTCTCCAGGACAGCCTGACAGAACACCCTGGTTGATTTGGAGGGACTAAAGGCTGGGCTAAATCCACCGCATGCAATCACCTCAAGTGCTGTGGTTGTTTGGACTTCAAAGCATAAATCAAATATGCTATAGCATAGCCCCACTTGCAAAATACATGTTGATACCTGTGGTAATGAAGACCAGCACCTTATTTTAAATTAAAAGGCCAGAGGTATATACTCAGATAATTCATTGGCTCTGCATCACTTGCAATTTTTCCAGTATCATCGCCTAGAAAATTTCAATAAGACCTTCAAAAATTTTGGGGTAAGCCTAGTTGCCATATTGGCATCTGTACTTGCAATGCAGGGACTGAATTTGTAGGGTATTTGTAATAATAATATTCTGGGGTCTTCACCAGTAGCTCTAACATATGTGAAAGTAAACATCTTTGCACCAACTCAACATGTGATTCTCTATGTTAGTGTTGTGCAATAACATAAAAGTAATTTTTTCTGAGGCTTTTTTTTCCAAATGAGCTATTGATAATTTTGGTTTCTTTGTTTGCATTCACAGTCTTTAAATATTAATGTATTTGGTACTTAAATGTTGCATTTTAAATGTGAGGTCAAACACCACCGACCATTTTTGTCATATTTTAATCTTTTCATTTCAGTTTGCAATTAACGAAGGGAGCAGCAGTTTAAAAACTCACAATAAACATCATGATAGTTCATAGATTATGGGATGCAAACATACTTAATTTTATTCCCAGATGAAACTAATGAAGTAGTCTTGGTAAACTTTTTATTGAAATTTTTAGTTTTTAAGATGCATCAGAAAGAAAATCTTGTGTCCCCACTCCCTGCAATGTTGCATTAAACTTCTTCAAAAAAAACCCCACCATTTTGCCTCAGCTGAATATAATCAGTGAAATTCAAACTGATGTGTAAAAATTGCCTACACTGTTTGATGTAAATTAAAATTACTCCTGTAAACTCGATGTTCAGATTATCTGAGAACCACTGTTGTACTAAATTTTCTGCTGAATACTGTAGTTGACTGCAAATTCACTTTCTCACTCACATTAAAATTGTTTTGGATGCTGGACAGGAAAAGCTACTAAACACACCAATAATTACATAATATTTAAAGCTTGTTTAATAGTAGAAGATTTGCCTGAAATCAATCCTCCTTATGTTGGTATATCTCTTGCAAATTTTAAAAATGCTTAGTGACAAAACCTTCTGTAAAGTGATCAACTTTTATTTCTTTTCTTGAAAACACCAACTTCCACCTGAAGAAATTTTAGCTGTTCTTTACAAGAGTGCCAGAATCTTCCCAAACAAGTTGGGGTAGTTTCATGTTTAATAAAACAGTTTGAATATACATGTACCTGTACATGTATATTAAAACTGGTCCATGAACATGTACAGGAGTATAAAATGAGCTCTAGATCACAACAGAGGCCAGGAACAAAATTAAAATGTAAGTCTCTCAACTCCTACATGAGCACTGAGGCTTGCAGACCAACCAGTTTTTCAAGACATGTGCAAGGACTCCTACAAATAAAATTTAAGTCTTCTCACCCTTTTTTTCCTCTTTTACTCTGAAAATCTGAAGAGGTAGCAAGAATGCAGAGAATGTGTCTCATGCTTTTGATTTTGAGTTTTTACCCTGATCTAGCACTGGTTCAGTCATGCTGTTGAAAAGTAACATTGAAACCTTTATTATTAGCCTTGAAACATTTATTATTTTATATGTGTAATCTCATTTGCAAGGGTGTTTCTGCAGTTCAAGCCTTTCTCTGTCTCTGACCATACATATATGCAAGTGAGAAAAAGTGGGGTCTGATACAGAAGGGAGGAGGAAAATAAGTTCTAGACTTGTCTTAAATAAAACCTTATCCAGTCTAAGAGCTGGAAATGGCAAAGCAATGATGATTGTTGTTATACCTTTTTATATGCATGTAAACATGCTCAGGAATAGTGAATGATCTTCTGAAAAATATTTTGTCCTGATGTTTCCAGGAAAATTCACAAAATGTTAAAACACGGAAAATTAGGAAAACTAAATTTATATGGAAAAGGTCTGTAAAATATTTTTTTATTGACAGAAATTTATTTTTTTTATATACAGTTTGGATGAAAAGTTAATACATTGCTTGTTCCAGTTCTTTCTCAAATGCCTTGTGGCTAAAAGAAAAAGAATGTTATTTGGCCTCCAGCTTTTCTGTGAGCGCATAATAGATTTTCTAGAATGCTAACATTCAGCCTGATTTAACAGCCGGAAGGTGGGATGGCAATGGGATGCAGGGTCAGAGACAGACAGAGGCTGTAGATGCAGATGCACCTAGAATGTCGAATCACTGCACAGAAACATTCAATTTGCCAGTTTCCATTGTGTTCAACAGGTACCAAACTGCAAATGACTTTTTATGTTTTATGTGTCAGAGTAACTTTAAGATATAGGTCAGGCCTTCACTGCACTGATTTCTCCAAACATTAACACCTTCCCTTTTGCATCTATCTTCAGCAAAAAAGAGAGAAAGCAGTTGCTGGAGGAATTTCACATCTACAGTCTTGCATGTCCTTCACAGCCTGGATGAAAAAATCCCGCCTATAATTAAAGAATTCATCCAGCTCACAAAAGATTTCAACACAAATTCTTCAGTCTTGACTGATTTCAGAAGTTTTATTGAAGCTGCAAGAAAATTACAAAGTCAAGCCACATACTTAATTCACACTTTCCACCTTACTACATTTTAATGCCCCAACTTGTTTACAGCAATGCAATCCTGTTTAAAGTGGAAAAAATATTTCTATTTTCACTGTAGGAAGTCAGTGATAAGAAGAAAAACAGGTAGTAAATTCTCTTTTGCCCAGCTTTTAGCACTGAGTATCACTTGTCCTTTTGAAAAGTAAGGACCTTTCCAAGTACAAGTCCTTTCCTCAGAGTTTGGTAAATGTTTATAGGGGGAATTGATGACATTCTCCTTGACTCTCTTACCAATTTCTTATGTCACCTGAGTTTTCAATGCCAGGGGATGAGAAAAAAAAAAAAAATCTCTTTCTGCCCTTCCACCAGCAGATCACTTTTATCCCTTGTTATTTCCCAGTAACCAACTTCAAGGTAAATTTGTTATAACTTCCAGTATTGAGTTTTCCTCCCTTATTTGTTGCTGTTATCACATATATCTCAAATAATTCAGAAGGTAAGGAGTGCCCGGGACTATTTCCTAATTGTTTGGAGGAAGAATCAACTTTGTTATTAAAGTGTATTCCCATAAACCTCGGCAGAATGGTTTCAGTCTTTTCACTCCTGCTGAGATTTCTAAGCCCTTTGGAGCTTTTGGCTGCAAACTTCTCCCTTGCCACAGGCCAGCTCTTGGCTGGCACCATTCCCTTGATTTCTCTGGATCTGGCTTAGCAGCAAATTTGCCCTCTCTATGTCTTTGTCCATTACTGAAACTATTTTAAAAGGCTAAAGTCAGGGTTTCATAGCTGGACATAATCCAGGGAAATGTGATGTTACATGATGAGAGAATCTGCACCCAAGGCAGCAGAAGCACTGCTGGCCTGGCAAAAGCTGATGGTGTCGAAGAGTCCAAGTTTAACAATTCAAGGTTGTTTCCTTATTTGGGATGAGGGAAATGACAGTGTGGCAGTTCAAACAAATAGTGAGCTATTTTCCACAAATAAGAGTTTACGCTCCTGCCACATTTAAACTTAAGTAGGAATGTCTATAATTTCAGTTGTCTTAAAAAAAATGTGCTACTTTTTCCTATTTCTAGGATTTAATTTTTCAGACTACTTTAACAATACAAGCAAAACAAAACAAGTAATTAGTTAGTCATTAGTTATTGTAAATCAGCCTGGACCTTCTGAAGACAGTGAAGTCACATGATGTAAGTAACACCGGTGACTTCTGTCAATTTTTATTAATTTTAAACTTGAGGGGGTTTTTGCATATGATAATGGAGAATATATTTTTATAAATTTGATTTTCTGTCCTTGACACCAGCCTTCCATTCCAACAGTGAAATTTGGAAAAAGATAATATACATTCTATTTTTTTGTTTGGTTTTGAGGTTAGGGTGTTTTGGGTTTCTTCCTTTTTGTCAATAGCACACAAGCCATAGGTATCTCCCAAATGTCAAGGTAGATTTTAAATGTGTTTTATTCTAAACTTAATTTTTTAGAGATGAATAAATTGGTAATTATCTTTCCAAATGAAATGTGCTGTAATTTCAATTAGCTTTTCAATGAGCCATAACTCATATCTAAAAGGACCATTGCATAAATGCCTATTAGTTGCACTTTAAAGAGGTAACGCTGAACTAATTTTCCCTGATTCTTTCTACATGACTCTGCCAAACTTGCTCAGTACAGGGAGCAACTCCCTTCCTTTAGATTAGGATGAACCCCTATATAATGAAATTAGTGAGCACAGTAAACAACAGTGCATCATCCCTTACTTGTCCCTGCTTGTAACTAAACAGCAAATAAAAAGAACAAACACATGAAAGTGGCAGAATCTCAGAATTTACCAGCTGATGCCCAAAAAAAGACTGTTCTCATGGCAGTGGTGAAGAACCAGTGTGCACTGCTAATAGCTCCCCTAGGGCACCTCTCTTTGCAAGAACCACTGCTTTGAGTCATTACCCTATAATGGAATTGCAGTGGTGAGTAACCAGGATCGATCCCATTCTGCCTCTCGCCTCACCCTTTCCACTAAAGAGGCAAAACTGCCCGTATTTAATGACTTCCCTCTTCCAGCAGCTCAGGAAGATCTTTGTATCTCACTTAATTACTGTGAGCCTTGATTTACTTGGTTTGCAAAGTATGAGGCCTCACTGAAGAAAATGAGGATTTGAGTTTCTAGCCAGAGTGTTTTGCTAATCAGAACTGGAGTCCAGCACACATGTGTTTGCTTGGATTATATCTCTAGCACCACATCCCTGTAAGGCATTTGCTCCACAATGTAATTTCACTAAGTTCATCTCCCAGTTTTAACCCCTATGAATCCCAAACACATCTTATCTCACACACTGCACCGGAAGGATGTCACCCGTGTTCATACGTGCAGATATGGACAGTGACTTATCACTGAATGTGGAGTCCTCTCAAGAAAGCAAATTCTCTGCTGGCTGAGAGAGCTGCTTAGGAGGTGGGAGATAAAGCGGATCCCTGGTGTAGATAAGGTATTTCCATTACAGCAATGTTTCTGAGACTTGATACACGTTCTTTCTAAACTTCTAATTTACTGCCGTTGTTGTTTCTTATTCTTCACTTAATTTTAAAACTGTAACATGAGGAAATTGAAAAGTTCATGATAAAAAAATCAAGCCTTAAGTGTATTCATCACACAAACAACATCATTGCTTGGTATTTTATGCTCCAATTCCAACAACACATCTGTTCATAATTGCATGCATGACTCGGTAAGATTACTACAGGCTACAAATTTATGTCTAAGAGTAGTGGAAATACTGGAGAAAGACAAGGATAAAGCATTTAAAATGTGAAGACCTTTTACAGAGTAGATATAAAATACTATTTCAGACTCCAAGGTATATTTCAACATGTTTTTTTCTAATTCAAGGCCAATGTATTTCTGTACCTAAGTCTGATTGTATTGATGGTCTACCATAAAATTAATCTAGAGAAAAGAAATATTTTTAAAATAACTTGGTATTTCAATCTCCAAGTAATCAGCACTTAGATAGTCACCATAAATCTCGGTTTCCAGAACAATACATGCCCAACTTCCTCTGGAATAACTGTCGTCCTGTATTGTTCCATACTAATTAAAAAAAAAAAATTAACACATACATCTTAGGTCTAGCACTTCAAAGTTTATTGTATCTCACCTTAAAGCTGAAAAATATGGGTATTTTTTTTTATTCCATGATACTGAAATATTGTTGAATTTATAGCTCTTCCATCAATGCTGTATAAAATCCTTCTCCCTATAAAACTACTTACTCCTCCCTACATCCAGTGGTATAAATATGTGAAGGGCAGCTCTACCACATCGTGCAGTTCTAGAAGAGATTGAGCAGAATGGAATAAAAGCAGTAGAAAGCAGTTTGTATTCTGAGCAGTATGAATATCCTGAAGAAAGAGCAAGATGGGAACTCTCTCCAGGCAATTGAGCTTGAAGGTTGTGCCTCTGACTAGAAAGGATAAATACCAATGGCTTTCAGCAAGGACTCTGTCTTGACCCAGCAACTTGATATTGTAAAGCTTCATTGCATTTATCATCCTGTTCTTTATTTCAAATCTGTTGTTTATATCAGTGCATGAGGGGGAATTTACAGGGCTCATACACTCCCAAATGAAACACAGCAATTTGATGTTAGGGCAGTGCTCTGAGTTAATAGCATTGAGCACAACTGCCACTGATTTACCATGATGAGAATTTTTTTCCCCTTTTTATAAACACCTTGCAGTGCGTATTGTTCCGCATCATACCTCTAATACCTCTTTATCACAAAAACCTTTCTGGATGTATTTCTGTAGCCAGGTTGCTGCACAATATAAAGTTCTTTGAGCGGAACAAAGAATGAGACTTTCTGCCCTGGGCTTTCCATCTCTGAGTTGCTTTCCAGCCATTTACAGGAGTGTTTAGATCGAGTGAGATCCTCTCTCCCTGTGCCACTCTCATGCCCACAGCTTCAGTCACTGCAGCGACATTCTTGTAAAGGCCTGAAAATATGCATCTATTACATTTCCTGATGACTACTCCAGTTCTAATCAATTTAACTTGTTGTCATAATGAACCTGCAGGTATCCAAACACCTCCTTCCCGTTTCACAGGACCAATTGGATTTGCTGAACCAACGAGAAATTCCTACCATGACCTAACATTACACTGACTGACAGTACACCTCTCCACAAAGTAACACATAAGACGTCATGACACTCCTGGGACAAGGATTATTTCCCTGATTGGTTTTCCCAGCAGGTGAGTAGGAAATCAAACTGACTGAAAATGGTCCTGCCAAATCGAAACTAAAAAAGTAAAATTATCTTGGGAAAAAAGTGAGACAAGTTTTAGAAAATGGAAAGCCCTTATTAAATTTCCAGAGCACCTGTTAGTGAATCAGAGCAATGACTCTTGTAAAAGGATTTTTCACTGCTTTCTGGACTATTCTGTTCAGCCCTGTAAGGGCAGATCAAGGCTGAATCACTCAAAGAGGTATTAAAACCTCATTGCTTGTATTCTGTCCATACCTTATTCTGTTTCCTCAGAAAAGAATGGCACCACTGAAAATTAAAGCTGAAAATTAGGTAAAGAATCCTGCAGGGATAAGAGATAGATATAGATATATTATATTTTTTTTATTACTATTTTTTTTAAAGGAAGCTAATACTAAAGTTCAAAAATCTGCAGACAACTTGAAAAGTTTTGCAGGCTAATAAAAATCTTCTATTCAGGACCGAAGTTTTTATGACCTTGAAAATGCTTTTGTAATGAGATAGATGGCTTTTCCATTTGAATAACAGTACCTGCCCTTTCACTTAGCCTTGTCAAGGATTTTTTTTATTCCCAAACAGTGACTAAATCAATAGTTATTGTATCATAGACATGATTAGTGCAGTACTGACAACAGTGTTTTGTTCCTTTTAATGTATCAGAGAGCAAACATAAAAAGAGATTTGTTAACCCCTGTAGGCACTATTACATGAAGGGGGTTTTTTAAGCCTTCTGATCTATTCTACATGTAGGCTTTCTTTTTTAAGCTCAAATATATAAACATGCAAATGACATTATTCTGATTTCTTAAAATACCAGCAGAAATATATTGCTGAGTTGTTGAAGAAATCAAGCAACCATTAACAAATTTTAAAACTATTATCTCTGTGCAACATAAGTCATTGCTTTTAAGTCAATAAAAAGCATTTCAGAATTATATGAGAATTATTTCCATAGCTAATAAGAATAATCAGGAATTCATCTTCCTGATTCTGCAACTTGAAGAGAACAGAACCTTTAATAAAATCTTGCCTTAGCTTTATGGCTCTCTGAGATCAGCAATGCCATGCCTTTTATAGCAAAATGCTTAAACATCTGCATTCCCAGGCTTAAAATCATCCATTTTCTAGACCTGATTTTGATCCATTACCTGCATTTTAGCAAGTGGAAGCCAGAACACACAAAAGCTAACCAGTGTTTATAAAGCCAATTTGTGTCAAAGAAGCTGAATTCAAGAGGTCTAATTTCACGACTCCTTCTATAAGTCCTTCACTTCTAGTTATTAAAAAGGAAATAAAATTATTTAAGATTTCTCCTCTTCTTAGGCAATTTATGCATTGCTTTTCCTATTGCAGACCCTATAAAAGACTGAAATACAAGGTATCCAAAGAGTTTATCTCAAATAAGTGCTGAACTAATGCTAAAGTCTTCACATAATCTGCACACCTTTGATCTAAAGGTTTAGGTTTCAACAACATCCAAGATGCCTGGAAATACAAATGGATACCGTCTAGAAGTCAATGAAGCTGCTGAACTGAAAGGGCAACCTTCAGAATGGGATCAGTGTTTCATGCTGCATTATAAACGTGATGTTGCCTTTCAGTCTGAGCTAGGCCTATATTAATCAGAAACAGGAAAACAAACAAGCAAGTATTTAGCAACATGAGAAAAAAAATCCACTTTTGTTTAAATGCCTGGTTTTATGCAGCAGTAACAGCTTACAAAACAACTCTTTCAAAGGGTTTATCTGTTCTTTAAGAAATTAGTATTACAGGACATCTAGGGGGGAGAGGCTGAGTTATGAAAATAAAGCACTATTTGACAATACATTCTGCTCTTAATGTGATGTAAAACATCTCTAGGGTGTTGTGCATCCAAGGCTACATACCATGAAGCTAAATTAATCCCTGCCAGAGTCAATGAGCCCATTTCTTCCACCACGGATGAACTTTAGGTTAGGCCATGTTTTCAATGCAGAGTGTGAGAATGGATAAAACCACAAGAGCCGACTCAGACATCCAGTGTCTGTTCCCACTTTTATCAGGACTGTATTGTATCGCCTTAGGCAACTCCTACCCTCACTATGTTTTAGTTTCCCCAACACGTTCACACTGGTTTGACTGGGGAATGTAAGGCACAGCAAAACCACAAATAAGTGCAGATTCTTGTGTTCTTGTGATAATTTCCCTTTTTAAAAAAAAAAAAAAATCAGTCTAAGGATGAAGGTCTCCAATATTCAATGCTGAATAAGATCTAGCTTACAAATAAAATTTCTGTTATCCATTAAGAATCTCTTGCAGACTCAAGTTATGACATTCTGTGACTATCTTCCGCTCCAATACCTCCTTCTCAGACTCAAAATAAATTTGGCTCTTGGCCATGCCATAGATAACCCACAAAACCACATTCATAACATAAGTAACACTGTAAATTAACTGAATAGAACACAACCAGCAGTAAGGTTGTAAGTAATGAAACAGGACTCTTCACATCAGAATTAACCTGCTCTCTTGAAATTCATATCCCTATGTAAATATCTTTCATCTCGTTACAAAGGATGTGAGCAAGTATGAAAGCAACCTTTTACACATTCACAATTTACTGGTGTTCTTAGTAACACTTACAAGAACCTCAACAACAAAAACACTGCTTTCATCATTATTGAATGATGAGCACTGTGAAAGATACCCAACTTTTGCTAATGGAGACAGGCAAATTTATCCTGTGCAGGGCAGCTGGGGCACTGGCTATTCCAGCTACAGTCAGCTGAACTAGGGATACACCTCCTGCTTCCTGCTGGGACTCGCTCCCTTTCTCACTGTCTTTGCAAAATGCACAGAAATGGGGGGGAATCCGTTTTAATGGATACACTGACACGTGCAAATTGACAACTTATAAATTGTGATTGATCTTTCCTATATGTCTATGTACCCTCCCAGCACTAATGTACTGTTAACAAGCGTTCCATCATCCGATTTTAAGTTCACTGAGAAACTGGATTAAAGATTTGGGCACAAGTCCTGACTCTGTACGTCTTTCTATGCAAAAATGGAACAAAATTTTTCTGGATTTAAACACTATAGGTGGCTAATTTCCTTAAATTATTTGTTTCATTATAAACCCATAAGCTTTTCTTATTGATGTAGGGTGGTTTTCTGACCTTCTCCCACTAGCCTTTAAAAGTAGAAAGGCGTCTCCATCTTAGGAGAAGTTCTGCTTACATCCACAAAATGAATCAATTACTATGAATCAGTGAGAACTTTTATATTGCTGTTGTTGTTGTTATTATTATTATACTATAAATAACAATTAAAAGCCCTGTGAATGACAAGAGCTGAAAATAGCAGTAAGGATTGAAACAAAACAGCAGGTGGTGGCTAAGAGCTCTGTTCTGTTCAGCTGCTGTTCACAAGTGAACATAGGCAGCACCACTCGCAGGCTTTGATGTTAAAGAGTTGAGGAGACAAAACACACAACAGATGCCAGCAGAAATTTTACTGTCAAAGCAACACTTCACAAACAGTATTAGGATCTATTCTAAAGCTGCTCAAATTTATAATAGCTGGTATCAAAAGAACTCATTATTACCATCCAGTTAATCAATTATACAAATCCGTTTTGCCATTTCTAGCATCAATCCAGTCAAAAATATCTGTTAGCAGTGAAGCACATCTCCTGCCACAGAACCATGCTTAACACAAACAGGCTTCAGTGCGGAAAAACGTACTAAGCAAGGCACAATACACAACACGAGCTCCTAACCTGGGGTCATATGTTGACACAAAGAGCTGAACAATTCTCAAAGCTTTAGCTTTGCAGGTGCTGAAAGGAAATGGATCTTGGATCATTTCTTTGGGTTGTGACGCACAGTCCTTCTGACTAAGAAGCTCTTGGCAGATTTCCTTTGGAAGAACATCACTGCTGTGTTTCTAATCTCCCTGCACACCTAAGCCCCATTATGTATAGCCCCTTGTGAGCAATCCTCTTCTGCTGCAAGAAAAGCTCCACTGTGGCTACCAATTTCCTCTTACCTTCCCTACCCACACAGCAGAGTACAAGATGGCAGCTCCAAGCAGCCAGATCCCTCTCCTTTTTTGTCTCCAAGAGAAACAGATCCTCTCCTGCAGACATTTTACTGGCCTACAGCATTTCCCAGAGCCATCTATGCAAATGGCTTCAGCCAAGAAACAAAGCTCTTACACAGAGCCACAAACATTTCACAGCGAGAGGAAACTGGCTGAGAACAATCATGCAAGCATTTTTAAATGGTGCCATCTTATGCAGCAGAGGGAAAAAAACACCGAAGAATCATCCAAGGAAAATATGTGAGACTAAAGGACATAGCGCAGGAAAGGTGCCTTGTAGGAGGAAAGTGAAAGGCATAACTGGAATGTGAGAAAGCAACGTGATATGAGGTTGGTTATTTCATGCCAATGCAAAGAGCACAAGAAACAAGGGAAAGTGAGCCATGAGGGTTCTCCTCAAAACACAGTTTACTGGACTAGTGCTGCTTACAGACTGACACCTAGCCTTGCAGTAGTGGTTCATTCTGAGTAGAGCAATTGTTTTCCTAAATTAAGGTACTGGCCTCTTATAAAGTTCTGCTCAAAGATATTCTCTACTTTTAAACCTCTTTTGATGTGTATGTTTTCTGATGACAAATTCAGTCTACATGCAAGGTCCTGAATATCTATACTGTCCTAGGATCAGAAATACTATTTAGAAATTAATCCTTACAAGTTCATGGCCAAAACAAGAATACACCTCCACGAGTTTCGTAGAGGGAAAAAAATGTACTCAGAGGACAGACTAAAGGACCTGCTCTTTCTTTTCTCATAATATACTTATTCCATGTAGAGAAAAGCTCAGAAATTCTTGATTCTCTTCTGGCACTTGATATATTCTTGCACTAATTACATCTGCCTATGTATCAATGACTTGATCACTTAGCCACATGGCCCATGTCTGCTGATGAGGCTTTCTTACTCATGCCTCCTTAATCTCCCTTAATCTCTTCTAATCATAGCCTCTTTGATGATATAATTAAGAGACTACTAGTGTTGATGATGCTTTCAAGAATACTTGAACTGGCTAAAGCAGCATAATTTTGGTTCTTGGACAGCCAAGTTGCTCACTTTCATCTGTTGATATCACAAAAAGTCATAGTGTGTGGAGGGCTTGGAGGCAGAACCAACTCAGTGAAAGTCTCTTTAACTGCCCTGATGATGCCAGCATGAGGCTATGTTGTTCTCGCAGCACTTAAATATTAAAAAAAAAAAAAAAAAAAAAAAAAAAAAAAAAAAAAAAAAAAAAAAAAAAAAAATTAAAACCTGCAATCAAAGCTGGATGGCTTTAGGTATACCTCAAAAATCAAACCTGACATTTTGTGGTAAGGAACAACTAACATTTCACACACACACCCACTCCTGATAGCTAAACCAGACAATCAGGGCTCTAATCTTATTTATATGCAGAAGAGCATTATGTAGTCAAGGAAGCCTCTTGGTAGAATGAGTGCAAACTACTATACCGTTTCAAAGTATGTTGGCTTGGTTTATTGTCACCTATTCTGAGTGTTATGTGCACCCTGAATAACTAATGTAGATTTCTGAGTGTGTCAAAATATACCAAAATAGAAGTTATAAATGGTCTCAACTTTCTTCACTGTATGTTTCTTATATACACACACCAAAGTAAAATCACAGAAAAAAAAAAAATTACGTCACAATTTTTAAGTGCATAATTTTCTGTATTTTTCTATGCTTATCTTTATGCCCCATTAGCAATGTTTTGTGCAGCATTACTCCTGCACTGACACTGTGGTGAGTCAGATCACACTGTGATCATGGGTCTGCACAGTTGTCTCCTCCCTTGATCTAGGGCACAGATTTATTTGGTCCAGGCAGTAGCAGCCAAGTAGTTATATTTGAGAAGTTCTACTTCATTATATTTTCTGTTTAGGAAATCTCTTCCTCTCTCTCACCTAAGAATTTCTACCCAGACATATTTCTAGATCCAATATACGTACACAAGCTTATTTATTATATGAAGTGGTAACAAGATCTATGTTGCCTTTAGAAAAGTTGACTGCGTTGATTTGACACAGCCTAGTTTTTTGGTAGTGGGTGCATCACCACAGGGGGAGCTCCTGTGAGAAGCTACTAGAAGCTTCCACCATGTCCGACAGAGAGCCCATCTCTGATGGCTCTGGAGATGGATACGCTGCTGGCCCAATTAGAGAGGTTGGTAACACCTCTGTGATGACAGGTTTAAGAAGAAAATCAAACCAGCACGCGCACAGTATTTTTTTCCAGGGCTGGCGAAGCGCCGCCGCCGGGGCCGTCGCCGGTGCAGCACGTGGCAATGCAGCGCGGCCATCTCGGGGCGGCCCGCGGCGAGCCCCGCCTGCCCGGCCACCCGCAGCCAGCCGTGCTCCGGCAGAAGGGCAGGGCCGGCGGCTTCCAAAGTGGAGCAGCCTAAGAGAGACTGCACCCCATAGATATGTGACCCATGCTACAGCAGCTTTGGGATGACTGCCCATGGGAGGGACCCCACAGCATAGCAGAGAAAAGACTCCTCTCCCTGAGCGAACAGAAAAAGATCTCAGGTGATGAACTGACCCAAACCACCATGCGTTGTCTCCCTGAGCTGTCAGTGGGAAGGAGGGAGGGGCTGGAAGGAAAAAAGGTATTTTAAAGGCTTAATTTACTTCTCATTATCCTCCTCTGACTCTTTTAATAATAAATTTACTTTATACCTTTAAATTTGAACCTGTTTTGCCCTTAGAATGTTTTCTCGCAATCCTCATCTCAATTCGTAAGCCTTTCATTATTTTTTTCCCCCCCTATCCTCTGCTCAGCTGATAGGGTGAGGAAATTACTTTTGTGAGTGCCTGGCTTTTGGCTAGTGTTAAACCACAACAGTGACCTATAGAAATCTAAGTTGTACTCCTAATGTTTTTGGTAAATGTAAGTTCTCTGAACAATCTTTTTTTTTTGTTGCATGAATAAATATGTTTGCCTTTCACTGTGAAGGCAGAGCAGCTTAACTAAAAGATGTACAACAATGTTTTTAATCATTGCTGGAAGCAAATGGGAAGACTAGAAAATGTGACTAGAAAATTACTTTCCTTATTTTCTTCTCCCTGGCTCCAATACAGGGCAGCAAGGGGGCTGGCAAGCTCTGAACATCTACAAACATTACACAGTTAAACACCTCTTGCAAATTTCCTGAGCTGGAAGCACTACAGAGAAACCTGCAGGACTTTCTGTTTAGCCCTGTGCACAATCATACAAAGGGAAGAAAGATGTAAACGTATTTTTTAGAAGACAGTACAGAGGATGAAGTTAGGAAATCAAAGGAGGGTCATTCAGGCATCACAAGAAAACTGGAGTTCTCCCATTCCCAAGGACATCCACACCTGATGCTCTTAGACACAAATTAACACGGACACTGATATCAAAACTAAATGGATTAAAAGAAAAGGAGCCTTGCCAAATTCACACAGCCAATATTAATGCAAAGGATTAGAGATAGAAACTTAACTGTCATCTCAGTCTGTGCCTGGGAAAATCATTATTAATTATAAAATATGTCTCCAGTTCTGGGTCCCTCAGTTTAGGAAGGATGTTGAGACACTTGAGCATGTTCAGAGCAGGCAACGAGGCTGGTGACCGGCTTGGAACACAAACCCTGTGAGGAACAACTGAGGGAGCTGGGGTTGTTTATTCTGGAGAAAAGGAGACTCAGAGGTGACCTCATCACTCTCTACAACTTGCTGAAGGGTGGCTGTAACCAGCTGGGGGTCAGTCTCTTCTTGCAGACAGCCACTGACAGAGCAAGAGGACATAGTCTTAAGTTGCACTCAGGGAAGTTTAGTCTAGATATTAGGAAAAAATTCTTTACTGGAGGAGTGATTGGGCACTGAAATTGTCTGCCCAGGGAGGTGGAGGAGTCATGGTCCCTGGATGTGTTAGAGAAAGACTGGATATGGCACTTGGTGCCATGGTTTAGTTGATGAGGAGGTGTTAGGTCATAGGTTGGACTTGATTTCAAAGGTTCTTTTCAACCTGGTAAAGTCTGTGTGATTCTGTGGTTGACATCCCTGACCAAAACAGCCTTATTGCAGCACATCTGTACACTGGATGAATTCCTAAGGGAACAGAAGCACTTTGGACCATATTTGTCTTCCTCCCTTCCTTTAACAAAACACCCCAACTCAGACGGGGTAATGTCTTACTCAGAGTATAAAGTTACCACTTCCAGTAGGTCTGCTTCCCACTCCATGAGAGATACTAACAAGTCAAAAAGAGACACACAACAGTTCAAACTCACAGGAGAGATTTCCACCTGATGTGAAATGTCACAGCTCCATCGACTTCCAATACAGCTATGCCACCGTATCCTGGCTGAGGATGTGGTCTGCAGGCCTTGAGCTCTGCAGCCGGATAACTAATCTTTCAGACAAAGCTTTAATGACATCCCTTAGGTTTGCACTGGAGAGGATATGAAAATAGCAGCCTGAAAGCCAGAGGAAATCCATGCTTTTACAAGCATGAATTCATAGGAGAATGGCTGAAATGAAATGCTGAGTTCTGAACAGATCCTTCCGTCAGCAACAATACCACTTGGAACACGCTACAAGACCAGCTCCTCCAGGGCTCCTGCCAGGAAAGACTGGAGAGTGAGAAACACAGGGGTGGAAGGAGAGCATTTTCAGAGACCTTATTTCTCAAGAAGAATAAGACATGAAAAGGAAAATGGATTATATGTCAAAACAGCGCTGTAAACATAAAAGGGTAAGAGATACAGCCCTATGAATAGGTAAGATGTTAAGAAATTTAGGAAAGTATATGCTGGGCCTACTTAAAGAGCACCTTAAAAGTAGAGTTGTCAATCAGGAAAAAAGAGACACACTCAAAAATAAAATGTTTATGTATATTGTTGTTAAAGCCTGAAATTATCTAAGAACATTTTCAGGCAAATAATCATGGAGGAAAGAAAATACATACATTTTCTCAGGTTTTATTGTGCTCAACTTTGGTACAACTTGCTTAACTGTTCCACATGTGGGGTCAGTTTAGCACCAGCCCCATGAAACTTGGGTGCTTTAGGTAAAAGGAGGCTGAGACATGAAGAAGTCTACAAATGTACCAAGGTGCAGGCATATTTAGACAGAATATGCTATAACTAAGAGACAATACTGGGCCATGAAAATAATTGCTGTACACTGGCCATTACATTTAGAGTTGAAATCAGGTTTTTGATGATGTGAGGAGAAAAATCCCAGAACTGTCTTCCACTTGGGGTATCAGAAAGAAAATCTTCCCTGCTTTAAAAATGGAGTTGTTTACATTTTTGGAAAGGAGCATATAAATAAGGGACCTGCAAAATTATAAGATTTGCTACTGTTTCAAGGGAAAGAATTTGATGATCCAAAACTGATTTCTATTGTATAGGGCTCAGAAGAAAGGCTAAGAGCTGTAAGTCAAATAAAATAAGTCCTACAAGCTCTATTTCATAGGTTCAAGGAGCCTAGGTTGTCACTTGATACATTTATTTCACTTTACTACTTGCATTTGCATGGTCAAATCCATGCCTTTACAAACAGTATAATGATGGGAACTGTGAGCATCCCAAGGAAGCTTCTGCTAATCAGAATCCTGTATTTCCCTTTTTGTGGTTCAACACACATTTTACTAGAAGATTTGTTGAATCCTAGAAAGAAAGGAAAGGAACTTTAAAAGATAAGGCTGCAGAAAATGTGTTACTCTGTCAATCCTCTAGTTCCTTAATCAACCCAAATGTGCAGCCCTTGATGACTGGGCACTTTCATTCCTGTATGATGAGGCAGGAAAAATGCACAGTAGATGCCTCTTGGAGCACAAATTGCAGTGCAGTTTCAGTGCTGTAGCTTCAGAAAACTCAGCAGGTTGCTAAGTCAGTCTGGTAGAAAAAATTTAGGGTGGAAAAGATCTTTAAGATCATCAAGTCCAATCATTAATCCAGCGCTGCCAAGTTCACCACTAACCCACGGCCCCAAGTGCCACATCTCCACATATTTTAAATATCTCCAGGGCTGGTGACTCCGCCATTTCCCTGGGCAGCCTGTTCTGTTAGACTGGTTTCCAATGGATGTTTGACTGGCGGTACAATTCAGTCAGAACCATAGAAAACAGAAAGAAATGTTGCCATTTCAGTTAAAAAGAATTTTTTTGAAGAAACACTGGTCATTCTTGAGTATCTATATCTTAGTTCAGCTGAACATTAAATTCCTCCAAGAACAGTTTTGAATTCCACGGTAAATGTGACACAAATACTAAGCACAAAAAAACATTTAGAGGTGCCTGGCATAGAGACTAATACACGTAGCCTCAGCTCTAACCCTAATGATGCTTCAACCACAATCTCCACAATCATAGAATCCCTGGTTGGATATTTGTCTCTCTTGTAAACTTATACAGGTTTGCTGTGCTCTCTTAAGTAAAACTATTACTAATTAAGATAATTGAATTTAAGGTGAGTTTTTGTACTTCTCTTTAAGTGTATCTGGGTTTACTTGGAATAAATTAGTCAAACACTTAAAATTAATAAATTTGAGAAAGTTATATATATGTCTAATTGATTAAAAACACAATTACTACTTAAATTAAAGTACAGGAATTTAGTTTAATAAAATATTTATAAATGCTGATCTTTAACCTCTTCTGATTCTTCTGTCCAAAACCATCATAGCTTGTTTTTATCCTTAACCAGAGGTGTGTTTGGTTTTTATCTATGACCAATATAATGTCTCTAATGTAACGTGGCAAATGCAAACGCTTCTGTGAAGATGTAAGGACTTAAAACAACTCTGGCATCTTACTACAATTTAAGGCCCAAATTCTGAAAGAATGCTTAAAGGGAATTCTTCAGTGATTTGGTAAATGAGATTGGAAAAGATACTCAGAACCTTGTTTTGGGAAGAAAAGCTCATGGCACAGGGTTATGCTCACACAGAGACTCTTCCTGGCATTCAGGAGAAAGAGTCCTTCCTAACAGTGCCAGCTGTTGCCTGCCAGTCATCCCATGTTTTCAACCGATGTGTCTTAAATCCATAAAAATTCTTATTTTCTGAAAAACATCACCAGATCATTTCTCTCAACATTTAATATAATGGCACACATGATAGAATAGTAATATAAGCAATTCTATGGTAAAATGAATTATTTACACAATTAATTGCTGAAGTCACATGGTTCCTTCATTTTCAAAACACCAGAGAAGTGCTAAATCAAGTCAGGCACATCCTTGCTGGAATTTTTCTAATGTTCTGACTGGTGGGAAAATGTTTGATACCTGTTTGACACCTCAGAGAAGAGAATGAGTACAAGATAAAGGATATGGGATGGAAGTGTGAGGAGCCACAAATGAGACCTTGAGACACAGAGAATGAGATGGAGATACTGGGAAGTCTGGCCGCTCAGGGCTCTGCAGTGAAGTCACACAGCAACTGTGTGCTGGATTTGGGTCAAACGAGACACACCCCTCGCTTTTCATGGGCTCCTGAAGGCATCTGACCCAGCATCCACAGCTGAGGCTGGAGCCTCACTCCAGACCTGCACTGAAGGTTGCCTCCAGACAACCACAGGAGCACAGCATCAAACAAGGAAAAGACAAAGTCAGAAAGTCTCAATCAAAATCTAGATGAAAATGCCAGAAGAGGACAAGAGAATTCTAGGCAAAAGTTACTGGATATATTGCAGCAAAAATGGGGAGCCTTGGTTGTTGGAGTTCTCCACAGATTAATCTGTTCCCAGTCTCTATACCTGCTCCCACTGCATACCTTTTAAAAATGAAACAAAAACTTACCCCGGAAGAAAATTCAATGTTCAACTTTTACAGCAGGGAGCTTTCCTCAGTCACACTCCTGGGGTATTTTGATTGTAGAGGAGCCAGATCAATAACATCAACCTCAACTGTTTTATTCACTGCAAAGCAGCAGGAGAAAGCTAAGGGGAAGAGGCAGAATTTATGTTACAACATTTGCCAAGCAGGAAAGTTCTCTACAAACATTTAACCCAAGAGCAAAAATCAGGATTTTGACTTTCAGTTTTCCTTTTTCTCACACTTGAAAAGAGTGAAAGAATCACTTTTGTATCTGCAAAGTGTTAGCAATGTTTGTCAATAGCAATTCTAAAGCTTGTGGAGAGCTCTTTATTAATGTGCTGCTTCCTAGTATTGTTACTCCTCAATTCTGGTGAGAGACAGTGCAGCCTATGAGCAGATACAGAATGGAAATTGTCCTCGTTCATTAAGTTGTATGAAAAATCACCCATTAGGTAAATAGCCACCTTAGCCACAATTTTTAGGGGAAGTTAGGATTATCACATCCAAGGCAATGGATGGAAGACAAACTGGTGTTTTTAGTGATCTCTCAGAATTAACAAAAGAACTCCTTTTATGACCAGGTGACCCACCTGGTGGATGCAGGAAGGGCTGTGGATGTTGTCTACCTGGATTTCAGCAAGGCTTTTGGCACTGTCTCCCACAGGACACTCCTGGATAAGCTGGCAGCCCGTGGCGTGGACAGGAGCACCCTTTGCTGGGTTAGGAACTGCCTGGATGGCCGGGCACAGAGAGTGGTGGTGAGCGGTGCTGCATCCAGCTGGGGCCAGGCACCAGTGGTGTCCCTCAGGGGTCTGTGCTGGGGCCAGCTCTGTTCAATAGTTTTATTGATGACATGGATGAGGGTATTGAATCTTTCATTAGTAAATTTGCAGAGGACACTAAGTTGGGAGCGTGTGTCAATCTGCTGGAAGGTAGGAGGGTTCTGCAGAGAGACCTGGAATGGTTGGATGGACGGGCAGCACCCAATAAGATGGAGTTTAACAAGTCCTAGTGCCAAGTCCTGCATTTTGGCCACAACAACCCCTGCAGTGCCACAGGCTGGGGACAGAGTGGCTGGACAGTGCCCAGGAGGAAAGGGACCTGGGGGTACAGGTGACAGCAGCTGAGCATGAGCCAGCAGCGTGCCCAGGTGGCCAAGAGGGCCAGTGGCATCCTGGCCTGGATCAGGAATGGTGTGGCCAGCAGGAGCAGGGAGGTCATTCTTCCCCTGTACTGGGCACTGGTGAGGCCACACCTCGAGTGCTGTGTCCAGTTCTGGGCCCCTCAGTTTCGGAAGGACGTTGAGACCCTTGAGCACATCCAGGTGAAGGGCTTGAAACACAAACCCTGTGAGGAACGGCTGAGGGAGCTGGGGTTGTTTACCCTGGAGAAAAGGAGACTCAGAGGTGACCTCATCACTCTCTACAGCCTCATGGAAGGTGGCTGCAGTCACGTGGGGGTCAGTATTTTCTCCCAAATAACCACTGACAGAACAAGAGGATACAGTCTTAAGCTGCACCAAGTGAAGTTTAGGCTAAACATCAGAAAAAAAAAATCCTTCACTGAAGGAGTGATTGCACAATGGAATCGTCTGCTAAGGGAGGTGGAGGAGTCATGGTCCCTGGACATATTAAAAAAAAAGACTGGATGTGGCAGTCAGTGCCATGGTTTAGTTGATGAGGAGGTGTTAGGTCACAGGTTGGACTTGATGATGTCAAAGACCTTTTCCAGCCTAGTTCATTCTGTGGTTCATTCTGTGAATCAATCCAAAGCAAGAACAGGAGACTGAAAGGGTCAGAAATAATTTTACCGGTTCTATATTCCATGAAGTTAAATCTGAGTAGCTCAGAATGAGCTGGCTGCAGATGACTCCTATGAAACTTCAATACATTCAGTACTTTCGGTCAAAATATCTTCAGGCATGGATTAAATACAAACACAGGTATATATATCATTTAAGTTTGCCTTTAATATTCTATATTGCTTCCATGCTCCCATATTATTGCACTGAAAGAATTTGCAGTCTGTCTGTATAATACCTGTGAAAGACCTTGAGAAAGCCACAATAATAGGAAATTTTATGCCTCAATATTAACTATAAATCAATGCACAGAAGAGAGACATTTTCTAGTATTAAGAAGTGGGCACAGAAGCATGACTTAAGCAGGAACCAAATGAAGAGGATGAAAGTTATAATGGTGCTCCATAATCAACACAGCTGTGCAATAATTTGATTTTCATTATAATGACGCTATTTAGACATGCCCTGCATATTGAAGATTGAGCACAGTACATAATTATTGATTAGTTATAACCCATTTGTATTTTATGTTTATTTCATCTGACAATAATTATCATACATTTGCACTAATTACTTCATCACCTTTTATTGCTGGAGCTGAAAGGTAACTAATAGAAAAAGCAAGAAGGGAACTAAGAAAAGCAGAAGGCCCTCTGAAGCAGTAATATTATTTGCAATGTAATACTAGAGTGATGTGGTTTGCTTTTTTATTTTTGTTAACACAAATAGGGGCAAATTATTTTCTAGCTAAAATTTACTTGGAATTATTAGTAAATTGCTCTCTAAAGCACACCAAAGTGAAATTCAGCAAATATACTGATGAGATGACTATTGACCTATCATTAAGTGTTAATGTTAACAGTCTGCAAAATCACTGGCCATTTCGGAAGACGATTTAGAAATTGTGCAAAAGATTGCCTGTCTTTGGAAGCAAGCTCTTACGCTACAGATCTCATGCAACAGTGCATTGAAAACTCCATGAAATGCAGCTGTATGCATTTTGTGAACAGTAGTTTGTTCCCTGTGCAGAAATGAGAAAGCTCATGTTTTTCCTGCTGGATGTCTTCCTCAGCCCATAACGCAATGGCTGCGCAGGACCGGCAGGGACGGCCTGTGCGTGGTGCAGGCAGCACGCAGCCAGAGCCACCTGAGGCAGAGGCCAGGGAAGCAGACACACAGAACTGCTGCTGGGCTTCGGCCAGGGCTGCAACGCACTGAACAGAAACACTCATGGCCGCTGCTTGCAGAGTCTCCGCCTGTAACTGCGTGGCACTGCTGTTTTGTGTAGCAGTACCCACTGGCCTACACGTTTGCTGGAGATGATGCCTTAAGTTTTAGCTTTCATGTTTTCCAGATTCTGTGCTGCCTAGGGGTGTCGTTCTGAGCCTCACATTAAGTGTTAGTCAGCTCCCTTCCCAGAGTAGGTAGACAAAACAAATCCTTTTCCTCCTGAAGACCAAGGACAACTTTCAGGCCTAAAAGCATAAACAATAGTGGACCAAAGAGAGAAACAAGAAGGATGGGACCTCACAACCTGAAGCTGTAGTTGAACAATTAAACCCTAATGTGCAAATAGACCAAAACTTATGAAAGTGTGAGAGCTCGTGACCCACCATCCATTTTGTGACCATTTTAAGTCCACCCTGGGTGTAGCCCTGGTCAGGCTCTTGTCCTGCCCCAGGTGTACTCTAAAGGCCTTTCAATAAACATCTACTTTAGCTCTAGCTCTGTCCAGTTTTTGTTTCAGGTCAGCCTTCAGAGGATCAGAGACACATGGAATGCTCCATTGCACCTTGGGAATGCACCAAAAAGGGATCAAGTAAGGCAGTGATAAAAACATTGGAATGTGTATCTATGTACTTGAGCCTTTCCTCTTTGTATACACACACAATGTGCCCATTCCTTAGGAGCGTCCCCAGATGACAGTGAGTTAGACGCTGCTCTCTCTGCTGAGCTCTGCAGGAGTAGGTGAGCAAGGGGAGGCAACAGCAAGGCAAGGGAAGCCAGGTGTGATTCTTGGAGGCAAGGTGAGTGTGCTCTGGTGCATCCAGAGCTCCTGCATGGGGTACTGATGGAGATGGGGGTAGCAGAGCCTTGCCATTATTAATCCCAAGGCCTATGTATATTTAGTCCACAGCTTGCTTCTGTGGGTGTGATCAGATTGTTTCCAAAATGTGAAAGACTCTAAAAACATTCAAAGTTCCTGTACATTACCTTCACGTTCCTGGCTGATAATGGAAACAAACTGCAAAGTTGTGTTTATTTTTCCAAATACATATTTTGCATTTTTTTTTTTAATTTATGTAATATCTTTTGAGAAATCACAGTAAATTGTACCTGTCTTGTTATTTAAGAGAGATTCACACTCAACTGGAAGATGCTGCTATAGTGAATTGAAAGGGAATTTCAAAGCACTGAGTCTGGTGGCTTATGAGTGAACTTAAGGCAGTAGGAAAAGTGGACAAATAAGTTTCATTTTATCCATCTCCCACAGCCCTAGAAAATATTTTCCTACTTTTATATCAGTTTGATTCTCAGCACATCTGTTAGGCAGGTTGTGGTGTGCTTAAACATCGGAAAGCAAACAAATTACAAGAATTTTGTATAAAACCCTAGGCCTCCAGAAACAGCAAGCAATTCTTTTCATGCTTAAATTTGATCTTTAGGAAGCAATAGGATAAACTCTCACAGAACAGCCTGATAACAACAAACAGAACCCTTCAATAAATGGAATTTTGGAGATATGACTCATAGAAATCATACAGCCAAATGCTACTGAATGAATATCAAAACACTTGATATAGCCTCAGAGCAATATAAATCACAAAAATACACACTTTTTTTTTTTTTTTTTTGCCATGTTTACTTTGGCAGCTTCAGCTGATATGAACAAGTCCCTAAGATTAAGTCGCTAAGTTCGCTTCAATAATTTTGTATTTAGGATATTCAAAACCATAGTTATGGTACCTCATTTATTGTGGCTGATGATATACTGGTATTTATTTTAGCACACACAAACAAGGCAGTGATAAATAGATCGCTTACATAAAACAAGAAATGGGACTTCATCATTTGTTTCAGCCCTTGAGTTTTGAATGATGCTGCATATTTTTTACATATATTCACCTCCCTTTTGGCCATTTTTCTCCCTATCAAATAGTGCCTGACAAAAAGCTCCATCTAATACCTGACACTCATTCTTGCTGCACTGATTTCTCACTCTTCTCCCCTGGCAGCTCCCTCTTCACTCTCAGCTCCCCACTAATGATTCCCCCTGTAAATCTGCTGCTGCCCTTGGATGATATCTGGGTACAAGGACATGGCCCACCTCTGAAGAAAGCAGCTGTCCTGCACTGATTTCCCAGGTAAGCAAGGAAGGGATACCAAGTCCAGGATGCATTAAGTGCCTTTTATGCCGAGTGATTTAGGAGTTTACTGGTATCAAAGACAGTAGCTGGCTTATTGCCTGGGCCCTATTTGGCACAGTCTTAATCTTCACCTGCAGCACAAGGTTTAGACAATGTGTTAATAACCCTGTGACTGAGGAATAGTCCCAAAATGGAAGGCAGCTTCTTCCAATAGAATTAGAAACTATAGTTTAGGAAAAAAAATGCCTTTGAAGTTTGCTTAGGACACTGAAGAAATAAAGGTGTTGTTGCTTCCAGTAACTGTTTCTTTTCGATGGAACATGGCTACATTCATGTTTTAGCCATTCATTTTTAATTTTCACATGGGGAACTACCATGGAAACATGAGAAATGTCATTCACTAAAGGAGAAACTAGGGGTACCTAAGCTCCTTAAGTATGTAGATTTCTTAGTGATTTTTATATCCCATGGCAAAGGCTTGCTCCACTCCATCACAACATAAGCAGAACATGCAATGCTGTATAACCATGTTATCAACGTATAATTTCCTGTATTTGCTGTACTCTACTTTTGTAGCCAGACTAGATATGCAGTATAATATTAAATGCTTTCTTATAGGGCATCTTTGTGCTAGAAAATACCAACACAATTCAGCCAAATGTCTAAGAAAAAGAGTTTGCATATTCTTCAGAACTGTCATCAGTCCCCTCGGAGCTGACATTTTCTCCCTGTCTTTCTTTCCACCATGCCAGAAAGAGCCAGTGGGTCACATCCCCACTATGCAAATACAATCACCCTGTTGTAGAGGCTTAATGACAATTAAAGCACATTTTAGCATGACTGACAAACAAATTCTTCCCTTCATGTGATTATAGTCAGGAACTTGATGATCAACACTAGATAGACTTCTGGAGAACGCTTGCCTGATATTAGCTGGGCAAAGTTAAAATATAGACAGCTATTAATGATTTTTTTCATCAGAGAGAATGGCAGAAGCTAAAAGATAATTAAACCTAAGGATAGTTCTTTTCTGTTTCAGAATATCACCCACATGAAATAGAACCACGTTGTGCTAAATGGACACCCAAATACACACTAGAAAACCACCAGAGGTTTACAACATGACAAAGCAGCACAGTGAAGAGAGACCCATTACACTACCACCTTCATTTTTATTTCTGAACACAAAAGTAAAGAGATTAATTGATTCACACCTAACCAAACCAGGAGTTTCTGGCAGTCCTTTCCTAAAAGGGAACTCTCACTGAGCTGTAATTACAAGGTATTTCAGACACAACTGAGAGCTAACATTCATCACTCGCTAAATTAACATTTGTGGCCTTGTCCTGCTTTGTAACAAAACCAAACTGAACTTGGCTGCCTGGAGTGGCTGTGTTAGGTCTTCTGCTGACTTCCTCAGCAACTTTGATTTCCCTCACTAGACTCCCTGAGACAAGAGTTTTGGTGAAAGTGCCATATAGACAAATTTAGTAAGTGAAATTTTTTAAACTGGTGTTTTGTTTTGACATTTACCTATGGAAGATAGTAAGGGAGGCTTTCCACACTTTGTAAATTGGGTTACAGCTTCCAAAAGCATTACCAAATAATCAAAAAATAGTTAGTAACATGGTTGATGGTGAAATGTATAGAGCAAAATACCAATGAGTTTAATATATAATTGAGATATATAGACTGGTATAATAGACTGGTATTTACTATATGAGCAAATATTTCTGCTGTTGAAAACTATAACTACCAAGTAAATTAAACAATAATCTAATTTTGAAGGAAAAAATACCACAGCTGACCTATATGAGGCAGGATGACAGTCAAGGAATTTGTCCAGCTTTAACTTAAATAAAAACAACCATGATACAATACAGGTAAAAATTGCTACACTGCAGTAAAAAAAAAAAATTCTCTCGTACCTTTTTTTAAATTAAAACAAAAACAACAACAACAACAACAAAAAAAACCAGAAAAATAAACACAAATTTAAATTATCTTTTCATCTTTCTTCCCTTGATAATATACAATACATCATTGTTTCTAAACAGTATGACTAACCTGGTACAAACAAGCCTATTCCACAGAAAATCTCCCAGTACTTGTTCTTTCACAAGGAATTTGCATTAGAAGTTCTTATGGAATACATTTACCACCAGTATAATTAAGAACACTACTGAAACATTCCAGAACCCTACGAACCCTGGGCTTTGCCAATACTCCTGAGTTTCCACATCAAACAAAGTATGCATATTAAGGTGCAATGCAAGAGAATAAAGGCACTCCTGTCTTACATTGCTTCCTCTGTCATGTACCAAAAATTGCAAAATCAGTAATAAAAAAAAGCATAAAGCTTAGGTCATTCAATTTACTGAAACAAAGAGGCACAAGGAAGTGCTGTCCAGCAACATCTCAGGCTGTCCTTTTGCCTTCACTGAGATAACTGGGTTTATTTTAATGCAGTTGCAGCCAGTCAGGCCCCCAGGTCTATTAGCAGTTCAGAAACAATCATGTACCCAGCACAAAATTCTTTAAAAAGTTGTAATGAGAATATTGGATTTTTTACTAGAGTTGCAAAGTCAAGCCTACTCTAAATACCTCTATCAAATAAATTGTTATAAATTGTTACTGGAAAAATACCGTAATCCAAGTGGAATTGAATACCAGTTATTCTCCTTGTAAACCTGAATTTTTAAAATGTAATTAAATGAAACCTCAAAACATTTTACAAAGCGAGGCTTTATGGAACTCAATTTGACTTAAGTCATATTAAGCCAGTAGACTTATGCTGATTGCCTCCATTGTCGTACCATGTTCCCATCTGACAGTCTGCTGGACTAAATGTAGTCTAAAACATCCAATCTCCAAAGCTAGCTTGCTATTACAGAATAGAATTAAATAGAATAAAATAGAATATTCACATTTAATTGCACATCATTTTGGCCATTCTATACTCCAGGAGTGACTGTGAATAATCTTTTCCGTGGCCTCGGGGGTAAAAAAACAACAACAACAACAAAGTTTGGAAATTGCCTTTGCCACACATGGGGGATATTCTAACAGATGTGGAGCACTCTCAGACCCACTGTACCTGCAGGATGTAGACAAAGGGTTGCAGAATCTCATTTCATAGACAAAAACAATTGCCATGAGCTTTGCAACTGCCCCTTGTGGTCCACTTCTGTTGGGAAAGAGCCACAGATATATTTTAGGTGAAAATACAGTTTCACATTAAAGTGCGTGTGCATATTGCACATAATCAATACGGAATGTGAGAACCTTGGTCAACTTGGTTAAAATTACTTAAATTAATTTTTCAAAAAATGAATTAAAAAGGTAGTTGTCCAGTTTTCTAACTCCAAAGAAATTCTCTGGAAAATATTAAAGAAACGCTCACATTAGCGTACTCAGGGAATTAGAAACAGGAGGCTTTAGTTTTCTTAAGAATATCTGGGTTCAGTCATTTTAAATATATGGTTACAAAACATTGAAATTTTTTAGTGTCATGCAAAGGCTCTTTTGTTCTTTGACACGATCATTTTAAGAAAATACAAAGGGTTATTTTAATATCATCTGATCATGTCTTTCAGCTTAATGTTCTAGTGAATTTACTTTATCTAGACATAAATAAAAAAGTGAGTCAAATGTTTCTATTGTGGCAGAATGAAAGGAGGTTGTTATCCTTTTAGAAAAGTATTATTCCAACAACAATTAAATACTCCTTTAACCAAAGGAATAACCAAAATGAAGTTAAAAACAACTTCATTATTTAATACTACTTTTGTAGTGAGTAGTAGGTTTTACTTTGAGATTTAGCTGATCATTTCCAATAGATGGGTAAATGATCACTTTTTGCAACTCCTACTAACTGAAAAACATCCTTAATTCGCATAATGCATCACATACTACGTGAAAGTGCAGTTATTGACTGTGCCATTGCAAGTTTGCTGTCCTGTTACATTGTAATTGCTCCTGGGTCATTGCTTTTCAAATATTATTAAAATTTGTAAATAACTGTAGGCAATTCAAAGAATGCACTTAAACCTCCAGAATAATGGGGATAGGTTTATCAACAAAGTGGACTTGAAAGTGTCGAATTGTGTAAGCTGATAGTCTGGGAGCAAAAATATTTAGGTGCAGTAAGACAGCAGAGAAGGTGAATGGATTTTTCTCATAGGTAGCTCTTAGGTTAGATGAAATCGAGAGTGTAAAAAGACATCTTGAGGGTGGGATGATTTTAAAGATGTTACCACACAAAAAGAAAAATGCTAAAAATGAATAAAACTCCATTTTACCATCAGTCTCCAGCCGTCCTTGCCACTGCCTCGTTTGGAGCCAGTACTGTGAGAGCTGACACCAGAGAAGGAAAGGTTCTCTTTGAGCAGTAACAGAACTTCAGCCACTTTGTCAGAATAGACAAAAAGGCATCACTATTCCCAAGAATGCTGGAGAAACTTCATGGTCCTACATGTCTTCACATACAGATTGCACTTGCTAGTCTTATCTCAGCTGCAGTACTACTCCAAATTACTCAGTGAAAAACTGCCAGCAAAAATTTATCTGGTCAGATATAGCAGACAAATACATCATGAAAAATTAGCATCATTAGCAGAAAGGATTTTGTCTCCCTTACAAATATGCCAGCTACTCAAGCAATTGTGTTGTGTTTTCAGCCTAATTTCTGGTCACACAAGCAGGATGTAATACTAAAATTATCTAAATAAGGAAAAAAACCTTGGCAAATCCATCTGAAGTCCACTTGCAAGTAGTAAAACATAAGGGCAGGCAGGAAAATGGTTTTTTCAGCAAAAATTCAGCTGCAGTCAAAGGTCTTTTACAGTTCAGAGAGCTAACTTACGTGAAAAGTACATACCATCAGGATGTTACCTTACTCATGCTAATTTAGGTTGCCATCTTTTTCCCAGCCACAGCTCAGACCCAGCAGAACATTTTCTTCCACAGGCGATGCAGACTTCCTTCCCTCTTTCCCTAGTTCCTCAAGCATCCAGGAAGTTGAAGACTGTCTATCAGCTATCATTTACATAACCTCATTTTAGGATGTAGTACATATTTAAGACAATGGAATTACTGAAATTAATTCATACTCAGAAGTCTGAATAAGTTTTTCAGAATCTGGACTAAATTTTGGCAGACACACTTAAAAAAAGAGTTCTCTTCAAAATTGACACATTTGTGATGTTTATTGTTGCCTTAATTTTTTTTTTTTTTCCCCCCCCCCAAGTATGGCTTCTGTGGCTGTTTTTACAGCAATGCAATAATTTTATATCTTCTTTCACCTCTTTGGAGCCAGACTAAATGAGAATTCTAAGCCAGTAGCACAGCTCCCTTTTGCACATTCCTAGCACCAAGAATTAAATTAGCTGTAACACTGTTGACACTGGTTAAGCCTATTGCAGGAGGAACACTTTAAATAACACGGCACAAAAGAGATTTTCATTGAGTCTTTAACTGCTCCACTTATAGAGAGAGGAGCTGGCCCCGATAAATTCAATGAGTATGTACCAAGCTGTAATGAGTGCAAGTGTAGCCTAACCCCCCAGCACTCTGCAGGACATCCTTGGAGTTTGCCCTGGTGCTGTAGAAGCACATTCCTGACAGATTGCTTCCTGGAGACTCTGACAAAGGGGTCAACCAAGCCCGCTCACTACTCCAAAACAAGTCCTTACAAATACGCTTCCACTGGCTGGTTCAGCCTGGTTGATTCCCGTGTTTGAACCAAATTAAATCGTTGCAAACATAAGAAGCCCTTATCAGGAGCATGTCTCCTTTCTGCTCAGTCTTAGCCCCATGTTAGAGCAGACAACCAGGCAGCGAGTATTTAATCAAGGAATGCTTATCAAACTGCAGGTTTGAGCTGTTTCCAGGGAAAATATAAAAATAGAAAGATACTCGAGATGTCAATCAAGGAAATTATTTTAATGCTGCCACTCTTAATTTAATGCAGGTAGGAGCAGCTGAATTTAAATACACACACACAGTGCACATTCACTATACTCCTGCACCTTATGAACTCTTTGCATTACACCAAGTTCATTCTAAACTTCTATATTGTGCAATTTTGTTACATTTTACATTGGCAAGCACCTACCGTGAATTCAGTCATCTTGTCCATGTAATACTTCACCCTTATTCTTGTTAACAGAGAAAGGTTGGGGTGGTTTGTGTTTCCTTCTTTATGAGCATTTCTTATCAGTAAATGAACCAATACAGGAATGTCACAGGTCTTACACAGTAGATCAAAAAATAGGAGCTCTATACTTTGCTTTTTGGCTTTTCATTACTAGAATTATGAAGCATGAGTTAACAGAGTGGGCTGAGGGAAAAAGTAGGAGAAACTCTGGCACAGACAGCCAGTAGACAAGAGGAGACAAGCCAGTTGATAGGAATGGCTTCCTTCCCTTTTTCTACTTCCCCCATAAAAAGGAACAGGAAAACAGTTCTGACTGAGCTATAACTTGGTCTGTGGTTTGCACCTGAGTAAATGTAATTACCTGCTGTCACTCCTCCCCACCAGGCAGATTGCACGGCTGCAGCTTAAACCCCAGGGTGAGATGATCTGCACTTCAGTGCATAGAGATTATTCATTCCTTCTGGTCAATGGTGTGGAAGAACAAGCACCAAATCACAGAATTCTGAAAAGGAAGGAAAAAGAGACAGAAATTTCTGGTTTTTTGAGAAAATTAGACAGAAGGAATTTACACTACTTGCTTAATACCAAGTGACATTTACCACATGCCAAAACTAATCTCCAAGGACAATAGTGAAGGGCCAAATACAAAGATAAATTCCAGTTTTAATACAGGCAAAAGCTGTAACTGGGGCCTAAAGTCTGATTTACAGTTCTTTTTGTCTGAGATAAAAATATTCTAAATTATAATCTAGAATAAGGATTATAGGTCAACCAAATATTCTCATTAAAAAAATTTTGAATTGATAAAAACTAGCCTAAATAAGTTGTAAAATATTCTAGAGAAAATTATGTTGAACTAGATTGAAAATAAAAGGCATAATATAATTCACATTTGGTAACTTTCTTGTTTACTCCAATTTACATATCTAAAAGTGACTCAAGACATGACTTTGAAAACATCCTTATTATTTATCATACATCAGTGCCAAGAAGAAAACAGAAGTACTGTAGGAGCAGTATCATAAACACCTCTTTGAATACTTTATCTGCCCTTCAATACATCAAACATAAATGGTCAAAAGCCTTATAAAAGGCAGAGAAGTCACAACACCAGGCAGCACGAAGAGGGTGCAGATCAGTCTCATTCCAGAAAACTAAGCAACAACAGAAAGATACAACATCTTAATATTCGTACATGCTAGTAAATCCATGTACTTGACTTAAATCCACAAGTGCTGAATTACTGCACAGTTCAAAACAAAGGATAAAATAGTTTGAAATTATTTGTTGCTCTAAAGACAATAAAGAAGTCTCTCATTCAACATTTACTCCATCATGAAAAATGAAACACACGAGCTAAAGCCTTCAAAGAGCAAGAACTACAAATTCAGAAAACCCACTTCCTTTTAAAAAAAAAAAAGTTGCCGAGAACTGAGATTAGAGGCAAGTCCTAAAATAAATACCCTCTCTTCATGACCAGTTAAAGTATATTAGAGTGCAGATTAAAATGATCTGCAGTTCTTCACAAAACCTGAAGTTCAGCAGTTACTTTCTCTTCTGTTGCTGGAAAATCTGTTCCTCTGTTCTTGCCATTCTGCTCCTTGATTGTAGAGACATCACTACATCCCATACTCTCATAGCCACTAATCTCTAATCAGGTGTTCAGCATGTTCAGGTAGGGGCTGAATAATGATCTGTCAGTTCACTGTGTTCCAGCCAACTGACTAAAAAAGAAAGAAAGAACCTAACTTTCTGCAGCAGCAGAATTTCTGAATCCTGATTTCCCATGATTTTCCTTTTCGCAGATTCTCGGTTCAATCATGTGCTTGAGCCCTTGCTTCCTGAGAAAATGAGGGTAAAACCCCAAAGCTCCCTGACGGCAGAAATAGGGATTTGCAAGGGACCTTGCGATCACGCAGTGGGGTACCTGCAGCTGGCACCCAGCTCTCAGGTGAACATGGGAGACATTGACTTTCCCTGGATCTTGCACTGAAGGAAGTTTTCCAGACACAGACAATATCTCTGTGTATAGCACAAACATTTTATTTTAGAGGCAATTCTGTAATCTCTCAGTGAGAGAAAATACCTAAATTCCATTCCAGCCCTCAGCTGTCCCCCAGCACTGATGTGGACTGTCCCAACCATCACTACAAAGATACAGCCTGGAAGAAATTGAGCAAGGTACGTGTGGGGAGAAATATAAAGAAGGATCCAGTAATAAGAGAAAAAAGGAAAAAAAAACCCAAACCCTCAATATATCAGGGAGTATCAGTCTGTATAATGGCAAAGGAATTAAACAATCCACTCTCTCCTTTAAGGAGGATTTCTCTCCCATGTTCCTGTTGGTAAATCACAGTCACTCCAGGCCTGCATTTGAAAACCATCATCCATATGGAAGATAGAACTGGGTTTTTTCCTTAGAATAATAAACTCTTGTTTAATCAGACATCCCCAAAGCTTTTTGCTTTCCTTTTCATTAAAAAGTTATTGTGTTTCCCAAAAAACTTATAACAAAGAATGTCTAGTAGACTACAAGGATCAATATATTTCTTAAACATTGTGTTCTCATAAAATCATTTTCATTTGCTGCCCTTTCTTTCCAGTACAGATAAGTTGTTTCTAAGCCATAGCAGCTGAGTAGGGATTTACACTTTTCACTCTATAATTTGAACCATCCAGGCTTGACTACATGCTGCTCAGAGTCAACACACACTAAATAGGATTATTTTAAAATATATGTATACAGGGTAATTGCTAGAGTTTACACAAGGCGATCTTTTCATTATTGAAATTGTAAGCAGGGTAAATAGTGCTATACTTTCCAATGGCAGGATTTCAATCCATTTCCAGTTAACCACTACAAAGAGAATATGCTCTAAAGACTTTTGCCTAGAAATGTATCACTGCTACATTATCTCTATTGGTGTGTCCATCACAGGGGTTCAATAACTAAGCCACTGGCTGTGGAATTTGATTCTAGGCCAAGCCAGCTTTTATCTAAAACTAATGCAAAGTTTCTTTCTGTTACACTTGTGGGCTAAAAAACCTGAATCTGTAGCTCAGATGACAATCCAATATAAGAGCAGATTAAAGGATAATACTTCTGGTTTCTTTTATTTCATGATGCTTGAGTGCTTGGATTGGCCATAATGCACCCAGGAGGTTTAAGGTTCAAGAATGATGAAAGATCAGTGCTGAAGTAACAGAACCAAGGTTCAAAATATGTCTGGATCAACAAGATGAGATATACCAGTAAGGACACATGTAAAATACAGAAGTACAAAGATCATGAGAGACAATCTTATACTGTAAAAGTAGAGCACGCAATAAGAAATATAATAGTACTATTTTTCTCTACATTTTCCCAGCGTGAACAAATGAACTCTGAACTTAATTATATTCTGCATATCTTGCTAGTGCAAAGGAATTGGTAAATCACAGAAGCCAGAGAACAGCAGCACAATTTATAGATATACAAGTCAGACGTAATTATAGAGGATAATTAACAGAAGAATGTACACACAGGTACAGCACAGCAACACACTTATAAGGAGGCCTGGGAAATGAGAAGAGAAGTAGATTGTTTACTCAGGTTTTACAGCACCTGGAAAGAAGAGTAAGGAGAAGTTATGAGGAATAAAGGAAAGTACAGTTGTGGTGAAGATCATTAAATATTCAAACATGAAATTTTCTTCAGCTCCGAAAAGTTCCCCACGACACTTAATTGATTGTTTTTAATCAAAGATACCCTGGATAAATGCTATGAAAACACACACTGGAAAACAACCTGTGCTAGTAAGTTGTGCAGGACTGCTTCACCTCTACCTCCTGTAAGGACTGGAGCTCCTGTGGGTAGAAATTAGCTGGAAAAAAGGGAATGGTGATGATGATGATTATGATTATGTGTGTGGTGAGGGCAGAGCCATGCACACACTGAGGAGAAGAAAAAAGTAATCATCCTTTGACAGGGATATCTCTTAGGGGAAACAGATGATCTATTCCAAATTCCAATGAATGAAAAGCCTCCTAAAGAAGCAAAAGAAGAGCATCCCAACTTCTGGATCAATCTGTGCTAATGGGAACTTCTTGTATTAATCATATTTCTCCTCTGATGAGCAAGAATAAGAGCAATTAGGTATCCCATATCTAAATACTGCAAAGATATTAATGATCAGCTCATTAAAAAAACCCTCAAACTTCGGTTAATTCCTGCAGAATCCAAATCAGCTAAGAATCAGAATCCAGTTTGGTGGTTTGGCGTTCTTCTCCTTTTTTCTTACCGTTATTGTGAGGTTTTTCATTATTGTGAGGAATTTGTCATAATTTCTAGAAGAAAGGGAAAAAATTATAGATTTTAGAAAGAGAAAAAGGAAAAAAGGAACCTTAGCTAAAACTACAAGCAGTTAATTAGTGGATGTACTTTATTTCAGGGTAAATCTGATATAACTTTGTACACAAAGTGACTTCAAGCAGACTTAAGAGTTAAAAGTAACCAGCCATGAAATACTGAGGACAGCTACCTCCCTCATCTCTGAGCAATCATTCAAGTTCAAAAGACGCTAACATTTTTAACTTTTAATTAGTTGCCATTTTGATGTCAGCCTCTAGAAAGCATAAAAGGGAACAGGACCTTGATGAGTGGATATGACAGAATCCAAGACATCGCCTTCCCTTCCAGATTTTCTAATCATCTTTGTTACTTTCAGAACAGTGGGTGAGACTCAAGAAAGTAACAAGCTCAAAAAAATCCCCAGCCTGCCTCCCTCCATCTAAGACATTTTCCCTCTTTCCAGCTGCAGCGAGGTTGTTAACTAAACAGTGATTCTGGCTCTAGGGAATAAGCACCATGCTAAGGCTGCTTGGAAGAGAACACAAACTCCCTAAGGCATGCCCGGAGGCTCAGAGAAGAAATACAAGACTGTAAGCTGCCAGTGTTAATATTTGTGATTCTGTTGGGTTTTTTTTTCCCCAGGAAATGAGGTAAGCCAAGAAGAAATAACATCTGTCTGAGATAAGAACACATACACATTCCAGGGCTTTTGGAGAGTGGAGAATGAAAGAAAAGGGTTCTTCCGTTTGACTTATTTAAGCTCTCTGTGGGTTTGTTTAGTGTTCAGGCTTCTAAAAGAGAGACTGAGAAAAATGGCAATCAATAGTGTCAGCTGGAGGTGACAAACAGGGCACAAGGTGGCTGCTGGAGGGACACACTGTGAAGACAGTGCCTGGGCAGTGATCAATTGCATTAGGAGATGAAGAAAGACAGAGGGAGCAAAAAGAGGAATCGATCCAGTCTACTACATCTGCAGATACAGGCACCTGGAACAGGTAGCATGTGCCAGACAAAGCTTTAGCCTGTCAATAATTCATACTGCTTCACTGTATAACTTTCAGCAAGAGTCTTCTTGAAAGCAGTATTGACATATGCTGTATGGCAGAGTTTTACTAAAAGCTGGCATCTCCAGTCAGGAATGATTCAAAGCACACTGCTCAGGATCCAGGCACCTTAGGCCCTTCTCCTGAGTGACTTCTAGGCCAAAGTAAAATGGCATGTGAAATACTGGTTTTGACAGAAAAAAATAATAAAGAAGCACTTTCAAAACTAGACAGAAAGGGGAAATCAAAGACAATCCTTCTCCTTGACATGCCTCACACAATCCAGCCCTACACACTGTTGAAAATGTGCATTTGGCCAGCAAGACTGACATGACATTCTCATGAATTCAGCCAATTAGAAAGATCTGGAATCTGACTGGGAATAATGACCTAAGACATCTGAAAGCAGAGGATGCAATTTCAAGATGCTTCCAGGGCCAAGGGAGAAGAAGGATGCTATTCACAGCCTAGGTTGTAAGCAGCAGCTCAGAGAAGCATTCTCTAATCACTGAAATGTCACCAGTGGGCTGTGACTTTGTGGAGAGGGCTCAGACCAGTTTAAATTTTCTGAATTCTATACATTCAAGAATACCAAGTGTAAAAGTAAATACAAAAAATAGAATTTTCATACTCATCCTCAGAAGACAGAAATAATTTCTCCAAAAGTCACCCATAGGTGAGTAATAATCAACAGAAGAAAAAGTAGATTCTATTTGTAAAGAGGCAATTCAGCTAATTCTTTAAATAACTGTATTAATGTATTTACTTAAATTCCTAGGTTTATTTACTAACTTCAGTATAGTCATTCTCAAGAGAAAAGGACTGGGCCTTCAAGAAAAATATTACAATTTTCAACTAATATTCCATTAATTTATTTCAAATCCTCTGAGTAACATTTAATTGGTTCTTTATTTATTGTGATAGTTAACATTATGCAAGGTCAAGCCTTTGATTAATTGCACCTTCACTGACTGAGATAAAAACTGGTGGAGGCTACTATAAAAAGATCCATATAGGTAACTGTAGTGTCTTTAATGTATTACAGGAACAGTAAAAGTAGCATTCACCAAAACTCAGCACTTCTTGAATCACTTACAAAGATTGCAAATGACCCCTTTACATAAATACACACATCTTTAGAGACATCAGGCTGTTTCAGGGAGGCACATACATTTCAGCCCTGGTGACACACATTCCTGACCGTATTTGAAGGAGTATCAGTCATTTCTGCAAGAAGCTATCATTGCCATGTAAATTGTCTTTCAGGCCACGTGGCTGGTTTTTTCCTGGCTGATGACAAAAGCTCTGGTAAATTTGGTGACCCTAAGCTGAGAAAACTACATGAAGTAGATCTAAATTTAGCTTCTCTATGAAACTGTTTCAAACAGTTGTACCAAAGAGTGCCTATAGCATTCACCCTCTGTTTTTTCTCCTCTCTAAGTCTGGAACTGCTGCACAGTTGTTAATTTAGAACACAGTTATCAATTTAGCACATGTTTTGTTTCCTGCATTTGCTTTGTCCATATTAGACAGCTTCTCCCAGCTGAGCATGCTGTGCACAAGCCATTAATTTGGTACAGAAGAGTTCATCCTTTGCGGAGGCACGGGTCCCTCCTGTTATAAACCAGGCCACTTGGCTGCTCTAGTGCCGTCTCCAGCAATCTCTCACAGGGAAAGCAGAAATGATTCAGCACTCAGCAGAGCCCTAAATGTTTCAGAAATCTGTTTTCCAAGGCAATTGCTGGTACCCTGACAGCTATACTTAGCCTTTGTAGGATGCCTACAGATAGCTACATTTCCAGCCTCATTACAGTGCTATCAACAGAAGCCAAGCATTTAAAATGTTTTATGCATTGACCGAACCATATTTTAGTTCAGAAAAAGCAGGTAAGATTTGTTTCACCACAAATAGGCCAGACATTAAAGTAAACAAATCAAAAACATTATTCCAGGCTGTAAGATCAAAGCAAATATTGATTGCAGCATTCCACTGCTGCCTACCAATACTTAGTGAAATTAACTTAGGCTGATTTTCTCACTTTCATTTTTACTGATTATCCGGCATTTCATTAATTCCAAATGTAAAAAACTTGTTTAATCCATGATGTCTGTCAGAACAAGAGATGGGAATAACAAATCCCTACCCTCAGATGAGCACAGCGGGTTTTCAGCTCCTCAAAAAATAAAGGCAGCTGCAATAAATACTTGAGGTTGTTCATGTAGTATGGCATGAACTGACCCAAACCCCCTGCCTTGTCTCCCTGAGGTGTCAGTGGGAAGGAGGTGGGGGGCTGGAAGAGAAAAACATGTTTTAAAGGCTTAATTTACTTCTCATTATCCTCCTCTGACTCTGTTAATACCAAAATTACTTTATACCCTTACAGTTTGAACCTGTTTTACCCTTAGAATGTTTTCTTCCAATCCTCATCTCAACTCATGCGCCTTTCATTAATCTTTTTTCCCCTCTCTTCTGTGCAGCTATAACAAGGAAGGATAAGCGAACAACTTTCATGAGGGCCTGGCATTTGGCCAGTGTCAAACCACAACATGACCATTGATAAATTTATTTTCCTTCCTAAAATTATTAGTCTTAGGAAGAATAAGGAAAGCAAGGGTAGGAGAGAGTACAGAGTCTATTCATAGGACCAGAATGAGTGGGAACTCCACGACTTAAACAAAGTCTATTTAAAAAAACCAAACTGCATAAATTTCTAAAGCACTCGTAGATGAAGAAGCATTAATTACTAAATTCTTGTAGTATTATCTCCACTAGTATGTTTCTACACACTTTTTTTTTTTTTTTTTTTTGAAGAATATACTCTTTTGGACAGACTTCCTAAAGAAAATATCTCTTGCAAATATCTTTGAACAGAGCAAGATTTCTCCTTAAGTAATTTAGTGTCTGTGTGTGCAAAAATGGAGAAATTGGAGAGGAATCTTACAAGTTTAAATAATAACCCCTGAACACAAAAATTGTCCTGTCATGTACAGAATTAAATTGTTTAAAATGGATTTTTGCAAGTTACACTCTGATAAGGGAGACAAGCTTTTAAAGGATGGAATTTGTTCTAATAATCCACCTGGAAAGTATTTTTTAATTCAAAATTAGAACTTCTATAGAGAAGTAATGGAGTATTTCTTTTTGATAAGCCACTTCACAGAACAGGGATCAGAAAGCAAATTACAGTTATTTGCTCTAAGTGGTTTCCATTAGAATGGCATTAATATGAAACATTTTCTTTTTCCATTTCATCAAGACTTTTCACAGTATTTCTTCTACCTTTAAGACACGGTGTATTAATTTAACAAAATTATATATAATTTGGGGTGTATTATGTATGCTTCATTTACCTTTTGCAACATCATTATCTTATTTTTTCATGTTTGAACCTGTCAATTGATAACACAGCTACATCTCTTTAGAGAAAATCATGTTTCAGATCAGAGAAACAAAGTGTAATTACAGGAGTAAATTGTGAAAAATTGAGGGTTTTATTAAATAAAAGGATGACAAGACCTTGTGTTTAATAGTCAAAAATCCTGTAGGTGAAAGCTTGCTTTCTCTCTCTCCCCCTGCTCTCAAGTATTTTAAGCAGCAACACAATTAACGTATAAATATTTGGGGTTTTTTACTCCAGTGTAGATCAAGGGGCCTGGCACAAAGGTACTGCAGTATGAGCGACCTGTAGCACCAAGAACACAGGTAGAGATTTTTCAATATGTAAAAGAAAGTAACTTTTATCTGTGGCTTTTTCACAACAGCTGTTCAAAAACACTGGACTCCTGGCTGTGGACGCCACGCCACCAAAGGAGCCCAAAGGGGAAGGTGCCATTATCAGACTACGTACGGCATCACCCTTTAGTCGTGTCTAAAAATCGCTATTTTACCAGCTGTTGTTTCAGCTGCAACACCTATAAACATAATTTCAATTCTCACCACAAAGTATGTTCTTCCCATCTTCTTACTCAAACAAAAATTTGTGTGGTTGTGCAATGAATACAGATTATAGACCAGATCTGGGGTAACCTTTTCTCTGGCTTGTTTAATATCAACCCCAAATTTTCCCCATATCTGTTTTCAAGTCCAGCTGCACAGACAACTACACCAGCACAGCTCAGAAGGTCAAGCCATGCATGGAGATATAAATTCATCTTAAGCTGGCATTCATCTAAGAACATATGCTCACAGAATGGCGCAGCCCGGAGAAATGGCTGCCATTTAAGACCCCCTTATAGGTTTGGTGCTCCAGGCCACCAGAAAGGCCACTGGATGACCTGTGTTGCAAAAGCAGTCACTTGCTTCACACCACAGCCTCAAGAAAGCACAAGCGTGCTGTAATCTTGTAATCTCCAAAAGCTTCCAAGGATGTGAACCATGAGCGCCCTGTTACAAAGAGAACCTCAAGAAACAAACTCAAACAACCAGGACAGCCTCCAATGCCCACTTTGTTCCACCACAGAGGAGGCACAAGTTTTTGTCTGCTACAGTCAGCATGCACACAGCTTCCTCCACAGGCATCAGAAGCTGGGGGAAAGTCACAAACACAAAATACAGACTCAATTATCTGTTTGCTATTTATGGAAATTTAAAAAGTGGGGAAGTTGTTTATCCTCCTTCACCCTGCCAAGTGCAATCACTTCCACTGTAATGCAGTAGTCTGCAGTTGTAAACCCAGCACCAAACTCTTTTGGATTAAAATAGTAAAAAGAACCTTTCCCTTTTGTTACTATTTTTATTCCCCTTGTCTCAATGCTCTGGCTTCACAGAGAACGCCAAGAGCAGCCCAGTAGAAATTTCCATCACACAAGCTGAGAATTACAGTCCTGAAGGTCTGTCATAGGACACAGTGAAGTCCACAAATAAAGTATTTTATAATGCAGAACTCTTTGAAATACATAATGCTGAAAAAAGGAAGAGTCATGACACGCGTGCTAATTATCTGCCAGAAAAAGTTGCAACAACTATCTGTGAATACAAAGAAAAGCCAGCAACAGAAATTGTTCTTCTGGAAGGAGTGGACAAGAAAGAGTACCATTATATGGAGATAATGACAAACAAGACTAAAAAAACTTGTGCTTTCTATTAAAAATGCTGAAAAATGAAGGTGGCAAGTGAGATGAAGGAAAAGCAGGAAGGAAAATATAGTCAGGATGATGAGCAAAGAGCATGCTATTAATAATTAAAGTGGAAATCCCTCCATTAGAGGCCACTATGAACAATTAACTACTGGTGTATTATTTATTTTAATTACTTGACCAGAAGGCAAACCACATTTTAAAAGGACATTATATATAGTAACATCAGGTTTTAAGAAGAGTAGCTCTTTTATAACCTGTGTTAACTAGTTTACAACAGCCATAATGTGTTTTTAACTATGTTGGTTCTGCGGCTGCTGAAAAATGGTTCTCTCCTTATCAGCTGACTATTGATTTCCTATCAATCCAAAGGCTGCACTGTTTCAGTATTTCTCTTACATGTTTTCTGTTGTGTTTTAAGAAAACCTGACACACAAAATGGCCTTTGTTTTTTGGTGCATTTTGTTTGTTTGTTCTCAAATGTAATGATTAATATTTGAAAGGAAGTGGCTCAAAGCATTCAGCCCTTGTTCCAGCAAATTTTGTGGGGTCCCGTCCACAAACTGCCTCATGATTCTCAGGTCTCTCATGCCACTGTGATCTGTATGTCAAAGTATGACCAAACCAGCAAATGAAACAGACGCTGCCTGGCAAAAGAACCCTGCCCGAGACTGCAGGTTCTGAGCTGAAACGCTTTACATCACACCTGCCTATATCTGTGTTTCAGGGAAGGAAGTGGTCATGCTTCTCATAGCAGAATAGGACTCATAAATATTAAAACGTAAATCAGCAAAATACAAACAGCCAGCGGAGCAGCAGGGATCAGTACAAAGTGCTGCTGAGGGGAGAGGGCTGAAAGAGTCCATCCCTCAGCACTCCCTTCGCGTTCACAGCTGTCCTGACCTCAGCATTTCCTCAAGGCTGCAGTGTCTTGATAAACTATCTACAGTAATGGGCTGGGGGGACAGAGTCATTCACACCATCACAAGCTAAATGGGTAGACTGAAAGGATCTCCAGTCAGACCCAGGAGAGCATCTTTATTTCAACAGCTGATTTCTCCTCAAATAATTTAGTTTAGCATCCTCTGTTGTTCTAAACCTTCACTGGTGTGGTTCTGCTTCTGTGGCCGCCCTTGGACAACATTGAAAAATATGGTATAAATGAAAGGAAAAATCCATTTTCTTATTCAACATCTAAGAAGAATTAGAGAAAGTTAAGTCAGCAAGCAGTCTCATATAAACAAGTGACATTCTAGATGAGATCATAAATTATTCTCAAGGTATTTTGAGACAAAAATGCAGATGCAAGAATATATTTGGAAATAACATGTTGAAAAGAACAACAGAACAACATAGTTTTGCATTAAGACAGAATGATGTGAAACTGCAGAAAGGTAGAAAGTTGTGAATTTTGAGCGAAGGAGTGAGAGAAATCGATGCCATTTTATGTACCAGTCCTATGGTATTTCACAGGCATTCAGAACCTAATTATAGGCTTAAATCATTCAAGTAGCTCAGAAAACAGTATTTTCCTGCACTAAACTGGCCCTGGTACTGAGAGGATAAGGAAGAACCCATCTGAAATACACACAATTGTTTCTTTCACTGGAACAGAGCCAAGATAATTTAAAAATATAGTAAAAATGAAGTTTGTCAATCAGCTACTCTCACCAAACAGTTTTCAGAGTAATAATTGTTTACTTATATAAAATGGGGTCATGCTGAGAGGCGATACAGCACAAAAGAGATCAGCACATTTTTTTATGGTATCTCAAATTTGGTCCAATGATTTGCTGAAGCAAATCCACTGTCCCAATCCTTCCAGGCCTGAATTGCCTCCTTTCCCTTTCCAGCCTTTCTGGCTTCTCAGTGATCCCTTTCAACCCATTTTTTTTTTTCCCATGCTTTATTCTTCTAGCTTAGGAAGAGCAGCACATTCTCCAAGGAATCAGCTGAGCACCAGAGCTCACAGTACAGATTAGGTTCACAGAAGCAGGAGAGAAAAGAAGTCCAGCTCTATCCTCAGTCATGGACCATCAACCACCTCTTGAAAGCTCACTTTAACTCTAGCGCCCTGAGGAAAAGGCAGTCAGAGATTGACATTGAAGTCTCTATTCCAAATGAGTTAGAACCAGATCCTACTACAGATTCCTTTCACAGGGAATTAGTCTGCCTTTGTGTTTTCCTTCCTTCCTGAATTTAAGGAACGTCTCCATTTCTTTATTGAAATAGTGCATTTATGCAGAAATATCTTCCTATATCAGAAAGTTTCATCTCTCATAGTTCAAAACGCCATGTCAAGTTGTCTATAGGATTTTTGATTTCATACTCTACAATAATTTATGGGAAACACAGGACAACAGTTAGCTGGAGAATGTCATCCATTACAAGTGATATAGTATTTCTACAGAAAGACACTGAATTTGACATTACTATTCAATTCTGAAGGCCTACTTGTACCTGGCATTTGCTCCTTACAGAGAGCATGAATGTCTGACCACAGAGGGTGAAATTTCCCTGGCTTCTACACATAAACCTCCCATCACCATTGCACTCTTGTGCTAGCTTTGAAATAATTACAGCACCTAGGAAAGTTGTTTTTTAGTGCACCATCCTTTTTCTGCTTGTCAGTGCTTCTCACTAGGCTGCCGCTGGTAGCAACAACTGTATCATGTACTCCTCTAACTCTGCACTCGACCAAGCAAATTCTCTCTTGCAATTAGAGATAAGCAAAGAGGCTCCAATTATCCCTATTGGAACAGCCATGGGAAGATGCCCCTTATAAGCTGGAAGGCAGCCTAAATTCAGGACAGTGTCACTGTCTGGATTGATCTGCTTGCAAAAGAGGAACATAGATTTTAATGGAGCCAAAAAGGACAACAACAGAACACTTTGTTGAAGGTTTCTAGAGCGACTGCTGTCCCATCTAGGCATTAAAAATACACTTCTTTCTGTCTTGTGACAGTATTCACCATGCTGAAAAGGGAACTAGGGCTTAAGCTGGCTGAGGGTTTTTTCCTTTCCTTAGGTTTAATAAGAAAAAAAAAAAAAAAGGAACATTTTTTTCTCAGTGTTCAAAATTATTTGATTTATAAGCTTCTCGTAAGGTTCCCAGAAGAAATTACTCCATTTCAGAGTAAGGCAATTATCAACACTAACATATAATATATATAAGTATACACAGAGTATGAGTTACCCACTAATGTGCTCAAAATACTGCTGTGAGAATGTGACTATTACCAGATTTGAACTGTTGGATGCAGATCTTAAGCTCCACAAGAGGAAAATTACGCATTTATATTCCCTAGTTTGTGTGGGCGACCCAAGCATTCATCCAGCAGGAAGGAATGATAGGACAAAGACAGACTAATTCACCCACAGATTATTCCACCTACCTCATAATCAGATCATAATTATAAACATCAGTCCAGGTCAAGTCAGAATTCAAAAACTATTGATAAAGAAGAAAAAGTGGACACTTGAATAAAAGGTGTTAAAACGCAAGCTTCTTCACAATGGAAAATAATCTTTAGGAAAACTTTGCATATTGTTGTCAGAAATATATTAAAATGGATAATTAAAAAAATGGTGACCAGGTTAATTGCCTACTTCTGTGTAACAGAATTATAGAAAATAGTGACCACATCAAAAGATAATCTGCATTCAAGCTTTGCAACTGGTTTGATGGATCACATGATTTTATTTTGGGGGGGAGCACAGGGGGAAGAGCTCCAGCCATACTGTACAATATCTTATGTTGTCTGAAGGCTGAGAAAGTGAGATGAAGATTAATCAGTATTTCCATATCAGTCTATGCAACTTTATTCCTTTTATAATAGCATGGATTTTGTTGTTATTGTCGTGACACAGCAGCCAGGTATTGGCAACAGCCAAGAGCTTCATGCCTGCTCTGCAGTGCCACTGGCCTCCAGCCACAGCACCCTTTGCGTGCACATTCCACATTTTCATGCAGTTCCACAGATCACTTTCTAAGGTTTTACATCCATTCACAGCACTTTCAGTAACAATGACAGAGACTGCTCCCTCTTCTCCAACAAAGATAAGGTGTACCTGTGATATCCCCAGCCCACTCTGCTCCTAAATACCTTCCAGGGCAGAACAAACCGCCCCTTCTAAATCCAAAAAAAATCCTTTTGAACAACAGATCCCTTTATGCAATTTGGTTCTATTCCTCCTTGTCACAGGCCTCAATACTGGCATTTTACTTCAAATTTCTTTAAACTTATTGAGTAAGACTTTCCTCTTTAAACACTTCTAGATTGTCCTCCCAGATTTACTGGCAAAATTCCCATTCTCTTCAGTAATGCAATATCTGCATCCATGATAATGAAAAACACATTTTCATCCAATATTTCTTTTTTTTTTTTGTGACAAGCTTTCCAACAGAAAACACAGTTAGTAAGTTGTCTGAACCATATGATATTCATCTAAGACACCTAAAGGAACTAAAGATGAAATCTCTGAACTGACAATAACCTTTTCATTAAAACTGCTTCTCAGTCACAGCAAATGTAATGCCAGATTTTGAGAAGGGTCTCAGATGGTACAGATAATGGATCAGCCAGAAAGCCTGGCAGGCTTACTGGGAAAAGGGGCAGCAAATGAAAAACATATTTGGCCCATCGATATTTGGACACAGGTGATACACTGGAAGGAATAAGTTAATGCCAAAATCATGGCATTGGAGTTACTTGAAAGGGTCTGTTGTTCTAAAAGGCAGATCAAGATGACAGAGGCAGCCTGGATTTCTGGAAAATGTTCAAAGCAAGCTTCTAAGAGATGATCTTGCCAGGTAAATAACGTGCTAAGAAATCATGACAGCATACTGTGGAAAAGTTATGCTACATGCCTGGTTCTGACAGGAAGCCCTAGATCTGAATTGCCAAAAGCTTCCTAACAGATCCATTGGATTATCACAGAATATTAAATTAAGCAGGTCTCTCCTCCTTTATTTCAGAAGCCAATGAATTTTCATTCTTTAAATAAACTTAGTTCTACCAAAACGCAAATTTTAACAGATTCAGAGAAAACGGCAGCCCCTTTGCCTTAAGCATGCTTGCTCTCCCAAGCTCAAACCACGGACAGGAGAATTACCGTCAAGCACACTGCTGTGAATCAGTACACACAAAGACCAGCCACACTGATTGCTGAGAAGCACAAGCTCCCAGTTTAAAAGAAATTCTTCAAGGACAGAAGGAACCTTCTGGATTGCTGATACAAACACCCTTCATTTTAATTTTCCTCTGAGCATAGTCTTGCATTTCGTGTTGGGCACCAGGAACCTGCATTATCACACTTGTGTTTACTCAGTAGCCAAAATTTGAGCTGCCTTAAATAAAAGACAATTAAGAACTACTAATTTCATAACCTGCCTCATCTCTCTGTAAATACTTTAAGCCACAATTATTTTTGTAGATTATGAAAATTAAGGTCTCTTGGAACTTTGAAATAACTTAAATAAAGTGTAGTACAAACTTTGGAGCAATCAGGATCCACGTTATCTATCCCAAAGGGCACAAGCCTGTGCTCAGGCAGACAATTTGCCGTTCACTTGGAAAGGGCAAATTAATAACTTAAAGCACAATATTTTTTTTTTTTTTAACATAACATCATTATAATTTTGATTTTTCATCCTATTTTTATCCACTATTTCTTCCAGCTGACAACCCTGTAAGTAGAACTTCACCTTTCATTAGCTATTCATGTTAATACAATTCTATATAATGTGTAACAGTACATTATAAATGCATATTGGAATAGGCAAACTTTATGATTACTGATTGTGTTTGGGTTGTTTTTAACTTGCCATTGGGCAAATTTACTTATCTCTGTGCAC